>NC_133324.1:334163495-334763495 GCF_042186555.1 Aquarana catesbeiana | reverse complement strand
TTTGGCTGTGGACACAGGTCAGTTTGGGCACCCTAACCCATCTGCAGCTCTGCAGCTCCATATACAACACACTGCTGTGCCCATTGTTTCTGCTTTCAACATAACAACTTCAAGGACAACATGTTTATTTTCTGTCTAATATATCCAACTGATTTTGAGATAATCAATGTTATAGCAGATCAATGACTTCCCAAACCCACAGTATCAGTCTCCCGGGTTTATATTCTGTATTCGGGTGCTGGCAAAGACAAAGCACATCTCGTCCCAAGATGCAATATAACGTACAAGTACCAATGCACACTGTATTCAACTCATTTAAAGTAAATGAAAGACAGGCTTCAAGTGCCTGCCCTTTGGTCATGCCCCTCTGACATGTTTCACCCACATTGGGCTTAATCATAGAGGTCGCTTTACTTCACATCAGCATTGAATACAGTGTGTGGTGCTACTTGTATGCTATATTGAGATAATCAATGCTATTCACTCAACCAGTTAGTGGTGATACAGTTATAGCTGATCAGTGTACAATACAAGAACATTTAGACGACTGTGCGTTTCCAACTTTGGGGCAAAAATTTGGGGAAGACCATTCCTTTTCCAGGATGACTGTGCCTTTGTGCATAACTCTATAAAAATATGTGTATTGATTCTGCCTTAATTTGGAGTGTCTTTAGTCCACATTTAGTTGGAAGATGGGCTGTAGTCATCCTGAGCTAAAATTGGTATTGTTTTTGAATTTATTGGGATTTTCCTAAGTTCATATTGCAGGAAGTTCTGTTTGCTCATCCAACTTGTGCTGCCTGGTTGTATTTAACAGTCTACCGATACAAATTGCTGGTCTCATCTTAAAGGCCCATTCCTTGTATTCACTGTTGCTAAAAGAGACCTCTAGAACCATTTGTTGCTATTTGTTATTTTTGGGCATTATGTGCCTTAACTCTTTCTCCAGAGTTTATTGAGCTAAATACATTTTCTGGGCACCTAATTCCTTTCACTCCGCAAAGAGTTAACTCAATGAGCCACCTGGTAGTCCTCCTCATCTGAGCAAGGATAAAGGCTTGCTACATATGGTTTAAAGCCCTGACCAAACACTACTAAACACCTTTGGGATAAAATGGAATGGCAGTTGAGAGCCAGGTCTTTTTGTACAACATCAGTACCTGACCTCACACATGTTGTTTTTGCTGTATTTGCAAATTCCCACCAACACACATCAAAATATTGTAAAAAAAATACATAATGTTGAAAACTTAATGCTCTTAGTTTTGGAACGCCCAACAAGCTCACATAGGTTTGATGGTTAGGTGTACACAAACCCTTGGCTATACAATGTATATACTATATTTAAGATGGCTGTATTTCTTCTGATGGGAAAAAGCTGCCTCTTTGCCACTGCTGTCTATAGGCAGAGGCCCTTTGTATCTAACTATAAATCTAGCCTTGTGTGTAGTGGTTATTTGTTGTCTATTCTCACACCACTCTTCATTTTACTTTCAGTCTTATGAGACAGAACTACAAGAGGTATGTTACATATCAAATCTCCTTACCAATTGCTATGATGGATATCAAAAAATGTACCTAATGTTTTTAGAGGTAACTAGATATTGAATGTGCTGTTTTTCACTGTGATAGAAACAAAAATCACTGACATTAAGTCATAAGGCTGTGTTGATGCAGCTGGAGGATCTCAGCACACAGCTGAAAGAAGAGAGGAGTAAAGTTGTGGCACTGGAGGTGGATCAGCAGAACATAGCTAATCTTCAGAGATCACTTATAGAGGTAATCAATCAGTACAAATTGCCAGGTTGGGAAATGCAAGGACAACAAGGTCAACTAAAATCTTAAAAGCAGATTGTATAGAAATTATGTGCGATAAAAAAAACAAGGGATAAATATTGAGAATGCTTTGATGAAGGCTTCTTAGCCGAAACGCGTCAACGTATCGGCTGTACCCATGTATCCATGTAACCAATAAAGTACTTTTATTCAAGAGCATCCGAGTTGCCAGCCTTCCTGTTTTAAATAAATATTAAGAATATTCTAAACCAATTTCATCCACATATGAAATGAACTTAAAGTGATTTTGATTTAAAAAAAAAAATTCAGGGATGTACTCTTAACTAAAAAAAAAAAAAAAAAGTACCTTCTAATGCTCTCTGCCTCCTCCAAATCTCCAAATGTATTTATTTTTTTGCTGCTGTGATATGATTTCCTGTTTGAGGGTGGCTACGTTCTTCCTCATGGTCCCATTGTATGTAAAACCATAGTCACCCTCTCTTGCTCGCTTATAGGATGGATTATGGACTATGTAATTTGTAGTGTCCATATAGCAGTGCATATAACCACAGCTAATGTGCACTGTTCATTCCAAATAAATGGACGTGAGATGGAAAAAGTTACAAGGAGGCAGAAAAACACAGTAAGAAACTATTTTATGAAAAATACATTACAGGGCCATTAACTAGTGGATGTTTATGCATTATTTTGGGAAAATAAAGATATTGACTAAGGCCCCTTTCACACTGGGGCGGTAGGGGGCGTCGGCGGTAAAACATCGCTATTTTTAGCGCTGTTTTACCGCGGTATTCGGCCGCTAGCGGTGCGGTTTTAACCCCCCGCTGGCGGCCGAAAAAGGGTTAAATCCACTGGTATAGCGCGTCTATAGCCGCGGTATTGCCGCGGTATAGCCGCGCTATCCCATTGATTTCAATGGGCATGAGCGGTTTAGGAGCGATGAATACACCACTCCTTCACCGCTCCAAAGATGCGGCTGACAGGAGATTTTTTCTTCTCCTGCCAGCGCACCGCTTCAGTGTGAAAGCCCTCGGGCTTTCACACTGAACAAACAGCGGAGGCTGTTTTGGGGCGGTTTGCAGGCGGTATTTTTAGCGCAATAACACCTGCAAACCGCCCCAGTGTGAAAGGGGCCTTAGTGTCAATTTAATAATGCATTAAATGGTTTTATTTATATTTATAACACAAATATTAGATTTATTTTTCTAGAGAGGAATGTGCATTTTTTGAAGGGTAGACAATCGGACTGTATGCTATATTAGAACCCCATACACTGTGTGCTAGTTATAAAGATTTACCAAAAATACAGCATATTTACTGTAATTTTAACACAAAAAGCATATTCTTTGTATAAAGCTCTGAAACACTGCCATATTTGAGTGTTAATGCTATATTGTCTCTCTTTCAGTATCAAGAGAGGTCAACTGAACTAGAAAGAGAGAAAGACCTTCTTAAGGAACACTATGAAAACCTTCTAAAAAGGTGAGAAGAGAAATCCTTGTAAGCCGAGTTTCACACTAACAGCGGGAATGAAATTGTGCGAGTTCGGCTGAACTCCCACGATTTCATTCACGCACGTCAGTCCCAACTACGGGGGCGATTTCAGAGACATCTGTGCGGGTTTATGCACAGATGTCTATTGAAATCGCACCCCGAAGTCGCCAAAAGTAGTACAGAAACTACTTTTGGGAATCAGTGTGCCACCACAAATGCGGCATTGCACCAATTCGGACGGTGCCATCGCTGCAATGTGAACCAGGGCTAAGCAGAATGAGGAAACTTGAGAAGAAATAAAAATCATTAAAAAGCTGCTTTCATTTATTCACAGTTCTCTGGACCTAGAGCGGGTGAACTCCTCGAAGGTGGCAGAAGAAGAGTTAAAAAGATGTATTACAAAACTGGAGGCACAAATTAAATGCTATGAATCTGACCTGACAAACAGCAAGGAACAATTACAGCATGCAAGAGGCAAGTTTTATTAACCGCTTCAGCCCCGGAAGATTTTACCCCCTTCCTGACAAGAGCACTTTTTGCGATTCGGCACTGCGTCGCTTTAACTGACAATTGCGCGGTCATGCGACATCGCACCCAAACAAAATTGACGTCCTTTTTTTCCCACAAATAGAGCTTTCTTTTGGTGGTATTTGACCACCTCTGCGGTTTTTATTTTTTGCGCTATAAACAAAAAGAGCGACAATTTTGAAAAAAACGTAATATTTTTAACTTTTTGCTATAATAAATATCCCCCAAAATATATAAAAAAATATTTTTTTCCTCAGTTTAGGCCGATATGTATTCTTCTACATATTTATGGTAAAAAAATTGCAATAAGCGTATATTGATTGGTTTGCGCAAAAGTTATAGCGTCTACAAAATCGGGGATAGCTTTATGGCATTTTTATTATTAATTTTTTTTTATACTAGTAATGGCGGCGATCTGTGATATTTATCAGGACTGCGACATTATGGCGGACACGTCGGACAATTTTGACACATTTTTGGGACCATTGGCATTTATACAGCGATCAGTGCTATGAAAATGCATTGATTACTGTAAAAATGTCAAAAATGTCACTGGCAGTGAAGGGGTTAACACTAGGGGTGCGATCAAGGGGTTCATTGTGTTCCCTAGTGTGTGTTCTAACTGAAGGGGGAGGGGACTATGTAGGGGAGATGACAGATCGCTGTTCATACTCTGTATGAACAGACGATCTGTCTGTTCTCCCCTCAGAGAACCGGAAACTGTGTGTTTGCACACACATATCCCGTTTCTCGGTGTGCCCCGAGCGATCACGGGGGCCCGGCAGTTATCGCGAATGGCGGGCACTCGCATCTGCTCCGTGGGCGAGCAGGGGGCGCACGCGCGCCCGCCCCTAGTGGCCGGATCTGGAATCATGATGGCAATTCGCGCAGCCAAGTCCTGTTGCGGCAGTATAACTGCGCCGGCTGGTCGGCAAGCGGTCAAAGTGACATTAAAAAAAACTATTCAAGTATGTATTTTTAAAATAGTACCTTCTGTTGTTCTCAGCCTCCTTTAAATTTCCAAATTCCTTTTTGTGATCTGACTTTCTGTTCAAGGGTGGCTAGGTTCGTTCTCCATGCACCAAGTGTATGTAGGAACATAGCCACCCTCTCTTGCTCACTTCCAAGATGGACTATAGGATGTATAGTGTGCATAGAGCAGTGCATATTACCGCAAGTAATGTACACTGCTAGTTCCAAACAAATGGAAATGAGGGAGAGAAGGAGAGGTTTGTGAGCTCATGGAGAATGTTACAAGAAGGTGGAAAAACAGAGTAGGAAATAATTTCATGAAAAATAGATTACAGGGCCATTAAAGTTGTATTAAAGGTTTGGCTTTTTTATTTTGTTAACTAACAAACATGTTATACTTACCTGCTCTGAGGAAAGGTTTTGCACAGAGCAGCCCCAATCCCCTTTGTTATGGGTCCCCCACTGACACTCCTGACTCCTCCCCCTTGACCAGTGCCCCCAATAGCAAGCCGCTTGCTATGGGGGCAATGATGTGTGGTCGCTCCCGAGCACTGCATCCATAAGACATGTACCCCGCCCCCTGCTTTCTCCTCATTGGCTTACTGGCCAATGCATGAAGGTAGAAAGCCTTCAGCCTTTACAACCACTTCAAGTAATAGATGATTTTTGGAGAATAAGGATGTTGTTTAGTGTCACTTTAAGTCATTATTGCTGCCACCATTGGGCTAAGGCATGTCAGCATCTTTTGTATGCTGCTGAGTGACAAAAAAGTGAACAGATAAGGACTGACCTGAAAATTACCATGTGAATTAACTTACATGAATAGACAAAAAGTAACAGGTAATGCAAACTTTTTTTTATAATATAGTAAATTCTAACTACACTAGCAACTGTGTGTGATTATTTAAATTTTTCTTTTCATTTGTCAGAGCAAAGCGAGCAGCTTAAACAAGACATTTCCAGGCTACAGTGCCAGGTGTTAGAAAAAATGCAAGAAATCCACGATTTTCAGGATAAAATATCAGTCCTTTCATCTTCCTCTACTGCCAGAGAAGCATCTTGTGAGCAGGATATGACACTACAGAAACCACAGGTAAAAATGAATGAAGAGCATAGATTAGGTTCTGGGTCAGAGTGGGCCGAATTAAGGAGATCAGCAAATAGTGCTTATTGCACCAGCAAATCCACTGGATGGATCTGCCAATTTTGAAAAAGTATTCTTTTTAGCCTTAATGAAAAAGTGTTACTGACTAGAGATACTAGTCTGGGACACCAGGTATTTAGGCTCCTGATATATTGATAACTCATGTGGCTGTCAGCAAAATAAATAGGAAGGAATTAGAGAAACAGCATAGGCCTCACTCCTCTAAAAACCCCAACCATATAAACTTCTAGTGTTACCAGAGAGCAGATAGTATATGCTGCTATGTCATACCACATACCTTTGAATGAGGCTAGCCATACACTGATCGAAATGCCGGACTGACCAAATTTCAATCAGTGTGTGACTTCCTCTGCTTGCAAGAAGTTGATTATTTGATTGACTTCTGTCAAAGAGACATGTTGGAAAATTTTCCAATAATCAGAATGTGCGGCCAGTCAGCTGTAGCCACTGATCAGTTTATTCTGACACCAATAGGTGCTGCTGTCAGAATACAATTTCCCGGCAGGGAAAGATTTCCTCCATCCACCTTGTATGTGTAGATGGAGGAATCTGTTAATTCTGTGGCCACTGGGCTGAATGAAAAAAATCTGTGTATGACTAGCCTTAGTCATTTGTCCTATCGGCAATACTCAGTTACATATTAGAGAATACACAGGCCCCTCCACTAGCATCCCAAAATGCATTGCTCTGTGCTTGAGCAATTGATCAGCATGCCTGGGCATTGTCACACAGGTTGCAGAAAGGGGAAAGCATGCATGAGCTTATGCAAATATCCACAATGAGAATGTTGGTATCTTCTTTGACACTTGAAGACTCCTGAGCTAAGCTAGAGGGGCAGATTCAAAAGTTAAATTATGACCTGAGATAATATAACCTACTCTCTGGCAAAGTTATTACATTATGTGGCTTGGTTTATCTATAGGTCCACTCTAAAATAGCAATGCCCAAATATTGGGCCTATAAGACAGTTAGGGCTCATTAGTTGCTGTAAACTGGCTTCTGCAACGAGAAGGCCCAGCATTCAGGGCTGTAGCCAGAAATTAGGGAATGCTGATAGAGTGGCATATGCTGAAAGTTCATTCCACTAACCAGTGATCTCTTACACAATGATGCCTGTATAGTCCAGGCTGTGACGTAACCACAAGTAGCGGCTAAAGAATATTGAGCCTGTGAAGTAAGTGCAGCTGAACACCACTGATGGGGCTACATTCCAACCAACTGTATTTTGACCACTGACCACCAGTGATAGTGCATTTATTACTCTTACTGATACCAGGGTATTGCTCTTATTCCAATTGATGCTGGGACATTTATTATTCCCACTGACACCTGGCCTTGTTTTTTCTCCTACTGGCCACAGATGCAGGGGCAATTGTTACTCTTTCTGACCATTGATAATTACTCTAACTGATCTAAAATGCCTGGGCATTTATTATTGCCACTGACCTCTGATGCCAGGGAATTTTATTTTATTCATACCGGCCACAGTCTGGCCCCCAAACAGTTTGATAGATAGTGAACTGGCCCTTTGTTTTCCACACACTAAAAAAAAAATATTAAAATTAAAAAAAAATGTTTAGCTAATCTGAACCCAGCAAGCAGGAGCTTGGAAGTGGATTGAGCAACCTCTTGACAAAGCATATTAGCAGATTTAAATTATTTGATCACCCATTGTGAAACTTCACTGTGATGTGACCTATGTTGTATGATCATTACATATTCTTGAAGTAATAGTGAAATCCTGACTGCATATTCATCTGATCTAGACTCACATACCAGAAGACTATTGGATATTAAAGAAAATGTTCAGTGAAAAAGAGGATTTGTGGAATACATACAGAAAAGGAAAGAGACAGGCAGAAGAAGAGGATAGGAGCCAAATACAAACCGAGATGGAGGAAAGCAGAAGATGCAGAGATCTCAGAATGGAGGTGCAGGAAGAGGAGAGAAGAAAGCCAGAACAGGAGACACATAGGAAACTGCTGGAGATGGATGCTGCTCATGCTGAGACTATTTTAGAACTTGAGAAAACTCAGGAAATGCTCATTTTGCAGCATCAGATTAATAAAGATTTTCAGGTAAGTGGAAAATCTGAGACATTTTAAAATAAAAAATAAATACTTACACTATAACATTGCCTCTCATTAAACACTGGTTGGCAAAATGCTAAATTTCTAATGCCATGTGCATGCGAGCGGACTTTCGACGCACTGAACTCCGAAGGACTTTTTGACGGAGTTCGGACGGAGTTCCGATGCAACGGACTTGCCTACACACGATCCCACCAAAGTCCGAATGATTCGAACGTGATGACGTACGACCGGACTAGAATAAGGAAGTTCATAGCTGGTAGCCAATAGCTGCCCTTGCATCGTTGTTTGTCCGTCAGACTAGCATACAGACGAACGATTTGAAACATGTTCTATTTCTAAAGTCGGTCTGATTTTTTGACAGCAAAGGTCCGATGAAGCCCACACACGATCGAATTGTCCGGCAGATTCGTTCCGTCGGACCTTTGCTGTTGAAAAGTCCAGTCGTGTGTACACAGCATAAGACTTTAAAAAGAGAACACTGAGTACTGTCCGTGATACTTTTTGTATTTGCACTAACATACAATTTTTCAGGACAAGCTTTCAGGGTATGTCCCCTTCTTCACAGTCCAAGCAGTACTGATTCACAAAAGTTTTAGCAGAATGTTAAAACCAAAAAAAAACACAATCTCTGAGGGAAATGAAAAAAAAAGAAAATCAAACACTTACAAATCAATGTGGCAATGGTAAGTGGGGGGGGGGGGGGGGGGGTGACAGTCACAGAGAGGGTCGTAAAACTAGTATAATGGGTAAGGAAACTAATATCTAAATTTAGCCTGTTAATTTTTGTGTCAAAAAGAAGTATCATTCTTGGTTCAAATTTTTTCCTTTCCTGGATAGTTCTGAAATTCCCTTTAAGAACTAAGACATTGAGGTCTTCTATAGTGTGGTCCTGTTGTGAAAAATGATGTCCCACAGGTGTGCAGAAACTGTCTTCTTTATGTTCCTTGATGGTATGTCTGTGCAAATTCATCCTCACTTGCAACTTCTGTCCTGTTTCACCAACATAAGATCCTTTGCTACACCTTTTGCATTGGCTAAGGTATACAACATTACTGGAGGTACAGCTGTATGATCCCATGATTTTGAAGGTCCCATTTCTGTGTGTGACACTTTTGAGTAGGTTGATCTGGTTGCACAGTTTGGAGGGTTTGCTTCCATTATTTGTGACTTCATAATCAGAGTGACGTTTCCTGCTGCTTAGTTTATGTCTGATGCCGCGTACACACGAGCGGACTTTACAGCAGACTTTGCTCGGCGGACTTTTCGCCGGACTTTGTCGGCTCCTTGCGCCGGACTTAAAAGCGGACGGACTTGGCCACACACGATCACTGCAAAAGTCCGCTGGTTTGGAACGCGGTGACGTATAGCACGTACGACGGGACTATAAAAAGGAAGTTCAAGCCCCACTACGGCACCCTTTGGGCTCCTTCTACTAATCTCGTGTTTATCTCGTGTTAGTAGAAGTTTGGTTAGAGACGATTTGCGCTTTTCACACTTCAGCTTATTTCGATTGTTTTCTGCAGTTCAGTTTGTGCTTGTGAGGTTTGTATCTGCTTTTCAGTGCGTGTTGGTCAGTTCGTAACTTGCCTTGCAGGCCGTTCTGGTCCGCTCGTTCCTGATTTTCAGGTCGTTCTTCATAGGCCTTGCTGTTCTTCAGTGCGTTTGTTATAAGTTTGTTTGTTTGACCAGCCGACCGTTTTGAAGACATGTCGCCTGGACGTTCTCGTTCTCGAGTTCATGCTGCGTGGGGACTTGGTGTTGGGGTTAATACTTTGACCCGAGTCCAGTCCATGAACAGGGCGAGGAGGAGTTCATGGATGAAGAATTGGTTGCGCCAGCGTGACCAATTCTCGCACATGCCTTTGCTCCGTGAGCTCCGTGAGAATAATCCTGAGGATTTCAGGAATTATCTCCGGATGACGGACCACGTCTTTGAGTGTCTGCTGGCTATGCTGACCCCCTATATCAGCAGGCAGGATACCTGCATGAGGCAAGCCATCAGTGCGGAGCAGAGGCTATTGGCCACGTTACGTTACTTGGCGACAGGGAGAAGTCTTCAGGTCTTGAAGTTCTCGACAGGCATCTCCCCCCAGGCTCTGGGGATAATAATCCCAGAGACTTGTTCTGCCATCATTCAGGTCCTGCAGAAGGACTATATGAAGGTAAGTTGTATCCTTTAACATTACATGATATGTATTAAATGTTTTATAATGTATTGTATAAATGTCCTCCTTACCTAATTGCCATGCTTTCAATATGCTGTGAATGTCCCCTTTATCTTCATGCATGCCTGTTTTTGGACATTAATCATTTATTGCCCTACATGCATATTTACCTTCAATAACCTCCCCACCATGCAATCCTGGGTCCATTTATATCTCTAGCCTATAGTCTCTTGAACAATGTATATTGTCTGCTCCATTGTCTTGTTTGACCCTCCTCCACCCCACAAATGTTTTAAACAGTCAGGTGTGTTTTGTGTCCTAATTAGAACCCCTCCCCCACCCCACAAATGTTTTAAACAGTCAGGTGTGTTTTGGGCCCTAATTAGAACCCTCCCCCACCCCACAAATGTTTTAAACAGTCAGGTCTGTTTGTTAACCTAATTAGAACCCCTCCCCCACCCCACAAATGTTTTAAACAGTCAGGTGTGTTTTGTGCCCTAATTAGAACCCCTCCCCCACCCCACAAATGTTTTAAACAGTCAGGTGTGTTTGTTAACCTAATTAGAACCCCTCCCCCACCCCACAAATGTTTTAAACAGTCAGGTGTGTTTTGGGCCCTAATTAGAACCCCTCCCCCACCCCACAAATGTTTTAAACAGTCAGGTGTGTTTTGGGCCCTAATTAGAACCCCTCCCCCACCCCACAAATGTTTTAAACAGTCAGGTGTGTTTTGGGCCCTAATTAGAACACCTCTCCCCACATTCAAATGGATCAATGGGCCATCAGAGGGGGTGATTAATCTTATAAGTGGGCCTTATGTTTTTTACCATTTCAATTACAAACACACATATTAATAATGTTTGACTGCTGTTGTTCACTAATGTTTTTGTGTAATCTGATATACAAGTTAGGTTTCAATTTCTTATCTTAATTTTAATTTTTCTTTTCACTCCACAGTTTCCTTCAAGTACACAGGAATGGCAGACTGTGGCCTCCCAGTTCGCTGACCGTTGGGACTTTCCCAACTGTGTCGGGGCGATTGACGGGAAGCATGTCCGGATTGTGCCACCACCGCATTCTGGGTCTTATTTCTATAACTGCAAGGGGTTCCATAGTGTAGTTTTGATGGCGGTGGTCTCGGCACATTTGGACTCTGTTTGTGGATGTGGGGAAGAATGGCCGGATGTCTGATGGAGGAGTCTTTGCACAGACCGAGCTGTGCCAGCGTCTCCAGACCGGTGGCCTGGGATTGCCACCTGATGACCAGAATGTTGATGGACTCCCCTCAGTCTTTATCGCTGATGAAGCGTTTGCTCTCGGTGAGCACTTGCTGAGGCCGTTCCCCCAAAGGACACTCACCCCTGAGAGGTGGGTATTTAATTACCGGCTGGCCAGAGCAAGAAGAGTTGTGGAGAATGCCTTTGGGATTCTGGTTCCGTTTATTCCTTTCTGCAATTAATCTGGCGGAATATAAACTAAATTACATCATACTTGCTTGCTGCATCTTGCATAACTTTTTAAGGAGACATTCAGCAACATATATATCTTCTGTTGGGCCTGAGGCCGGACTGGAACAGGATACCACAATGACAGGCCTAGAAATTGCCCGTATTGGCTTGGCCCCCCGAACCGCACGTCAAGTGCGTGACCGTTATGTTAATTATTTTAATGGTCAGGGGGCCATTGCTATTCAGCAACAGCTGTAATTTTACCAAAAAATAAAAAATAAAAATAATTGATCAAAAATATCTTGTTTTTATTCTTGTTTGCATTTAGTTATGTCTGTCTCCTAGTGCACTTGTAGTAGTGGCAAGTGCATTTACCTTTATTTAATCAGGCCCCAAAAAAATAAAAAAAATATTTGTCTGAAATAATCAGCCACACACATTGTATTATTAAAAAAATTTTACTTTGTGCACATTGAAAGGTGCATTTTTGAATATTTTTTTGGTTTTTATATTTTTTACAGATTTTTATTGGTGTAAAAATATATCTTTTTTAAACATTATTAAAAAGGCATATTTTAGCAAAAATAGACCTTTCAAAAAATATTTACATTCACAACAGTGTTTTTATAAACATAACAAAACATTAAAGAACTTACAAAGTTCAACATTTAAAGAACAGTGCATGTGATGTCACCCTTGGAAATCGTTCCTTTTGAATATGCTCAAAATTGAGATTTACAAAAGGGTCAAGTCAACATGTGCTATCTCCCATCATGGGTGAGCAATGTACGTGTTTTGTGTGTGCAATCCCTTTTTTGGTTCCTATCACCACAAAATAATTTTGAGGATGAAGGGGTGGCAAACACAAAACAAGTACATTGATAACCCATGATGGAAGATAGCACATGATGACACACCATGTGCATCATAATGTAAATTTGGGTATCACAAATAAATTCTAAAAACATTTAGTAGAAAAAACAAACTTCACAAGGAAATGAAGAACATGATTGATGTTTTTAGGCCAAACGTTATTATATTCTGCCCAAAACATCAATCATGTTCTTCATTTCCTGTTGCATGGAGTCGAGGCGAAGTTGCATGCTGTGAATTTGGTCACGCATTTTATCTATTTGGCCATTCCACAGCATTATCTGGCCAATCAGTCTTTGGGCACTGTCTGTGGTGAATGGCTCTGCCGCTTGGCCTTCCACAACCAGAAACTCACCTAAAATGAGTGAAGAAAAACAAGGGTTACACTATGCACGCCAAAATACATTACCTTAAGCTGGGGTGTCAGTCACTCACTTGGTGGGCTTGAAACCTCGCACACTTCCTCCACCTCTCCTTCCTCCAGGTCGTTGGGTGGGCGTGGTCTTGGTCTGGGGCTTGGGGTATCTTCTGCCTCAGGCTGGTGACTTGGGGGGGTCCTGGGATCCTTGGACTGTTGTCTGAGTCTTTTCTCCCCTATGAGAATTGAACAAAAGGTATAGTTAAAACACATGGATATTTTAGATTTTATTAAATAATCTTAAACGTTGGTTAGGAGTTGTGGCCAATTGCCTTTTTTGATCATCAAAAATTTAGAAGACAGGATGAACATTCCCTCTGAACAACAATTATAAACAATGCACATTTTCAGGCAAGTTTCACAGATGCAGACACCTCAATGATCTCCTATGTGTATTACCCCTCTAAAATGTATTTATGGTCACATAGTACACTATAGTGCTCGTGAGTCCAGATGCGGAAACAGCTGCTGTGTCCTGTCCTTACATTACACTGAATCATTTTTGAAGAAGCATTATATTTTCCAACACATCTACACCACATCAACAAATTGTGGGAATTTGACAAATTATCAAGACATAAATGTATGTCCAAACCTGTACCATCGTATTTGGCGAAAAAATAACGTCATTTTCTAAAGTATCATATGTATTTTACAAAAAACGGTCTTTACAAACGATGCTGTATAAAGTCCAAAAATAAGGATCAGCATGCAAGTTAGGTATCTCAATAGGAAAACACAACAAGTACTTACTTTTTTAAGCAGCTTCTTTATTCGCCAATATTGTTCTGGCTTCCGACTTTTGATGTCAGACCACCGCTTCCTCAATTGTTCTTTCGACCGTTTTGTGCCAAATTTTGCTTCTAGAGCGGTGACAACTGAGGACATTATTTTGTCCTTACGCATATTCGGTCGTGTGTACGGTCCTTTTTTGCCATCGTAGTCCTCCCTTCTCAATATGGACACCATCTCCACCATCTCTTCAAAAGCCATGTTGGTGGCCTTATATCTCCTCCGGGATATGGATGTTTGGAGCTCCGGGCTTTCCTCCGCGCTACTTCCACTGATTCTCTCCGCCATCTTTAGCTATCTACTCCCACTGCGCAACGAAGAGTGAAGGGGCGGGGCCAAATCGTACTAAAGAACGTCAGGGGCGGGCGACGCAGGCGGAGCATGACACATGCGCAGTGTATATAAAGCTATTACGATGGCCTACGTATGTCCGTGCGGAAGTAGCGAGCGTCAGAAACGAAGGTAAGATTAAAGTGGGGGTGTGTGTGTTTGGTGTGTGTGTGCGTGTGCGTGTGTGTATGTATGTGTCCCCTAGATTACAAACAAAAATAATCCTGTGATTTGTGACTGACATTAGTTTGGATCTTGTGTCTTGTCTTTCAGAAAAAATGAATCCCTTTAAAAAGGAAGAATTTTTGTGCCAATTTATTGAGCTCTATCAGGAAAAGAAAAACCTGTGGGAGGTCAAACACCCACTATATTATAATAGGGATGTAAGGAAGGCAACACTGGGCACACTTTTAGAGTTTGTGAAGACTCGAGTCCCCCAGGCAGACCTCAAGTTTGTGGACAAGAAAATTGGTATCTTGCGAAACATGTACAAGCGGGAACACAATAAAATCCAGGAGTCGCTCAGATCCAGTGCAGCAGCTGACCAATTATATGTACCCAAGTTGTGGTACTACCACAAAATGCGATTCCTGGATGACCAGACCAAAGCCAGGCAATCACTTTCCACCCTTCCCCCCACCCTTCCCTCCAGCCTTCCCTCCACTCTTCCCTCCAGCCTTCCATCCACCTCCACCCCAGCTGAGGAGTCCCAGGATGAACTGGGCCTTTTCATCATTGATGAAGTTGATGCGCCCAGCTTCAGCCAGGTATCCTTTTTTGGGTAATTTGTGATTGTGTAAATGTTATTAATGATGTTAACGTGTTAATTTTTAAAGTGCTTCATAAAAAATGACTTCTGCACAAAGATTAATATGTAGACATATCACTAGACAGTAGTGGCCAAAAATATACTTCTGCATAGGTGTGCGCAGCCTCTTGCATTAGGGTGTGCACCCCAAAGCTCAAATACATATGCATGTGTATATGTACTGATGGTGTCAGTAGGGCAGTAGACAGTGTAATTTAGTTAATTTTCTTTTCCCAAAACTTTTGGCCTTGTGTAACATTTTTTTGGGGGGATGAAATATCAGTGGTCAAAACAGGGGGGAATATGCAGCACACAAGGCAATTAGGGTGTGCCCTGGCACACCCTGTGGGCACGCCTATGTACTTCAGATATTGTTGATCAGCTGAAATAATGGTGGTGTCAAATAGATAGCCTTTACTATTTTGTGTAAATTATATTTGAAAGTCATGAGCTGAAAATTGTGTGTGATTGCATAACACAAAATTACAACTATGTCCCTTTTTTTTTTACACAGGATGACCTCAGCCAGGAGGAGGCCTTGCCCAGTGGGAGAGAGGAGGAGGCCTTGCCCAGTGGGAGAGAGGAGGAGGCTGTGGCTGGGCCAAGTCGAAGCCGCACGGAGTGTCAGGTGCCTCCCCTCCGCATTCTCCACAAAAGGCCCAGGAGAATGACACCAACTGAGCAGGAATCCCTAGCCCTCATACGGGAAGCAAGCCTGATCCTGAGCAAACCACCCAATGCAGAGGAGGCGTATGGCACCTATATAGCCAGCAGAATGCTGGAGTTGGAAAAGGGCCAATGCCTCCTCTGTGAGGGTCTAATTTTTAAGGCATTTGAGAAGGGCTTGAGAGGGGAGCTTACTGCTACCACATATCTGGCAGATGAAGCCACTCCTCCTCCTCCTCCTCCCCCAAGTGCACCACCAGAGGCACAACCTCCGAGGAAGGCTGCAGAGAAGCGTGGAGGGAAGGCTGCAGAGAAGCGTGCAGGGAAGGCTCCACGGAAGACTCAAAAGTGATTGTCTGGCTTCTGTCTGGTCTGACTATGCTTCCTGTGCTCCCTAGTCGCAAGATACCAATTTTCTTGTCCTCAAACTTGGTGTGTGTCCTGGGGGACGAAAGGCTTCCCAGATTCTAAAAGTGTCTCCAGTGTTGCCTTCCTAATTTTTTTTTAACAAAAATAAATGTATTTTTTGGTTACCTTACATTATTGCCTATGTGTTTTGATTCAAAAACGCCATTTTGTTTGGGAGTAGGCAGGTACAGGTCAAAAAGACTATGGGGTTGATTTAAGAAAAGCAAATAGACTGTGCACTTGCAGTTGCCCCCTGCAAGTGCAATTGCTCCAGAGCATCAGAAATTAGTTAAAAGCTTGACTTTCCAAAGAGTACCCAATCCTGTGCAAGGAAAATTCTAAAAACAGCATTTTTGCTTGCACATGATTGGATGATGGAAGTCAGCAGAGCTTCTGCTCATTTACTAAGCTCTGGAGCAACTGCTCTTGCAGAGGGCAACTGCACTTTACAAAGTGCACAGTCTTTTTCCCTTTAGTAAATCAACCCCTATGTGTGTTTTTGACAAAAGGCTAAATCATTTTGAATATCAAGTGAAAAGTACTAGTGAAAAGTTCACTTTAGAAATTGCACAGCAAGTGCACTTGTTGGAAGTGCAGTCGCTGTAAATCTGAGGGGAAGAGCTGAAATTAGGGGAAGCTCTGCTGATTTTATCATAAAATCATGTGCAATAAAAAGTTTTTTCGGGGGGGGGGGCTTCCTTGCATGTGCCCCTCGGATCCACAGCGAAGGCACTTCAAAATGCTCTTTCTGTGCAATTCCAAGTAGAATTAGCACTTGTAGTGAAAAAAGAATTTGCCTTTGTTAAATACACCCCCCTATGTCTAATGAACAAGGGACAACAACCTCATTAAGGTTCATTAAAACAACACAAAATATTAAGGTTATTGTGGTAACTTGAAAATCCACACAAAAAACACCAAAAAAAGGTTGGTATAATTTAGCACACATTGTAAAATAGATAAGTGTTGAAATCAATAAAAAAATAAAGAGGAGTCCAAAATCTTATTTAATTTTTTTTAGTTATGGAGATCTGGCTTTTTACAAATATTATATTAGTCATGGCATGAGGATAAATCATGAAGAAAGTAGTTTGTGAGAACTCTGTGTGAATATAAAGCAGAAAAACAACTTCATTCCTCTCGCATTATCAATCCTACAAAAAGCGCTGTATTAAAAGATCACAGAAGAGTGCTAGCTTCAAGACGAAGGCTAGTTTTACCAGACCGAGCGCTTCCGTCTTGTAATTGCTTCAGAGCATGCGTCAGTTTGAGTTCGTCGGACTAGCACACAGACGACCGGTTTGTCCGCTAGAAAGAAGAGTCCGTCGGATAGATTTAAAACATGTTTCAAGTCTAAGTCCGTCCAACTTTTGAGCAAACAAAGTCTGCTGGAGCCCACACACGATCGAATTGTCCGACGAAATCCAGTCCGCCGGTCAAAGTCTGCCGTAAAGTCCGCTCGTGTGTACGCGGAATGAGGTTGGGTGGTTGTCTGAAAGCCAATATTGGGGGTTGTTGGAAAATCACCTCAAGTAAAACTTTTAATAAACTTTACAATTCCTGTTACATTTTTATTGCTGCCTGAGTCCTGTTGAGGGGATTCCTTTCACTTCTGCAGCAGATTGCTTTTCACAAAGAAGTACAGATGCGGCTGAGAGGCGCTCAGGAGGCGATATTGTTGCCTCCTGAATGGCTGTTTTTTTGTTTGTTTTTTAAGCCACAGGTAGCATTGTATATCTCTGTGTGGCTGCTTTTGCAGCTTGGGGGGGGGACCTGCATCACGCAGGTGGCATTGTATACCTCTGTACGGCTGCTTTTGCAGCTTGGGGTGACAGTGAAAAGAAGAATCAGAAGGAAGTGTAAACTAGGCCTAACAGTAATATTTACCTGACAGCAGTATCAAGGTATTAAAAACATATGCTAAGCAAGTTGTTTTTATCAGGAAACATTCCTGACCATTGCACCAACATCTAAACCTCAAGATTGTTTGTAATCTAAAAATATTTCTGTTCATAATCACCATCATGTCCTTCAGTTTACCAACATCATCACATGCCATGATTCTATACCTTTCATCTAGTGCAGGGGTCTCCAAACTTTTGAATCAAAGGGCTGGTTTACTGCCCTCCGAACTTTAGGAGGGCAGGACTGTGGCAAGTAGGAGTTGAAAATACCCTGGCATCGGTGGGAGTAAACAATACCATAGGCTTGGTGGTCAGTGCGAGTAAAGAAATTACATCATTGGTATCAGTGTGAGGAATAGTGCTCCATCACTGGTGTCAGTGGGAAAATTAGTTCCTCATCTCTGGTGTCAGTGGGAGGAATACTACCCTATTGAATAGTGCCCTGACGGGCGAATAAAGGCAAGCAAAGGGCCACATTCGGCCTGTGGGCCGCAGTTTGGAGACCTCTGATCTAGTGCATAGTAACAATCTTAGTGAATACAAGGGTCCACTTGCAAGCCATAGCTATTATGTTCCACCATCTGCATGTCTTACATGTGCCCCAGGTCACTGGAGGACACAATAGTGATGTAGGGGTCAGCAAGAGAGACCATGCCACCCTGAGGGGGACACGCTGTCCAATACACCTTGAAGTGCCTGATAGCAGTTTGATCTGGAACTCTTCAAGAGAGTGAAGATTTAACACACACACTTACAGAAATGAGGACACGAGGCCCCTTTCAACGGGCGGACCATCCATTGCCCTCTATGGAGTGGCGGATGTCAAAGGACATGTGTCTGTTGACACCCGCCGACATCCGATCTGATCCTATCTGCTAAAAACAGACGGATGGTGGATCCATTCCCTATCCAATAAATACAGACTGACGGTTGATTCATTCCCCATCCGTTTGGCGGATTGGATCGGATGACAGCCCCATGCAAACGGACAGGCAGTCCGTTTCCATCTGACCGCCCATAGAGGAAATCAGGTTGTGTCCATGTCTGCTCTGTATTATACGAAGTGGATACAGACAGCCCGGATTTACTCCCTTTGCCGCCCCAAGGCTGGGTCCTTCAATGTCGCCCCCCCTTCCCCACACACACACACACACCACTGTTCTCGTCCTTTATCGATGACTGCTACAATAGATCAATAAAAACATATCTCCACACACGAGAAATACCACCAAAAGAAAGCTCTATTTGTGGGAAAAAAAGGACATCAATTTTGTCTGGGAGTCACGTCGCAGGACCGTGCAATTGTCGGTTAAAGCAACGCAGTGCTGAATCGCAAAATGTGCTCTGGTCTTTGGCCAGCAAAATGGTCCGGGGCTTAAGTGGTTAATAATTGAATAGTGACTAAACAAGAATTTGCCAGCAAGTTGCTGTATCACTGTCATGAATGATATTTGCTGCCACATGAACAAACACTAACCTGGTCCTGGAAGTTTGTCTGGCACAGTGGCGGCTCAAAACTCGCGGCCCTCGTGGGCGGGAGGAGGCTCAGGAGGAGAACTGGACTGGAGAAGTCGGGCTGCTGGCAATGTGCTCCCCTGTAGCGGCTGCGTGACTCGGGAGTAGTCGGCGGCGGCCTCGGGACTCACTGGCAGGGGCAGTGGGCAAAGGCTGGATCCTGGTGACTCGTCGCTCTGGTGTGCCTGGCTGGTCTCTCTCTCTCTCTGCTGCTGGCCGGAGGCGGAGAAGGAGAGAGGAGGTGGGTGGACTCGTCTCAGAGTCGGAGGTGCACTGCTCAGCCATAAGGTGCACTGCCCACGTGTCAGCCGACGTCTCTGGTTGCTAGTCGCGGGGCGGCCCTAGCCTAGCAACCAGTTCTGCTGCAGATGAGTGTAACTATATCAGAGTGGCGGAGGCGGACCGTTTTTTTTTTTTTCTTTTCATTCCGGGACATTGTATTGTCCCGGAATGAAGGTGCCCGGGACACGGGACAAAGATAATAATTAAAAGGACAATCCTTATCCCGGGCAATCTGGGAAGTCGCCGCAGGAGTGGCGCCGCCCCTGCACCACTGCCGCCCTGAGGCCTGGCCTTGGTGGCCTTGTGGGAAATCTGGCCCCGGGACACAGATCTGTCATGCGCCTGCTCAGCGGGGATTAGCGGACAGATTCCCCACTGAGCAGGTGGATCCGCTGGTGGAGCCCGCACATCTGAAAGGGGTCTAAAGCTTCTTCTTCTACAGGCTGGCTTGGTCCCCCCTTCGCACAATACTAAATAATTAAAGTGTATCTAAACCCAAAACCAATAATGGAATATATTGCAGCTCACCAGTCCTTGTTGTGGTGGCTGCAATCGTTTTATTTGTATGGATTATTTTTTGGAGAACAAGGATATTGTTTAGTGTCACTTTAAGTATAACAAAATGAGCCATTTCATAACTTGTGGTCATGTACCCCATATCATTTTCAGGGCTTGTTCACTTATATTATGCATTATGCTTTATTATACACTGCATGAAAATGTAGACAGCAATGCTTTCAAATGAGGCATGTTCATACATACAAGTAAAAACTACAACAAAAGTTTTCTTTTGACTCTTTAGCTGTGCTGTCATGCTCTTTCATGGTGAGATTAAAGAACAAGTTTGAGATCAATAAATACAAAATTGTTTTTCTGTTGTTTTCTGCTATATCACCGTATGATTTTTCCACCAATTATCAGGAAGAGCTGAAGTCAGTGAAACTTAGAACAGAGTGTGAAAGTCGTGAAAGAGAAGAACGTGAGCACCACTATGAGGCCAGACTGCTTAAACGCAACTCCAGAATCCAGATGCTGGAAGGTATTAAATCCAAATTTTATTTTTTCATTTTTACGAGTTGACTCAACTTAGGAAGCAAAAATTAGAACTAAAACTGAGTTTTTGTTTACAGTAACCAATGAGGTTTCACTTTTTTATCTAAGGAAAAATAAAATACAAACTCTAATTGGCTGTCATGTGCTACAACATCTATTTTGTTCTCATTATTTCTTTCATTATTTTCATTATTTAGCTTCTGTTTCCGTTAATAGTGTGACAGAAGCGGGTGCCAGTCGCCTGCCCTTCTCACCAACTCGTTACAAAGGACTGGCCATTCTCACACCGCACTGTCACTTGCATAACAATGCCACTCTCAGATGCACCCTGCACAAAGATTTTCCAACTTGCGGGACCACAATCTAGGTGCCAGCACCCTCAGAGTGATTGTCACTAGGCTACGTTAAAAAAACAATTAACCCTTTAGCTACCACCACCGCTTTTTTTTTTTTATTTAGTTAATATTAATTGAAGAAAAATGTGCATTAGGTATGTTACAACATATAACATACGATATACATTGCAGAGTAGATCTGAACAGATTGGTCATATAATCTTGTAGTAACAAGGCATTCCGTAGTAACACATTATAATGTCATCTATAACACTTAACAAGGTTCAGAGTGCTCAACTTGGAACGGCTTAATAAGAATAACTATAAGCTCACCGGACCAAAAGTGTAAACGCCAATATCTTCTCTGTAAATGACCTTTATTGAGGTATACATCTTTGAACGATAGAATGTAGATAAAGGAGAAGAAAGGGTGGAGAGAGAAAGAAAAGTGAGGACAAGGATGAGGAAGGTGGGGGGGGGGGGGTGTATCCGCCTTGGTCCAAGCTCACCTATGCTATACACCTATCTAACAGCACGTTACGTAGGTTGAGACATAATTTTTGCGTATGCGGCAGTGTATTTGAAGGCAAACCAGCAGGACCATATCTTCTTTGCTAGGCCAGATTTGTTTCTAAGGGAGAGAGTCATATCTTCCATGTAGGAAGTATTGTCTACTCTCACTAGCCATTGACGTAATGTCGGAATGGTCATTTTTTTCCAGTATTGAGGGATGAGTGCTTTTGCAGCATTAAGGAGATGTGGTGTTATAGATTTTTTATAGGGTCCTACTGGTTTACCTGTACAGTGAAATAAAACAAACCACGGGTCATTGGGGATTTCCCAACCCTGGATTTCCTTGATCCAGTGTAAAATAGTTAGCCAGTACGGACGTATCAGTGGACAAAACCACCAAATGTGAGTATGTGTTGCTCTTTCACCCCATCCTCTCCAGCACAAAGGTGATACTTGTGGAAAGGTCTTGTGCAGTACCACAGGTGTATAGTGCCATCTCATCATTAATTTATAGTTTACTTCCGCCATTCTAGAAGCCCCAGAAGAAGTATGAGCCATTGTGAGGATGCTGTTCCTTTGGGCTGCTGACAGCTCTTTTTGCAAATCTTGTTCCCAGTTGCGGATAAAAGTGGGGACTCTTGTAGCGGCTAGCGTTAGCAAAGTATGGTAGAAGTGGGAGATAGGTTTCTCCATTGGCTTCCAGGGGAGTCAGATCCGAAAAGGATCTTAGGGGTTTCGGGAGAGAGTGCACAAAGGCTGCTAGTTGTCGGTATCTCCACTGGTCCATGAGGGTAGTAATTTGATGTAATTGAATCTTATCTCTAAGATTCCAAGCATGGATCCCAGGATCAATGTTCCCTGGAGGAAAGAAGTTATGCTCAGTCAGTGGTAAGAGAGGAGAGTTATATGGCCATTTATAGGTCTTGCACAGTGAGTCCCATGTCATGAGAGAGGAACATGTTAACGGTGATCAGGCATGTACTGGCCATCGGGACTACCGGGAGATTCCCGGTGGGCTGATGGCTCAGTGGGCCAGTCAGGTGCGGTCCTGGAGCCACTCCTCTCTGACAGTGAGTGATCGCAATTTCACTCCTGTCAGGAGGAGCAGCTTCCGTCATATGCTGGAGAGAGCATTAGGCATTATGCGCCCTCCAGCCTGCAGGGGGAGATAGACCAACAGCAGACTTTTATCACATGACTGGAGAGAGGAACGAGAAGCTGCCTTCAAAACGGTGAGTATTACATGTGGGAGGGGGAGGAGAGGGAGGACACACTGATGTAAAGGGCTGCCGATGGGGGCTCTCTGATGGGGACTGTGATGTGAAGTGGGCTGCTGGTGGGGACTGTGATGTGAAGTGGGCTGCTGGTGGGGACTGTGATGTAAAGGGAGCTGCTGGTGGGGACTCTGATGTGAAGTGGGCTGCTGGTGGGGACTCTGATGTGAAGTGGGCTGCTGGTGGGGACTCTGATGTGAAGGGAGCTGCTGATTGGGACACTCTGATGTAAGGGGGACGCTGTTGGGGACTCTCTGATGTAAGGGGGACGCTGTTGGGGACACTCTGATGTAAGGGGGACGCTGTTGAGGACTCTCTGATGTAAGCGGGACGCTGTTGGGGACACTCTGATGTAAGGGGTACGCTGTTGGGGACACTCTGATGTAAAGAGGATTCTGTTGGGGACACTCTGATGTAAGGGGGGCACTGTTGGGGACACTCTGATTAAAGGGGGATGCTGTTGGGGACACTCTGATTGAAGGGGGATGCTGTTGGGGACACTCTGATGTAAGAGGGATGCTGTTGGGGACACTGATGTAAGGGGGATGCTGTTGGGGACACTGATGTAAGGGGGACGCTGTTGAGGACACTCTGATGTAAGGGGGACGCTATTGGGGACACTCTGATGTAAGGGGGCGCTGTTGGAGACACTGATGTAAGGGGGATGCTGTCGGGGACACTCTGATGTAAGGGGGGATGCTGTTGGGGACACTCTGATGTAAGGGGGGATGCTGTTGGGGACACTCTGATGTAAGGGGGGCGCTGTTGGGGACACTCTGATGTAAGGGGGACGCTGTTGGGGACACTCTGATGTAAGGGGGGCGCTGTTGGGGACACTCTGATGTAAGGGGGGCGCTGTTTGGGACACTCTGATGTAAGGGGGGCGCTGTTGGGGACACTCTGATGTAAGGGGGGCGCTGTTGGGGACACTCTGATGTAAGGGGGGCGCTGTTGGGGACACTCTGATGTAAGGGGGGCGCTGTTGGGGACACTCTGATGTAAGGGGGGCGCTGTTGGGAACACTCAAAATTAAAGTGGATCAAATTTATGTCCCAGTCCAGCCCTGATGGTGATGTGTCAGAGGACAAGGTTCTGTATTTCCTAGGTATCCATATTTGTGTAAAAAGGTCTGCACCGCTAAGCTCCATTTCCAGGGTCACCCAAAGCTTGGAATCTTTATGATACTTCCAATCAGAAATTCTATTTAACACAATTGACAAGAAGTATTTCTTAAAGTCTGGTAAAGCTAAGCCTCCTTCTCTCTTGGGTCTAATGAGAAGGGACCTAGAGAACCTAGGTCTTCTTCTATTCCAGACATATTTACCAATTAGAGAGCCTAATATTATAAAAAAGCCTACTGGTATTCCGTACGGTATCATTTGGAACATAAACAGCAACCTGGGTAGTACATTCATCTTTATGACTCCAATTCTCCCTAGCCAGGAATGAGCAAGCTGAGATCATTTCTGCAGGTCAGACCTAATTGTGTTCAGTAGGGGCATAAAGTTAAGATAAATACCTAAATATTTAATCTTTCTCGCCTGCCAACTAAAAGGAAAGACTTGTTTCAAATGGGTCACAGTTGTAATGGAAACAGATATATTTAGGATTTCTGATTTTGTCATGTTAATTTTGAAATTGGAGATGGCACTATACTTTGAGAATTCGGACATGAGGTTAGGGAGGGATATCAGGGGCTGCTGTATGTAAAACAAAATATCATCTGCATATGCAGTGTACTTGTGTTCTGATTTACCTGTGACGATCCCGTGGATACAGGGGTTATGTCTCTAGATAGGAAAGGTTCTAGTGATAGGGCAAATAAAATTGGCGAAAGAGGGCATCCTTGACGAGTGTCGTTGTGTAGGGTGAAGGGATCACTTAGTGTGCCCTTTATGCGTAATTTTGCCGTGGGTTGGTTGTATAGAGAGGAAATTTGGGATAAGAGAGATGTCCCATTGCCCAGATGAGACAGTGTTGCCATGAGAAACTCCCAGTCCACCCTATCAAACGCCTTCTCAGCAACTGTTGAAAGCATGAGGGTGGGCTGGGAGGATCTACAAACATATGCCATCAATGAGAGGGTGCGGAGGGAGTTGTCCCTTGCTTCCCTACCCGGAATAAAACCTGTTTGGTCTTTAGATATCCACTGCGGGATCAGGGGGAGGAGTCTATTCGCAATAGCTTTGGCATACAATTTAGCATCTATATTCAGTAACGAAATGGAGCGATAACTTCCACAGTTGCTGGGATCTTTACCAGGTTTGGGAATAACAGTAATATGTGCATGGATAGTCTCGGGTCGGAGGTTACCACCGTTAGAGGTCGCATTGGCGTATTCAGTCAATCGAGTCAATAATATATCTGCAAAGGATCGGTAATAAGCTACCGTGAATCCATCTGGACCTGGTGCTTTGCCATTAGCCATAGCTTGTAGGGCAATGCGTAACTCTGAGGTGGTAAGCTCCCCTTCCAGCAAGGCTAGAGTGTCAGGTGAGAGTCTAGGTAGGTTGGCACGTGCTAAGTATTCCCTAATGAGCCTCGTCTTATCATCTCAATCTGTAGCGGAGTGTTGGACATGGTACAAATGTTGATAAAACGCACAAAATTCCTTAGCTATATTCGGCGTATCGTGGACCATAGTGGCTGAAGAATTTTTGATTTTTGCTATGAAAGACGCGCATTTCCTGCAGTGCAGTGAACAAGCTAGCAATCTACTGGGCTTGTTTCCCCATTCATAAAAACTTTGAGCTACTGTGCGGGCCTGTTGCTGTTTGCTCTATGTGAAAAAGAGATTTCAGTTCTTCCCTCTTCGCAGTCAAGGTATGAAATACCGCCTGCGACTGTCTAGCTTTATGTTGCAGCTCAAGTAGTTTAATCTTGCTAAGTAGTTTAGATTCATGAAATGTGTGTTCCCTTTTTTTTTCCTGGCCCCTAATTCTATTAGTTTGCCTCGAATATGGGCCTTGTGAGCCTCCCATAGCGCTCCCGATGAGATGTCAGGGTGTGAGTTCTCCTTAAAATAAAGAAATAATTCATCCCCTATCATTTTTTTTATCAATTTCATCAGTTATAAGTTCTTCATTTAGTTTCCAATTAGTGGACTTAAGGGGTAGAGACAGGATTTTAACAGTGAGCATGATCGGGACATGATCAGATATGGGGGAAGTTTCAATTACAGAATTTACTAGTAAGGGTAGGTGATGATGGTCAATAAACAACAAATCAATTCTAAAATAGGTCTGGTGAACCTGAGAATAGTGAGTGAAATCTCGTTCCCGCGGGTGCATGATCCTTCAGGCATCTTACCAACTGGGATTCATGTAAGTGTTTGTGAATGTACACTAAGCGTTTGTGTGACATGCTAGAACTCCCCCTGGAGGTGTCCAGGAAAGGTTCTAGGGGTGTATTGAAATCACCAGAAAAAAGAATGCACCCGCGGGAGAAGTCTCTCAATTTCTTAAGTGTAGAAGCTATAAAGCCTGCCTGGTCACGGTTGGGAGAATATAGGGTCGCCAAGGTACAGGGCATACTACCCAGGGTGCCTCTCAGAAACAAAAATCGTCCTGATGGGTCACTTAACATGGATTCTAGTGTAAACGCAGTTCCTCTGCGGAACCCAATGGCCACGCCTTTTGCCTTATGCACATCAGAGAGACTATAATACTACATGGGGTATTGTTGGGAGTAAAGTTTCACAGAAGTAGTATGTGTAAGGTGGGTCTCCTGCAGAAAGATCACATCTCCCCGCAGGCGACCGAGCTCTCTATTTAAATTGGGTCTCTTTCCAGAGGCATGTAGGCCCCGTACATTAAATGAAAGTAAATTTACCATAGCCATGGGGACCAAGAGAAGGGATCCGTGAACACTAGTATCTCGAGAAGTTGGACCTGAGGCAGAGGGAGAAGGGTTAGGGTGTGGAGGGGGAAGGAGATGGGGGGTAAGAGAGTGAAAAGAATATGGAGGAAAAAGAAGAAATTAGTATCTCGCAATGAAAAAGGTACAGACCACATTGGGCGAGGGTCCGCAAGTGCACGCATAAGTCTGCGGTGCAAAAACAGGATGCACATGAGGCCCAGCATCTCCATACCTATTGCCCATAAAAGGGTAGGAACATGAAGACACAAGGCAGCACAGCTCACTCTGAAGGGGGGGTGAGGGACCCTGGGCATCTAAACATGAGCACCAAGGGTAATATAGGCGGTGTCCCGATGCCCCGGCACCCACACCATAATTGAAAAAAATAAACATTTATAAAATAGCACTAAACATAAAACTTAAACTTATTATCAGTCAACCACATGTATGTAACTTATAACATGGAGCAAGAAACCCTGGACATAGTCCTCTGATGTAACCCAATTCGGTACATTAACCTTGGTAGGTATACATAGGTAGGAACTGTCAGGCATAAGTGTCAGACTAAAAGACCTAACTCAGGGCTTTAATGGTCAGGGTATACTTGCTAACAAGGAAGTTCCATCACAGTCCAGCAATGGGAAGGTGTTTCTTAAGGCCGCAGGCCCGAGGCTCAACCCGATTGGGGCGATGTTCCAGGGGCGGAGGTTCGATGTTTGCGATCCACCTTTTGCCATCTTGGTTCAGAGTTACCGGGTAGAGGCGGGATGTCATCTTGCCAGCCAGGAAGCTCCGCGGGGATATATTAACATCCATGCAGAATTTCTCCAGGTCCTCTGGGAACCGAAGGACAGTCATTTTGCCATCTCTGCTTGCTAACAGGGCTGCTGGAAAGCCCCATCTGTAATTGATTGATGCAGCTCAAAGCTTCTCCGTCAGGGGTCGTAAGGCCCTGCGTCTCTCTAGGGTCTCCCTTGCCAGATCCGGAAAAAAGGAGAGGATTGCACCGTCAAAGTCCAGTGATGCGGCCTCCCTGGCTTTTTTCATAATAAGTTCTTTTTCAGGGTAATGATGTACTCTGCATATAACATCACGCTGGTGTCGGAGGAGAGGTTGCGGGGGCGGAGGGCCCTGTGAACTCGGTCAATTTTCAAGGGGTGATCTGCGGCTTGGCCCAAGAAGCTATTAAAGATACCCTGGGTGGAGGGGAGAAGGTCATCGTCCCCCGTCGCCTCTGGGAGGCCTCTTATCTTGATGTTATTGCGCCTATTGTGATTTTCCTGGTCCTCTATTTTGTAGAGGGCCATCCTGTCAGCTATGGCAAGTTGGCGGGTAGATGTCTGTAGGGTCCTAATGGCGGCCGCGTGGTGATCTAAACGCTGTTCAGATTCCTCCACTCTCTCCAGCACTTGTGAGAGGTCAGAGCGCACAGCAGAGACCTCCTTCTTGATGACCCGTTCGAGGCTCATCAGCATGGAAGCCAATTCCGACTTGGTGGGTAAATCACTCACCAAGGCTGCGATCCCAGAGTGTCTGTGTGTGCTCTCCTCACCTTCCGATCTGACTGATGAAGCTAGAGAACAGAGTCTGAGCTCAGGCCTGGTGCGGGAGGCGGAGCTTGCGCCGGAGTTCACGACACAAGGAGAGCGGCCTAGGCCGTCCATGTCCTCCAAGTCCTCGGGTTCCGTGGACAGGAACCGCTTTATGGAGCCCGCCGAGGTGCTTTTTTTTAGGCAGGGGCTTGCCTGATCTCTTCCTCATCGTTTCCAGGTAGGGAGCGGTGATGATGTGCAGGTAAAATGCTATGTTTTCGGTGTCAGCGCTCTACAGCATGCCGAAACCACACCCCCACCACCACCACCACTTTTTAATAGAGAGGCGGAAACACATAATCTTAGCAATAAAAAATATTATGGATTTTGGAATAAACATCTGTAACACACACTGTCACCACAGACAGGTGTGTTCCACGATTTATTGTATACCATAGCGCTCTTCAAGAGACAGGGATTCGTTTAGCTTGCATTAAAAGCTTAAGGACAAGGTTAACCCTTGTTCAAATTAAACTACTTGACGACCAGCCGTCGTCATAATACGGCGGCAGGTTGGCACTCCTGGGCGAATTGCGGTAGCTCTACGCCGGCCACCCGCAATCACTCCTCAGAGAGCCAGAACGGGGATCTGTCAATGTAAACAGACAGACCTCTGTTCTGACCGGCAAGTAGAGAGTGATCTGCTGTTTCTAGTGATTAGGAACAGCAGTCTCTCTCTACTCCCAGGCAGCCCATCCCCCGTACAGTAAGAAACACCTTCCAGGGAACACACTTAACCCCTTGATCGCCCCTAGTGTTAACCCCTTCCCTGCCAGTGACATTTATACCGTAATCAGTGGCTATTGTTAGCTCTGATCGCTGTATAAATGTCAATTGTCCCAAAAAATTGGCAAAAGTGTTCGATCTGTCCGTCCACAATGTCGCAGTCCTGCTAAAAATCACTGATCGTCACCATTAATAGTAAAATAAAAATGAATAATAAAAATGGCATAAATATATCCCCTATTTTGTAGACGCTTGCGCAAACCAATCAATATACATTTATTGCGATTTTTTTTTACCAAAAGTATCTAGAATACATATTGGCCTAAACTGATGAAAAAATTTGTTTAAAAAAATGGATATGTATTATAGCAAAAAGTAAAAAGTATTGTTTTTTTTTTTTAATTGTTGGTCTTTTTTTGTTTATAGCGCAAACAATAAAAACCACAGAGGTGATCAAATACAACCAAAAGAAAGCTCTATGTGTGGGAAAAAAAAGGACATCAATTTTGTTTGAGTACAACATCAAATGACCGTGCAATTGTCAGATAAAGCGACGCATCGCAAAAAAATGGCCTGGTCATTAAGGGGGCAAATCCTTCCGATCCTAAAGTGGTTAATATTAAAAAGGTCAAATGGTGCAAATAAAATTATCACAGAAAAATGGATGTTACAAAGAAATAAAGAAATAATACAGCAACAGAGAAATAAAACAGAGTTGAGAAGGAAGAATAATTGCAGTGTCCTTGGTTTTATCAGAGTTCAGTCGATGAGCCAGGTATTATCAGTTTTCAAAGTTGAGGGATGTTCCTGGTTTGATGGTACATGAGAATTGTCAACAGTCTTGGCATTTCCCTTTTTCTCTGGGATCAAAGGGGTGTTGACAAAGGCTATCTGACCAATTAAGCATCTAAGGAGTGGCCTTCGTGTTTATGACAGTATCATGGCCCTCCCTTACACGCCATAGGTCGTACTCTCCCTCACATTAATTATAAACAAAGTGGAATCTAATCTCACACGGGACACAGCAAGCTTCTTAACCTAGGGATCGGCTACCCAGATCATGATTATATAGGTTTATACAAACAGTCATGCCTTATTGTTTGATTTGCATGGTCTGACCAGTCGAGACGTATCTACAGCACAAACAAAATTGCTGTGTCCTCTGTACCAGTGTATGTTTGCTGTTTCTATCTTATTTCTTCGCAAATAAAGAATTTACAAAAAAATCTTCCAATATGTACTGAATGCATTCTTGAAACTGATAGATTATTGTTCAGCATTTAATTTCATGTCGAGGGATACTAAACACATGATTAGTATCCCTAATCATGTAGCTCAGATAAGCTTGTCGCCCAGGAGGTATCTGACTGCTATCTTCCCTTCTGTAGGTGCTAGCTTAGTTGTGTATGACCTTGATTTGTTCAGTATCATATTCCCCATTCAAATACCGTATTTATCGGCGTGTAACACGCACCGGCGTATAACATGCACCTTAACGTTAAGAGGGAAGTTTCAGAAAAAAAAATGTAAATTTTAAAATAAGGGTCAGTGCTCTGCAGCCTCACCAGTGCCCATCAATGCTGCCTGATCTATGCCCATCTGCAGCCTCTAATATGCCCATTATTGCAGCCTGTTTAGTGCCCATCTGCAGCCTCTAACATGCCCATCTGCAGCCTCAAATGTGCCCATTATTGCAGCCTGTATAGTGCCTATCTGCAGCCTCTAACATGCCCTTCTGCAGCGTCTAATGTGCCCATCTGCAGCCTCTAACTTACCCATTATTGCAGCCTGTTTAGTGCCCATCTACAGCCTCTAACGTGCCTATCTACAGCCTCTAACATGCCCATCTGCAGCCGCGCCAGTGCTGGATGACACAGATCTTCGATCTCCTGTGTATCCGGCACTCAGTCACTCATAGTCTTGCCCGGCCCATATGATGGACAGAACAGTGGTCCAATGCTGGGCCAGGGGGGCGGGACTGTGTGTGACTGAGCGCCGGATACACAGGAGATCGCGACTGTGTGTAATCCAACGGTGCTCGTCACCTCCTTCCACTCAGAGCAGGGATCGGCGTATAACAGGCACACACGATTTCCCCCTGATTTTCAGGGGGGAAAGTGCGTGTTATATGCCGATAAGAACGGTATATACTTTCTATTAATGTGTCATGTTCTTGTCTGATTTTATGAATTGTGTATGGATTTGTTAAGTTTTGAATTCGGCAGAGGTCTCCGAAGAGTCATTTTGCGGCCCTAAATGCCTTTTACGATCCCCATTAGTTATGGATAGACCCTTTTAAAGGCATGCTATGTATTCTTAATGGATGTAAATGTGCAAGCCTGATGTATTCTTTAAAACATATTAAATGTATTTCTAAATGCAATGAATACAACTATTTGAATTGGATTTGGGATCAGCCTCCAGCTATCCCTTTTTTTCAAGCCTGTGGTGCGGTGCGCGAAAACAAATCACCAAAGTGAACCAAAATAGTGCATGTGGACACAGACACAAAAAAGTGCACAAGGGTGTGTCTTTGATCCCCTTCTAAAGAATAATGACCCCTCCCTGGCCCCCTGGGGCATAAGGCTTCTAAAGGCAAGTCATACTCTAGTCCACCTAGCCAAATGGCCTGGTGGACCCTGCTCCTCATGATCAGCTGAAGCTGATCAACAAGTACTGGGTGGTGTACTCTCCCGAAGAGAGAACCCCCAAACCAGGGGAGGACAGAACCTGATGGCCTCCCAATAGACTTCAGGGTAGGCCCAAAGACCCACACCCTACCATTTATGAGTAAAGGAAAAAGACACATATAAAAAAATATCTTATAAGGGCCTCCAGCAATCCCATATAGAGCAGAACTGACTTGGAGAGGGAGGGACAGTACTCTGAGTCAATCAGGTGTCCTGCATGTTCTGAAAAGAAACAGGCTCACACAAAGAGAGATATGATGATTAATCAGTTAGTTGCTGTTCCTTCACTGTGCAATCATAGGTTGGGAGCAGAGAAGTGACCTAGAGGCAGAGAGAAAAGTCAGGTCAACAGCTTAACTGTGCTGTCAGGCAGGCCTATGTTAATGTCAGGATTGATTAAACACTTACATGTATTTATTTCAACTGTCAATTTTGCTTTTTTTTCTGGAGTGCGCATAAACCTTGTCCATATCATCTCACCTGTGTTCATTGCCGATAAACCTGATTAGCTCTTCAAAGTGGTCATACTGTAGATATGGCATTCTGAGTGTGTAATCTTGTGAAAAAGTTGATTATGCCTCTGATACATTCTTCTGTTTCAGCTCAGCTAAAGGACATTGCATATGGCACAATTCCCTACAGACTTAATGTTGAAGATTCCACCTCTGCTGAAGTTGATACTTCTCCACCTCCCTCTCTACAACGTGGAGAAACTCTGTTTGAGATTCATATTGGAGGGATTTGTTTCTCACCGCTTGGAATAAGGGTTGTAGATGACCCTCAGCCCGTCACCTTCTGTATCTATTCCTTGTATGACTTTGAGACACATGCAACCCCTGTTGTGACTGGAATCCAGCCACAATTTAACTTTACCTCTCGCTATGCTGTAACCCCTGATCCAGAATTTCTTTGCTACTTAAGGATGGGTACCGTGACAGTGGAGCTTTATCAAGTCATAGGTGGGGAGTACAATGAGTTGGCAAGAGGAAGACTAAGGTTGGACACAGCTCTACAGTGTACAGACAGAGTCCATGGCACCATAATTATGACAGGTAAATATCTATACATTGTAGTACAATCTGTTTTCTACTGCCTTGGCTGCCAAAAGCAGTATGTTTTTTTACTTTTCATAGTAGTTACCTAGTTAGCTGTTCATGATTTCTGAGGCCATATGTTTTCCATATATTTATTAATATATATCTACAGTCCCTCAAGTGCTTTAGGATTCATGCATACAGGCTGCACTGGGGTCGAACAGTGTACAAAGCCTGCGTAATGACAATCTAAGGACCTGTTACTTGCATGCACCCATTGAGATGCATTAGAAGAGGCAGTTGTACAGGGTTGTGTTGCAAGGGATTCAGAAAAACACTGGCATCCGCACTGAAATGTCCTTCACAGTTAGGGTTTTGTATGCAAACCCCAGCACACAACCACAAAGAGCCACCTCTTCTAATGTATCTCAGTGGGCGGTTGTACGCAGCGGCATCGGATCCTGGGAATGTCATTATGCAGGTTCTGCATGCTGTATGGCCCCTGTACAGGCATATGCATGAAGCCTTAGTGGGGATAATCAAGAATATTATTCTAGTGGCAGGACTAGACAGCTGACAGCATAAATTGTCTGTAAATGCCTCTTACCTTAACATTTGTCCCTGAAGCATGGTCCAGAGCTCTCTCAAACTGGCTATGCAAATAGCAATAGTGCAGTGGTGACTATGCATAGTTGGAGGTTTCTATACCCCATGGGACAATGCACAGGCCTGCTGAGAGGTCAATTGTGTCTAGGTAATTTTACTATTGGTATAAGGACCATGCCTAATCCTCCCCACCAGTAAGTGGAGAGATCAAAGGGAGAGGGGTGACCCCTGGATGCCGCACATCTAAGGTAACCTGCAAACGTGGATAGAGTAGCAACCGCAGCCTGGACTCTGTCCAGGCCACGCCACCATGGGTGTGGCCTGGCTGGAGTTCAGGCTGAGAGGCTGCGAACATCAGATCATGGGCACCAATTCCAACACTTCTCTGTAAATCTAAGTGGTAACCTGTAAAGGCTTTTAAAGCATCGCTTATGGATAGTAAAATTTACGTTGTTTGTCGCCGCTGCACAGGTGAATTCTGCTGGGAGCTGGCTGCGAACCTCTGGGTCCTGCTGGCCGCTGACCTGTGGGATCCTGCTGGCCGCTGACCTGTGGGATCCTGCTGGCCCCTGTCCAGTGACCTGTGGGTCCTGCTAGCCATGGCCTACAGGCCAGCAGGACCCACAGGCCAGCAGGACCCATAGGTTAGTGGCCAGCAGGACCCACAGGTCCACAGCCAGCTCCCAGCAGAACCCACAAGCTGGCCGCTGACCTGTGGGTCCTGCTGGCCGCTGACCTGTGGGTCCTGCTGGCTTCTGCAGAGCAAACACGTCCAAGCATCTGGCAGTAAGCAGTGACTGGAAGCAAGCAGTAACTACCACTGTATATACTAGTTTAATGTTGTTTTTGAAGCTTGAAAGTTTGCATGCGGCCCCCATGGGATATGAAAACTTGTCCTGTGGCCTTCAGGTAATTTGAGTTTGAGACCCCTGCTTTAGAAACACTTTAAAACATGGCTCCAGCAGTGAAAGGTTAAAGTTTCTGTTGTCAGCTGTCTGTTCTTTCTATAGGTTTGGTGTTTTTTTAGTTTAACCAAAGGTTTGCATTAACCTAATAATACATTTCCTATTTTTGTACATTTTGAGGTTTTTGTACCCTTACTACAATGGGTAATAAAAAATCCAAAAAACAACCCCTGGCGATATATCCCTGCTTGGGGAATTCAGCATTTCATGACTGTTGTGCAATTCTAAGGCCGCGTACACACGAGCGGACTTTTCAGCAACAAAAGTCCGACTGCCATTCCGGCGGACTTTCGTCGGACTTTTGACGGACTTCCAATGGACTTTTGAAGGAACGGACTTGCCTACACACAATCACACCAAAGTTTGACGGATTCGTACGTGATGACGCACGACCGGACTAAAATAAGGAAGTTGATAGCCAGTAGCCAATAGCTGACCTAGCGTGGGTTTTCGTCCATCGGACTAGCATACAGACGAGCGGATTTTTCTACCGGACTTGAGTCCGTCGGAAAGATTTGAAGCAAATCTAAAGTCCATCAGATTTTCGACTGGAAAAGTCCGCTGAAGGTCCGATGAAGCCCACACACGATTGCATTTTCCGCCGTACTCGGCCCGTCGGACCAGTATAATAAGACCTCCTGAAACACTGTAGGGGTTTGTTTTGCAGTTTTCCTTTTATCCTTGAGGGATCAGTTGTACCCTGTACTGTGAGATTGTTCTTGATTGTTGACCTGTTATTGTAGACCTCCTTCACCAGGAGGCTGTATACTGTTTCTGTTTCCAGTGTATGGACCCCATTTTCATAAATAAAAAAAATATCTAAAAATTAGAACTATTCACAACTATGCACAGAATACACTATAATATGCTATAATAAATACTACAACTAAGGCATATTGCAGATGTATGAACCATCTGGTTCCCCTCGTTTTTTCTTCCTACTATACTCTTAGTAGGTGTTAAAAACACAATTGTTTCTTTATTGGACTTACAACGGAGGGTAAGTAATTGTTATCACTGTGCAATTATAAAAAGGAAACGTACATAAAAATACTGTTGAAGCCAAACCTGAAAAAAAACTGTTAAAAGATTATGCACAATATTGCTTTCCCTAGATGCCAACGGGGAAAATATGGGAGAGCTTGACTACTGGTTGCGGATGCATGGACCCATGTCGCAGGCTCAGTGTCTGCAAAGGCAAAAAAGTAAAGCTAAGGTTTACTTATCTACTCGCAGAAACACTGGACTAGGAAAGGTGAGAAGCACAATAGTGACAAAGAGTAACATCGTAAACTGATAATAATAAACTAGAAATATTGATTATTGCTGCCTGCAGTTAATTTGCACTGGCATAAATGACTTATACTTTTATGATTCTCTATTTTCCAGGCTTGGGCACCTCAGTTAAACAGTGGAAATCAGAATGCATTGATCATCCATATCTGGGGCTGCAGAAATCTAAAAACAAGCACTCTGGGGCATCAGCCAAGTCCATATATAGTATATCGCTTTTATCATTACCCAGACCACTCCAGCAATATCATACCCTGTAGCAATAACCCCCAGTTTGGGAATGAAGCTGTCTACCCTGTTCACTTAACAAATGATCTAGAATGCTATCTGCAGAAAGAGTGTCTCTATATTTATGTGTTTGATGATGAAGAGACCCAGCCAGGAGGTTACCTGGGAAAGGCAGAGGTGTCTCTACACAGCCTGGCACAAGGTGCCAGTATTCAAGGTAAGAAGCTCTTAGTTACATAATTTGGTTGAAAAAAAAGACACAAGTCAATCTAGTTAAACCAATAGAAAACAACAAAAAAGCTTGATCAGCTTGGGCTGGCGATATAGGGCCAATTTCTGATGAACAGTGGGCATTGGCACTGTCGGCAATACATCTGGCCTCTCTATCTCCAACTCAAAATTTAACACAAATATTCATCCTACATAGGGTACATTATACACCAGAGAAATGATTTAAATGGAAATGGAGGGATCCAGACCAATGCCCTGGATTAAAGGGAGGGCAGCCAACTTAATACACATGATATGGAGATGCCCTAAACCACCATCGGGGTGGTACCTATGATTAATAATATATTTGAGATTGAGATGTCTATAGAACCGGGGGGATGTCTCCTGGGTATCATGGATGAACTAAGAACTCCGGGGGAATACTTGGTATCAATAAATAGAAGTTTATTTCAGGCTCGTAAGCTTATAGCACAAAAATGGTTGTCACCATATCCACCTACAGTAGCAGAATGGAAAATGCAAGTAAGGGAAACCATAATTAAGGAAAAATATACCTTTTTACATAGAGGCAGTCTAGGGAAATTTGAAATAATATGGAGAAGATGGTTTGACATTCTGGATTTATGATGAGAGGGTTCCGGATAAATGTGGGAGCAATGGGGAGAGAGGGGAGGGGGGGCAGGGGTGAGGGGTTTCTCTTGTCTTTTTTTTTTTCTTTTGTTATTCCCTCTCTATACGTGCTGGGTTGTATGTTGTTTATGATGTTTGTATATAAAAGAAATAAAAAAATTATTTGATTAAAAAAAAAGAAAACAAACAAAAAAAAACTCCATATTAAAAATCCTATACCCAGAGCTGAGGACAAAGAAAACACAATAAAGCATGATATAATTCTCTCCAATGGGTGAAAACAATTTCTTCCAGAGACACATTCCCTGGGTCAATCACCCCTGGTGTTATTACCTATAAATGTTAGTATCCAATTATATTTTGTGCTTTTAGGAATGCATCAGCACTTTTTTAAAACAATCTGCTGTCCTGGCCAGAACTAATGCCGCGTACACACGAGCGGACATTACGGCGGACTTTGCCCGGCGGACTTTTCGATGTACTTTCCGACGGACTTTCTGAATGAACGGACTTGCCTACACACAATCCACCAAAGTCCGTAGAATTCGTACGTGATGACGTACGACCGGACTAAAACAAGGAAGTTCATAGCCAGTAGCCAATAGCTGCCCTAGCATGGCTTTTTGTCCGTCGAACTAGCATACAGATGGCGGACTTTTCGACCGGACTCGATTTCAACGGATAAATTTTAAACAAGTTTCAAATCTAAGTCCGTCCAACTTTTGAGAAAACAAAGTCCGCTGGAGCCCACACACATCGAATTGTCCGACGAAATCCAGTCCGCCGGGCAAAGTCCGCCGTAATGTCCGCTCGTGTGTACGCGGTATAATTCTTGAGAGAATCTATTACACATTTTCACAGCTCTCACTGTGTAGAAGACTTTCCGTATGTGGAGGCTAAATCAGACGCAAAGAGTACCCCCTTGTCCTCTGTAATGACCTGAAAATACCTCACAAGTTCACTATATGGACCACTTATGTATTTATATGATCATATCCCGCCACACCCAGTGACATTGCTTGTTAATATGATCAGCATTTATGCAAACAAAGCTTTCAAACATTAAATGCTCTATTTCTGGCCTATTATTCTTTTTTTAAAGGTGATTTTGCACTTATAAACCCATGTGGTAAATGTGCAGGGACAGTGCAGTTAAGTATGGAATGGAAATTTCCTTATCATGCTCCAGGAAAGAGTCTTTGGGATTCAGTCACCAGTGGTCAAATGATTAGGAGAAAGATTCAAGAGGTTCCATTTTCAGAGGTAAGAGAATCAATATACAATATCATATATATACAGTTTAAGATTTTTTATGTTTGTAGTCAATAGATATGACACCTCAGCCAGAGATTTCATTTTTAGTTTAACCGCTTGCCGACCGCCGGCCGTCAATTGACGGCCAGGCGGCGCGGCTCTCGTTGCGGGAGGGCGTCATATGACGGCCTCCCATTTATACAGGGAATGCACGCGATCGTGCGCGCGCATCCCTGTTCAGTGACCACCAGCCGTCACCCATCAGTGACCGCCAGCCATCACCCGTCACCCATCAGTGACCACCAGCGGTGCACCTGTCACCCGTCACAAATCAGTGACCATCAGCGGTGCACCTGTCACCAGTCAGCCATCACCCGTCACCCATCAGTGACCACCAGCCATCACCCGTCACCCATCAGTGACTGCCAGCCGTCACCCATCAGTGACCGCCAGCCGTCACCCGTCACCCATCAGTGACCGTCAGCCGTCACCCATCAGTGACCGCCAGCCATCACCCGTCACCCATCAGTGACCGCCAGCCATCACCTGTCACCCATCAGTGACCGCCAGCCATCACCCGTCACCCATCAGTGACCGCCAGCCATCACCCGTTACCCATCACCTGTCACCCATCAGTGACCGTCACCCATCACCAGTAACTGTCCGTGGCCTGTCACCCATCAGTGACCATCGCCTGTCACACCGTCATCACCGATCAGTGAACGTCAGCTGCCACCCATCGCACAGCCCATCAGTGACCGTCACCTGCCACCTGTCACACCGCGTCATGTCCAAAAGAGTATACAGCAGTGAGGAGGCGTTCCAGATCCTCTCCATGACCGATGAGAGCAACGGGGAGTTCTCATCAGATTCCAATTCGGATTCTGATTCAAGTTCTGCATTTGAACCAAATAGTGACTCGGCAAATGATTCGGAGGAAGAATGGGTCCCTCCCAAAAGGGCACGGCACTCTGGAAACCAGGATTATATTCCCAGGCCCAGTACCAGCGCTGCCACCACCAATAGGCCCCAGGAACAAATTCCCAGGCCCAGTACCAGCGCTGCCGCCAGCGTTAGGCCCCGGGAACAAATGCCCAGTACCAGCGCTGCCGCCGGCGATAGGCCCCAGGAACAAATGCCCAGACCTAGTACCAGTCCTGCCACATCACGCCTGAGTACCAGCACAGGAAATTCCAATCCAACTACTGGAGTGTCACACCCCCCAAGAGCCAGGGCCTCTACATACATGCCAGATGGTCTTGCCGACCCAATATGGCTGCCTTCCAACTCGGCTTCGCCAATTATTCCCCCGTTCACAGCACTGCCAGGTGTGCAGACCAACACCCGAAATTTCTCAGAGATTGATTTCTTTCATATGTTTTTGCCCGACACTATGCTGCAATTTATTGTGGACCAGACAAATTTGTATGCCCAGCAATATATTGCCAACAACCCCCAATCATCCTATGCCTGTCCTTTTGAGTGGAGAGATCTGAATTTGGAGGAGTTCAAAATGTTTATGGGCCTCACCCTAAACATGGGGATTACAAAAAAAATGAAGGACATGCCTATTGGTCCACCAACCCTATCCACAATATGCCCATTTATTCTGCCCTAATGTCCAGGTCCCGATACAAGATGATAATGCGCTTTCTTCACTTCAGCGACAACACCCAGTGCCCTCCCCACAATCATCCAAATTACGACAAGTTATACAAGATTCGCCCACTGATAAATTTCTTTTCTCAACAATTTGCAGAACTCTATGTCCCCGATCAGAATATTTGCGTCGATGAGTCCCTGGTACCCTTTTCAGGCCGGCTAGGAATAAAGCAGTATATTCCTAGCAAAAGGGCCAAATACGGAGTAAAGTTATACAAGCTATGTGAGAGAGCCACGGGATATTTGTATGCCTTCCGCATATATGAAGGAAAAGATTCCCAGCTCCAGCCCCCTGAGTGCCCGGCCTACATGGGCACAACTGGAAGGATTGTATGGGACCTGGCATACCCACTTCTAAACAAAGGATATCACATTTACGTTGACAACTTTTACACCAGCCTGCCCCTTTTCAAACACTTATACACTGCAAAAACCCTGGCCTGTGGAACCTCCAGAAAAAATAGAAAGGGCTTCCCACACTCTTTAGCGAACAAAAAGCTGCGAAGGGGGGAAAGAGCATCATTGAGATGCAACGAAGTGCTGGCCTTGAGGTGGAAGGATAAGAGGGACGTGCACATGATGTCCACCATCCACGAAGACACTGCAATTGAGGTACAAAGAAGACAAGGTCCTATTGAAAAGCCAACATGTGTCCAAGATTATAATCTCTACATGGGGGGGTAGATTTTAACAATCAAATGATTCAGCCCTATTTGTCAATAAGGAGGTCCCGATTCTGGTATAAGAAGGTAGCAATTTATCTCATTCATTTGGCCATTTATAATTCCTACGTAGTCTACACCAAATCCATTGAAAGCCCCGCCCCCTTCCTAAAATTCATAGAAGAAGTTGTCACATCCCTCATCTATCACCAAAGACCCCCCCCAGAAGACCTTCGCTCTGAGGCTGTTTGCCGACTCCATGAGCGCCACTTCCCCTTCAGCATTCCACCATCTGAAGCAGGCCGAAGACGGCAAAAAAATTGTCGCGTGTGCACCAAAAGAGGATTTAGAAAAGATACCAGCTACCATTGTCCCCAGTGTCCCTCCCAACCTGGCCTTTGCATTGGTGAATGCTTCCAACTTTATCATACATCCATAAAATATTAGCCCATATTTTTAACCATTTCCCCATTTTCATCATCTGTGCTGACCATTTTCCATTCTTTCCCAAATAACTATGCCACTGCCTTCCATGTGAACTGACCCTGGCCTGTTTTTTGACTATGCCTCTGCCTACCATTTGGACTGCTTTCATGTGAACTGACCCTGGCCTGTTTTGTGACTATGCCTCTGGCCACCGTTTGGACTGCCTCCACGTGAACTGACCCTGGCCTGTTTTATCAACTACTCTACTGCCTACCGCTTGGACTGCTTACATGTGAACCGACCCTGGCCTGTTTTATGGACTATGCTTTTGCCTACCGCTTGGACTGATCTGTTGCCCTGCTACTGTAGTACACAGGGGTCTCACATATGTGAGGGGCTCCAGAATTGTTTTTCCAGTTGCAGAAAACAATTATTTTTGTTTTCTCCGGGTTTCGGAATTAGGGTCTGGAGTCTGGAGGCTTCATAGAGATTTGGGTGGGTCGAAGCCTCTACCCCTGTGCCCCTGTGCACAGGTCTTACCTGATTGTGGCCCTCAGCCTGCTGCTGACTTACTGCCACCATGCCCATGCCTGTCGCATGAATGGACCACACCGCTACCTGGACTATGCAAATAATTAGCTGTAGCAGGAGGCAGTATGTTTATGAAGGGCTGGAGAGCGGTACAATAATGAGTGTCTGCAGTTAACAGTGTACCAGGACCAATATTATGGCTGTGCTGGCTGTCTCTGCCTGGACAATTTCTATGGACTGTGCTGTGCCGACTATAGACAATATTCCTGCCTGCTGCCTGGATAGTTAATATTGCTGTCGCTAAGCACCTCCTTGCCTGCTGCCTGGACCAGTGCTCTCCTCTGTGGATACTACTAAAAGCACAGGTAATGCTTTTTTTTTTACCCTTTCTGCAATAGAATTTATTTTGGATTGTAATTCTTGGTATGTGCATGCTATGTGTTAGAAATATGAAGGGTTTTAAAAAATGATAGGTTGCCAGGAAATTATATATGTAATTTATGCTCCTAGAACGCCTGATGGTGCTACTTGGATGTTGGGCCTCTGTATGTGGCCAGGCTGTGTAAAAGTCTCACACATGTGGTATCGCCATACTCAGGAGGAGTAGCAGAATGTATTTTGGGGTGTCATCTTTGCTACGTACATGCTATGTGTTGGAAATATCTGATAAATAGACAACTTTGTGTAAAAAAAAAAATGCATTTTCATTTTTTTCCACATTTTCCAAAAACTTCTGGAAAAAAATGAACTGTTCAAAAGACTCATAATGCCTCATAGATTATACGTTGGGGTGTTTGCTTTCCAAAATGGGGTCATTTTGGGGGCAATTCCATTGTCCTGGTGCTGCAGGGCCTTCAAAAATGCAATAGGTGGTTGAGAAATGAGATGTGTCATTTATGCTCGTAGATCACCTGATGGTGCTACTTCAATGTTGGGCCTTTGTATGTGGCCAGGCTGTGTAAAAGTCTCACACATGTGGTATCGCCATACTCAGGAGGAGTAGCAGAATGTATTTTGGGGTGTCATCTTTGCTACGTACATGCTATGTGTTGGAAATATCTGATAAATGGACAACTTTGTGTAAAAAAAAATGCGTTTTCATTTTTTTCCACATTTTCCAAAAACTTCTGGAAAAAAATGAACCGTTCAAAAGACTCATTATGCCTCATAGATTATACGTTGGGGTGTTTGCTTTCCAAAATGGGGTCAGTTTGGGGGCAATTCTATTGTCCTGGTGCTCCGGGGCCTTCAAAAGTGTAAATGGTGGTTGAGAAATGAGATGTGTCATTTAGGCTCGTAGAACGCATGAAGATGCTACTTCAATGTTCGGCCTTTGTATGTGGCCAGGCTGTGTAAAAGTCTCACACATGTGGTATCGCCATACTCAGGAAGAGTAGCAGAATGTATTTTGGGGTGTAATTTGTTGTATGCATATGCTCTGAGAGAGAAATAACCTGTTAATATGACAATTTTGTAAAAAAAAAAAAAAAATCTTCATTTTGCAAAGAATTGTGGGAAAAAATTACAACTTAAAAAAATTCACCATGCTACTTACTTAATACCTTGGAATGTCTACTTTATAAAAAGGGGTCATTTAGGGGGTATTTGTACTTTTCTGACTTGTTAGTGTCCCAAGAAATGAGATAGACAGTACATCTGTGTGATCAGATGTGATCAATTTTCAGTGATTGGCACCATAGTTTGTAGACTCTATAACTTTCACAAAGATCAAATAATTTACACTAATTTGGGTTATTTTTACCAAAGATATGTAGCAGTATAAATGTTGGCCAAAATGTATGAAGAAAAATTACTAATTTGCAAAATTTTATGACAGAAACAAAGAAAAAGGCATTTTTTTCACAAAATTTACGGTCTTTTTTATTTATAGCACAAAAAATAAAAAACCCACTAGTGATTAAATACCCCCAAAAGAAAGCTCTATTTGTGTGAAAAAAAGGACGCAAATTTCATATGGGTACAGTGTTGCACGACTGAGTAATTGTCATTCAAAGTGTGAGAGCGCTGAAAGCTGAAAATTGGTCTGGGCAGGAAGGGGGTGTAAGTGCACTGTATTGAGGTGGTTAAATAGACTCCAGAGCAGCCATTCTCAACCAGGGTTCCATGGTACCCTTGGGTTCATCCAGAGTTTTCTATGCTAAGGGTTCCTTGAGCTGTGGCCGATTGACCTCACATTTAATGGTGTCTGCATAGTTCCAGGGCCAGTGCTGCTTACCAAAACCAGCAGCATGACACCAATGATCGTTTTAGCTGTCTTTAATCACTTTCCAACTGACAAACGTATACACTGTATATGTCCTCATCAGGAAGTGGTGATATCAGGATCATGGCTGCAGATGCAGCCATGATCTTGATATCATTCTTTAGCGCCGGTGATGCCCTTCCTTGTAAAAGTGATCCGAGTGGCTAAACATCCATCCAATCACTTTTACAAGCACTGGAAGGGGGCCCCCCGCCACACTGCTTGGCACTGTTTCTGACCTTTCCTGTCCCACCAAGGGTGGGCCTGCCACCTGACCACAGAGTTGAAGGAGGAACTTTTCCTTGTTTGTTTACTAGCTGGCTAGGAAAGCAGCTGAACAAACTGATCTTGATTTGATCAGTTGCTTTGGAGGGCAGAGAAGAGATCTGGGGTCTATTAGACTTGTCACTGCCCATGCTATCACAAGATATGTTGAAGATAGAAATAAAGTTGATAAAAAAACATTTTTTTAAATTATTTTCTTGTCTTTTTTATTGCAAATTTTTAAATTCTTTACTGGGAAAGTCAAAAAGCACGGTGTACAAAAAAGTATGATGGAAATATGATAAATGTCGGTACATAGAGCTACAAATAACCATTTGGGTAAACCATTTTCAATATAACCAGTAAACTTTAGTTGAAAAGAGCAAAAAGGAGAGAGTAGAAAAGAAATCAAAAGGTAAAGAAGGAGAGACTAAAAAGGAGTGAAAGGAAAAAGTCGTAAAAGAAGAAAAAAAAATGTAACTACCAACTACTACTACTAAAATGTAAATTACCAAATGTAACCATTAGCACCACCATAAAGGTGAGCCTTAGCCCTCAAACGATATAGATATAATGGAGTCATAAAGGGAAAAAAGGGACCCAGTTCTGTCATCAAATGGAAAACCAGCATCAGTAAGGAATAAAATGCATGAAATGACATGACAAGTTATTAACACTATTAAAACAGTAGTCTGTCTCTCACCAACCACTTGAACACTTGGAATATCTAACTACGCTCCCCACATTTTTTCAAATGTATTCAGACATCCATGCTGGCAGGTCATTTTTTTCCAACCGAAGATTAGAGTGTTAGAATAGAGTTAACCTCCTTTATCCACTTTCCCACCGATCTTTTTTTTACAAAAAATGGGTATTATATTGTGTTTGTGTGGACTAAAATCCATTAAAGTGTATTTTTTCCTGAAAATTTGAAAAATCCACTGCACAAATATTGAGTGACATAAAAAATTGCAATTATCACCATTTTATTCTCCACAGCCTTTGCTTTCAGAAAATATAGAATGTTTTGGGGTTCTATGTCATTTGCCAGATAAAAATGCAGGTTTTTACATGTCAGAATTGGCAACATTTTGAAGTGGGAGGCATCATGACAACCACTGTAAGGTTTAATATGTGTCTACTGATCACCAGTTAAAGGGACATTTTTTTCCACTGAATTCTGAGGAATCGGTTGTAGTACAGGGTCCCACCAAACCTGAAAATTATTTTTGCGGTTCCGCTGGAGTAAGAAGGTTGACAAAGGCTGCTCCAGAGCATCTTTCAGTACTTTCTCCTTAAAACGTTTTACTGCAGCATCCAAATGAGGGATTGTTCATTGTATACATTTATGTTAAAATTTGAATATTTCCACAAAGTGTCCTTTAAAAGCTTTATCTAGATACCCTGAGCATTCTTGTATACCCAGGGTTTTGTCTTCTGCCACAGCTCTTCCACTCAGCAAAATTAAACCGACAGCAGTGTGTCACTGTATGTCTCAGGGGAACCCTAGCAATTGGTATATGTCCAGGGCTTTTTTCCCCATGCTTCTTCTTCTTTCCAGTCTAGCAAAATTGCCAGGACTAGCTTTCAGTTTGATAGCTGGGTGCCAGTCTGTGTGGCAGGTTTCATTCATATCTACATTGATACATTTGATAATATTATCATTACATGCAGATCAAAGCAGTGTAAAACGGAAAATTTATATCAAATACTTACCATAATTTTCCTTTCCTGATAGGCTCTATAGCAGCATACGTGTGGGTAGGCTCCGCCTCCATAACTACCCAATAGGACCCCTCTCCCATAAATCTTTGCTCTAGGCTGCTATCCATGTTCCGTAACTAGCCTACTCCAGACATTTGGGAGGGACTCCTGCTGCCATGGAGCCTATCAGGAAAGGAAAATTACGGTAAGTATTTGATATAAATTTTCCGTTTTCCTGACAGGCTCCATGGCAGCATACGTGTGGGAAATAACTCGCCAAAACACACCCGGGTGGGCAAAAATGTTTGAGCAAAGAAACCAAATTTTATTTAACATAAATAAATACTTGTAAACCAAAATTAATGGATGACAGAGCAGCAGGCTCAACACAGTAGTGAGAGACAAATGTGTTAATAGAAGACCAGGAAGCCGCTCTACAAATGATTTCAGGTGCGACATGCCGAGAAGCTGCCCGCGAGGTCGAGATACTCCTGGTCGAATGAGCCGTCACTGCCTCTGGAGGAGCCAAGCCCTTTGCCTTGTCTGCACAATCCAAGAAGAAATTGATCTGACCGAAGCTCGCATTCCCTTGTTTTTACCATGGAGAACGAAAAGAAATTCTGTTTGTCTGAATGGAGCCGTGACCTCCAGGTATTGTTTTAGAGTGTGGCCTACGTCAAGTGGATGAACATCCTGATTATCCGTTGTTCTGAAAGTAGGAAGTACAATCTCTTGGTTTTCATGAAAGACTGAGGTCACTTTAGGGTTTGACCCTAGCATGGGAATCAACACTACCCTGTCTGGAAAGAAGGTCAGAAAAGGTTCTTCTGAACCTAGATTTCTAATTTCCGACACTCTTTTAGCCGATGTCACAGCTACTAAGAAGGTGGTCTTGAGCGTGAGGTCTCTCATGGAAAGAGGTTTGTCAGGATCTGAACCGAGATTGGAGAGAAAATCCAAGACAATAGGGAGGTCCCATTTGGGAAACCTAGGTCTTCTTTGAGGTTTAAGCCTGATATCTCCATTTAAAGAATTGACAAACTAATGCGTGATTTGCCCAAGATACTCCTGTGAAGGCCTAGATGGCTGAAACTTGAACTCTTAGTGAGCTGACTGCTAAGGATAGGTCAAGCCCTGATTGGAGAAAACTTAGAATGTCCTGTACTGCTGGAGAGTTACAAGGATTTGACCTGGATGACATATGATCAGTGAATGTAGACCATATACGTTCATATACCCTATTAGTACTTCCCCTCCTGGCACTAAGAAGAGTTGGAATAGCTTCTTCAGGACAACCTAGAGATTCAAGCCTTTCCATCTCAAGAACCACACCCTCAGGTGTAGGCAGGATGGGCATGGGTGTAACATCGTGCCTTGAGACAGTAGATCTGGCCTGAGAGGTAGAGGAACTGGGTCTTGATAACTGAGGAGCGATAACAGAGGAAACCACGGCCTGTTGGGCCAGAAAGGAATCACTGCAATGATCTCCACCTTCTCTGTTCTGAGCCTCTGGAGAAATTGAAGAATCACCAGTACCGGAGGGAAGGCATAAGCCTTCTGAAACCTCCACTGATCTGAGAGAGCATCTATTCCATATGCCTGAGGGTCTCTGAACCTCGAATAATATCTGGGCATTTTGTGATTGCATGGGGAAGCAAACAGATCGACCTCTGGAAGTACTCCCAGGGTCAGAAGCCACTCGAACACCTCTCTGTGGAGAGACCACTTGTTGTTGTCCATTTGAACCCGCGCGAGGAAGTCCGCCTGTACATTCTGAATCCCCGGAATGTAAACTGCCGAGATGTTGGACAAATACTTCTGAGCCCAGCTCACTATTGGCTCCACCTCTTGTAACAGAGACCAGCTGCGAGTTCCACCTTGCTTCTTTATGTAAGCCACCGCGGTTGTATTGTCCAACCTTAGCATTACTGATGAATCCTTTATTAGATGGCGAAATGACAGGAGTGCCTGAAAGGCGGCTCTCAGCTCCAGAATGTTGGAGACAATCCCTCGAGCAGGGAAAATCCATCGGCCCTGAGCCGCTTCTGAAAGGCAGTGAGCACCCCAACCCCGATTGCTGGCATCCGATGTTATTGTGACCCATGAGATGGGGATGATTGAATGGTGATTGCGCAGATTTTTCTCTTGAAGCCACCAAAGGAGAGACGTTCTCATGGTTGGAGTAAGGTGTATGCGCTGGACTTGGCTGGAAGAATCCCATTGTTGAAGGAACCCTTTTTGGAAGAGTCGTGTATGCCATTGGGCCCACTTCACCATAGGAATGGTGGCTGTCATCGTGCCAATTACTTTCAGGCATTGGAGAGCGGAGAGATGAGATGACGCAAGGGCTGCGTGTATTCTGTCTTGAATCACTCCAATCTTCTCCTCTGGAAGGGAGATGGTGCCTTCCAATGTGTTGAAGTGAGCCCCTAGAAACACCAGGGATTGAGTTGGCTCTAGATGACTCTTCTCTAAATTCAGAAGCCACCCGAATTCCTGCAGGGTGGAGATGACTAAGCTCTTGTGCTCTAAAAGTTGATCTTTGTTCTGAGCTAGGAGAAGTAGGTCGTCTAAATAGTGGTGGAGACGAACCCCCGTGATGCGAAGTAGAGCTACAACAGACAAAAGGACTTTGGAGGAGAAGACCCGAGGTGACGTTGTTAGGCCGAAGGGTAGACATGTGTACTGCAGATGCTGATTGCCTACCGCAAAGCAGAGGAATTGTTGGAAATCTGTTGCCACTGGCACGTGAAAGTACGCATTTTTTAGATCGATTGAAATCATCCAATCCCCCAGATGTACTGATTGTTGAATCGTAAGTAAAGATTCCATTTTGAATTTCTCCTTTCGGATAAAGGAATTGAGATGGTTTAAGTCTATTACTGGTCTCCATGTACCGTTTTTCTTCTGTATCATGAACATAGGAGAATACATGCCTTTGCCTCGTTCGTTTTCTGGAACAGGGACGGCTGCACCTTGATCCAATAAACAATTCACGTAGGTAACAGGACCTGCTTTTTCTCTTCTGAACCTGGAAGAGATGTGGGAACAAATCTGAGTCTTAGGGTATTGTTGAAGACCCACTTGTGACCGGAGGAGACAGTCCTGATGGTCCAGTAATCCCGGATTGAGGCCGCCCAGACATGCCCGAAGTGGCGAAGACGAGCCCCCACCTGGCATGCCTGAGCGGGCCCAATCTCAAAAGGACTTAGTAGAGTCTTGGTTGCCAGAGGAACCACCTTTTGCCGTTTTTTTAAAGGAGGACTGCCTGGATTTCCAGGACCTTGAAAACTCCCGACCAGGTCTGTAGCTGCGCGCTTCCCTAGCGCGATCAGAATTTTGTCTTCTAGGAAAATTGCGTTTCTGATTTTGTAGACATCTGTCTTGAGGAAGGAAACCATACTTCTCACCTGTGGCCCGGGTTATGGCACTATCAAGCTTGTTGCCGAACAATGAAGAACCTTCAAACGGAATTCGGCACCAAGCTTGCTTGGAAGCTGGATCAGCCAACCACGGACGGAGCCATAAGGCACGACGTGCTGAAACAGCCGCCAACATAACCCGGGACATCAGGCGGATGACATCAATAGAGGCCTCCCCAAGAAAGGCTGATGTCAGCCTGATCTCCTGGATAGGAGAATCTTTCACTGTTTCAGATACCTCTTAGGAACTCATCCACATTATCAGACCAAGATTCCAAAGCTTTGGAGACTGCAGCTATTGCAAGTACTGGCTTACATGCCATTCCTGACGTCAGGTAGACCCTTTTTAAATCTGAATCAATTCGTCTTTCCAAAGGATCTTTAAAAGATACAGTATCCTCTAAGGGGAGTGTTACATATCTTGCTAGTCTCATCAGTGCTGCATCCACTAAAGGAGCTGACTCAAGGTGTTTTACTTCCTCTTCCTTAAAAGGATATAGTTTCAAGACCTTTGACTGCATGGAACTCTTCTTGTCCATCTTGCTCCATTCCTCAGAAATGACATCGCCCAGCTCAGAGAGAAAAGGAAAATATTGACGCTCCTTATTGAGCTGCTTGAAAAACTTTCTCTGTTTTGGGGGGAAAGTAACTGGATCTTCCCACTTCAAGGCTTCTTTTACTGCCTTCACCAAAAAAGGGACTAAAGCATATTCAAACCCCACGCCAGGATCTTCCAGATCCGATTCGCTGTCTGAAACAGGAGCAGAAGGGTGACTTGGCTGGGAAGACTCCCATGTCTCATGTACAGAACCTTCTCCCACTGGAGGGCATAATGGGTCTGATGGGGAATCACGGGGCTGTTGAGCCTCTCTTTCCTGTAGAGATTCTTTCACAACCCGTCTCACCATAGATTCTAAACGCTGGTCTGCACCATCCCTCTCATCTGCAGCTTTAGAGAAGAAGTGATCACAGAGAGATTTGTCTACTGGAACAGGCATCCTGCACCCCCAGCATGATTTTCCTGATTTCTTGCTAGAGTGAGAAGGGGGGTGAGAAGGATCTTTATTGCGCTGTTCAGATCTGGAGGGAGATCTATGATGGCTAGACCTGGAGGAAGATTGCCGGTGGTGTGATTTTGATGATCCACTTCCTTTATGGGAACTACGGTGTGGATCAGACCTAGGAGGGCTGTGAGGAAAGAAGCACAGAAAAGATAGAGACAAAAATCAGCTAGTGTCCTAAAATCCTACTCTCAATCCTTGTACAGGTAGAAAAGCATAACTGCAAACATACCTGCTACAAGGGGGCTGGCCATTAGGGGGAAGTGAGGAGTCCATGGAGTCAACACAATAGGAAACTGCAGAGACAAATTCACACATCAGCTGGCTGACAACAGACCTCAACCCCCAGACAATAGAGATTGTCTTACCTTGAACCACCAAGATAGTTGCCCCGGGAAGTCGTCGTATCCCCCATGATCATTCCCGGGGCTCTGTAAGCTTTCCACAGCATTTAAAAGTGGCACCCGTGACGTCATCGACGGCGTCAGACGTGAGACGCTCGCGTGCATGCGCGAACCAAGCCTCGACTTCGTATCGGGTCCGCGCATGCGCAGAGCACACACCGGTACCCGGAAGTAATAAAGAGAACGGCTGCTGGAACGCAGGGAGCGTCAGCGCCGACTAGGACACCAGTGATGCGGTAAAGGAAAGAGGTACAACAACACATAAACACTGCTGCCATATGCATACGAATATAAAACTTACCCCTCCACCTACGATCACCTGGGCCGAGGAACCGCCATCCACACACACACACCGGACTTGGCAGCAGATAATGGTCGCCCGAAACATTAGGCAAACAGACCGTGCGCACATAGATGAACCGATCCAATCTTCAGCGCTACTCTGCTATACACTCCATACCCTGCTTAACAGTCAGGGCCTATCGGAGGAATTTTTTGGCACTTGGCTGATTCGATCGTAGGGAGGTTTATCTTCAGGTAGGAGAACCAACACTTGGTCCTACAGAGGAGGACAAAAAAGGAACATGGATAGCAGCCTAGAGCAAAGATTTATGGGAGAGGGGTCCTATTGGGTAGTTATGGAGGTGGAGCCTACCCACACGTATGCTGCCATGGAGCCTGTCAGGAAAACTTTTTTCTTATATCTTGTTCATTAAAACACAGTAAAGCCCAGTACACACGATCAGATTTTCCGACGGGAAATCTTGGATTGCGCTAAAGAAAATGACATATACAATGACAGTATATATGGATGCGTGAATAGTGAAGAATTCAATCTATCAAGTAATCCAAAATGTAAATATTCTAATGAAAATAAAATGTCAATAAAATAATTATATAGAACAAATATGACAAAAAAAATTATAATAATAAAAACAAATATAAAGTATCAAATAACAAAAAATAACCAAAAATGAAGTGAAAATATTCAGAAGAAAAACAGTCCTTGGAGCCAAGGCAGATTGAATTGGTGATCATAGAGGTTAAACACCCAACACCCAGTGAGAAATCCTCCACCTTAATAGATGTAGCAGCTTATCTATGGACGTCCACTCAGGGGACACAACTCCTCAAATCTCCTCTCACAGAAGGGGCAGGCAGGATCTCTCCTTGCGGTGGACCTCAAACAGCATACCAGGGGGACCTAAATTATGGGTTCCCTTATCTTTACAATTTTGGCCTTTTAGTCCCCTTGTAGTTTGATTGTGGTGTGGTTACCTCTATTAAGGTGGAGGATTTCTCACTGGGTGTTGGGTGTTTAACCTCTATGATCACCAATTCAATCTGCCTTGGCTCCAAGGACTGTTTTTCTTCTGAATATTTTCACTTCATTTTTGGTTATTTTTTGTTATTTGATACTTTATATTTGTTTTTATTATTATAATTTTTTTTGTCATATTTGTTCTATATAATTATTTTATTGACATTTTATTTTCATTAGAATATTTACATTTTGGATTACTTGATAGATTGAATTCTTCACTATTCACGCATCCATATATACTGTCATTGTATATGTCATTTTCTTTAGCGCAGTCTTTTTTGATTATTTTTGTATATTTATGTGCATGCCCCACTTTAGGACTGCAGCTTTAACTATCCAACATTTTATCAGCAGCACATTTTTAGAGTAGCGCGGTAAATTTTTGTTGTTTTTGGGAAATGTTGGATGTCAGGCTGTTGGCGGAAAATCCGACCGTGTTAATACTCCATCGGACAATTGTTGTCGGACTTTCCACCAACAAATGTTGGCTAGCATGTTCTCAAATTTTCCACCAACAAATGTGTGTTGTCGGATTTTCCAATCGTGTGTACACAAGTCCATCTGACAAAAGTCCAAAGTACAAACACGCACGCTCGGAAGCAGAAGCTGGCATTTGTAATGGAGAATTAACATTCGTGACGTGGCAAATTATGAATCTCCAAATGCAGTGCACAATTCTCTTCTTCTTTAATGGGATAATAATGAAGCTGCTTTGCTCGTGATACTGATGGAGTTATTGCAAACACATTTTGAAAGGCTTTTTTTTTTCTAGTGATATCAAGAATAATATCATTATGTTTTTTTTGTTTTTTTTATTTGTGCAAGTTACCACAACACTATTATCCCCTAGTTTTTAAGATCAAAGATACAACTATGTTGGTGTCCCTTGTCAATTTTACATCATATTTTTTAAAATGTAACTACTCCCAAACTGTCATTTGAAGTAAAAACACATAGCCAAGTATTATTCGACACAATTTTTTTATTGTGCATAAAAAAAAAAATATAGACATGCTATCTGCCAATATAACTTAACCAAAAAGTACATTAAATGCATCCAAAAATATATAACATATACCAAATCAAATCATTATTCAACCAAAAAAATAATGTCAAAGCAATAACTTCAAGGCCAATAATAAATAATACCTTATCTCCCCCGATTCTGCAACATGTCTGGTTAACGAACGGCCGCTCAGAAACTAACTGAAAAGCACAAAATGAAAAGCGCTAAATAAAAAAAGAAAAGCGCAAATCAACACTCACCAAGCTTCTACTAACAGGAAATTAGCAGAAGGAGCCCAAAGGGTGGCGCTAAAGAGCTGAAAAAACACACAGTACGTCTAGTACGTCACTACGTTCGTAATTGTTGGCCAACATTTGTGTGACCGTGTGTATGCAAGACAAGTTTGAGCCAACACCCTTCGGACAAAATTCCATAGTTTTGTTGTCGGAAAGTCCGATCGTGTGTACGAGGCTTAAGACTGAATATGAAGCGGCACAGTGGTAATTCACAAACAACAAAAGTGTGTAGAAAAAGTGATGAAAAAAAACAATCAAATAAACAAATATACACCATTAACAATGTACATATGAATTAATGTCCATCTAAATAAGTGTCCAATCAGGTTAACTGTATATTTTCCAGTGTCGGCCCTGTGCAAGTTCATCCAAAAACACACAGTTCAACCAGTGAAATTCTCATTATATTCACCACATGTGAAAGACACCACTCCCCAGTGCTTAAATCTACTCACCAACTCTCACTGCCTCTCAAACTAATGATCGCCAATAAACACAATGTAGGACAAAACCTACAGTAAATGGTGCGCTGTCTCTTTAAGAAATATTTTGCAATAAAAAAATATTCCTTACACTATACCCTATAATCAATATGTGCATCACATTTGTTATAAAGTCGGATACCATTTAGAAACAATAGGTAAAAACAATCAAATCTCCCATAGTGTAAAATGTATATCTTTAACCACTTGCCTACAGGGCACTTTCACCCCCTTCCTGCCCATAGGGATGAGCCGAACATCCCCCAGACTTATCCCCAAGCTGTGTCTTGTTGTTTTTAACATTTTGACACCTTTTTTGTGAATGGTAGGGGTACATTTGTACCCCGTTACCATTTCACACAGGGGGGCGAGATCTGGGGGTCCCCTTGTTAAAGGGAGCTTCCAGATTCCGATAAGACCCCCATCCGCAGACCCCCACAATCACTGGGCAAGGGTTGTGGGGGTGAGGCCCTTGTCCCCAGCAACATGGGGACAAGGTGCTTTGGGGGGCTACCCCAAAACACCCTCCCCATGTTGAGGGCATATGGCCTGGTACGGTTCAGGGGGGGGCGCTCTCTCATCCCCCCTCCTTTCCTGCGACCTGCCAGGTTGCGTGTTGGTATGGGTTTTAGGGGTGAACCCTACGCCATTTTTTTTTAAATTTGGCGCAGGGTTCCCCTTAATTTCCATATCAGACCCGAAGGGCCTGGTATGGATTTCAGGGGGACCCCCACGCAATTTTTTTTTCATTTTGGTTTGGGGTTCCCCTTAATATTCATACCAGACCCAAAGGGCCTGGTAATGGACTGGGGGGGATCCCATGCTCTTGAGTTTTATCTATATTGCTGAGACCCAACAATTCATTACAGCCGCGATCAGTTTTGAATGACAATTTTTCTTTTAGAAATGTCATTTTGCTGTGGTACTGTTCTAAACATGGGAAAAATGCGCCAATTTACAGGCATACTATAGACACCCCCCAGGCACAATATTTAAAGGAATATTTCATTTTTATTGTTTCACTTTAAGCATTAAAACAATCACTGCTCCCGAAAAAACGGCGTTTTTTTTAAAAAAATTTTTTGCATTGATACATGTCCCCTGGGGCACGGCCCAGGTCCCCAAACACTTTTTTGACAATAGCTTGCATATAAGCCTTTAAAATGAGCACTTTTGATTTTTCATGTTAGTGTTCCATAGACTTTAACGGTGTTCCGGCGGCTTTCAAATTTGCCCCGAACACCGCATATTGTATCGGTGTTCGCAGAACATCCGAACAACCAAAGTTTGGCCCAAACTTATGCTCGGCCCGAACCGTTCGCCCATCCCTACCTGCCCAGACCAATTTTCAGCTTTCAGCGCTCTCACACTTTGAATGACAATTACTCAGTCATGCAACACTGTATCCAAATGAAATTTGCATCCTTTTTTTTTTACACAAATAGAGCTCTCTTTTGGTGGTATTTAATCACTAGTGTTTTTTTTTTTTTTTTTTTGTGCTATAAATAAAAAAAGACTGCAAATTCGCTGAAAAAATGCTTTTTTTCATTGTTTCTGTCATAAAATTTTGCAAATTAGTCATTTCTCTTCATAAATTTTGTCCAAAATGTATACGGCTACATATCTTCCATAAAAATAACCCTAATTAGTGTATACTATTTGGTCTTTGTGAAAGTTATAGAGTCTACAAGCTATGGTGCCAATCATTGAACATTTATCACACCTGATCACACCTGATGTACTGAAGGCCTATCTAATTTCTTGAGACACTAACTAACAAGCCAGGAAAGTACAAATACCCCCCAAATGACCCATTTTTGGAAGGTAGACATCCCAAGGTATTTAGTAAGCCATATGGTGAGTTTTTTGAAGTTGTAATTTTTTTGCCCACAATTCTTTGCAAACTAAACATTTGTGGGGTTTTTTTTGTTTTTTTTACAAAATTGTCATATTAACAGGTTATTTCTCTCACACAGCATATACATGCTTGCAACTACACACCAAAACACATTCTGCTACTCCTCCTGTATGGCGAAACCACATGTGTGAGACTTTTTCACAGCCTTGCCACATACAGAGGCCCAACATGCAAGGAGCACCGTCAGGTGTTCTAGGCACATAAATTACACATATAATTTCATGACAACCTATCACACTTTTGAAGGCCCTGGAGCACCAGGACAGCGGCCACAAAATGACCCTATTTTGGAAAGCAAACACACCAACGTATAATCTATGAGTCATAATGAGTCTTTTGAACGGTTCATTTTTTTCCAGAATTTTTTGGAAAATGTGGAAAAAAATGAAAATGCATTTTTTTTTTTTTTTTTTTTACACAAAGCTGTCCATTTTTAAGATATTTCCAACACATAGCATGTACATAGCAAAAATGACACCCAAAATGACACAAAATACATTCTGCTACTCCTCCTGAGTATGCCGATACCACATGTGTGAGACTTTTACACAGTCTGACCACATACAGAGGCCCACCATTGAAGTAGCACCTTCAGGCATTCTACAAGCATAAATTACACATCTAATTTCCTGACAACCTATCATTTTTGAAGGCCCTTCATATTTCTAACAAATAGCATTTACATACCAAAAATTACACTCCAAAATAAATTCTATTGAGGAAAGGGTAAAAAAAAAAGTATTACCTGTGGTTTTATTAGTGTTCACAGAGGAGAGAATTGGTCCAGGCAACAGGCAGCTTAGCAACAACAACAGTAATTATCCAGGTAGCAGGCAGGAATATTGTCTATAGTCAGCACAAGGATATCTTCAGCACAGCCAAAGCATTTGTCCATAGAAATTGTCCAGGCAGAGACAGCCAGCACAGCCATAATATTGGTCCTGGTACACCGTTACCTGCCTGCACTCATTATTGTACCGCTCTCCAGCCCTTTATATACATACTGCCTCCTGCTACAGCTAATTATTTCCATAGTCCAGGTAGCAGGCAGAGGCATAATGGCAGTAAGTCAGCAGTAGGCTGAGGGCCACAATCAGGTAAGACCTGTGCACATGGGTAGAGGCTTCACCCACCCAAATCTCTATGAAGCCTCCGGACTCCAGACCCTAATCTGGAAATTATGAAACCCGGAGACAAAAAAAATAGTTTTTTTCCCCCGGAAAAACATTTCTGGAGCCCCTCACATGTTAGACCCCTGTGAACTATGGTAGCAGGGCAACAGATCAGTCCAAACAGTAGGCAAAAGCATAGTCCATAAAACAGGCCAGGGTCAGTACACGTGCAAGCAGTCCAAGCGGTGGGCAGAAGCGTAGTTGATAAAACAGGCCAGGGTCAATTCACATGGAAGCAGTCCAAGCAGTACGCAGAAGCGTAGTTGATAAAACATGCCAGGGTCAGTTCACGTTGAAGCAGTCCAAACGGTAGGCAGAGGCATAGTCAAAAAACAGGCCAGGGTCAGTTCACGTGGAAGGCAGTGGCATGGGTATTTGAGATAGCATGAGAAATGGTCAGCACAGATGATGAAAATGGGGAAATGGTTAAGAATATGGGCTAATATTTTAGGGATGTGTGATACAGTCGGAAGCATTCACCAATGCAAAGGCCGGGTTCGGAGGGACACTGGGGACAATGGTAGCTGGTATGTCTTCGAAATTTTGCTGCATACTTAACATCTTTTTTGGCATCTTAGGCCTGCTTCAGATGGCGGAATGTTGTCCGGGAAGTGGCGCTCATGAAGTCGGCTAACAGCATCAGAGCGAAGGTTTCCTGGGGGCCTTTGTTGGTAGATGAGGGACATGACAACTTCTTCGATGAATTTTAGGAAGTGGGCAGGGCTTTCCGCGGATTTGGTGTGAATTATGTAGGCATTATAAATGGCCAAATGAATTAAATAGATTGCTACTTTCTTGTGCCAGAAACGGGACCTCCTTATTGACAAATAGGGCTGAAGCTTTTGGTCGTTGAAATCCAACCCCCCCCCCCCATGTAGAGATTGTAATCTTGTACACATGACTGATTTCAATGTGACCTCGTCTTCTCTGAACTTCAACTGTAGTGTCATCATGGATGGTGGACATCATTATTATTATGTCTCTATGAGCTTGCCACATCTTACCACGCTCCTTCAAGTTGGATGGTTTGCGCTTGTGAACAGCAATCTTTAAGTCTGACCACAGATTTTCTGTTGGATTGAGGTCTGGGCTTTGACTAGGCAATTCCAAAACATTTACATTCTCCCCTTAAACCACTCAAGTGTTGCTTTAGCAGTGTGTTTGGGGTCATTGTCCTGCTGAAAGGTGAACCTCCGTCCTAGCCTCAAATCACACAGAGTTGTACAGGTTTTGCTCAAGAATATCCTTGTGTTTAGCACCATCCATCTTTCCCTCAACTCTGACCAATTTCCCAGTCCCGACTACTGAAAAACATCCCCACAGCATGACCATGTTTCACTGTGGGAATGGTGTTCTTTGGGTGATGTGATGTGTTGGGTTTGCGTCAAACATAGCGTTTTCTTTGATGATCAAAAAGTTCAATTTTAGTCTCATCAGACCAGAGCACCTTCCTCCATACATTTTGGGAGTCTCCCACATGCCTTTTCGCAAACTCAAAATGTGCCATTTTGTTTTTTGCTTAAAGTAATGGCTTTCTTCTGGCCACTCTGCCATAAAGCCCAACTCTATAAAGCTTATTGTCGTCCTATGTACAGATACTCCAGTCTCTGCTGTGGAACTCTGCAGCTCCTCCAGGGTTACCTTAGGTCTCTGTGCTGCCTCTCTGATTAACCACTTAAGGACCAAGCCTCTTTCTGAGATTTGTTGTTTACAAGTTAAAAACAGTTTTTTTTGCTAGAAAATTACTTAGAACCCCCAAACTTTATACATTTTTTTTCTAACACCTTAGAGAACAAAATGGCGGTCGATGCAATACTTTCTGTCACACCGTATTTGCGCAGCGGTCTTACAAGCCCACTTTTTTGGGAAAAAATACACATTTGAATTAAAAAATAAGACAACAGTCAAGTTAGCCAAATTTTTTTTTTATATTGTGAAAGATAATGTTACACCGAGTAAATTGATATGCAACATGTCATCCCTTGTAATAGAAAAAAAGCATGACAGAACCTCTTAAATATGACATCTGGGGTCAAAAAGACCTCAGATCTCTCAGATCTCATATTTACACTAAAATGCAATTAAAAAAAAAAAAAAAAATGTTGTCATTTAAAAAAATACAAAAAAAAAATGGCCCTTTAAGAGAGGCCCATAAACACTTTGAACTCCTCCAGATTCAAATCTCTCCATTGAAATGGACAGGTGTATGATGATTGGGGGTTGTTGGCAATATGCTGCTGGGCATATAAATTGGTCTGGTCCACGATGAATTGCAGCAAAGTGTCGAGCAAAAATTAATAAAAATAATCGATTTCTGTAAAATTTTGGGTATTGGCCTGGATACCTGGCTGTGCGGTGAAAGGGGGAATTCTTGCTGATCCTGAGTTGGAAGGCAGCCATGTTGGGTTGGCAAGTCCAGCTGGAAGATGTGTAGCTGCCCTGGCTTTTGGGGGACGTGGCACTCCAGTGCTGGTAGTTGGGGGATTTGAAGTTCCTGTGCTGGCATTTGGGCATGATGCTGCGGCAGCGCTGGTACTGGGCCTAGGCATTTCTTGAGGTCTTTCGCTGGGGGCAGTGCTGGTAGTGGGCCTTTGGTTTTGGGGTCTATAGTTGGCGACAGCTTTGGTACTGGGCCTTTGTTCTTGGGGTCTATCGCTGGTGGCAGCGCTGGTACTGGCCCTGGGAATTTGATCCTGGGGTATATTGCTGGTGGCTGCCTGGTTTCCAGAGTGCCGTGCCCTTTTAGGAAGGATCCATTCTTCCTCCAATTCATTTGCCGATCCAGTACTATCGATCGGTTCAAATGCTGAATTTGATTCAGAATCAGAATTGGCATTTGAATCTGATGAGAACTCCCTGCTGCTCTTATCAGTCATGGAGAGGATCTGGAACGCCTCCTCACTGGTAAAAACTCTTTTGGACATTTTTCTGATGGGCTGTAGGACGGGTGGCAGGTGACGGTCACTGACGGGCTGTGTGACGGGTGACAGACGGGTGGCAGATGACGTTCACTGATAGTTGACAGGTGACGGTCACTGATGGGCGACAGGTGACGGTCACTGATGGGCGACAGGTGACGGTCACTGATGGGCGACAGGTGACGGTCACTGATGGGCGACAGGTGACGGTCACTGATGGGCGACAGGTGACGGTCACTGATGGGTGACAGGTGACGGTCACTGATGGCAGTCTCTGATGGTGACCGGTTACTTTCTCAGGGCATGCTACCCCTGATGTGCTTGTTCAAGTAGGGACCAAAGGGTGTTTTTCCTCGATGAGCAGCCGCTGAAGGTGTTTTCTTGCACAGGAGTTCCGCTAACCAGCATTTGAGTCAAAGGATCCTCCACATATGAGCGGAATCAAGCTGTTCAGGCAGTAGAGTATGGTCATAGGTAAAAACTCCAGGTGGTGGTTAACTGAAGGATTTGGTGAGATTGTGCTAGAGTTTCAGACCATGCATTTACTCCAGATAGTTAGGTCTGGCAGATAGCCATGGAGGCAACCACAGGTTGCATGGAAGGACCCGTACAATAATTAGGGGGCGATCCAGTTCCTCCCAAGAAGAGAAAAAAATAGTTTTTTTCCCATCCGGAAAAACATTTCTGGAGCCCCTCACATGTGAGACCCCTGTGAACTATGGTAGCAGGGCAACAGATCAGTCCAAGCAGTAGGCAAAAGCATAGTCCATAAAACAGGCCAGGGTCAGTTCACATGCAAGCAGTCCAAGCGGTGGGCAGAAGCGTAGTTGATAAAACAGGCCAGGGTCAATTCACATGGAAGCAGTCCAAGCAGTACGCAGAAGCGTAGTTGATAAAACATGCCAGGGTCAGTTCACGTTGAAGCAGTCCAAACGGTAGGCAGAGGCATAGTCAAAAAACAGGCCAGGGTCAGTTCACATGGAAGGCAGTGGTATGGTTATTTGAGATAGCATGAGAAATGGTCAGCACAGATGATGAAAATGGGGAAATGGTTAAGAATATGGGCTAATATTTTAGGGATGTGTGATACAGTCGGAAGCATTCACCAATGCAAAGGCCGGGTTCGGAGGGACACTGGGGACAATGGTAGCTGGTATGTCTTGTACCCATGTACACAAAGGGGTATTCACAACCTTTGCTGCTGTGATGAAGAAAGGGTGAATTTTTCTGTAAAAGGCACCATAAGCAACTGAGTTCAGGAAAGCGTCCAAGGAATGCTGTGCTGTACTGAGAAAGCCAGAAGACATGTCCCAGTGGAGAGAGTACAGCAAGAGGAAGAAAATGGAGCAAACATACGTAGTGAAACCACTGAAGCTGAGGCCATACAGGCACAGTAGTGGCCACACACTGGACTTGTGACAGAATTAAACAACCAGGGATCCTGTACCATGGATGCGACATACCATTTAAAGTAACAGCTATACCGCACAATAAGATGCAAAACAATCTTTCTTTTCTTTTCAATTTTCTATTGGACCTGGACCATTATAGCACCCTGCAGCAAACTCAACACTATGCACCACGCGCCAAGGTGAGCACCAATGCAAGAATCAGTGCTGAAGGAACATTGTGGGAGAGCCCCACATCTTCTCCAGGTGGGGTCCAGATATAGCTCAGCCGAGGAGTCAACAAAACTGACAGGTGCAGAAAGGAACTGCAGTGGCTTTGGTACCGCAAGGAACCTTGATAAAATCATCTTTTCTTATAAGGATAAAGACATCCATCACCTAAGGACACTAGCAAAAAATTTGACTTGCTGGGAGTAGGAGGGGTTATATAGGGTATGTTCCTGCAGCTTTCTTTTTGCCTGTCTCCAATCACCTGAAGGTAGTCACATACAACCAGTGGTTAAAGACCAAACATCCAGTGTCCTGTACTGTGCAAGGAAAATTGCATTTCAACAAGGCTAGCAATGGGTTATTCCTAGAGATTGCAATTATAGCATGTTATTTCTATTTTGCTTGTGTGACTTTAAAAGGTTTACATAAGTGATTTTTGTGTTATATATATTTATCAGGGGAAATCGCACAGCAAGCAATTGCCTAAAGAGGACCTAAGCAGATCAAGGCCAACCAAATCCCGTAAAGCTGAAGAAGATCTGCATAGAGATGTTTGCTCTAATAAAAGGGGAAGAAGAGATGGTCACATAACTGATGTACATCAGAAACACATAATACAGGACTTTAATATAGCTGAACACCAAAGTGATGAGATCGACATGACTGTGCAGGTGGGTAAGCAGAGATTTAATATAACTTATGTCACAACTTGGCTTGTGCATTTTTATGTGCACTATCAGTAATCATGCATTTTCATGTAACATGCATCCATGAACATAAAATGCACATCAATGCATCACACAGATGTGAACTAGCACCACGTAAAGCAATAGAGTTGATTTACTACAGGCAAAAAGGCTGTGCACTTTGCATGTAAAGTTGCACTAATTTTTCCCAGTAAATGTTAGAAAGCTATGCTGATTTCCATCATCCAATCATTTGCAAGCAAAAAGTGCAGCTTTACCACACTGACATTTCCTTAGAAAAAAGGAGCGCAGACAACAGTCTATTTTCCTTTAGTAAATCAATTCCATTGGCTTACCTACAGTGGGGCAAAAAAGTATTTAGTCAGCCACCAATTGTGCAAGTTCTCCCACTTAAAAAGATGAGAGAGGCCTATAATTGTCATCATAGGTATACCTCAACTATGAGAGACAAAATGTGGAAACAAATCCAGACAATCACATTGTCTGATTTGGAAAGAATTTATTTGCAAAATGTGGTGGGAAATAAGTATTTGGTCAATATCAAAAGTTCATCTCAATACTTTGTTATATATCTTTTGTTGGCAATGACAGAGGTCAAACGTTTTCTGTAAGTCTTTACAAGGTTGTCACACACTGTTGCTGGTATGTTGGCCCATTCCTCCATGCAGATCTCCTCTAGAGCAGTGATGTTTTGGGGCTGTCGCTGGGCAACACGGACTTTCAACTCCCTCCAAAGCTTTTCTATGGGGTTGAGATCTGGAGACTGGCTAGGCCACTCCAGGACCTTGAAATGTTTCTTACGAAGCCACTCCTTCATTGCGCGGGCGGTGTGTTTGGGATCATTGTCATGCTGAAAGACCCAGTCACATTTCATCTTCAATGCCCTTTCTGATGGGAGGAGGTTTGCACTCAAAATCTCACGATACATGGCCCCATTCATTCTTTAATGTACACGGATCAGTCGTCCTGTTTCCTTTGCAGAGAAACAGCCCCAAAGCATGATGTTGCCACCCCCATGCTTCACAGTAGATATGGTGTTTTTTGGTTGGAACTCAGCATTCTCTCTGCTCCAAACATGACGAGTTGTGTTTCTACCAAACAGTTCTACTTTGGTTTCATCTGACCATATGACATTCTCCCAATTCTCTTCTGTATCATCCAAATGCTCTCTAGCAAACCTCAGACGGGCCTGGACATGTACTGGCTTAAGCAGGGGGACACGTCTGGCACTGCAGGATCGGAGTCCTTGGCAGCGTAGTGTGTTACTGATGGTAGCTGTTGTTATGTTGGTCCCAGCTCTCTGCAGGTCATTCACTAGGTCCCCCTGTGTGGTTCTGGGATTTTTGCTCACCATTCTTGTGATCATTTTGACCCCACGGGGTGAGATCTTGCGTGGAGCCCCAGATCGAGGGAGATTATCAGTGGTCTTGTATGTCTTCCATTTTCTAATTATTGCTCCCACAGTTGATTTCTTCACACCAAGCTGCTTGCCTATTGCAGATTCAGTCTTCCAAGGTTGGTGCAGGTCTACAATTTTGTTTCTGGTGTCCTTTGACAGCTCTTTGTTCTTCACCATAGTGGAGTGTGACCGTTTGAGGTTGTGGACAGGTGTCTTTTATACTGATAACAAGTTCAAACAGGTGCCATTAATACAGGTAATGAGTGGAGGACAGAGGAGCCTCTTAAAGAAGAAGATACAGGTCTGTGAGAGCCAGAACTTGCTTGTTTGTAGGTGACCAAATACTTATTTCCCACCATAATTTGCAAATAAATTCTTTCAAAAATCAGACAATGTGATTGTCTGGATTTGTTTCCACATTTTGTCTCTCATAGTTGAGGTATACCTATGATGACAATTACAGGCCTCTCTCATCTTTTTAAGTGGGAGAACTTGCACAATTGGTGGCTGACTAAATACTTTTTTGCCCCACTGTATATACACATGTTAAAACTCAGAGGTGTGACTGGGCCCTAAATGTTGTCCCACAACCAAAATACGAGGTCCTCTGAATACTACAGTATATGCTGTACATTATGCATAGTTGCCAACATTGTAAAAAAAAAATGTGGGACACTTTTGTGGCTGTAGGCGGAGCCGTACAATAATTAGGGGGCGGGGCATTCGTTTGTAGGCGTGGCTTACGGAAAACGTACAAATGCGGCGCGTAAAGCGTGTCGCGGCGAAAAATTGGTGTGGTTTACGCGACATGGTGGGCGTGGCTTAAATGGGTGTGGCTCAAGAGGGTGTGGTTAGAGTCTGAGATGAATGAGGGATGGAGAGGGGGAGGGAAATGACGGGACAGCAGCCCCAGATCCTAAACAATAAAAATGTGTGTATTCTAGAAAGTTTAACAATCAGCAGATAAAGATACTCCAAACACCTGGTGTTAGCACTTCAATCACCCCGGCACCATGGTTGTTATGGTGTCAGCATGATTGAAGTGCATTATTTCTATTATTAATATAAAATGAAATCATTCAACTCACCATAATGCAGAATCAGTGGGATCCCTGAGCGTGTCACCTGCCACGTCGCCTGCCACCAGCCGTTCGTCCTTGCGTCAGATGTAACAGCAGAGTTCGTCCTTGCATCAGGTGCCCCCAGCGGAGCCCCCCTTACATCAGATGTCCCCAGCGGAGCCCCCCTTACATCAGATGTCCCCAGCGGAGCCCCCCCTCACACCAGGAGTCCCCAGTGGAGCCCCCCCTCACACCAGGAGTCCCCAGCGGAGCCCCCCTCACACCAGGAGTCCCCAGCGGAGCTCCCCCTCACATTGTGTCCCCAGCGGGGCCCCCTCACATCAGGTGTCCCCGGCGGAGCCCCCCCTCACATCAGGTGTCCCCGGCGGAGCCCCCCTCACATCAGGTGTCCCCGGCGCAGCCCCCCTCACATCAGGTGTCCCCGGCGCAGCCCCCCTCACATCAGGTGTCCCCGGTGGAGCCCCCCTCACATCAGGTGTCCCCGGCGGAGCCCCCCCTCACATCAGATGTCCCCAGCGGAGCTCCCCCTCACACCAGGAGTCCCCAGCGGAGCTCCCCCTCACACCAGGAGTCCCCGGCGGAGCCCCCCCTCACATCAGGTGTCCCCAGTGGAGCTCCCCCTCACATCAGGTGTTCCCGGCGGAGCCCCCCTCACATCAGGAGTCCCCGGCGGAGCCCCCCCTCACATCAGGTGTCCCCGGCGGAGCCCCCCCTCACATCAGGTGTCCCCGGCGGAGCCCCCCCTCACATCAGGTGTCCCCGGTGGAGCCCCCCCTCACATTAGGTGTCCCCTGTGGAGCCCCCCCTCACATTAGGTGTCCCCAGTGGAGCCCCCCTCACATTAGGTGTCCCCAGTGGAGCCCCCCCTCACATCAGGTGTCCCCGGCAGACCCCCCCTCACATCAGGTGTCCCCAATGGAGCCCCCCTTGCATCAGGAGTCCCACAGCGGTGCGCCCCCCCACCTCAGAGGTGTCCTCCGCATGGCTAGAACCCCCGCCCCTTTCCATTTTAGACTGGCAGCGGGGCGGGGGTAGGCGGGGCGAGGCAGAGCGGGGTGGGGGGTAGGCGGGGCGAGGCGGGGCGAGGCGGGGGGTGGTCGGCGACGCAGGAGCTCTGTCTCCCTCCAGCCGTCTTCCTAAACTACAGAAAAATGGCGGCCGGTGGAGACAATGTCTCCGCCGGCCGCAGACCTCTAGCGGCGGCGGCGGATGCAAATTCATGAAGAACCGGATTTCTCGGGACATTTACCGGGATGCCACAAATTCGGGAATGGCGTCTAAGTCCCGGGAATGTCCCGGGAAATCCGGGACAGTTGGCAAGTATGCATTATGTATTCTGCTGGCTGCTGTTACTGATGGCACTAGCTACAATTGCTACTGGTAATGGCATCTGCTGCTGCATATCCAATAATACACCTCTTGTCCAGTTAAAACAGTCATGTTATTTAATTTCCAGCAAAAGAACCTTTTGAAATATGTTTGTTCTAGGATATTGCAGTAGGACAAGAAGAACCACAAGGACAGATTGATCAACTGATATATGAAGAAGCAAATGAGTCAGATCATGAAACAAGGTCTATGCATTCTGATAAGTTCCTAAAGGAAAAAGGTAAAGCAGTAGCAATTGATTTTAAACCTATAGTGATCAAAACATTAAATAGTAAAACTCTTTCTTTTTTGAAGATGAGAATAACTTCAGTGAACCACAGTTTGAAAACAGTGGCAGTGATGATGATGACGACGACATGATTGTAGTGGCAAAACCTCTAGTTCCATATAAGCTGGTAAGTGCAGAAATCCTAAAGTGTATTTGTAGCCAAAACCTTTTTTTTTCTTTTTTTTTGTTTAAGATCAAATGAGGAAAGAATTGGAACTCCTGTAATTTTTACTGCAATTGGAGAGGTTCTGTCAGTTAATGTTTGGTAAAAGACAGGAAGTGATGGGAAATCCCCACAGAAGTAAAAATTTTTTTTTTTTAAGCTAAACCACAGGGTAATGTCTAAACACAAGAGACATGTGTAATACTTACATCTTGGTGTGATTTCTGTATTTCTTACAGATCTGTGCAGTATTCAAGTATGAAACATTGCCACTGTGCAGGAGTTTCCTGTAATCAAAACCAGCCACTGATAATCTCTCAGGGTGGGTACAAGGTGACTGGTCTTGTATCTGCCCCTCCTGTAGTTTTCTGCAGGCAGCCTGTAGTGGGTGAGCTTGCTGGGTCCATCTCACAGCTCTGCTCTCTGCACAGGCTATGTGAGGCAAAGTGATGGTGTCACTGCTAAATCAGGGTTGCCTAACCCCAAATGCTTTTTTTACTGACAAAACATGAAAAAATTACTGGCAGAGCACATTTTTTTTTACTGGCAACCTGAAATATGTCAAAAATATACACATCCCTTGGTCAATATAAATATGTGCCAACAATGACATTGCATGCGTCTTAGTGCCTAGACTTGAACCTGGGACCTCTGCTGTGTCTGGCAGTGACTCTACTTGCTGAGCCACCTGGAATGCTAGACAGCTCCTTAGACAATTCCTTGAATGATCTTGTCTTGAATCTTGTTTGCCCTGAACCTTGAACTCTTTGTTCCTCCCATGAACTTCCTGATTTAAGCCATGGTGTAGTGGTAGCACTTTCACCTAGCAGTAAGAAGGGTCACTGGTTCGAATCCCAACCACGACACTACCTGCTTGGAGTTTGCATGTTCTCCCTGTGCCTGCGTGGGTTTCCTCCCACACTCCAAAGACATGCTGGTAGGTTAATTAGATCCTGTCTAAATTGTCCCTAGTATGTATGAATGTGAGTTAGGGACCTTAGATTGTAAGCTCCTTGAGGATAGGGACTGATGTGAATGTACAATGTATATGTAAAGCGCTGCGTAAATTGACGGCGCTATATAAGTACCTGAAATAAATAAATAAATGTCTCTGCACTTCCTGGTTGCCAGAATATTGTACCTTCAACAGCCAATATCTAGCTCTTGTCTCTCCTGCTGCCGACCGTATCTTTTGCTACCAACATTTGGATTGTTCCTCGGCTATGCTTCTGCTGAATTCCAACCTGCAACTATTCATTACTGATATTTGGCTTGATTCTCGACTACGCTTCTGCTTGAACCCTACCTGCTATATATGCTACTGGACCCTGGCTTGCTCACCTCCTGGTGGGGCTATCCTGAGGTCCACGACCCAGTACTGACACGCAGCAAAGCCCATCTCCACCATCAGGAGCTCTGGTGAATATCGGTTAGTGCTTAGACCCCCGCACCTCAGGTGAACCCGTTTCATCAGCCAGGGTGACCTGTATGAATATCTGCTCTTCTGCTATAGCTACTGGCCTCTGATCCTGACTCTAGACCATGGCAATGACTGACCTGCATGCTGAAAGGAAGCCAGCATATGGCTAAATTGCATAAATAGGAAAAACTCACCTGGACCAAAGAGACTGATGTTGGGAAAGGAGGAAGGATAGCTGATAGAGGATGAGTAGAAGCTGTAGGTTATGTATCAGGAAGTTACAACAGACTTGTAAGCTAGTCAGGGAACAAAAACAGATTCATATCTGCTAGCTTTTTAAAAAAGGGGGCCCAAAACAGACTCTTTATAGCGCATATTTCAACAATGGGGTTGCTTTACTAAATACAAAGACTGTTCATTGTGCAAATTAAGTTGCAGTTTACAAGGGAATTTACCCAGAGCTTAGTGAATGAGGTGAATCTTTGCTGACTTCCATCATCCAGTCATGTGCAAGGAAAAATGCAGTTTTTTTTCTTCCTTGCATGTAATTGGGTATTCTTTGCAAAGAAAAATTGCACCGTATTCATTAAAGTGTTTGTAACCATCAAAATGTATTAAATCTGCAATTTTAAGGATCTTATACAGGTACATCTCAAAAAATTAGAATATCATCAAAAAGTTAATTTACTTCTATTCAAAAAGTGAAACTCATATATTTTATATAGATGCGTTACACACAGAGCGATACAGATACATTTTAAGCATTTCTTTTGTTTAATTTTGACAATTATGGCTTACAGCTAGTGAAAACCCAAAATTCAGTATCTCATAAAATTAGAATATTACATAAGACCAATGAAAAAAATGACCTTTAATACAGAAATGTTTGTTTACTGACAAGTATGTCCATGTATATTATAGTATGCACTCAATTCTTGGTCAGGGCTCCGTTTGCATGAATTACTGCATCAATGCGGCATGGCATGGAGGTGATCAGCCTGTGGCACTGCTGAGGTATTATAGAAGCCCAGGTTGCTTTCATAATGGCCTTCAGCTCATCTGTATTGTTGGGTCTGGTGTCTCTCCTCTTCCTCTTGACAATACCGCACAGATTCTCTATGGGGTTTAGGTCAGGCAAGTTTGCTATCCAATCAAGCACAGTGATACTATGATCATTAAATCAGGTATTGGTACATTTGGCAGTGTGGGCAGGTGCCAAGTCTTGCTGGAAAATGAAATCAGCATCTCCATAAAGCTGGTCAGTAGAGGGGAACATGAAGTGCTCTAGAATTTCCTGGGGCTGTGCTGACTTTGGACTTAATAAAACACAGTGGACCAACACCAGCAGATGACATGGCTCCCCAAACGATCACTGATTGTGGAAACTTTACAATGGACCTCATGCAACTTAGATTCTGTGCCTCACCACTCTTCCTCCAGACTCTGGGACCTTGATTTCTAAATGAAATGCAAAATTGTCCACAGTCCTTGATGAGTCTGGCCGATCCGTGCTAGCATGGCCATTTTGCGTCCCCTGTCATCCCTTTCTGAGATACAGGCATGCTGTGCAAGTGCACAGCGTATCTGTACCTTTCGTGGTCAGTGTGTAGGCACTTGCCCATAAGATGTGGACACACCGCCACCATGGGCCACTTGATTCATAATGTTGACATCAGTAAACCGCTCACCCACACTACGCCATACACGCTGTCTGCCATCTGCCCTGTACAGTGAAAAACGGGATTCATCCGTTAGGAGAACACCTCTCAAGTGCCAGATGCTATCGAATGTGAGCATTTGCCCACTCAAGTCGGTTACGACGATGAACTGCAGCCAGGTCGAGCCCCCGATGAGGATGAAGAGCATGCAGATGAGCTTCCCTGAGACGGTTTCTAAAAGTTTGTGCAGAAATTCTTTGGTTATGCAAACCGATTGTTGCAGCAGCTGTCTGGGTGGCTAGTTTCAGACGATCTTAGAGGTGAAGATGCTGGATGAGGAGGTCTTGGGCTGGTATGGCTACACATGGTCTGCGGTTGTGAGGCCGGTTGGATGTCCTGCCAAATTTTCTGAAACTTCTTTGGAGATGGCTTATGGTAGAGAAATTAACATTCAATTCAAGGGCAACAGTTCTGGTGGACATTCCTGCAGTCAGCATGCCAATCGCACGCTCCCTCAAAACTTGCGACATCTGTGGCATTGTGCTGTGTGATAAAACTGCACATTTTAAAGTGGCCTTTTATTGTGGCCAGCCTAAGGCACACCTGTGCAATAATCATGCTGTCTAATCAGCATCTTGATATGCCACACCTGTGAGCTGAATGGATTATCTCGGCAAAGGAGAAGTGCTCACTAACACAGATTTAGACAGATTTGTGAACAATATTTGAGAGAAATAGGCCTTTTGTATACATAGAAAAAGTCATAGATCTTTAAGTTCAGCTCATGATAATAGGGGCAAACACAAAAGTGTTGCGTTTATAATTTTGCTCAGTGTATTTTTCACCGGTAATGGTGAAAACATAAGCAGAATACAGAGAGCCCGGAAAAAAAAGGTTGAAAGCCCCACATGGCCGAATGAGGCAGTCTATCCAAAGGCTAAACTGAACTTCTTAGACAGGTTTGAATGAATGTAGTAGAAGTAGGGTGCGGCCAGGTTACAGAAAGTATCGGCATGGGCTGGACTGCCATAACTGGTGCAGAGGCCGACTGAATCATATCATCAGGTTTAGCGACTGACTAAATTGCATCGCCAGGAGTAACGACTACCTGAATCGCATCGCCAGGTGTAGCGACTACCTGAATCTCATCACCAGGTGTAGCAACTACCTGAATCGCATCGCCAGGTGTAGCGACAGTGGAAATTGTGGACAAGTTAGCCTGGCTGTATGTCCAAGAGAGTTTAGGGACAGGCAAAGGTAGGGGTAATCCAGGGGGCTTCACTTCTGGGGACTTAGAGGAAGTTTCCAAACAGGGCTCAAGGCTGCAAGACAGCGGGTAAGTTTGGCTTCTAGGAGGAAAAGATTCAGCCTGTGGCAATTGGTTGGAGAGGTGGCCTGTAGAGTATTCAATAAACTTGTCAGCGTCTTTTGCTTTACCGGAGTCATATAAAGGCACATGGTTATGCAAACTGGAGTCACACTTGGAAAAAATGTCATGATCAGGATCCGAATAGGGCTTTAATAAAAGGTACATGGCTGGTACTGACCACACAAGAGTTATAAATGGGCAACTGGTCAGCAGTTTTAATGCAGTTCTGAGACCAAGACCTAATCTCCTCTGTAGCCCAGTCTATGTGCGGGTTATGAAGTTTAAGCCAGGGATACCCCAAGATAAGGGGATAAGCAGATAAGCAGGAGATGAGATCAAGTAGAAGCTGATTGTCTCTCTATGAAATTCCCAAATAGTCAGAGTAATAGGTAACATGCACAAGATGACCAGGCCCATGGACAAGGGAGAGTTATCAACAGCTAAGACTGAAAAGGGTCTCTGCACCTTAGTCACAGGAATCTGTAGACGGTGTGCTAGGTCCCTATCAATGAAGTTGCTAGCAGCACCAGAGTCTGTGAAAACTAAGAGATGATGAGAAAACTTGGCAGAGCTAAGTTGTGCAGGAACAAATAGTTTATCTCTGAGGAAAACTGACATAGTATAGTCTATAGCAGCAGACCCCACCCGCACTAGACTCTTGGCATTTTTCAGCTTATTAGGGCAGCTGGCAACAAAGTGGCCATGGTTGCCACAGTATAAACAGGGTCCCTGGCATCTTCTTCTAGCCTTTTCCCCAGAGGATAAATGGGTAGCGCCAATTTGCATGGGCTCATCCTCCAGGAGAGGTTGAGAGGGCTCAGGAAGGGTTGATGAAGTAGAAGTAGGCAGCATAGTGGGGGGCAAAGAAACAAACCTCTCTGTATGCCTTTCCCATAAACGCCTATCTATACAGATGGCTACTTGCATGGCTTCATTCAATGACTTGGTTCAGGATAGTGTACTAAGGAGTCTTTGATGGAGTTTGATAAGCCTAACCTGAACTGGCTTCTTAGAGCTGGGTCATTCCACCCTGAGTCAGGTGCCCAGTGTCGGAAATCAGAACGGTATTGTGCAGCAGTGCGATTACCCTGACGTAATGACCTAAGGTTAGCTTCAGCTGAGTGGGCACGGTCAGGATCACGGTATCCCACGGTATACCACGTCCCCTAGTGACGAAACGACGTAGGGAGGAGGAGCCACGTCCTGACGTCACCGCTGTGCGTCCAGTCCCGGAGGATACGGGCTGATCTGAAGCCGGCCGGCTTTCTTACTTGTTCTGCTGTTTTTATACCATATAAATGTAAGTGTGCATTTGACTTTTAACCTTTCAATAAATCGTAAGGATTTACGCTATGTGGAGCATTTCTATGTGTTTTATTCCTTGGTAATCTCATCACCCTGCTGTGAGTGACGGTGAAGATCCCCATGGACGAGAACTATCCTGGTGTTTGCTTGTGAGATCCCGGGCTGGGGTTGCAGCCATCTGCTCAGCGTGGTCCCCTGTAATAAGGGACCATTGCTCTCCGGTAAGCGGCAGTGTTTGTCTGAGGTGGAAGTCTCATCCATGCACTTGGCACTTTATGAAAATTCACATCACTCATCACTTTGGAATTCGTTTTTTTAACTTTATGGACTTTTTTATTTAAGTCTTTTGCCTTATTTCTCCGTTGTGCACTGTATGGACATTTAATTTATGTTTGCACATTTTATATTCAAGGTGTATAATTTTTGCACTTACTATTGAGTCAATAATGTCATCTATTTTTAATTTTTAAACACTCAATTTTGTAGTTTTCATCATATATATGTCAGCGCGACTTTATTGTTTTTCATTTGGAAAACATATGTGGATGTCACCAGAAAAACTATTTTCCGGGTTAACTTTGGGCTCTGGCTCCTGCATTACTGCTGGAGGTACATTTACAGGCAAAGCCAGTTCCTGGACTTGGCTTGTCAGTTTGCAAATTTCCTCAGCAAATAAATGGGCCTATGTAGAGTCCATCTTCACAGAAATGTTTTTTTGTTAAAGGCTTGTGATAATGTCACATCTACCCTAACGCAGGTGGTCAGACACTATTGCTGGCTACTGTATTCTTCACCTATAGCAGCCCCCTTTCCCATAAGGCAAGCAGGCCTACTGGTACTCAGTTGTCCCCAGGACTTATATAGAATGCTATAGTGCCTATAGTGGCCACCACGCCAGGGCAGATGCGAACTGAGCAAAGCAAATAGATATTTGCAGTTAGCAGACAGATGGCTTGGTTCTATGACAGTCCAGATAAAAGGCATGCTGAGTTCAGGGAATAGTCCAAAATCCAGTCATCCAAAGTCATACACAGGTAAATCCAATTTAGCAGAGCAGGGCAGACAGACAGGGAGCTTGATCAGGAACAACACATGTATTACTGTCTATCACAAGCACCCAAATGAGGGTATAGCTGGCTTATAACAGGTTTGAGTTTCCACCCAGAGACTGACCACATCAATCAGAATGTAGGTGGACAAAGACAGGGAGAATGCCATAGCCAAAACCCGAATGCTGGAATGAGGAGCAGGAGCACTAGATGCTCCTAACAGCTCTACCCTGTTTCCCCGAAAATAAGACAGTGTCTTATATTAATTTTTGCTCCCAAAGATGCGCTAGGTCTTATTTTCAGGGGATGTCTTATTTTTCAATGAAGAAGAATACCAGCAATGTTTACCAGTATTTCTTGTACTTTAGACCCTTCAGCAGAAAAGCAGTCACCCCCTAAAGTGACACACTGGATCAGAGGGGGGGATTGAAATGGGGGGATCACTTAAAATGACACAGGGGAGATCAGAGGGGGGAAAAAATAAAAATGGCACAGGAGGATCAGAGGGGGGGGGGGATTACCATTTTAGTACCTCCTGTGCCATTTTGATTCCCCCCCCTTCTGATCCTCCTGTGCCGATTTGATTCCCCCCCCTCAAATCCACCATGTATCATTTTTAGTCATTTTAATTCCCCCTCCCCCCACCCCTGTGCCAGTGGACAGTTTAGTCTCTCCCCCTCCCACCTTCACCAGACATCCCCCCCTCACCTCAGTCACCCCTGTGGCGGCGAGATTCCACACAATGTGCCCGACTCCTGTGTCTGGCAGCGGCGGCGCGGGCTCTCTGACGGGTGACGTTCCCCTGCGCAACATCAGGGACATCACTCGTCATCCAGAGAGCCCACCGCAGCTCACTGATTTAAAGAGACCTCGCACTGCCTGAACAGCTGCGGCCAATCAGTGAGCTGCGCGGCGGCGCCTGCCGCTACGGTCCAGAGTCAGACGCCTTATTATCGCGTGGATGCCTTATGTTCGGGGGATGCCTTATTATCGTGTCTTATTATCGGTCGGTGGATGCCTTATTATCGGGGGATGCCTTATTATCGGGGAGGTCTTATTATCGGGGGATGCCTTATATTACAACGAGAGGCAAAACTGGAAGTAGGCCTTATTTTCGGAGGATGTCTTACTTTCGGGGAAACACGGTAGGGTAGATTCCCTTGCAGAGTGCAACTTCCTATTGCAGTCCATTTATCTTTAGTAAATTAACCCATTGCCTCAAAACTAGAGGTTCTTTTGCTACTTGATGTAGCTCCATTGTTTTTTTGTATGTTTTCTTTTTCTTTTGCAATAGTAATGTAAAACTTTTTATAACTTTTTTCTTCAATAAAAAAGATTTGATTAAAAACCCCATTCCCCAATCCAGTCATCAAATAGATAAATCCTTACATTTTACTCTGGTGCAGAGCCTCTTTAGTTATCCAATGTTGCCAAAAGCCATATTTACCACACCTTGTTAAACTTGAGAGGGCTTCTGCTTACCTATATTTTTAAAATGCCATGTTTACTATATACAAACAACTGCATGCCCAACCGGCCTACACTAACTGCATCTAATTAGGGCACTTTCTTCTTCAAAAAAGAGCTGTAACACACCAGTGATACACTGCTCAAAATTTGGAAACAATTCTTTACTGGCACCCTATAGCAGACCACAGCACTAGTTTATAGGTAATGAGATATAATTATAAACAATTTATTTATTTCAGAAGCTTACCAAACAATTGATTTGTCTAACAAAGGCAGTCCTTACTATTTCAAGGACCTGCATTAGAAAAGATAAGGTCCCCTGCTTAAATCCTATCTGTTTGCAGCTATTTTTTTTTCTCTATCTACTTAGCCATCATCCAGGATTCGTGTAGAAATCGCCTCTCTGACACTCGATCCATGTTCAGAGGTAGTGGCTAATGAATCAGTGGAAAGAGTGTTTGTGGAATTTCAATTTGCAGGAGTTCCCGCTGAAGAAACAGAGACTCCTTTGTCACTTCGCAAACCTAGTCAAGGAGAGGAAATATACTACCACTTCAGCAAAGGTATGAAAAATGTCATAAGATGGATTTTTAAAACTCATTGTCCCTTTATGTAAATACATTTTTTTCTCTCTAAAATGTTACTTTGACACAGTTCACGCATTAATTATTTTCCTGATCCCATGCAGTAATACACCTCGATGGCAAAGAACATGCAGATCGCAGACATTTCCTCTACATGCTTTTGGAGGGATCAGACACAGAGGAAGAAAGAGTAAGGTAACATAAGGTTTTTGATGCATCCTTTAAGTGCATACAAAGGATATTTTCTTGTTCAGTTCATTGGGGAACAAGGAGACCTCTGTGGTATTATCCTTATCCATACGAGATTAGGCACTAAGTTGCTTCGTTATGGGCAATACCCTTTTACAGGCACTAGATCTCCCTTCCATAGCAAAACTGTGACCAAGTCTGAGAACAACAAAATTTTAATTAATAAATCAAGGCTTTGACCAATAGGAGTAAAGTCTAAAAGTTGAAAGTGAAAGCCAATCCTTCATCATCAGAATGGCAACTATACCCAGGAGACCTCAAACCCCAGTCAGTTGTCCATTTTCACCTTGCAGAAGGAAGATAATACCAATAAAAGAAGAAGGATAATGTAGCCTTGAGTATTCCAGATGAGAATATACTACAAGCATGGTCTAGAAATACATAGTGAAGAGTCCTAGACTATCCAAGTAAGCCTGCCTGAGAATTAAAGAGGATATCCAAAAGTACAATAATGAAGATCAAGCAACACTGTAATACTACAGGGACCAAGTATGGAGCCCATAAAATACAAGAACACCTCTTCCCCACCTCTTCAGAAGTATTCAGCTAAGCAGACTCAATAAAGTAATTTGACTTTGTGTCTAGAAACTCCAAATATAAGGGAATTATTAGGAGTCTTGAAATATATTATGAAGAGAAAAAATTAGTTGACAATAGTAGACAGACTGCCTGGAGAATGTAATTGTGGACTGGGCATATGAAGGAATTGTATATGTAGCAATAAATCAGAGTTCTCATTAGGGATGGGTCCAATGTTCGAGTTGAATATAAGTTCGTCTCGAACATCAGGTGTTCGCCCATTCGCCAAAATTAGAACATTATGGGGTGTTTGCGGGAAATTGGAGCGCCCGCAGAACGCCCCATAATGTACTGCGAGATTGTCAACGAGATCGCAATGCATTGATGGCTGCTGATTTGCCAAAATATGCACCTGACCTGCATGCTTTGGCCAATCACAGCGCGCTCTGCTGTGAGAGCCATGATGGCTCAGGGGGCTAAGTCCACGCCCCACACTATGTAAGGCTGCTTACATAGCATCCGTACATAGTGTAATGAATGAGAGCAGCAAAATTACATTTCTAAAGAAAAAAATGTCATTTAAAACTGCTCGCGGCTGTAATGTATTGTCGGATCCCGGCAATATACATAAAAATCATTGAAAAAAATGGCGTGAGTCCCCCCCCCCAGTTCATTACCAGGCCCTTCAGGTCTGGTATGGATATTAGGGGAACCCCGTGCCAAAAAAAAAAAAAATGGCGTGGGGATCCCCCCAAAATCCATACCAGACCCTTATCCGAGCCCAAAAAGGGGGGATGAGAGAGCACCCCCCATTCTGAACCATACAGCCCACATGCCCGGTGAGACACCTTGTCCCCATGTTGATGGGGACAAGGGCCTCTTCCCCACAACCCTTGCCCAGTGGTTGTGGGGGTCTGCGGGCAGGGGGTTTATTGGAATATGGAAGCTCCCTTTACCAAGGGGGCCCCCAGATCCCGGCCCCCCCCTATGTGAATGGGTATGCCGACGGTCCCAGGAAAAAAAGCGGAAAAACTGTGTGCTCGGGTAAGGGTCTGGTAGGGGTTTTGGAGGGGACCCCCACGCCATTTTTTTTTCTAAATTTGGCGCGGTGTTCCCCTTACAATCCATACCAGATCTGAAGGGCCTGGTATGGATTTTGGGGGGATCCCCCACGCCATTTTTTTATTTTGGCGTGGTGTTCCCCTTAATTTCCATACCAGACTTGAAGGGCCTGGTATTGGTTTCAATGTGGGAACCCACACGCCATTTTCATTTTTAATTTTGGCGCCATTTTCAATGATTTTTATGGTTATTGCCGGGATGCGACAATACATTACAGCCGCGAGCAATTTTAAATGACATTTTTTCCTTTAGAAATGTCATTTTGCTGTGGTACTGTTATGAACATGGGAAAGATGCACTACTTTACAGGCAGACTAAGGAAACCCCCCTGGCATGATATTTAAAGGAATATTTATTGTTTCACTTTAAGCATTATTAAAATAACTACTCCTGAAAAAACGGCTGTTTTTTAAAACTTTTTTTTGCATTGATACATGTCTCCTAGGGCAGTACCTGGGTCCCCATACACTTTTTATGGCTATAACTTGCATATAAGCCTTTGAATTGAACATTTTTCAAGTTCGTGTCCCATAGACTTTAACTGTGTTCGCACAAATTTTTTGCCTGTTCATATGTTCTGCTGCGAACCGGGGGGTGTTCAGCTCATCCCTAGTTCTTATCATCCTCAAAGAGAGGAACAGATGGCAATGGAAAGATCACCTGTTGTCTGGACTAAACAGCTTCAGCTTTCTTAGTTTGGCTGAAAAATATCAGCACTGAAAAAACAATCTAGAGGCAAGTATTGCGCCCAAAAAGGTGCAGCATATTCAGGGTTTAAGAGACGCCAATAGGGGGGCAGACTGCAGAAATGTCAATCGTGTTAGAAACATCTGAAAGAAATGTAGGCCTACAAAAAGTCAACAACTCCTATGTCCTCCAAAATGACTTTAACATTTCTCTAAAAGGACAATATAAAAAATTAGGAATAAGATTGAAAAAGTGTCACCTACAAAAAGCACCAACAACATTGGAAAATCTAAACTTCAAATTTGAAATTGAGAAATGGGAAAGAGTAAAAGAGAAAATCAATAAGGGAAAAAATAAAATATATTTGGGTCATATAATAGGCTACAACTGGGGGTGCAATTTCTGGCAGAGGGTCAAATCAAAGCTACTCATTATAAAAAAATATATTAAAAAAATATGGTCCCTTTAAGTGTGTGCGGGATGCCTGACACACGCGTGTATGGGATGCATGACATGCTGCAATCACCAAAATAAATAAAAAATTATGTCCCTTTAAGCGTGTGCAGGGCACCGGACACACAACTGCTATGGAAAGCATGACCTGTTTGCAATCACGTGATTGCAAACAAGAAGCTCTATTGAATTCCTTTGGAAAGTCCTTGAGGCGCTGAGCTCTGCGCCCTGAACACTTCCTCTATCATTGTTCTGTGGTGTGTGATTGGCGTGCCTTCACTTCCTGTTTCTCGGACTCATCCCCGCAGCATTGAAGGTGGATGGCAGGCGACTAGTGTGAGAGCTGTGAGTACGAGGGGGGGGGGGAGGGGGGACATCTAATGTAAAGTGGGGCTCTGATCTGATGGTGACATCTAATGTAAAAGGAGGACTCTGATGGTGACATCTAATGTAAAGGAGGACTCTGATCTGATGGTGACATCTAATGTTAAGGGGGCTCTGATGGTGACATCTAATGTAAAGGAGGGCTCAGATCTGATGGTGACATCTAATGTAAAGGAGGACTCTGATGGTGACATCTAATGTAAAGGAGGACTCTGATGGTGACATCTAATGTAAAAGGAGGACTCTGATGGTGACATCTAATGTAAAGGAGGACTCTGATCTGATGGTGACATCTAATGTTAAGGGGGCTCTGATGGTGACATCTAATGTAAAGGAGGGCTCAGATCTGATGGTGACATCTAATGTAAAGGGGGGCTCTGATGATGACATCTAATGTAAAGGAGGACTCTGATCTGATGGTGGCATCTAATGTAAAGGAGGACTCTGATCTGATGGTGACGTCTAATGTAAAGGACTTTGATGGTGACATCTAATGTAAAGGGGGACTCTGATGGTGACATCTAATGTAAAGGGGGACTCTGATGGTGACATCTAATGTAAAGGAGGACTCTGATGGAGACATCTAATGTAAAGGAGGGCTCTGATGGTGACATCTGATGTAAAGGAGGACTCTGGTCTGATGGTGACATCAAATGTAAAGGGAGGCTCTGATGGTGGCATCTAATGTAAAGGAGGACTCTGATGGTGACATCTAATCTAAAGGGGGACTCTGATGGTGACATCTAATGTAAAGTGGGACTCTGATTGAGACACTTGATGTATAGGGGGACTCTGATGAGGACACCTGATGTAAAGAGGGATGCTGATGGGGAAACCTGCTGTAAAGGTGGCTCTGATTGGGACATCTGATGTAAAATGGGGCTCTGATTAGGACACCTTATGTTAAGTGGTTTTATTTTCTTTAACTTGAAATGTGGATGTTATTTGCCTACTGTGACCGGCACAGTGAGGCTGCATTTGATGGGCACAGTGAGGCTGCATATGATGGGCACAGTTTTATCTAGCAGTAATGATACATAATCACCTGATAAATGGCCATTTACAGTCCTACATTACTAACAGTTTAATTTTTCAGTTTGTTTGCGCCCCCACAAAAAATTTTGAGCACCAGCCACCACTGTTCAAAGTCCTATAGCTGGGCAATACCCCAGAGGTCTTGTGCCCCCAGTGGACCTTCAAAAGAAACTTTGCTATGCTGAAGTGCCTTGTTTTACCTTGATGATATTGTATGGTTAAAATTTTCTATAATTTTGTAATATTTATTTTGAAAGTTAAAGCAAACACTATATAATCTGTTTAAGATTCATTAATCTTTATACCTAATAAAAGAAGGCAATAACAGAAATATTGTTGACATTGTGTAGTTCAAACATATAAACACAGTAAAATGTTCACTTTACTTGGTGTGTGTTACTGGAGATGGATCTGGAGAATATAGAAAACATCACTGGATTAAATACCTCAGGTTTGTTTAATTAAACGCAATTAGCAATAGCAAAAGTCTAATTTCAGTTTTTGTCAAAGTCAGAACTTAAGAATTTCTAATGAAATCTACTTTCTTCTGTTAAATATAGAGTCCTGTATGTAATTAACTTGCTTTTAGATTTAAAGTATATGTGAACCCTTACCATGTAAGACAACCTATTCAGTTTAAAACAGAAATGCAAGGCAAACTGTGTATATAGGCAAGAAAACATTATAAATACCTTTTTTTTATACAAGTGATCACATAACATCTGTCCTCAGCTGCATAAGGGTTGCAATTGTATGCCCTAAAAAAACAAAAACAAACCAAAGGCATAATGAGCTAGTATGCACGGTATACTAGTGGCCGAAGTTGCAAAGACGTCACTGCTGCGCATGCGCGCAGGAGACCGCTTTCTGGCAAGGTCCAGCAGCATCCCCCGGGCCTTCAGAGCACATGTGCCGCTGACATCAGCGGCTGCATGGAAGGTAAATATCTCCTAAACCATACAAGTTTAGGAGATATTCATTTTACCTACAGGTAAGCCTTATTATAGGCTTACCTGTAGGTAAAAATATGCAAGCGGGGTATACAACCACTTTAAGGAGGGGGGGGAGAGGACTTCTTGTGATGATGCTGGGGGGCTGGCAAGAGCAGTTTGAACAGACCACAGGCAGAATGCAAGGACAGAACTACACAGGGACCAGATGGGGGGGGGGGCTTGTCAGAAACAGTAATACACTGATCTTGCCAGAGCAGGGGGACGTGTCAGCACAAGTCTGACCACAGGAGTACAGGCTGGCTGCACTACCAAGGAGAATGCAAGGAAGCAAATTGACCACATTGAGGTGGATGTGTTTCCATGCCCTGTCACAGTTTTAATTAGGAAAGCAAGTCCATGGTAACACAGATACATATCAGAATTGTGAAATGTTTGGGTAACATACACTTTAACCACTTTACGACCGCCCACTGCACATGTGGCAGGGCGGCTGCTCTGCGCCGGATCACCTACCTAATAGGTGATGGACACTTCCGGGTCTGGGGCGTACATGTACGCTGCCGGCGACCCACTCCCGCTTTGATTAGACACAGTGGGAGCTGATTTGCAGGTACCGTGGACTCGGTGTCAGCCGGCACCCACCGATCATTAGGCAGAGAGCCAGAACGGCAATCTGCCTATGTAAACAAGGCAGATCGCCGCTCTGTCAGTAATGAAGCCATTGATTCTGTGTTCCTGCTAAGCAGGAACATTGATAAATGCCTTCCCCTAGTAAAAGCACTTCCCACACAGTACGCAAACACTGGTTAGGCAGCTACTGTCATTAGTACAGTGACAGTGCGTATTTTTAGCACTGATCACTGTATTAGTATCACTGGTCCCCAAAAAGTCTCAAAAGTGTCCCGACTGTCCGCTGCCGTATCACAGTCCCGCTATAAGTCGCTGATTGCCGTTATTACTAGTACAAAAAAATAAATAAAAATATCCCATAGATTGTAGACGCTATAACTTTTTGCACAAACCAATCAATATACGCTTATTGGGATTTTTCGACCAAAAATATGTAGCAGAATACATATTGGTCTAAAATTCATAAAGAAATCAGATTCTTTCATTTTTTTTTTATGATTATTGGATGTGTTTTGTAGCAGAAAATACAAAAAAAGTTTTTGGTTTTTTTTTCAAAATTGTTGGTCTTTTTTTGTTTATAGCGCAAAAAAACAGTGGTGAATGAATACCACCAAAAGAAAGCTCTATTTGTGGGAAACAAAGGACATACATTTTGTTTGGATACAGTGTCGCACGTCCGCGCAATTGTCAGTTAAAGTACGGTAGTGCCGTATCGCAAAAAATGGCCTGGTCGTGAAAGGGGGTAAATCTTCTAGAGGGCAAGTGGTTAAAGGTGATCTCTAGGTAGATATATTAAAGAACAAAATAATGCAGTTTTATCATCTTAAAAAAATCATTAAACATATTTTTAAATACAACTAATGTATGCACATTATGTATCTTATAGCAATATTAAAGCAGAACTAAACTGTATCTGAGCACCACAAACTGAAAAATCTATTTAATTCATTTTTAATATTCAAAGCAAACTCACCCATGCGCCTGTGTTTCTAAGCTTTATTTTGTTGAGAAATCACCTTGAAAAATCCCCCAACCCCCCGATGAAAGAAAAAATGTCCATGAAGACTCCTGGGATGCATGACATAATTTTGGCCTAGGCCAAAAACCAAGATGTAACTGAAGAAATGTAAAAAAAAAGTATAAAACAAGTAAATATAATATACCTTCCTATCTACAGTATTTATTAATGCTAACAGCATAAAATTGTACTGTTAATTGAGAGGGTTTAGTTCTACTCTCTCAAGAATACAAGAAGCAAAATTTCATATGTATTTCTCCCTTAGTTCAGAATGCATATTCAAAATAAAATATGGTACAAGCAGTAAGTTAGTTGGTAACAAATATATATATATTTTTAAATTAAAACATTTTATTTACAAAGGGTAATCTTTAAAGATTAAGTTTCTCCAGCAAGATGGGAGTCAGGGTTCCGTCTATCAAAATATGGCAGCTTTGTCGCACAGAATGACGCCTACATTCCCGGCAGACTTTGTCCTGCGCATGCAAGGATGCCATTTATCTTTGAGCTGTAAGCCAAATCTCCATGCCTGTGCAGTAGAAATCACATGCTCACACGTGTATATTAATTTAAACATTGGGATGGTGCAATGGAGCTTTACTCCAGCACTCCTAAAAAGGCCACCAGCAATATGCCAGTAATGCCCAGCCCGTACTGCCAGTGCTGCAAATGTAAGGGATCTTGTCTCCAGAAACATGGCAGCCAAATCCCACGCATGTGTGGTATGGATGAGAAAGGTCAGTAGATACTGCCCAGGTTTTCACCGCTGTATTTTCCAACATGAATGTCAAGACAGCACATATGCAATACAAAAAATGTCCATTAAAATAAGGGAAAAAAAACACACATGTGGGATAACCATGGTAAAGCAGCTTACTACCAAGCAAGTTTGTATTCTCACCACTATATTGTCTGCTACTTTTTCATACTGCACAGGAGAAAGCCATTGTGGCACTCAGCCATGCAAAAGAGTTCTAGGAGTCTAACAGCCACTAACATGAAGTGCAGCTACTTCCTACCAGCATCCCTGCTTCCTAGCTTACAGGCACGATGGCAACAGCCCTTTCTTTCGCCATCCTGCCAACAGAATCCCTCATACTCACCATCCTGCCAGTAAGCAACCCCCTCTCCTCCAGCTACTACCAGAACATCATTATGAACCACTCCTCTACCCTCTCCAAACTCACATCTGTTACAACACCCCTTTTGTCCTTACCACCTTGCCTGGATGACTTCCACTCCCATTCTGACAAAGTCTGCACCTCTGCCCACCCAACAATAGTGCTTGACTCCAATTTTTTCCCATGTTCTTAGCATCACACCTGCATCACCCACTGTCTCCTACACACAACACTAAGCCTGCACCATTTAACACTCTGACCACAGGGCTTGACCTGTACCTGCATGCCCACTGCCCTGTTCTCATGCCCCCCTCCACTAGTCTGACCACCATGCCTTTACATACCCGCATTACAACCCCAATGTCTACACTGTACCTTCCCCATGGCACCGAACCCCCCCCTCCTGCACTCACCTTATTACCTGTGCTTGCTACCCCTTCACTCTCACCTTTGCATCAGCTACCCCTGTGCTCTCACCATCATGTCTGTACACCCCTCCCATTTCAACACCGCCCCAGACACACCTCCACTACCATTTTACTTGCATGCTTCCCTGCGTTTACCACTACACCTGACTACTATTACCCTTCAGGCTAATTACTGCACCTGCCATCACTCTAACCTTTCTCTGACTAGTGCACCTGCTGCCACTCCAATTCCCCCAATTACCAGCCCTGGCTGTTTTTGAATGTCTATTCTTGATATCAAACACCAAAGGTAAAATGTATACTGTAACTTTTAGAACAGAATATTAGGCTACTGCCTGTAATGCAATGTTTAAAAAGTAAGTGTGCATGTATAAAGTGCTTGAGATTCCAGCATTAATTGAACAGGAACTTTAAATCCATCAGTGCCAGCTCACCATTTGATGTTGACTCCTAAAAGTAGCAAGGTTGAACATCGCTCCCTATGGTGTCCTTAGATCATCTTCCATATATTACGTTCTCAAATACAATCTGAAAGTCCTGTAATTAAACATGGGGTGAGGGCTTCTGAGGACTTTAGGTTGGCCTAAAGCATCCGATGCAAATAACTCCAGGACTGGGAGCCATGCCCACAGCCAGAACCTCCACATCCACCAACCCATCTGAAGGATAACGTACACTTAGACTTACTGTCTAAGCAGAAGCTGATAGAAAAAACAAAGATGGACTCTGGGAAGGTGGGGATGGGTGGGGGAACTGATTCTTGCAGTCATAATTAGCATTAGCATAATTAGATGCAGCCCTAATAGAGGTAGTATCAGTAGCTGGGAGAGCTGCTACACTTGCGTCTATTTGACACTGCGTCACCATAGGCTGCTGTACAAACAGCATGAAGTGTGACATTACCAACAGGGTGCAGAGCAAGAGGGGTTAATGGCCCTGCATGAAAAGGTCACCAGTAGGTCACTGTGACAAGAGTGTCCAGTGAGACACCACCTACAAGGGTTACTCATGGACCTTCTGCAGAGCAGGAGAGGTTAATGGCCATGTGTGACAAGTTCATAATAGGTTGCAGTACAAACAGCACACATGTGAAATATTACCAACAAGAGCACTGCAGAATGGGAGGGGTTAATGTGACTAGGTCTGTGACTAGGCCACTGCACCACAGTACATAGTGAGACTGACATTACCAACAATGATTATTCACAGACCACTGAATAGCAAGAGGGCTTAACAGCTGTCTGTGACTAGATAACCATAGACTGCTACACCAACTTTACACAGTGAGACATTAACAGCAAGGTGTTAATCACAGACTACTACAGAGCAGCAGGGGGTTATAAGCTGTCTGTAACAATGCCACTGGGTAGGCCTCTGGGAAGCCAGCAGTAGCTCAGTTTAGCAGGAAATGTAGAGGAGATCATGCACCAGAAAATGTTACAGCCCAAGTAGGGGTGGGGAGACCCACCCACATGTGAAACAAGTGTTGTGGCACCAAAATCAATGTGTTACGGAACATATAGGATGTGGGGCACAGATTATCTTAACTGTGAAACCGATTTGAGACACTGACATTTACCTTTTATTTGTCTTCCCTCATGGGCACAACAAAGGTTAAAATTTACAGTAGTAAGCGATCCAGTGAATGAAGAAGATGATGATTGTTGTGATGTTGGGTATGCTTATTTGGACCTGCGGCATCTTTTACGAAGATCTGTAGACCCAGCAGAGGAGACTTTGCAGAGTGAGTAAAAATCTATTTCAGCAACTGTATGATTATCTTTAGATAACTTGGTGGAGAGCATAATCATCTATAATTTCCTTTTCCTCCTTGTACATCACAAGACACAGTGACCTTTATATACAGTACATGACTACTTGGGTTTTGCTGCCACCTTCAGGTGAATGAACACTGGCCAAAAAAAGGCAGGAATCTCTGCCCCGGCATAACCCCTCCCAGCTCAGCTAAGCCTTAGTTTTGTGCTAGTGTCTAAAGGTGGCAGATGCCTCCCTGTAGGTTTTTTTTTTGCCTACAACTTCTTGCTTTCTTACACCGCTAATGGGGCAGAGGTGGACTCTATCTAGATTGGTTGCTATGACCAGCAGGCCAAGAAGCACTTTACCCAGAGCCCACATGAAAGAGTGGAGATGGCCTATAGTGTCTGTCAATCATCACTGGATCCTGTGGGCAATGACTTCAAGTATACAGCGTACATAGTGACCTTCTTAGCAGGGTGCTCTACAGGTCCAAGTCAATGATCCCCCAGAGAGGAGTCAAGTCCTCGAAGGCCCTGTGGGACATGCCCACCCTGAGGGTTTAAGTGTGGAGCTTGTAGCAGTTTTTTCCTAGTGGGTGTCATATTGCAGTAGTGGTGTGTTAAAGGGGCAGTCTGGTTTGGCACGAGCATCTACGCATGAACAAGACATGGCCTCATGCTGGCAGAGTGGTCAGGGAAGGACAATTGGATTAGCTCTTAAATACCAATATCAGATAGGGAGGCCCCTTTGCAGTGCCTTCCCGAAGGGTAAGATTAGCTCTGAACCCCTGCCCTTATCTGGTATCTCCAATGTTTCAGGAGCACAGTCATCAACTACCTTTATTTCAAGGGAGGAATTTTCTGCAGCCATATCTGGACTGCGTGGTCAGTTCTCAGGGGTTCTTACTGGGTTGAAACGCCTGGGATGCAAACATGACCACTCTTCTTCCCCTCTACTTTTGAAGGAGGATGAGGTGTCAAAATGAGGAAGAAGTCGAAGTTGTTGAGTATTAGAAATCCTTTGTAGATCAGTTCTCCCAGGAGGAATATCAGTGTTCAGGGCTGTCTCAGAGACAGAAGACCACGGTGGGCTTCCTGATGAATGTGGTACTCACTGACCTTAAAGGCTAAGTTCATCTTTTTTTTTTTTTTTTTCTAAATTCCAGCTCCCCTATGTACCAATATAACATTCATGTACTTTTTTTGCAAAAATATCAAAGCTTTCCATAAAATCTACAGACACATACCTTACTGTCCTCCACCCATGATTCCAATTGTATCTATTGCTTCTGTCTTACGTCCTTACAGACTGTAGGTTATGACACAGGAAGGAGTTCACCAGCTGATTTCATTAGCACACACCCTGCATTATCCGCCCACGCACTTCCCGGTGCACGTTTTTTAAATGTTCTGAAGCTTCTTTAGGGCATTTCTGCGTGTATCGCCTCCACCCCCTCGCTAAAAAAAGAAAAAAACGCATGTGGGAATGCGAGTTCCTGCTATGCAGAGATGTGAATGGGGCTTGACAGCTGAGTGTATCTGTCCACTCCCTTCTATGTACTTGTATAAAGATGGCCATACACTATGCAATCTGATTGTATATTGTGTATTTAGTGAGAAGGGTGATCACTGATTGATTGCATTTTTCATTTAAAAACGTGCAGCTGGGAATGGGTGGATGGATGATGCAGGGTGTGTACTAATGAAGTCAGCTGATCAACACCTTCCTGTGTCATAACCTACCATCTGTAAGGACGTAAGACAGAAGGAATAGATACGTTTGGCATCATGGATGGAGGACAGTAAGGTAAGTGTCTGTAGATTTTATGGAAAGCTTTTATATCTTTGCAAAAAAAGTACATAAATGATATATTGGTGCATAGGGGAGCTGGAATTTAAAAAAAGGTGAAGTTAGCCTTTAAATTACCTCTATTGGAATTTTCTTCCCTTAAAGTCACTGGTTTTGGGCCATGGCAGCAGCCTAAAGTTGCCAAGCCCCTCCCAGTGCACCTTCTCTTACAAGAAGTAAGCCAATTAAGTTCGCCCAGGAGAAGTTCTTTTCATTGCCTAAGCATTTTGCTCACCAGCACCCCATTGAGGATGAATTCTAAAATAATTAGGCTCTCCAGCGGTGGACCCTGCTTTTTCCTATTTAAATAAGACCCTGGCAGTCTCAGTGGATGAGGTCCTGGTATTTTAAGACACCAAGGATAAGAGGTTAAAGGCCCTCTTTAAGGTGTCCTTTTCTCTGCTAGGAGCACCTCTGCAGCTTGTGGTGGCTTCTGTGGGAGTTTGCCAGGCCCTTAAAGTTTTGGCAAAGCATTTGTTCCATTTCAGAGAAACAGACCCACAAGATACTGGCATTTTGTAACTCCTGGTAGGCTTTCTGGGAACCTTGGTGGATGCATTGGAAGACATTCTGAAGGCAGCTTTTATGATTGGCCTATCCACATGAGACGTTAAGTGTTGGTTGGTGGAACTTCTCTGCAAGAACCAAATTTAGAGGCTGCCCTTTGAGGGTGAATGCTTATTTGGACAATTCTTGGGTGCCTACATCCCATAGATAACACTGGGTAAAAGTTTGCTCTCTTACCCCTAGAGAAAAAGGCGACTGGTCAAAAAACAGTGATGCCTTTAGAATCCAAGAAGAGTTCCTTTTTGTAAGCTACCAGCCCCAGACTCTAAGCAAAAGCCTACATCCTAGCTCCATGAGAAGAACTGAGCCCTTAAGTCCCCTATGGCAAATTCTCCTCACAGTGAAGGTGTGTGTGTGTGGGGGGGGGGGGGGGCAGCATCCATTGGCCTTCGCAGCCTCTTGGACTCAAAAAGTCCCAGACAACTGGCTCTGGCATCCAGAGGTTACAAGCTGCTTTCCCCCTCCACACTTTATGAACTCAAGGATAACTTCAGATCCACAAAATAAGCAATTTACTTAGCTTTACTGGTTTACTGCTGTTTTAAGAGGTCATTGCAGCTGTGCAGGCTGATGAGAGGTCTCATGGCTTTAATCCCAAACCGTTAATTGTTCCCAAGCCAAACAGGGGCGTTTGGCCTATTCTGGACATTAAGGGTCCCATCAAGTTCCTGAAAATACAAAAATTCATGTGGATGGTGATTGCTTTACTACATCAAGGGGACTTCCTAGTGTCAGTGGATATCAAGGATGCCAACTTGCACATCATGATTTTCCAACCTTACCAATAGTTTCTGCAATTCAAAGTAGATTATAACCATCATTATTCTGTGTTGTTAACCTTCAGCCTACCCACAGTCTCCAGGGTGTTCACAAGGTGTTGACTATAGTTCTGGTGTTGATGAAGACCCTGGGTCTCTGAACAACCTGCTTCTAAGGATGCTATAGGCTCAGAAACTGATGTCACATGTCCAGCAGACAGTAAAAGTCCTGTAGAGCAGGGGTCAGCAACCAGTAGATCTCAGACAGGTGACTGGTAGAGCACAGTCTGGGCTTGCTGACCCACCATTCCAGAGCATCAAACAGAGTGCGATGCAGAGGGACTACTTGTAAAGTTGGAGCTGTAATAGGGAGCAAGAGCCTCCTCTGTAGTGCTGGCTCCTGTCCCATGCAGAGTGATACCAACTGTACTCCACCTCTTATTCCAGCCAGCGATCTCCAGAGTGGTGCCAGCAGCAGGAAAGAAGAGATCTTTAGGTTATTGTGAAGCAATACACTGGGAATAATAGTATAGGTCTGCTTTCACACTGATGTGCTGCGGTTTACTCACATCGAGGGTGCAGTGCAGTGTACCTGCAGCTTTCCTGCGGGTTTGCTGCACTTAGTCATAGACTTCAATTATGTCTTGCGGGTTTGATGGACTTTCTGAATGCAGGAGTCTTGTTGTGATTTTAGAAAGTGCATTACACCTTCAGGATATAATAATAGTCTATGGAAAAGTGCAGCTAACCCAGGAAAGTTGCCCCCCCCCCCCCCCCCTCAAGATGTATAAACACTATGTGATTAGTTGTCAGCAAAAATTCCCCCCCCCCCCAAAAAAAAAAAGAATTTCCCTCCTAGCACAAATTCCCTCCCCCCTCTACCATATTATTATTATTATTATTATTATTTTACAGGTTTTATATAGCGCCAACAGTTTGCGCAGTGCTTAACAAAATAAAGGCAGACATTACAGTTACATTACAATTTGGTACAAGAGGAATCAGAGGGCCCTGCTCATTAGAGCTTACAATCTAAAAAGAAACGGTCAATTGATACAAAAGGCAATAGCTGTGGGGGATGAGCTGATGGAGGAAGTAAAACAGTGTTAGTTAGAAGCAGGAAAGACTTCTTTAAAGAGAAGGGTTTTCAGGGATCGTCTAAAGAAGCATAGATTAGGGGACAGTCGGACAGATTGGTGTAGGGAGTTCCAAAGGATGGGATAAGCTCTGTAGAAATCCTGTAGGTGAGCATGGGAGGAGGTGACAAGGGAGCTAGAGAGCAGGAGGTCTTGGGAGGACTGAAGAGAGTGGCTTGGTTGGTATTTTGGGACTAGGTTAGTGATGTAGCTGGGGGCAGAGTTATGGATGGCTTTGTAAATTATTGTTAGTACTTTAAATTTTATTCGTTGGGTGAGTGGAAGTCAGTGGAGGGATTGGCAGAGAGCGGTGGAGGACACTGAATGGTTGGTAAGGTGGATGAGTCTTGCAGCAGCATTCATTATGGACTGAAGGGGAGATCGTCTATGTAAAGGTAATCCAATGAGGAGGGAGTTGCAGTAGTCAAGGCGAGAGATAACCAAGGAGTGAATTAGAAGCTTGGTGGCGTCATTAGTTAAAAAGGGGCGTATTCTGGAAATGTTGCGGAGGCTAAGGCGGCATGATTTAGACAGGGATTGTATGTGGGCCTGAAATGACAGTTCAGAGTCTAAGGTTACCCCTCGCACCCTGGCATGTGGGGACGGACTGATAGATGTGCCATTGATCTTGACAGAGAAGTCAGGGGAAGGGGCATGTGGGGGAGGAAATATTAAGAGCTCAGTTTTAGCCAGATTCAGTTTGAGGAAGTGGTTTGACATCCAGGCTGATATGTCTGTTAGTAAATCAGTGATGTATGAGGAGATTGATGGGGTGAGCTGAGGGGCAGAGAGATAGATTTGGGTGTCATCAGCATATAAATGGTAGTGGAAGCCATGGGAGGCTATCAGCTGACCCGGGGAGGACGTGTAGATTGAGAATAGTAGAGATCCAAGGTACGTTTTTTGAGGCTTCTGGTATTGTCTGTCAGGGTTGTAGCGGTCGGGGCCTGATTCTGTGCGTAGTGAGGGGGGCGAAGGTATCCAGGGTGGATGACAGTGAACTGTTGTAGACAGAAGTGGCCAAGTTAGGGCAGGACACGTATGAGATTTTGTCATAGAGACAATCTGTAGCAGAAAAAAGAATATCACCTCTTTTAGCACAAACCCCCCAAATCCCCCCTCCTAGCACTAATCCTCTTCCCCCATGCAACTAGGGGCTCATTCACAAGTGCAGCAGTGTGTTTGACAGGTGGTGAGAAGGCGATATGCTGCCTCCTCACCACCTGATTTAAACTCATGATTGCCATGCAATGCACGAGATTGTGACACAGTAGTACGGCAATTAGACGTTTAAATCAGGTGTGAGGAGGCGACACTGTGCCCAGTGATCTTTGATTTCTCCTTTGTTGTGCAGTTAGATCTCCACCTATTTAAGGTTGCCTACCCCTGCGGTAGAGGATCTACTTAGGTGAAGATACTGCTCCCACTGGAGTAATGCCTGTCTCTTAAATTCCAAGAGGGATACAAGAAGTAATTGAAAAGTCCCTAGATTTAGACCTGTGCCAATGCTGGAGAAAATGGTAGGCACCTTTGATGAAGTTCCCTATGCACAGGTCCACTCCAGAGCTCTGCAGCTCAATATCCTGTTATTAAAGGACACATGTCAGGAGTCTCCTAGGACTCCAGGCTCTGGAATAGTGGCTATCCATGCAGATGCTGACACAGGGAAATCCTTCCTTCTGATGAATTGGAAGGTCTTGATGATATGTCAACATCAATATGGCTGTCGGAGGAGCGGAAGTTGCTGATCGACATCCTAGAACTTTCGACGATTCAGCTGGCTCTCCTACACTGGTCTGTGTTCCTTAAGGGTCTCCTTGTCAGGATGCAGTTGGACAATTCCAAGCATCATGAAGGGAGAAGAAGCTGTGCTGCTCAGGAAGAAGGGGCCTGCTCTTGCCTTGGGCGGAACTTAACGTTCTGGCCCTTTTCGCTGTGCACTTTCCCAGAGTGAAAATTTGTCAATTGATTTTTCTCAGCTATCAGCAGTTGATACCAAGGGTGTTCACAGAGATTTGTCTGCAGGGGGGATGCCAGATGTAGATCTCTTGGCTTGCAAACTCAACATAAAACTGAACCAGGGTTTCTCTGGCATTTGCTGGAGATGCCCTGGTGACTCCTTGTGGATCAATTTTGCTTAATCTATGCCTTCCCTCCACTTCAGCTTCTACCACTGCTGTTGCGCATGTTTAAGGTGGAAGGCATTCTGAAATACTTATTGCATCAGCTTGTCCAAGAAGAACATGGTACGCCAACATCGTAAATCTCTTGGAACACGAGTTGTAGGCTCTTCCAGATCAGCCAAATTTGCTGTTGCAGGGTTTGATCCCCCTCCCTTCTTCTTGGTTGCTGGTTGAAAGTCAACCTTCAAGAAGTGTACCATCATGCTCGGATGTCTTATTATACCTGGTATGAGACTTGTAAGTTTCTTACACGACAGTATATGGGGCACATTTTGGCTTTTCTCAGTTCTGGTATGGAGATGTCTTTGGCTTTGAGTACCATTAATGGACAGATCTCAGCTTTGGCTGTGCTATTTCAGAGACTTATGATGTCTCAATCCTTAGTTGTAGCCTTTGTGAAGGGTTTCACATGGATTATTCCACCTGTATGGCCCCCATGTTTCAATGAGATCCTAATTTGATCTTCCCTGATTTCAAGTGTTCTCCTTTTGAACTTCTCCAAGAGATTCCATGTTCACTACTTACACACAAGGTTGGCTTTTTGGTGACTGTAAAGTCCCCTATGTCCTGTGGCGTACTCAAAGAAAAGGATTTTACAGGGAACCCAAAAATCGTAATATCTGGCAAACTCACCCTACCCAGAATAAAACATGTTTAAATACATATTGAGATTATGTCAGGTTTTCAGATGGTGTAAAAGTGCTTTTCCCAGTAAAGTACTTGCTGGTTTTTATTGAAACATGTATTTTGTCTTTATTTCAGTAATAGATGTATCAGACCCCAGACAAACAATTGGATCTTTGCATGTGATAATAGAGGCCAAAGAAGCAGCTCGGGCAGTATATAGAGAGAAGAGGACCATCAAATCATCATCACCTTTAATCTTTATAAACTAAAAAAGATAAGATACAAAAATGATATGCTACTAATGATATAAAGATATGCACTGCTCAGAGATTCAAATTTGAAAAAAGAATCAATCATCATATGCAATAAACAAAGTATAATTGGAAAAAGTTATAGAAAAATATAATTTTATTTAATACATCAAATATAAAAAAAGAATGTATACATTTAGATAAAATAAGTGGCTGAACAACATGGAAGTCAACATGGCAAAGCAATGACTATGTTAAACTCATAGGTCCCAGACTGCCGTGATCAAGTAACATGGCGGAGTCCTAGGGCAACACCCAACACTGTTTCAAAATCCCTTCTTTCTTTCGGAGTGTATTTTGTAGATGGAGAGTATATATCGCTATAATGTAAAAGTAGAATTTAAAAAATGGTATATAATGGTATATATCACATAGACGTATAGAAGAACCATTGTTTATCTTACAGACTTACTGTACATGTTGACAATGGTTTGTAGAACCAAAATATCAGCCACAGAAACCATAAAAGCACTCAGCAAAGTCCATCCAGAGGTCACTGAAACCAAAAACGCTTACCGCACCCGTAAGATCACAACATAACCCAGCGAGACCAGGTAACGGGACACCCCCAATAAGGGCGGGGATATGGCAGAGGGAATGTATTATGCCCGGTTTATGATCTATGCAAAAGAAGAGATTGTATATAAAATCAGAGGAAGTATATAATGTATTTGGAACTGTAGATAAATAAATACAGCAGACTGTATAAGTGTGGGAATAAGTGTAAATATGTGTATATATACAGTATCTCACAAAAGTGAGTACACCCCTCACATTTTTGTAAATATTTTATTATATCTTTTCATGTGACAACACTGAAGAAATGACACTTTGCTACAATTTAAAGTAGTGAGTGTACAGCTTGTATAACAGTGTAAATTTGCTGTCCCTTCAAAACAACTCAACACACAGCTATTAATGTCTAAACCGCTGGCAACAAAAGTAAGTACACTCCTAAGTGAAAATGTCAAAATTGGGCCCAATAGCCATTTTCTCTCCCCAGTGTCATGTGACTCGTTAGTGTTACAAGGTTTCAGGTGTGAAGGGGGGGCATATATGTTAAATTGGGTGTTATTGCTCTCACTCTCTCATACTGGTCACTGGAAGCTCAACATGGTACCTCATGGCGAAGAACTCTCTGAGGATCTGAAAAAAAGAATTGTTGCTCTACATAAAGATGGCCTAGGCTATAAGAAGATTGCCAAGACCCTGAAACTGAGCTGCAGCACGGTGGCCAAGACCATACAGCGGTTTAACAGGACAGGTTCCATAGTCGACCAAAGGAGTTGAGTGCGCTTGCTCAGCGTCATATCCAGAGGTTGTCTTTGGGAAATAGACGTATGAGTGCTGCCAGCATTGCTGCAGAGGTTGAGGGGGTGGGGGGTCAGCCTGTCAGTGCTCAGACCATACGCCACACACTGCATCAAATTGGTCTACATGGCTGTCATCCCAGAAGGAAGCCTCTTCTAAAGATGATGAACAAGAAAGCCCACAAACAGTTTGCTGAAGACAAGCAGACAAGGACATGGATTACTGGAACCATGTCCTGTGGTCTGATGAGACCAAGCTAAACTTATTTGGTTCAGATCGTGTCAAGCTTGTGTGGCAGCAACCAGGTGAGGAGTACAAAGACAAGTGTGTCTTATCTACAGTCAAGCATGGTGGTGGGAGTGTCATGGTCTGGGGCTGCATGAGTGCTGCCGGCACTGGGGAGTTTACATTCATTGAGGGAACCATGAATGCCAAGGTGTACTGTGACATACTGAAGCAGAGCATGATCCCCTCCCTTTGGAGACTGGGCTGCAGGGTAGTGTTCCAACATGATAACGACCATAAACACACCTCCAAGACGACCACTGCCTTGCTAAAGAAGCTGAGGGTAAAGGCGATGGACTGGGCATGTATGTTTCCAGACCTAAACCCTATTGAGCGTCTGTGGGGCATCCTCAAATGGAAGGTGGATGGTCTCTAACATCCACCAGCTCTGTGATGTCATCATGGAGGAGTGAAAGCACTCCAGTGGCAACATGCGAAGCTCTGGTGAACTCCATGCCCAAGAGGTTTAAGATAGTGCTGGAAAATAATGGTAGCCACACAAAATATTGACACTTTGGGCCCATTTTGGACATTTTCACTTAGGGTGTACTCACTTTTGTTGCCAGCGGTTTAGACAATAAAGGCTGTGTGTTGAATTATTTTGAGGGGACAGCAAATTTATACTGTTATACAAGCTGTACACTCACTACTTTACATTGTAACAATGTAGTGTTGTCTTCAGTGTTGTCACATGGAAAAGATAGAATAAAATATTTACAAAAATGTGAGGGGTGTACTCACTTTTGTGAGATACTGTATATATATTCATGAGGGGTAGATCTGAAATGAGGGGAAGCTCTGCTGATTTTATTATCCAATCATGTGCAAGCTAAAATGCTGTTTTTTAGTGCTGTTTTTTTTTTTTCAGTGCAATTTCCTTGTCAAAAGAAGTTTATTGAGTATACAATGTTATAAAGATACATAAAGTAAGTTTACAAGGATCTATAAAGTAAGCTCATTGTTTTACAGTAGGGTTTATATAGGTAAATATCATGAAATTTCAAATATTAAACATTGGGTTCACGTAAACCTAAATTAAAGATATATATCATTTCCTTAGTTACTTTTGTAGGTATTTAAATGAATTATACCTACTATACATATTGTTTACAAGTAGAGTGTATATAGGTCAAATAAATTCTGATAATGAGCTTTAATCGTAAGGTGGAGAAAAGGAAAGAGAAAGAAGAAAAAGGGTTGAAAGGTAGAGGTATGGTCCACAAGGTTGTCCCGCTCGTCAGTTTATTATTCTTTTTAGTTCTCTTTGAAGCCTTAGAATGGGTGTCTCTGTAAGTCATTTAATCTGTTACCATGGCAACAGGACAGAGTCATTGAAGTTTGACAGGAACTGTTGTTTTATCCAAGGATGCCAAAGTTTTTCAAATTTTGGAATTTGATTTTGATCGATGGCTACCATCTTAGCATGGGACATTGTATTATTCATTCTGTGAATTGTTTCTGCTAGTACCAATGTAGGAGATTTCCATGCCTTGGCCACTGTTTGTTTTGCAGCCGTTATTAGTTGGATCATAAGTTTGAATTGAGAGAGTGTTAACCATTCCGGTTTTAGATTAAGTAAAGTTAAATATGGATCTGGTTGTATTATTTTTTTAAATATTTTAGATGCAATCACGAAGACTTCCTTCCAGAAGGTTTGGATTACTGGGCACGTCCACCATATGTGTAAATATGTGCCTATTTCTGGGCATCCTCGAAAACAAAGAGCTGAGGTATTAGGTGAATATTTTGCCACTCTAGCGGGTACAAGGTACCAGCGAGTTAGGACTTTATAATTTGTCTCCAGTGCTAAGATGTTGGGTGAGGATGATTTAGATGTGAGCCATATGTTAGACCAGTCCGTGTCTTCTAAAGTTCGTCCCAGGTCCTCCTCCCACCTCTGAACGTAAGAGGGTCTATTAAGATTTGCTACTCCATATAATTGATTATAAAGTGATGAAATTGTACCTTTAGCAAATGGATCTTTTGTACAGATTGATTCAAAAATGGATAATTGGGATAATGGTGTATCCCCCTTTAGGAATGGTGTATAGAAATTTTTGATTTGGAGATATCTGAATATCTCAGAGTTTGGTAGATCATATTTTTCTCTAAGCGATGGGAATGAAAGGAATGATTTAGATGCTATGAAGTCATTTAGTGTCTGAATGCCTGATGTTGTCCAAGCTTTAAAAGAATTTGGGTAGATCCATGCCAGATAAAAGGCCGGATTTCTGATAAAAGAAAGGAGAGGATTGTGTGGAGATTGTAACTGATATTTGGTTTTTAGTTTATCCCAGAGAGATAAGAAGTGTTTAGTTATGGGATTATGAATTTTAAAGCGGTCTTTAGGATCAAGCCATAATAAATTTGATATTAATAGAGGGTCATTTTCTGAAGCCTCTATAAATACCCATAATGGGATTTCCTGTTTTGCATGGTATTTGGACAGACTGGCCAAATGTGCTGCTCTGTAGTAGTTAGTAAAATTAGGGTATCCCAGGCCTCCTTTATTTTTGGGAAGATGTAGTGTGTGTATAGGTATACGTGGTTTAGAAGAGCCCCATATAAACGAAGTTGCTCTTTTTTGTACTATTCTCAAAAAATAGGAAGGAATTGGAATAGGGAGGACTCTGAATAGATAAAGCAATTTGGGTAGAATAGTCATTTTGATTGCATTAATCTTCCCTATCCAGGATAAAGGAAGTTGCGACCATTGTTTTATTAGATTTGTGATCTGTCTTAATACAGGAGGATAATTGGTTGAGAATAAGTCAGAATGAGATGCTGTTAAATGAATTCCAAGATATGGGATTGATTTTTCTGCCCATGTGAATGGGAGTGCAGCCCTAGCCGGGATCAATTCCATGTTTGTGAGTGAAATATTAAGCACTAGGCATTTCTTAGGATTAATCATAAGGCCGGATAGGGCTGCAAATCCATCAAGAGCTGGTATTAAGTTATGACCAGAGACCTGTGGTGATGATAGAAAAAGTAATATATCGTCTGCAAATATACATAATTTGTGTGTAATACCTCCTACTTCAATGCCAGTTATAGTTTGGTTTGTTCTGATGTATTGGGCCATGGGTTCGAGTATAAGGGCAAATAATAAGGGAGATAATGGGCAACCCTGTCGGGTACCTCTTTCGATATTAAAGGCTTCAGATTTGTATCCAGCATATTTTATATAGGCTTTGGGTTTATTATACAATGCTTTGATCCATGTTAAAAAGTGGGGTCCAAAACCCCATTTTTGTAATGAATATTGCATATATTGCCAGGATACTGTGTCAAATGCCCTCTTAATATCGAGAGATAGAAAACATAAAGGGATTTTCCGTTTTTTAGCAATATGTGCCAATAACACTGCCCTGCGTACATTATCGCCTGCCTGTCTATTTGGCATGAAGCCTACTTGATCTCTATGTATTAATTTTCCTATAATGCTATTGAGGCGTTTTGCTATTATTTTTGCTAATAATTTAATATCGAGGTTTAACAGAGAGATAGGCCGATAATTCACACAGGAAGTATCATCAGAAAGGGGTTTTGGGATCATACAAACAATTGCCATTAGTGTTTCTTGCCGAAAAGAATGTCCATCTAGAAGTTTGTTAAAAGTTTCAGTGAGAATGGGAGAGAGTATTTCTGAGAATGTTTTATAGTATAAAGCCGAGTAGCCGTCTGGGCCTGGTCTTTTGTTAAGTTTTAGGTCTTTTATGGCGTTAGCAACTTCATCTATAGTTATAGGCTCATCCAAACTGCTTTTTTGATTCTGAGATAACTCAGGTAAGGTTATTTTTGAGAAGAAGGATTCAGCCTCTGTAGGATTAAATTCATTGTTTGTCTTGTATAAAGTTGCGAGATGTGAGTGAAATTTATGGACTATTTTAACTGGATTACAAGTGTAAATATTTTTTGATAATTTCAAACGTATTGGTTTGAAAGATTTGTTAGTTGAATTTAATGCCCGAGCCAAATATGTACCTGGTTTGTTTGTATTCATGTAGAAATTGTGTTTGGAGCGTTTGAGGGATTTATCAACTGACTCAGTGAGAAATAGATCGTATTCCAATCTAGATTTTTCCAGATGAGATTTTGTACTCTGAGATGGATTATCTTGAAACGATATGTAGGCTGCATTAAAATTGAGTTCTATTTTTTTTGCTAGATTTTTGCGTTCCCGTTTAAATAGTGCCATTTGTCTTTGTATTGTACCACGCAAGACAGGCTTATGAGCTTCCCACAGTGTTATTGGGGAAATGTCTGTTGTATTATTAATTGATATGTATTCTTTTAAAGCTTGTTCAATGGCCATCTGATGTAGTGGGTGTTTGAGCATTATGTCCGGTAAGTACCACGTTGGGTCATGCGCTTTTGGTATGGCTGAGTCTATAGTAGTGTATACTGCATTATGGTCAGACCACGGAATCGGAATTATATCTGATGCAATAATTTCTGGTATCATTCCTATTGTTAGAAAAATATGATCTATTCTGGTGAAGGTTTGATGAGGGTGCGAGAAATAAGTGAATTTCTTTTTCATTGGGTTACTTTCTCTCCATGAATCTACCAGATTGTATTTGGAAAGAAGTTGAGAAAAAGGTAATCTAGAGGTTATTTTGGATGGTGTAAAAGGTGATTTATCTAGAAATGGGAGGAGGACCTGGTTCGAATCCCCACACATTATCACTGTTCCTATTTTGTGTGTATTAATCACTTGTAATATATGTGAGAGGAATGGTGTAGGTTGTTTGTTAGGAGCGTAGTAGGAAATCACCGTGATTGCTGTATCCATTATATAACCCATGAGTATCAGGTATCTACCTTCTGGGTCTTTAATTTCTGATGATAAGGTGAATGGTGTGGATCGGTGAAATGCAATTAGAGTTCCCCTTTGCTTGGTACAGGCAGAAGCCGTGTAAATTTGTTGATAAAAAGGAGAAATATATTTTGGAGTAGAATCTTTGGTGAAGTGTGTTTCTTGGAGGCATACTATGTGAGCCTTCTTGTTATGGAAAGTACGGAAGGCTTTGGTCCTTTTTTGAGGGACATTTATTCCCTGAACATTCAGGGAAAGTATATTCAGTGGTGCCATGGCAATAGATCAAATAGTTTTGACTTACTTTTTGTTATGCAGAGCTGTGTGGACTGAAGAGATGAATAGATAGAAAAGAAACCAGTGAATTCTGGAGTAAAGAGTAAACAAAAAACATATGAGATTAGATGATACATTGTATAAATTATTTTTTGCAAGTAATCACAATTTACCCGTGAAAGAGAATAAATATCTCTCTCAGGGGAATAAGTGCCTTCGTCACACTCCCACATAATATGGTTGGGAGAATGAGGAGGGCTAATGGGGGTACACGGATCTTCCGCTTACAGGAGAGAAGTGCTGCTATGTCAAAAGACATCAAAATGATGTTTCATTAATTGGAGTGCAGAATATAGTGGCTAAATAATTCAGTTAGAAAGGTACTGTTAATAACTTTGGTATTGATGAAGATAGTTTGAATTATTTTGGGATTTTAACCCTTTTAGAGTAAACAATTACATATTTTATTCATATGTAACTGTTTAGATATGTTAACTCATAAAATAGAGGTTGTATTGCTTCAGATTAGAATAAACAAAAACATAATTCTAGGAAATAGTTAGGTAATAATATATTTGTTTTAAGAAAAGAAAGAAAAAGCTTCCATTACTTCTGGATTATTGAATATATTTGTCCTAAAAAGTAATAAATCTATTGTTATTACCTGATAATATATAACTGAACAAGAATTTCCTTATTTCACTTATATATTCTAAGGCTATATGAATCAGAAGTAATAAGAAATATAACTGGAATGTAACATGATACCACACAGTGTGTGACTATCAGAATGCAGTTACATTCAGTTATAAATATAGGTTTTTTATAGAGAACCATCTCTTAGTATAATAAATGAAGAGATATCAGGAATTAGGATGTCAGTCCATTGAATCTTCTTGGTCCATGGATGATGTGGCATAACGGCCTCTTTTGTGAGAATGATGATTCCCATTTTGTTCTGAAATTTTCTGGGTGCTGCCTGAAGGTGAAGATGATGCCATTCTTCTGTGTGTGGGAGTGTTGCTGCTTGTGGGTTCTGTCAGATTTAATTTTAAAAGGGTTTGTTGTAGTTCATCTGCTGATCTGCTTCTGTAAATTGTACCTTGGTAGTTAAATCTGACTGAAAAGGGGAAGCCCCATTGATACATAATGTTGTGGCGTTGCAGTTCCATTAGTTGGGGTTTCATGGATCGTCTTTTAGTAATAGTAAGTTGGGATAGGTCAGCAAAAATTTGATAATTGTGTCCTTGAAAATTAAGTTCCTTTTTTTCTCTTGCAGCAATTAGTATTTGTTCTTTCGTTCTGTAATAATGAAATTTTGTGATTATATCACGTGGGGGTCCATCTTTCTTTTTGGCTGTGAGGGCTCTGTGTACTCTGTCCAGTTCTAAACGTTCAATAGGGATATCTGGCTTTAGTTCTTGTAATAGAGCAGTAATAGTAGATTGCAGGTCTGTCACAGTTTCAGGTATTCCCCTTATGCGAAAGTTTGAACGTCTGGCTCTATTTTCGTAATCTTCGAGCTTAGTTTGAAGTATTAAATTCTCTTTTTTTAATTGTTCCAATTCTGTTATATTTTCTTGGGTTGTAATTTCAATTTCATCCATTTTTATTTCTAAGGCTGCGGTGTGGTTTCCCAGCTCTCTTATTTCTTTGGTTAGGCTTTTTGTTATTTGGTCTGAGGTTTGTTTTAAAGCCTTATGAAGCATCTTTTCAAATTGTAATAATATTACTGGGGATACTGAGGAGGCTTGTGGAGAAGTTTGTGAGAGGATTTGTTCTGTATCTGACTCAAATGGAGAGTCTTGCTGTGACATTTTCTGTCTGTGAGAGCGCCCTGATGCTGTATCTTGTGAGGTGACTGGAGCTGCTTCAGCTGCAGTGAGTGCCTGTGAGCTCTTTGTGAGGTGATTTTTATTTCTGCCACGGTTTCCTCCCAGTACCATATTTCCTGCCCAAACTTTCACAGTTTGTTCCCTGGGGCAAAAAGGTTCAAATGGATACCTTTTGAGCCTGCAGGCTCCGCTTTGTCCTTCTCTTCTCTCCTCAGCGGTGTGGAGCTCTAACAATGCATGTCTGCTCTGCTAGGCTCCGCCTCCTGCCCCCTCTTTTCAGTGCAATTTCAAGTGCACTTTGCACTTGTAGTTTGCACTTGTAGTGCAAAGTGAATTTGCCTTTAGTAAATAACCCCCACAGTGTGCCTCCAGGAGATGCACTTACGGCCGGACACTGTACACCTGCTGCGATCCTGCAAATTTCAAACACAAATACACGCTACTCACTCCTCATTTTCTAGGGGAGTCAATGTACTAATATCCTGTGATGTGCCCTTTGTTTGTCTTGAGCAGCAGGTGGATAGAGAGGGATGCTTTATTTTCCGTCCATATCTTCCCCAATGATACAAGATCTCGCCCAGGCAATTTCCCGCAGGGAATTGATCTCTAACATATATTCTGTGCTAATGTCAACCATCCAGAATGCCTATTTACTTAAAAGTAGGTCTGTATGGGCTGCAGATATAGGGGAGATAAATGATGACCAATGGGATATGGCATTGGAATCCCTCCCAGTGATTTCGGTTTCTGCCTCCCAGAAACTCTCACAACCCTTTATCCTCCATAGGTCCTACCGTACCCCAACCAAATTGTTCACATGGGGCAGACGAGACTCCTCTCTGTGTCTAAAGTGTGCAGTCCATACAGGTGACTTCATTCATATGACCTGGAGATGCCCCAATCTAGCGAGATACTGGACTGAGGTTGTCCAAACAATTTCCGAGGTAGCCCAGCTCCCTATCCCCTTTACCCCGCTGGTATGCTTGTTGGGGCCAATAGATGAGGAGATGTACCCTAGGGGTATTTATCTTATGGTTTCAAGATTGTTGCATGCAGCGCCTACCAAAGCCCAATGGATACAGAATGTCAACACCATCCTCCTCAGAGAGCAACTAGCATATTGTCACCGCAATGTGGCTAGGAAGTTTGATCTTATTTGGCAGAACTGGATGGATAATACTTCTGTGGCCCCGACGCAGCTGGTTAGAGATAGACTGCTGCTATTGTAAGCCCTAAAATGGGAAATACCGTAGATGGCTATCTTAGTTTAGGGCATCAACCATTTGATACATATGTGCGTTGAGGAAAGAGTTACCCTAAGAACCCCACTTATAAACTTAGGTGGACTTTCTGGTTCACCCACCTTATAACTCCTTCGTAGTTGGCCCCAGGGGCGAGGGAAGAGGAAAGGAAAATGCATGTATTTGATATGTTTTATTTCTTTTGTTTTATATGCTGATATCCTCGATATGTATCTCATTAGATTGTATTTATACAATGCGTGTCGACCTGTATTATTGGAAATCTGACTTTGCAATGTTGTATACACTGATATGACCAATGCACGTATTGTATTCTGGTCTGTCGGCAATAAAAAATTGTTTTGATTAAAAAAAAAAAAAAGTAAACTGCCAACGAAGAAAGTAACAAAACAGAAATTATATACAGTGTATTGTAGTTGCAATCAGGGGATTGAATCAGAAATTTCTTTATAACTCATTTCTCCCAACCGCCCGAGGTGAAAACCTCTAGGAAAGGTTTGAAGTTGGTAGCTTCATTCATACCCGGGGGAGATGTAGCACCCAAATGATAGATCCAGCGTAATTCACATTGGAGTAGCTGCTTATTCCAGTCACCTCCCCGAGAAAGGGGATGTATTATATCTAGAATAAGAAATTGAATACAAGGAAAACTCCCATTGTGTACAGCCGTAACATGCCGCCCCCACAGCAAATCGGGATTGCAGGATTTCATGCTCAAAATGTGTCTATGTGCTCGTTTCCAGAATTCCTGAATCGTTTTTCCCACGTAAAAGCAACCACATTCACAGGTCAGAAGGTACACAACACCCGCCGTTTTGCAATCAGCATAGTGGTAATGCTTAAAAGTAGTGCCATTAGGTAGGCGTACTCGCTTTTCCGTCCGCATGAATTGGCAATAGTTGCAACCACCACAGTGGAAAGTGCCAGGGTATTTGCATGGATCCCTTCTTGCTCCCCCCCTTAAATACACTATGGACCAACCGGTCCCTCAGTGATTTTGCCCTTCTCTACATAATGGCCGGTTTATCCAAAACAAGGGAACCAATCTCAGGGTCCATGCTTAAAAGGTGCCAATATTTGCCTATAATCCTTCTGATCTGTGAATGTTGGCCACAGTGACGAGTTATAATATGCATGGTGGTATTGGCTTTAGATTTTTTGGGGGCATATAGCAAAGTCTGTCTGGTAGGGGTAGTAGCACATTTAAAAGCTTTTTTGAGACAAGTTTTTGAATATCCTCTGGCTAAAGCTGGATACACGCTATAGAATTTTCTGTAGATGGTTTCCTTCAGATTTACCAAAACCATATGATATGAGGTCAAACCTTAAGTTTCAATTTGTATGCAATCAAGCAGGCCCTTTCACTACATGGTTTTGGTAAATCTAAAGGAAATCAGACAACAAAAGTTGTATAGTGTGTATGGGGTCGAAGAGTCTATCACATAAAGCATCCGCTTACATTTTGAAGGAACCGTCACTAGAGCAATTTCTACGGATCCGTAGATATTGACTCTAGGGAATGGAATTTACTAAATGTCTGGGGTAAAAACTGGAAAAATGTAGAATAGTATTTCCTGCCGTAGGTTTCCAGAAAAGGCTACTCGAGAGTGCCCCGTCCAGGTCCTTTGAAATAGTAATGTCCAAAAAAGATATTGATATTAGAGTTCATTGCTTGTGAGCAATGATGGAGGGTCTCAACAGGTCCACCCCACACTAACAGGACATCATCAATATATCTGTACCATAAACTAATGTAGCTGGAAAATTCCAGAAAATTATTATTATAATCCTTTTGGTCTATGAATGTTGGCCACAGTAACAAATTATAATACACAGATCAGAAGGATTATGGACAAATATTGGCACCTTTTAAGCATGGACCCTGAGATTGGTCCCCTTGTTTCAGACAAACCAGCCATTACGTATAGAAGGGCAAAACCACTGAGGGACCAGTTTGTCCATAGTGAATTTAAGGGGGAGCAAGAAAGGATCCATGCAAATACCCTGGGACTTTCCGCTGTGGTGGTTGCAACTATTGACAATTCGTGTGGATGGAAAAGCGAGTACGCCTACCTAATGGCACTACTTTTAAGCATCGCCACTATGCTAATTGCAAAACGGCGGGTGTTGTGTACAGTCTGACCTGTGAATGTGGTTGCTTTTACGTGGAAAAAAGGATTCAGGAATTCTGGAAATGAGCATATAGACACATTTTAAGCATGAAATCCTCCAATCCCTTTTTGCCGTGGGGGCAGCGTGTTATGGCTGTACACAATGGCAGCTTTCCTCGTATTCAATTTCTTATTCTAGATAGAATACACCCCCCTTCTCGGGGAGGTGACTGGAATAAGAAGCTACTCCAATGTGATTTACGCTGGATCTATCATTTGGGTGCTACATCTCCCCCCCCCCAGGTATGAATGGAGCTACCAACTTCAAACCTTTCCTAGAGGGTTTCACCTTGGGCGGTTGGGAGAAATGAGTTATAAAAAAATTTCTGATTCAATCCCCTGATTGCAACTATAATACACTGTATATCATTTCTGTTTTGTTACTTTCTTCATTGCCAGTTTACTTTTACTTCTGTGATGTCTCATGTTTCATTTTTCCATAACTTTCTTCCTCTTTAGCCAGGCTACACCATCTGCAACCATAATTGGTATTTGTGTGAACTATTAGTGTTCCAATTGTCTGATTATGTCCCTGCTATTTGCTAGGCTGACTCTAGCCTTAATATTACATCTGTGTCATATGTGCTGTGAAACTATTTTGTGTACTGTATTATGGCAATTTCTCTATATGTACATACTTTGTCATGAATAGTGTTTATTAATTATGTCTTTACACATTCCAGCTTTCTCCATCTGGCGGTGCCTGGTTGCCATTCCATTTTCACCAGTTTTTTTTCCATGATACCCACCCGGCGCACGTAGGCCACCGAATGCGGCTGCAGAGGGTGGCATTTTCTTCCATCTTGGGCGCTGTGTATCGACCATGATCTCCTCCCTCTCTGGCTGCCATGCAGCCTGTGGGCATGTGGTCGCCAGGCCGTGGTCCTGCCCATTCATGCGTCGGTGGGAGTATGACACGAATGCCGCCCCGCCCTCTCCTGTGCGGGGCCGCGTGCCGCACTCCCGGGAACGGGTGGAATACATGCCATCCCATTATGGCGGAAGCACGCCGCCATGCGGTGACTGCCCATTCATCCGTGGGACTATATAAGGATCTTGGTTGTTCTGTACATCTGTGATATATACTCTGTACCATTTTTTACATTCTACTTATTTACATTATAGCGATATATATTCTCCATCTACAAATACACCCCGGAAGAAAGAAGGGGTTTTGAAACGCATTGGGTGTGGCCCTTGGACTCCGCCATATCATAGTCATTGCTATGCCATGTTGACTTCCATGTTGTTCATCCACTTATTTTGTCTACATGTATATATTCTTTTTTTATATTTGATGTATTAAATAAAATTATATTTTTCTATAACTTTTTCCAATTATACTTTTTTATCGCATATGGTGATTGATTCTTCTTAAAGTTCCATTAAGGGGGAATGTTTTTTCCACTTGATTTATGTCTTTGGTCATTCAAGTTATGAATGATCCGAAAAAACGTAATGGAACGTAATGAATTAATAATAATAAATAACAATAATAATAATAACACATTTTTATTATTTATTATTAATTTGTTCCGTTCCATTTGTTTAGATGCAGCATTCGTTTTGGATAATTCGTAACTTCGTATAAATTCGTATTTGTTACGTTCACTGACAGTCAAATTTGAAAGAAAATTACAATACCTATAATTTAATAGTTAGTTACTATTTCAGATTTTTGAATTTTCGGTTTTTGGATTTTCAAACTTCGAATTTACAAATTTCCAAATTTTCTAATTTACAAATGTACGATTTTACGAATTTACGAATGTACGAATTAACAAATGTACAAATGTAAAAATGTACGAATGTACTATTGAACGAATGTACGAATGAACGAATGTTCGAATTCACGAATGTACGAATGTACGAATGAACGCATTTACGAATCGCGATCATAATGAATGACCCGAAAAACGAAAAAAATAATAAACTAATGAAACGAAAACGAAAATGAACGAATTTTTTGGCTGTGCACATGTCTATTTTACTGTATGTTACATCTGATAACTAAACATTCAGTAACCACTGCTGACGCAGAAACATAAGGAAATTTGTGTTTACAAGCTAGCCGGCCATTTATTACAGGCATGATATTAGTATTTATAATTAACATTACACAAGAGAATTTTTGTTACCATATTTTTTTTTTTTGCTAGAATTAGCGAAGAATATTTTTTTGCATAAATCAATGTAAATCAATATTGCAAATATAGAAAAAAAAATGCAGTTCTTGTATTAAAACCAAAAAATTATATTCAACCATCACTGGTACTTTTTAATGAGCATCCACTGAGTTGCTTTTGAAAAGTAGCAATTAAATAAATTCCTTTTATGTAACCCAATATGAGCATCAATATCATATTGCAAAAACACATGCAGATTTGTGTCATCCCCATATCAGATGACCAATAAGTCATCTATACTTTCCAAACCAGTAGCTTTCTCTCGTACAGAGACCACCCTTCCTACAGAGACCACCCCCTCTCCTACAGAGACCACCCCATGAAGAGGTTGGCTAGGAAAGCAGAAATCAGGCTCCCATAAAAGGTTGACATTTTTGGAGATCATGAAACCCATTAAATGTCAAATATTTGCTTAAAAATATATTCTGTGATTGTAACCAAGAACATCTTGAAAAACTGAAGAGCTGTAAGAGTCAAAGTGGGATAAACAATAAAGTGATCTTGCATCAAGGGTACACCAAAAAACTTTGTTATGGATGCTACCGGTGTAGGCCCACCAATTGTTCAAAAAGAGTGGGTAAATATTAGTCTTGCCAAAAGGACATGGTGAATGGTAATAACACTAACTTGATGACACAACTCCCTGCCACCACTTCGATCCTTTAGAAGCAGAGACTTCTAATGCATGTCGTTTACACAAAGGATTTATTTTCAATCATCCAGTTGTCGGTTATGATCTTGTTAAGGTTAAGAGCTTCAATCGAGCTCAAGGTTATCTGCTGCTGTTTCTAATTGGAAAGTGTGGATATGCATGCATATAGAAGTAAACACACTCTGAGACATGCTCAGCACGGTTACTTGTTACACTTCTAATTTATTTGAGGGCGGTGCTAATGCTTTATACACAAAAATACGTCATTGCTATGTTAGTCTAATAGGTACATCTCATTGGTTAAGATACAAGAGAAATGGACACAAGGGAAGGGGAGGCGCCTCTAAGTGCAGTATTAAAAGATTTATTAAAAGATCACTATACAAGCAACTCACATTTTATAAGGTGAAAAACCGCATGTAGTAAAATCCATGGAAGGAGTCCATCAGGTTGGTCACAGTGGTTCCTGCTGCCTGCTGTGCGTTTGGCTTTGTGGAAATACCGCTCGAGCCGACCGCGGTGATGTTAGATTCCAAAAACGAGGCCTGGGACGCTGGTGGAAGGCAGGCGCGGAGTTGTGACGTCACTGGAATGCGACGCGTTTCATGAGCGTACGGGCTACGATGACACAGTAGCTGCGCTCTTTCATCAAGCTAAACATGGATAGTGAGAGCGGTTTAAGAAGGGATAGGGGGAGGGAAAAAAGAAAGAGGGGAGGAGGGAAAAAGAGAACGAAAACTAGATTGGAAAGATGGAGAGTGATGGACATATGAGGACACTCTCTGGGAGATGAAAAGGAAAATTTTCAGAGCTAAGAAGTAATCTCAATGATAACAAATTAACAGATAATAGGTGTAGTTGTTAAAAATACCCATGCAAGAGACAATATGAATATATAAAAATATGAATATATGGAAAATTGAAAATTATGAAAAAAAGAACAATATGAAAATTGTTTAAAAGGTAGTAACAAATAATAAAAATATGAAATTATGAATAATCATAAAAATAAAAATAAAACTGATAGTACAAAATTATAAAAAAAAAAAAATATATATATATAAATTAATTATGCTGGTGAAAATAATAAAATGATATATAAGGTGGATAATTAGAAAATTAATTGATTAATGGGAGAGAACAATGATGTGGTTAGAGGTATTGGTATACCTGTATGCATATACACACATATACACACCCATCTATATCCGACTACGTGTGGTCATCTCCATTGTAGAGCCCCTACCCCGCATATAAATGGGGAGCTGGGGCCCTCTTATGTGAAGAGACTAATATATTTATGTAGGCACAATACATTTAGAATTACGAATGTTGTATTGGGGGTATTTGGAGACCACCAATACATTGAATTAAAAGTATAACAGGGGTAAAAACAGTACATGGTTTATAAGATGGTAGCGATTTCAATGCTTTCATTAATTCCTCCTGGCGAGAGTACATCTAAGGTGTAAATCCAGAAGGTCTCACGTGCACAGAGCTTCTTGAACCTCTCAGCCGCTGGCAGGGACCTCGGGATCTGCTCGATAACCCATACTTCGAGGCCGTCTGTGGAACCTTGGTGGGCTGAGGCAAAATGTTTTGGAACACTGTGGGGATCTGTTCCACCCTCTATGAGCCTTCTATGTTCGCCGAATCTTCGTCTTAGGGCTCTAATTGTCCGACCCACATACATTAAGCCACATGGACACTTTAGGCCGTAAATGACGAAGTCAGACGAACAGTTTGAAAATTCTTTTAGCAAGTAGGTCTTGCCTTTAGTAGTGAAAGATTTTCGTCCGTGTTGGACGAAATTGCAGGTCTTACATAAGGCCTTACGGCATTGGTACATACCCACCAGGGGGATCAGTGTAAGTACCGGTGATGGAGTTGAGATGGATTTGAACTTGCTGGGTGCAATCTTATTCTTAAGATTGGGGGCCCTGCGGTAAATCACCTTGGGACGGGGTGGAAGTAATGTTTTTAGGTGAGGGTCTTGATGTAAAATGCCCCAGTGTTTTTCTAGGATCTTCTCCATACCTTTGTACTTGTTATGAAAGGTGGTTATAAACCTGCTGGAGCCCTCATATATCGGTTGATTAATTTTTGGTTTTGATGGTTTACCATGCAGGTAATGTTTGAAAGCGTCTTCCACAAGGGTTTCGGGGTATTTTTTGTCATGGAACTTTCTTTTAAGAGTTTTGCTTAATTCAACATAATCTGCGTCCCTAGTACAGTTCTGCCGAAGACGGCAGAACTGTCCTTTGGGAATATTAGTGACCCATTTTGGGAAATGACAACTTTCAAAGTGCAAGTAAGAGTTACCTGCTGTAGGTTTGGTATAATTTTTAGAAGTGATAATGGGGCCATCATGTCCCAATTCTAAATCCAAAAAAGCAATAGTGACTGAATCAGTAACTGACGTAAAGGACAACCCATAGGGGTTGGTGTTGCAGTGTTGGACAAAGGGAGTTATCAGGTCAGTATCACCATCCCAGATGATAATTAGGTCGTCAATATATCTTCCAAAAAATATGATATTGGCCGTAAACGGATTGTTATTAAAGATAAAATTGTTTTCCCATATCAACTCCGAAACCAGCTCCACCATAGCGTTACTGGACCCTAGTCCCGAATCTCCAGATATTGTTGATCCTGATGCATCTCAGGGTGACAACATGCTGGCCCATATATTGACTCAACACCTTGCAACCTCTCCCCCTATTGTTCATACTTCCTTAAAACCCAAATCAATATTCTTTCCCACGCAGTCCAAGGGACCTTATTTAGAAGCCTTTTACAGAATTGTTTTTTCTGATTTTAAGAAATTATGTGAATCTTCCTCGGCCTCCAGATCTAATAACTTAACTTCCTCTGAAATCAAAGCACTTGATAAAATTATCCATACAGAGGATTTGGTTATTAAGTCTGCTGATAAAGGAGGGGGCATTGTATTACAAAATAGAATGGATTACCTCAGAGAAACATATAGGTTACTTTCTGACACTACGACATATGTCAAACTTCCCAAGGACCCCACTACCGAATATGCCAGGGAAGCTGACCAACTGATCTCTACTGCCCTCTCAGAGGGCATTATTACTAAAGTTGAGAAGTCTTTCTTACAAAAAACTTTCTACCAAGTGCCGTATTTTTACCACTTGCCTAAGATCCACAAAAGCTTAGAGAATCCCCCAGGCAGACCTATTGTGGCAGCCATGGACAGCATCACCACGGGCTTCAGTCTATATATAGACCACTTCCTACAGCCCATAGCTGCCCAATTACCATCATATATCCGAGATGGTACTCACCTCTTGGAAATGTTATCCTCATATAGGTGGGAATCCACCTATGTCTGGCTATCATTGGATGTGTGTTCGTTATACACCTCTATTCCACATGACTTCGGACTGATGACATTAGAACAATTCCTGTCCACAGAACCCCTTATCAACATGCGCCAGGCAAGCTTTATAGTGGAGGCAACAAGATTTTGTTTGACACATAACTACTTCTCCTTTAACGAAGATTACTACCAACAGATACAAGGCACAGCCATGGGGGCGAATTTCGCACCTTCTTATGCAAACCTGGCGATGGGTCTATGGGAAAACAATTTTATCTTTAATAACAATCCGTTTACGGCCAATATCATATTTTTTGGAAGATATATTGACGACCTAATTATCATCTGGGATGGTGATACTGACCTGATAACTCCCTTTGTCCAACACTGCAACACCAACCCCTATGGGTTGTCCTTTACGTCAGTTACTGATTCAGCCACTATTGCTTTTTTGGATTTAGAATTGGGACATGATGGCCCCATTATCACTTCTAAAAATTATACCAAACCTACAGCAGGTAACTCTTACTTGCACTTTGAAAGTTGTCATTTCCCAAAATGGGTCACTAATATTCCCAAAGGACAGTTCTGCCGTCTTCGGCAGAACTGTACTAGGGACGCAGATTATGTTGAATTAAGCAAAACTCTTAAAAGAAAGTTCCATGACAAAAAATACCCCGAAACCCTTGTGGAAGACGCTTTCAAACATTACCTGCATGGTAAACCATCAAAACCAAAAATTAATCAACCGATATATGAGGGCTCCAGCAGGTTTATAACCACCTTTCATAACAAGTACAAAGGTATGGAGAAGATCCTAGAAAAACACTGGGGCATTTTACATCAAGACCCTCACCTAAAAACATTACTTCTACCCCGTCCCAAGGTGATTTACCGCAGGGCCCCCAATCTTAAGAATAAGATTGCACCCAGCAAGTTCAAATCCATCTCAACTCCATCACCGGTACTTACACTGATCCCCCTGGTGGGTATGTACCAATGCCATAAGGCCTTATGTAAGACCTGCAATTTCATCCAACACGGACGAAAATCTTTCACTACTAAAGGCAAGACCTACTTGCTAAAAGAATTTTCAAACTGTTCGTCTGACTTCGTCATTTACGGCCTAAAGTGTCCATGTGGCCTAATGTATGTGGGTCGGACAATTAGAGCCCTAAGACGAAGATTCGGCGAACATAGAAGGCTCATAGAGGGTGGAACAGATCCCCACAGTGTTCCAAAACATTTTGCCTCAGCCCACCAAGGTTCCACAGACGGCCTCGAAGTATGGGTTATCGAGCAGATCCCGAGGTCCCTGCCAGCGGCTGAGAGGTTCAAGAAGCTCTGTGCACGTGAGACCTTCTGGATTTACACCTTAGATGTACTCTCGCCAGGAGGAATTAATGAAAGCATTGAAATCGCTACCATCTTATAAACCATGTACTGTTTTTACCCCTGTTATACTTTTAATTCAATGTATTGGTGGTCTCCAAATACCCCCAATACAACATTTGTAATTCTAAATGTATTGTGCCTACATAAATATATTAGTCCCTTCACATAAGAGGGCCCCAGCTCCCCATTTATATGCGGGGTAGGGGCTCTACAATGGAGATGACCACACGTAGTCGGATATAGATGGGTGTGTATATGTGTGTATATGCATACAGGTATACCAATACCTCTAACCACATTATTGTTCTCTCCCATTAATCAATTAATTTTCTAATTATCCACCTTATATATCATTTTATTATTTTCACCAGCATAATTAATTTATATATATATATATATATTTTTTTTTTTTTATAATTTTGTACTATCAGTTTTATTTTTATTTTTATGATTATTCATAATTTCATATTTTTATTATTTGTTACTACCTTTTAAACAATTTTCATATTGTTCTTTTTTTCATAATTTTCAATTTTCCATATATTCATATTTTTATATATTCATATTGTCTCTTGCATGGGTATTTTTAACAACTACACCTATTATCTGTTAATTTATTATCACTGAGATTACTTCTTAGCTCTGAAAATTTTCCTTTTCATCTCCCAGAGAGTGTCCTCATATGTCCATCACTCTCCATCTTTCCAATCTAGTTTTCGTTCTCTTTTTCCCTCCTCCCCTCTTTCTTTTTTCCCTCCCCCTATCCCTTCTTAAACCGCTCTCACTATCCATGTTTAGCTTGATGAAAGAGCGCAGCTACTGTGTCATCGTAGCCCGTACGCTCATGAAACGCGTCGCATTCCAGTGACGTCACAACTCCGCGCCTGCCTTCCACCAGCGTCCCAGGCCCCGTTTTTGGAATCTAACATCACCGCGGCCGGCTCGAGCGGTATTTCCACAAAGCCAAACGCACAGCAGGCAGCAGGAACCACTGTGACCGACCTGATGGACTCCTTCCATGGATTTTACTACATGCGGTTTTTCACCTTATAAAATGTGAGTTGTTTGTATAGTGATCTTTTAATAAATCTTTTAATACTGCACTTAGAGGCGCCTCCCCTTCCCTTGTGTTCTTTTCTGCAGATTCAGGAGCCTGGTTTCAGCTCTCCCTGGAAGGCAGCCCTCTGTGTGGATTTTTTATATATCATTTTGCCTGTGCCAAACATAGACTCTGTGGACTATATCAATTTTTATTATTAATTACATTTTTTTATTATTATTTCTTTTAGCCTGTCACTGACACAATGATATCGTGAGGTGTCCGTTTTTTGCGCCTTTACTTGCATTACAAGAGAAATGGAGAGACTTCATGTCAAGGTTTGGTTATTGCTGGTTCTGTCTCCACTTCTGCATTCTTCTGATGTGTGGGAAGCAGGGTGTATCCGCCATTTTGAGAAAATAAAGAAACAGAGCTAATCTGTATATTTATATAATGAGTAAGGAGAAAAACATGTATACACATAAGAAAATAGACATTTTCAGATTATTATTATTATCTACATTACATTCCTTCACAGTCCCCCCTAAAATGGCTATTTTCTCTTTTCTGTCCCTCATACTAAAGGTCCTACTTCGCCTGGCCCATTCTCCTCAGCAACTCTTTTAGGCTGTATATAGAGTTAGGCAGCAACTAGTTCACTACCCTCCTCGATAGAGCTGGAGAGGTGCAGTCAGGCACTATCTATCCCTATAACCCTATAGGATTGTGAGATTTTGGACAGGGAGTGACTATAGAGGAGTGAAGGGTTTGTCATCTGGTTTGTCATCTTCCATCATAAGGGGGTCCTCTTCTTCTTGGTGGAGAAATGTAGGTGTGCTGTTGTCTACAGCCTTGCTCATTAACTTCTTTACGAAAGGTAGAATACAGCATACAATCAGGGCTAGCTAGAGTAACATTATCATTTGGGCCAGTATTATCAGGAATGTAGGTGCAACAGGTTCCCGTTTTTCCTATGATTTTACAGGCACCTCCTTTCTCAGCTAACACCATGTCTAAGGCCATCCGGTTCTGTAATGTCATGTAGGAAGTGGGGACTAACTGGTCAGCAATTCTCTGGAGTGTATCTTTACTGTAATTCACGAATCTTTGTTGGTTATAGTATTGGTTGGTTATAGTATATGTAGTTAATCCAATCTACATTCTTGTTGACAGTCATTATGGGGATCAAAGACTCAAAACCAGCTTTTACCTGGTCCCTGGCTTTGAATTCATCAGGGACCCCCCTTGGAACCCCTATGGCATCTATGTACACATAGGGTCAAAGCTTCCGGAGAGAGCTGCTCGCTTGCTCCTCTGACTGCGTGCTGGGTCAGTGTATGTATCAGGGGTATCTTCTGCTAGGATATGGAGGGGCATAATGACCTTTGCAAGGGCACATTCACTGGTCCACATTCCCTCCAATCTGGTCCTGATTTTTAGGTCCCCATAGATCCAATACACATCACCAAGGGACTGGACCCGGTTTATACCTGTCTTCCGCAAAGTCATTTTGCTTATCAGGGGCTTTCTATTTTCATCTTTCTTGTTTGTGGTCACCCAGTCTGGCCCTGTGTTCCAACCCACTGCCCCCCCCCCCCCCGGAAATCACAACTCTGTCCCCAGTAACTGTCTGTGATACATACATACATGTCCTTACCGTCAGGGATGTCACTGTACCAATGGCATTGCCATGAAGGGTCAAACGGACAAGGTACTATGTCACAGTAATCTAAGGTAAAGGTACCTTAGAGTTATACCAAAATGTAATTAAGTTATCATTTTTTGTGATGGCCACCTTCTGGGCCCCTCCCCCCCCTAGATCAAACAGAAAAAGGATATGCAGCACCCAAATACACGCCCCCCTGCAGTGGTAAGTGTGCATTCAGGTGTTCCTCCCGGCCAACTTGCCTGAGGTGGCTGTGGTCAGCAAAACTTGGAATGGACCATCATATCTTGGCTCAAGGATCTCCAGGCAGTAGTTGGTGTGTTCCTGTATCTAATTTAGGATCTGGAATGGAAGAAAACACCTGGACATGTGTAGCGCTGGTAGATTTTCAATCTACTGCTTATAGGTAAATTTAGTGGGTTATCTGTTCTTACATAGTCAGATTTGCCTCTGTTCCAGCTTGGCTGAGTTGCATGTAGTTTAACACTGTGTCTGTGGGTGTCGTTGTTGACGCCATGGGTCGGTGTTGGAAAGGCAACATGCTGAAGTGTATGAGTGCTCCTCTGTTCCGGAGATAACTCGGTGGAGGTGGTCCTCCGAGTTGCATTCTGGGAGAGGGTATTTATGGGACAGACGCCATGTTCTAGGGTTCGTTTTCGTTCCACCTGCTGGCCCTCCTGGCCGACAGGTATGTGCTAGGAGTACTACCTCGTGGTCCTCCATCCGGGAGGCCCGCGTCCCTGAGGCGTGTGGATGGGCCCAGAAGCCTATCTGGGGCCTACCACAGCGGCAGAGGAATGGTCCTGGGCTGTCTGTCCTAGAGGGAAGAAGCTGCAGAGCTGAGAAGATCCCAGGGGAGGACCCGTCATGGAAGGATCATGCAGAGTGCTGGTCTGGAGAGGGGCCTGGTGACTCAGTTGGAGGACGCATCCTAAAGTAACCCTACCGCATAGTACTGCCGGGTCGGCTTAAAGGTTCTAGTGCTGTGTTTGCTATTCATCTTAAACCATTACATCCTGTGGCAGAGGATCGTATGGGTTTTGTTCCAATTAAGTCTGTGGCAGAGACTTTTGTTCGTGCTGCGTACTGGCTGCTAGGTTAGTGAGAGAAACCTATCCAGGCGGGCAAGGATTCAATTATAAAGAGAGAGTGCATCCATCTACAAGCTCTCAATTCCTAAAACTACACCAAGAAAAGGTATTTGCACTTCCCTGCAACTCTCCTTCTACCTCTTTCCTGTTACTTCTTTCAATTTATGTTTATTAAAGCATTGGAAAAGATGTCCGGTGCCTACATTGTCTGGTATTAAACTTAACGGAACCCTAGACCCGGTTCTGGTGAAATAGAGGTGGCGAAGGTGACGGTAACAGCCCGCTTTAAACCAGCAGCTCCACCGAGAGTTATTGCTACACATACATTCAGGTTAATTCTCGTGATAATGTGGTTACATAATTAGTCAACACATCAGATTGCAACTGTAACTGTTGTGGAAAGTAACAGCCAAGTCTGGGGGCTGAACCAAACAAAATTTCATAAGGGGATAGGGCACGTTTCCCCCGGGGGGTGTCTGACACTGACACTCATGTTAATCTCTTGGGCCATCTTTAATATCCTGTTTTTTAGTGTCCCATTCATCCTTTCTACCTTCCCGCTACTTTGAGGGTGGTATGGGGTGTGTAGTGCCACTGAACCCCCCAGTGTTGCCCAAATCTCTTTTGTAAGGGTTGCTGTGAAGGCTGGGCCCTGATCTCTCAATAACACCTCTGGGACCCCAAATCTACATACTATCTCACTCAGTAGTTTCTTAGCTGTGGCCCTGGCAGTCATGTCCACCTCCACTAGGGCGTATTCGAATCTGCCACTTCTTGGCATTTGAGAATGATCAATTTGTATCCTCTGGAAAGGGGTTTTCTGTGCGTCCTGGGTTACATTTGGTGCAGATAATGCATGATTTACAGAAGTTGTCAATCAGTGGAGTAACTCTTGCGCTACACTTGTTGATAAGAGAGTTCATAAAAGTCTTTGTCAAGTGCGCAGCTCCATATGCCCATTGCACCACAGCTGGGTACATACTCCTGGGTAGACAAGGCTTCTTGTTGCACTTGAATAGTCCATCACTGAGAGTTGCTCCTCTCCGTTTCCAGCTTTCCTTCTCATCCGGACTTAATTCTTCCGGTAATTCTTTCAGATAAACTCTGTCCACTGGGAGAGTCTGTAGGGTAAGCACGGGGTGGTCTTCTTCTACCCAGGGGCGGATCCAGGGGGGGGCAACGGGGCAATTGCCCCCTCCGAGAAATTAGTGTGGTGAACAAGCCAGTCAGGGCCCAGGGACGAGTGTGCGGGCGGGCCAGTCAGCGGGAGTTGGCAGGTGAGTGAGCTCCTGAGAAGTGGCATAGCGTGGGGGGTGCCGTGGCCCCGGGCGTGACATTTAGGGGGGCACCAGTATGTGTCACTGGCTGCCTCCTCCTAATTTTATCTTCCTGTGTCCCCGGGCTCCGGCTGCCATGTTCAGTGTCCGGCGCCCTGTGATTGGGCGTATGGGGGTCACGTGAGGCGTAGAGCTGGCCTGTCCGTGATTGCTCCTGAAGTCCCGCCTCTGCATATGACCCCAATACGCCCAATCACAGGGCGCTGCGCCAGACACTGAACATTGCAGCTACAGCGCGGGGGAGAGAAGCAATGTGAGCCGCCGCTGTCTTCTCCTCCTCCGGACTGATGCAGGCCAGCCAGACACGAAGGTGAATGAGACTCCTTTGTGACCGTCCTGTTATTGGCCCCGGGGGGGGAGGGGGAGAGAGAAAGTCAGTTAGTGTAGTATGGTGGTCAGTTAGTGTAGTATAATGGTCAGTTAGTGTAGTATAATGGTCAGTTAGTGTTGTATGGGGGTCAGTTAGTGTAGTATGGTGGTCAGTTAGTGTAGTATGGCGCTCAGTTAGTGTAGTATGGCGGTCAGTTAGTGTAGTATAGTGGTCAGTTAGTGTAGTATAGTGGTCAGTTAGTGTAGTATGGTGGGTCAGTTAGTGTAGTATGGTGGGTCAGTTAGTGTAGTATGGTGGGTCAGTTAGTGTAGTATGGTGGTCAGTTAGTGTAGTATGGTGGTCAGTTAGTGTAGTATAGTGGTCAGTTAGTGATGATGAAAGCACTAACTCCAGCCATCTCCCCGATAACTTTCCCGCAAAAAAAACATTTTCTGCCAGTGCCCCTCCCGAGACTAGGCTCTGGATACGCCCCTGCTTCTACCACCCTGCTGTCCACTTCCCGTGGACCACTGGCTGTCTGTTTGGCAGCTGAATCGGCTAGATGATTGCCTCAAGCTTCCTTTCAGTTCAGTTTGTCGTGTGCTTTTACTCAGAATAGTCACTTGGGTTGGGAGAAGCAAGGCGTCCATCAAGTTTTTTTATAGCTGAACTGTGTTTCACAGTCGTTCCTGCAGCCGTCAGGAATCCTCTGTCCTTCCAGATAACACCATGATCATGGGCAACGCTGAAAGCATATCTTGAGTCCATATGAATGTTGGCTCTTTTTCCCTCTGCCCATTTACATGCTGTAGTAAGTGCTTGCAGCTCTGCCTCCTGTGCAGACATCACTGGTGGTAAAACTCTAGCTTGTAGAACCGTGTTTTCAGTGGTGACCGTGTGTCCTGTGTGGTATTTGCCTCGTTCATCAGCAAACAAAAATTGTTAGGTCTGGATTTTGCAGGGGTATGTCACTCACGGTGGGGAGATGCGTGGTTTCCAGCCACATTAGTTTAAAGCAGTCATGGGGTGACAAGTCAAGACTCTACTCCTCCTCCTTTCCCCCCTCGAGAAGTGGAAGAAGGGTGGTAGGATTCAGTGTTTGACAGCGTAATAGAGTAATGCTGTCCAGTAGGAGGTGGTAGGATTTAGTGTTTGGCAACGTAATAGAGTAATGCTGTCCAGTAGGAGGGAACTTAAGACTCCTGTGTTCCCTCCATTAGGAGGGAACACAGGAGTCTTAAGTGTCTGGTAGTGGACAAGTGTTTCGCCTGGATCTTGGCTGAATATGGCAGCAATGTCATGGGGAGCAAGCAGAACAAGGCAGTGTCCGAGAACCAAGTCCAAAGTTTTGTCAAGCAAGGCTTGTGCAGCAAAGCCAGCTCGCAGACACGATAAGCCTCTTCTTGCTACCACATCCAGCCGACAGGAATAATATCCTATGGGGCATAGGCGGATGCCGTGTGATTGGGTGAGTACACCTGCAGCATGTCCCAGACATTCAGATACAAAGAGCTTGAACGTTTTGTCGTAGTCTGGGAGCCCTAGTGCCGGGGATGGCACACTTGAGGGCCTCAAGGTTGGATATTTCTTCGGGAGACATCTGGAAGGGGTCTGATTGCAGAGCATCAGTAGGGAGGCTACTGGAATCCCTGCTCCGCACTAGGAAATTAGTCCAAGGAAGGCATGAAGGGATTTATGGCCTTTTGTCAGTGGAATGTCAGAGATTACTTTCACCTTGTCTTCAGTGAGGTGTCTTGTCCAAGGAAAATGACAGATGTTGAGCACCACTGCAATTTGGGCTTCGGGGCTTTGCAACCCTGGTTGGCAAGATAGCACAACAGGCTTTCTGAGGTGACTGCAACAGGGGGTAAGTCAGCTGCACAGAGGAGAAGGTCATCAACATACTGGAGGAGAATCACTTCCGGGTGATCCTCTTGTCATGTGTCAAGGATGATAGTCATAGCTTTTTCAAACTGGCTTGGAGAGTTCTGTGCCCCTTGTGGCATAACTGTCTGGGTATGTAGCCATTTCTTTCCGTGGATGAGTGTAAAAAGGTACCAGCAGGAGGGGTGAGGGAGGACACTGAAGAAAGCGTTTGTAAGGTCCACCACTGTGAGGTACTTTGCGGTCAGAGACACCTCCCGCAGGTAGCTGGTTCTCTTTTAGGGGTTCTCTTCTTCCTAGAGAACAGAGGTGTGTTGCATGGAGATGTATAGGGTATCAGGGCTCCATCTGACACGAGGGCCTTGACATGCTTTGAAATAGCTGCAGATTGGGCTAACTTTAGGGGGTATTGTGGTTTCCGGGGCAATGATGCGCCCTCTTTGAGCTTGACTGGAACTGGTGGCACCTTTAAGTGACCGTTGTCTTCCGGTCCTGTGGACCATAGGGACACAGGGATTCTGTCAAATACTTCCTGCGGTATGGAACTTGAAGTTATTGCTTCATGAAGTGTCTTCAGGAGAGGCAGAGAACACAAGGCAGATGAGTCTTCAAAGTATAGGGGAGTATGTAACTTCATCCCCCCTTTCAGATGTGTACATGATTGAGGCCTGTAGTCTGGACAACACATCAGCTCCTAGTAGATTCAAGGGACATGTAGAGGACACCACGAATCTGGCAAGCAATTTAGGAAATGTCCCAACTTGGAGTGGCTCAGTAAGTGGACTGGAGCGGGGCACCCCATCCATTCCCACGCAGGAAACGTGTGTGTGTGTGTGTGTGTGTGTGTGTGTGCCTTTTCATAGCGGGAGAAACTCAGATCATCAAAGGCCTGTACGAGTCTAGCATATGATACCTCTTCACAGACTCCCCTTTATCTTGGGTAATATCTTGGATTGTGGTGGTCTGATCCGCCAATTTCTCCTTTGCCCAGTGGTGAAGTTGTGCACAGAACTCCACGCCTGAGGTGTAGGAGGTGGCACTTGTCAGGCAGGCATCATTGAAGGCCGCCTGCATGACCACCCAAAAGACATGCCCTGCTTTGATTTGGCATTGGCTGATCAAATCTCTCCAGGCAGCTGAGTAAATTTCTTGTATCTGCACTATCCTGCGGTAGAAGGGCATTGGCTGCTTCTCTGGGTCAGGCAGACTTGTCACTAAGGCCGCTGCTTGTGATGGGGTAAAAGCGAAATGCATCACCGGCGCTCCTTCTGATAACTGAGACTGGTGTTGGGGCGGGGGCTGAGAAGGGGCACTGTTCCTTACGGTTGCCAGCATATGTTTGACATCCTCTCGGAACTGTGAGTCCGGAGCTGGATTGGGGGTTAAATCAGCGGGTGGCCTTGCTGCCTGTTGTTGGTCTTCCCACTCAGAAGCTTCTTCATCATTAACATATCCGGCCTGTGAATGTGGTGCTTCCGTATTGGGGAAGACAGGTGTGTGGTAGGAGCCATCCTGGTTTAGAACAGCTAGGACTGGGTATAGGCTGTGTTTGAGCCTACTGGGTGCACCAAGATGGCCACCGGCAGGAAATGCACTGGGCTGGGCAGGAAGTGAAGGCATGGGTGCACTAAGATGGCCACCGGACAGAGTTGTCACAGTGGGTTGTGCTTGGGCTGGGGTGGTGTGAAGGGAGTGGTTGTCAGGCGAAGGGCAGGGTTGTCCCTCCCTTCTCTTGTTCCAGGTTTTTTCATAGGGGGACGGTACAGGCACATTATCAACTCTGTGATACATAATACAATTGCCAGCTTTCTTAACTTCCTTTATCCAATTTTCTTTATCACACAGGATTTTTCTCTGTTTCTTTATCAACATAACTTTTGCTACTTTGTACAACTTTGTTAACTATTTCAATATCTTCTCTCCTCTTCACAATATCACATTCTTCACAATATCACATTATCATTCCCTTCTCTCCTTCCATTCTGTTTCTCGGCTGACGGCTTGAGAGGAGAATACGGACAACTAATGGGTTAATATTCCTCTTTCACTGCTTATTAATCAACAAATTCCTAGGGTGGGGGCACATAATGCTGCGCTCCTGGCTGTTTCTGTCTGCTCTATCTCTGTAATGTAATTTTAACCTCAGAACAAGCATGTCAGGGGTGGTGGGGAGCAACTGCTTGTGACCCAACAGATCCTGCGGGTAGCCACCTTCTCTCACCTTCACCAATCCCCAACCCCTCTCGTGTATAGCAAACAGTAAACCACAAATACACTCAGGACAGGACATTACACCTGCCACTCTGTGCACTGCAAAGTTCCAGCAGCTGAGATAAACCACAAGGGCAGACAACTCCCCTGAAAAGCCCGTTTATAGACGTTTGTTGCAGGATTACATCTCCCCCCAGAGGCAGACAGCTCATCTGGGGGTGAGAACACACATACATCTGCAACTTTTCTTTCAGACTGCGAAGCTCCAGCAGCTGAGATAAACCCTCAGAGGTCCTACACTGTCAACCTCGAGTAACCCATCTATAAACGCTTGCTGCAGGATTAAATCTCATCCCAGAGGCAGACAGCTCATCTGGGAATGAGAACACACACACACATCTGCAGCACTTTCAGTCTGCTGAGTTGCAGTCCTTCAGAATGACAGACAGACTGAACAAATAATACAGTCAGCAGAAACCCATCAGCAGGTTCGTTAAAACAGCCCCAGGCGAGGAAATGATTTACCTGCCTCTAAAACAGTCTCAGAGCCGACAGAATCGAGCAGCCAACCAAGAGACAAGAAAGTTGTACAGTGGTAAGAATATATTTCTTTACTGTACTGGTAGGGCTGCGCAGACCCCCTTTCTTCTCTCTCGGTTTAGCCGCACGAATCCTTCTTGCGGTCTTGCTTCGACTGTAGCCTGAGGTCCAGGGTTTCCGCACCAGCTGTTACGGTTAAGAGCTTCAATCGAGCTCAAGGTTATCTGCTGCTGTTTCTAATTGGAAAGTGTGGATATGCATGCATATAGAAGTAAACACACTCTGAGACACGCTCAGCACGGTTACTTGTTACACTTCTAATTTATTCGAAGGCGCTGCTAATGCTTTATACACAAAAATACGTCATTGCTATGTTAGTCTAATAGGTACATCTCATTGGTTAAGATACAAAAGAAATGGAGAGACTTCATGTCGAGGTTTGGTTGTTGCTGGTTTTGTCTCCACTTCCGCATTCTTCTGATGTGTGGGAAGCAGGGTGTATCCGCCATTTTGAGAAAATAAAGAAACAGAGCTAATCTGTATACTCATATAATAAGTAAGGAGAAAAACATGTATACACATAAGAAAATAGACATTTTCAGATTATTATTATTATCTACATTACATTCCTTCACAATCTGATCATGGATAAAGCTCCAAATCAAACTGAGCCGCTCTCTCTCCGTTTGCAATGGTATAATTGTCCTGCTGAAAAATAGTGCTGGATGTATGGTAACCCCCAATCTTACTGATAAGTTGGTGTGTTGCAACTGTTTTTCAGAAGTTTCCAGAGAACGAGATCTGGACATTGAAGTCATGAATGTGATATGCTAGATTGCAGGATTCCAAGAGGAAGATTGCTTGGCAGTAAGATTCAACTTTGCTTAAATACAGCTGTTTATTGCTGCTGTTAGGGAAGCCATAAAGTAAGATAGAGGGAAGTATCTTCCCTCTAAGGCCAAATAATGTTATCCTTATTTAAATAAGAGCCACTCTCCATTTCATTTACTGGAAGAAATTAAAAATCTATTTTTTTACTTACCTGTTAATTTCATATCTAGGAGTACAGTACATTGCAGGACACAGGTTGGATATTTATAAACCCTTTGTTATAGGCTGCTACCTTCAGGTTATTGGAAACTGGCAATGATTTTGGCCAAGCATACCCCTATAACCCTACCACATTCCATGAGACTTTTTTCTTAGCAAGCAAAATAGAGTGTGAAGGAATGTGATGTAGATAATAATAATTTGAAATTGTCTATTTTCTTATGTGTATACATGTTTTTCTCCTTACTCATTATATAAGTATACAGATTAGCTCTGTTTCTTGATTTTCAAAATGGCGGATACCCCCTGCTTCCCGCACATCAGAAGAATGCGAAAGTGAAAACAGAACTAGCAACAGTCAAGCTTCGTCATCAACTCTCTCCATTTCTTTTGTATCTTAACCAATGAGATGTACCTATTAGGCTAACATAGCAATGACGTATCTTTGTGTATAAAGCATTAGCACCTCCCTCAAATAAATTAGAAGTGTAACAAGTAACCAAGCTTAGCGTGTCTTAGTGTGTTTACTTCTATATGCATGCATATCCACACTTTCTAATTAGAAACAGCAGCAGATAACCTTGAGCTCGATTGAAGTTCTTAACCTTATCAGCTGGTGCCGAAACCCGGGAGCTCTAGGCTACAGTCGAAGGGAGACCACGAGAAGGATTCGAGCGGCTAAACCGAGAGAGAACAAAGGGGGTCTGCGCAGCCCTAACAGTACGGTAAGCAAATATATTCTTACCACTGTACGACTTTCTTGTCTCTTGGTTGGCTACTCGATTCTGTCGGCTCTATGAGACTGTTTTAGAGGCAGGTAAATTATTCCTCGCCTGGGGCTGTTTTAACGAACCTGCCGATGGGTTTCTGCTGACTGTATTATCTGTTCAGTGTCTGTCATCCTGAAGGACTGCAACTCAGCAGACTGAAAGTGCAGCTGCAGATGTATGTGTGCTCTCACCCCCAGATGAGCTGTCTGCCTCTGGGGGGAGATGGAATCCTGCAGCAAGGGTTTATAGACGGGTTGCTCGAGGTTGACAGTGTAGGACCTCTGAGGGTTATCTCAGCTGCTGGAGTTTCGCAGTCTGAAAGAAGAGTTGCAGGTGTGTGTGTGTCCTGCCTTAGGTGAGCTGTGAGCCCCTGGCAGGAACCCTGTAACAAACGTCTATAAACGGGTTTTTCAGGTGAGCTGTCTGCCCCTGTGGATTATCTCAGCTGCTGGAACTTTGCAGTTCAAGGAGTGGCAGGTGTAATGTCCTGTCCTGAGTGTATTTGCGGTTTACTGTTTGCTATACATGAGAGGGGTTGGGCATTGGTGAAGGTGAGAGAAGGAGAGAAGGATCAGTTGGGCCACTAGCTGCTGCTCCCCACGTGCTTTTTCTGAGGTTAAACGTACATTACAGAGATAGAGCAGACAGAAACAGCCAGGAGCAAGCGAGGGGATAGGGAGACAAGCCTGTTTGTTTTCCCTGCAACGTTACAAGCCCCCACCTGTGGAATTTCTTGATAAGAAAGCAGTAGAGAGAGATATTAACCCCTCAAGCCGTCAGCCGAGAAACAGAATAGAGAGAGAGAAAGGAATGCTAACATGTGATATTGTGAAGAGGAGAGAAGATGTTGAAACGGTTAAAAAGTTGTACAAAGTGGTGAAGGTTTGTGAATTGAAAAATTGCGTTGCTAGACTGCAAGCAGAGGAATGACGCATGTTGCTAAAGAAACAGAGAGGAATCCTGTGATAAAGAAAATTGGATAAAGAAAGTTAAGAAAGCTGGCAATTGTATTATGTATCACAGAGTTGATGATATGCTGGAACTACCGCGCTATGCAAAAACCTGAAACAGAGGAGGGGACTGACAACCCTGCCCTCCGTCTAACAACCCTGCCCTCTGTCTAACAACCACTCCCTTCTCACCACTCCAGCCCAAGCACAACCCACTGTAACAACTCCGCCCGGCAGCCATCTTAGTGCACCCAAGCCTTCCCTTCCTGCCCAGCCCAGTGTACTTCCTGCCGGCGGCCATCTTGGTACACCCAGTAGGCTCAAACCTATACCCAGTTCTCCCTGTTCTAAACCAGGATGGTTGCTACCACACACCTGTCTTCCCCAATACGGAAGCACCACATTCACAGGCCGGTATATTAATGATGAAAAAGCTTCCAAGTGGGAAGACCAACAACAGTTTCGGTTACCAGAAGGGGCACAAGTGATGTATGTTGCTTTTACCCCATCAAAAGCAGCGGTCTTAGTGACAAGTCTGCCTGACCCAGAGAAGCAACCAATGCCCTTCTACCGCAGGATAGTGCAGATACAAGAAACTTACTCAGCTGCCTGGAGAGACTTGATCAGCCTATGCCAAATCAAAGCAGGACATGTCTTTTGGCCGGTCATGCAGGCGGCCTTCAATGATGCCTGCCTGACAAGTGCCACTTCCTACACCTCAGGCATGGAGTTCTGTGCACAACTCCTCGACTGGGCAAAGGAGAAACTGGCGGATCAGACCACCACAATCCAAGATATTACCCAGATAAAGGGGAGTCTGTGAAGAAGTATCATCCTAGACTCATACAGGCCTTTGATGATCTGAGATTCTCCCACTATGAAAAGGCACACACACACACACACGTTTTTTTTTGTGGTGTCCTTTACATGTCCCTTGAATCTACTAGGAGCTGATGTGTTGTCCAGACTACAGGCCTTAATCATGTACATGCCTGAAGGGGGGATGAAGTTACATACTGCCCTATCCTTAGAAGACTTATCTGCTTTGTGTTCTCTGCCTCTCCTGATGACACTTCATGAAGCAATAACTCCAAGTTCAATACCGCAGGAAGTACTTGATAGAATCCCTGCGTGCCTATGGTCCACAGGACCGAAAGACAACAGTCACCTAAAGGTGCCACCAGTTTCAGTCAAGCTCAAAGAGGGCGCATCATTACCCCCTAAAGTTAGCACAATCTGCAGCTATTTCGAAGCATGTCAAGGCCCTCGTGTCAAATGGAGCCCTAATACCCTGTACATCTCCATGCAACACACCTCTGTTCTCTAGGAAGAAGAGAACCCCTAAAAGAGAACCAGCTACCTGTGGGGGGTGTCTCTGACCGCAAAGTACCTCACAGTGGTGGACCTTACAAACGCTTTCTTCAGTGTCCACCCTCACCCCTCCTGCTGGCACCTTTTTGCATTCATCCACGGAAGGAAATGGCAACATACCTAGACAGTTGTGCCACAAGGGGCACAGAACTCTCCAAGCCAGTTTGCAAAAGCTATGGCTATCATCCTTGACATATGACAAGAGGAACACCCGGAAGTTATTCTCCTCCAGTATGTTGATGACCTTCTCCTCTGTGCAGCTGACTTACCCACTGTTGAAGTCACCTCAGAAAGCCTGTTGTGCTATCTTGCCAACCAGGGTTGCAAAGCCTCAAAGCCCAAATTGCAGTGGTGCTCAACATCTGTCATTTTCCTTGGACATGACTGCCAGGGCCACAGCTAAGAAACTACTGAGTGAGATAGTATGTAGATTTGGGGTCCCAGAGGTAATATTGAGAGATCAGGGCCCAGCCTTCATAGCAACCCTTACAAAAGGGATTTGGGCAGCTCTGGGGGTTCAGTTGACCATATCACCCTCAAAGCAGCGGGAAGGTAGAAAGGATGAATGGGACACTCAGTGTCAGACACCCCCCCCCCCCCGGGGGGAAACATGTCATATTACCTTATGAAATTTTTTTTGGTTCAGCCCCCAGACTTGGCTGTTACTTTCCACAACCGTTACAGTTGCAATCTGATGTGTTGACTAATTATGTAACCACATTATCACGAGAATTAACCCAAATGCCTGCCCAGGTATTTTCTTCCATTCCAGATCCTGAATACATGCCTCCCACTGTAAGAAAGCTCCAACCCCTGAGGACTAGATCCCGCCCACTTCATGATGACTATGCTGCATATCCTTTTTCTGTTTGGTTTGGGGGGGAGGGGCCCAGGAGGTGGCCATCACAAGAAATGATAACATAATTACACTTTGGTATAACTTTTGAGGTACACATGTGACCACCTTTACCTTTGATCACTGTGACATAGTACCTTGTTCCGTTTGACCCTTCATGGCAATGCCATTGGTACAGTGACATCCCTGCCGGTATAGATATATATATGTGTGTATCACAGACAGTTACTGGGGACAGAGTTGTGGTTCCTGGGGGGGCAGTGGGTTGGAACACAGGGCCAGACTGTGCGACCACAGAGTGCATTAGACAAGAAAGATGAAAATAGAAAGCCTCTGATAAGCAGAATAACTTTGCGGAAGACAGGTATAAAACAGGGTCCAGTCCCTTGGTGATGTGTATTGGATCTATGGGAATTTGAAAATTAGGTCCAGATTAGATTGAATCTGTACCGGTGAATGTGCCCTTGTAAAGGTCATTATGTCCCTCTATATCCTAGCAGAAGATACCCCTGATACATACACTGACCCAGCACCTAGTCAGGGGAGGAAGAAAGCAGCTCTCTCCAGAAGCTTTGACCCTCATGTGTACATAGATGCCATAGGGGTTCCAAGGGGGGGTCCCTGATGAATTCAAAGCCAGGGACCAGGTAAAAGCTGGTTTTGAGTCTTTGATCCCCATAATGACTGTCAACAAGAATGTAGATTGGATCAACTACATATACTATAACCAACAGAGATTCGTGAATTACACTAAAGATGCCCTCCAGGGAATTGCTGACCAGTTAGTCCCCATTTCCTACATGACATTCCAGAACCGGAACGCCTTAGACATGGTGTTAGTTGAGAAAGGAGGTGTCTGTAAAATCATAGGAAAAACGGGAACCTGTTGCACCGACATTCCTGATAATACTGGCCCAAATGGTAAGGTTACTCTAGGTATAAAGAAATTAGAAGATCTGTCACTGGAGTTGAAGAAGAACTCAGGTATTACAGACCCATGGGATCAATATTTTAGCTGGATGAGTGGGTGGCAGAAGGTGCTCGCCCAGATAGGGGTAACGGTATATTAATAATCCTGGTTCTTTTAGCCCTGATTGTATGGTGTATTCTACCTTTCGTAAAGAAGTTAATGAGCAAGGCTGTAGACAACAGCACACCTACATTTCTCCACCAAGAAGAAGAGGACCCCCTTATGATGGAAGATGACAAACCCTTCACTCCTCTACAGTCACTCCCTGTCCAAAATCTCACAATCCTATAGGGTTATAGGGATAGATAGCGCCTGACTGCACCTCTCCAGCTGTATCGAGGAGGGTAGTGAACTAGTTGCTGCCTAACTCTATATACAGCCTAAAAGAGTTGCTGAAGAGAATGGGCCAGGCGAAGTAGGACCTTTAGCATGAGGGACAGAAAAGAGAAAATAGCCATTTTAGGGGGGAATGTGATATAGATAATAATAATCTGAAAATGTCTATTTTCTTATGTGTATACATGTTTTTCTCCCTACTCATTATAAAAGTATACAGATTAGCTCTGTTTTTTGATTTTCAAAATGGCGGATACCCCTTCCTTCCCACACATCAGAAGAATGCAGAAGTGAAAACAGAACTAGCAACAGTCAAGCTTTGTCATCAACTCTCTCCATTTCTCTTGTATCTTAACCAATGAGATGTACCTATTAGGCCAGGGATTTGCAATTAGCGGACCTCCAGCTGTTGCAGAACTACAAGTCCCATGAGGCATAGCAAGACTCTGACAGCCACAAGCATGGCACCCAGAGGCAGAGGCATGATGGGACTTGTAGTTTTGCAACAGCTGGAGGTCCGCTAATTGCATATCCCTGTATTAGGCTAAAATAGCAATGACGTATCTTTGTGTATAAAGCATTAACACCGCCATCGAATAAATTAGAAGTGTAACAAGTAACCGAGCTGAGCGTGTCTCAGAGTGTGTTTACTTCTATATGCATGCATATCCACACTTTCTAATTAGAAACAGCAGCAGATAACCTTGAGCTTGATTGAAGTTCTTAACCATATCAAGAGTAACACAGGAGAGAGTTGTCCTGTGTTTTTCGTCAGATTAGGTGACCCATCAGAATGTGTAACGGAAGTGACGTTCCGTCGCCGCCATCTTGCTACACCCCGCACTCCTCCATGGTAAGGATAGTAAGAAGGAGGAAGGCGAACATCTTGTTACACCCACTGGAGTTTTGCATTTTTCACAGTAAAGTGGGTTTTTATAGTGAAATACAGTACTTAGAACTGGTTAGATGTTGAATTTTAAAAGCAGCGAACTTCTGTCAGATTAGCAAACCTATGAGATGAGCAGGCTTACCGCTGCTTTTAAAATTCAAAATCTAACCAGTCAGACAGAATTCTAAGTACTGTATTTCACTATATAAACTCACTTTACTGTTAAAAATAAGTGTAAACTCCGGTGGGTGTAACAAGATGTCTGCTTTCCTCCTCGGAGGAGGAGTGCGGGGTATATCAAGATGGCAGGGATCGACCGTCACTTCCGTTTCACATTCTGACGGGTTGCCAAAAATGATGAAACACCTGCTCTGTACTCCAAGATATACATTGTCAAGTAGGTAAAAATTCCTTTTATCTTGATCGTACAGAACAGGACATACAGTGGGACAAAAACGTATTTAGTCAGCCACCAATTGTGCTAGTTCTCCCACTTAAAAAGATGAGAGAGGCCTGTAATTGTCATCATAGGTATACCTCATCTATGAGAGACAAAATATGGAAACAAATACAGACAATCACATTGTCTGATTTTTGAAAGAATTTATTTGCAAATTATGGTGGAAAATAAGTATTTGGTCAATATCAAAAGTTCATCTCAATACTTTGTTATATATCCTTTGTTGGCAATGACAGAGGTCAAACGTTTTCTGTAAGTCTTCACAAGGTTGTCACACAATGTTGCTGGTATGTTGGCCCATTCCTCCATGCAGATCTCCTCTAGAGCAGTGATGTTTTGGGGCTGTCGCTGGGCAACACGGACTTTCAACTCCCTCCAAAGATTTTCCCGGGCCCGGGCAACTAAGCCACTCCTTAGTTGCCCGGGCGGTGTGTTTGGGATCATTGTCATGCTGAAAGACCCAGCCACGTTTCATCTTAAATGCCCTTGCTGATGGGAGGAGGTTTGCACTCAAAATCTCACGATACATGGCCCCATTCATTCTTTCATGTACACGGATCAGTCGCCATGTTCCCCTTTCAGAGAAACAGCCCCAAAGCATGATGTTGCCACCCCCATGCTTCACAGTAGGTATGGTGTTCTTTGGTTGCAACTCAGGATTCTCTCTCCTCCAAACACGACGAGTTGTGTTTCTACCAAACAGTTCTACTTTGGTTTCATCTGACCATATGACATTCTCCCAATCCTCTTCTGGATCATCCAAATGCTCTCTAGCAAACCTCAGACGGGCCCGGAAATGTACTGGCTTAAGCAGGGGGACACGTCTGGCACTGCAGAATCTGAGTCCCTGGCGGCATAGTGTGTTACTGATGGTAGCCTTTGTTACGTTGGTCCCAGCTCTCTGCGGGTCATTCACTAGGTCCCCCCCGTGTGGTTCTGGAATTTTTGCTCACTGTTCTTGTGATCATTTTGACCCCACGGGGTGAGATCTTGCGTGGAGCCCCAGATCGAGGGAGATTATCGGTGGTCTTGTATGTCTTCCATTTTCTAATCATTGCTCCCACAGTTGATTTCTTCACACCAAGCTGCTTGCCTATTGCAGATTCAGTCTTCCCAGCCAGGTGCAGGTCTACAATTTTGTTTCTGGTGTCCTTCAACAGCTCTTTGGTCTTCACCATAGTGGAGTTTGGAGTGTGACTGTTTGTGGTTGTGGACAGGTGTCTTTTATACTGATAACAAGTTCAAACAGGTGCCATTAATACAGGTAATGAGTGGAGGACAGAGGAGCCTCTTAAAGAAGAAGATACAGGTCTGTGAGAGCCAGAAATCTTGCTTGTTTGTAGGTGACCAAATACTTATTTTCCACCATAATTTGCAAATAAATTCTTTCAAAAATCAGACAATGTGATTGTCTGGATTTGTTTCCACATTTTGTCTCTCATAGTTGAGGTATACCTATGATGACAATTACAGGCCTCTCTCATCTTTTTAAGTGGGAGAACTTGCACAATTGGTGGCTGACTAAATACTTTTTTGCCCCACTGTAGGCTGGGTATTCATAGACCGTGGGACGTCCCCAGGCAGATTTTGTAAGTTTGCCCACTTAAAAAGAAATGAAGGTTCTACAATTGTTATCATAGGTGTATTTAAATGATAGAGATCAGGGCTCAAAATTTCAAGTCCTGAGCTACTAGCCAGGCCTTAAGGGTTACTTGCCACCAGTTTCCCCACTCAACCCCTACCCTGCCTTAAACACGCCCTCATAAATTATCTTATGAAATTACAGTTAAATGTTTTATGCAGAATTAAGTTACAAAAATAAATATTAACAACAAATTTATCAGTGCCCATCAATGCAGCCTATCAGTGCCCATCAATGCAGCCTATCAGTGCTCATCAGTGCCCATGAATGCAGCCTATCAGTGCCCATCGGTGCAGCTTATCAGTGCCACCCCATCAGTGCCAGCTCACCAGTGCCCATCAGTGCAGCCTCACTAGTGCCCATCAATGCAGCCTGATGATTGCCCATCAATGTAGCCTGATCAGGGCCCATCAATGCAGCCTCATCAGTGCCCATCAATTCAGCCTGATCAGTGCTCATCAATGCAGCCTCACCAGTGCCCATTAGGGGTGTTGAATATAATCGTAGCATTGATGCATCGGGATTCGGGTGTCCACGATGCGGCATCGATGCTAAGACTGGCATAATCGATTGGCGGGTGACGTCATTCCGACTTGCCCCTCCCCTCCTGGGTGAAGCGCCCCATTATACTCTACAAGTTTTAAAATAACTGTGTCTTAAATAATCCCCTCTTATAATACATTAAGAGCCCCACTGTTCAAGTGTACATGCCTTTTAAAAAATATGTAGCGATATAAAGCATATTACAGACTGTTCCTCGGCGCTCATGTGACTGTCCGGCGCACAGCTCTCCTCTCTCCATCTAACAGCTACAGCGGGCGGGACTGAGAATACCCCTATGATATTAGCCGAGAGGAGAGCAGCAAGTGGCCAGAGTGATGCTAATTAATAGTCCTGTGAGCCTCCAGGTGGTTGACCAAATCAGGTCTCCAAAGTAGTGTATCTTACAAATGATCAGCTGCTAACATTACGCATGTCTCATATACCATGCAAGATAATCAAATCAAGTTATAAAACGCTGCACTATCAAAATGATAAATATAAATATATAATTAATAAAGTGGTATTGTGCTCTCTCGTGACATGTATAAAATGTCCAAAATACCATGCATTAATGTGCAAAAAATCTTCAATAAATAAATGAATTAATAAGAGTGCTCCAATAAGCCTGTGAAAAATATATATAAATATTCCAAAATATTTGTGCAATATTCAAACAAATAATAAATAAATATTTCAGAAAAAAATCATCCATGCAATTCAGTGTTACATCTATGCAATGCAGTGCTGTATCTCCGTAATTCAGTGATAGTGCAATGTTCAAACAATATTAGTGCTATGATCAAATTAACAGTCCATAAACATTCCAAAATCCATCCATGTGTTTCAGTGAACACAAATGAAAGTGCTGTGTGCTTATATAAGTGCTCCCCCCAGGTGATAGCCCCTCACCTTAGGGCGTGTGACCTTGCGATTAAGCTTGGTCAAAATGCGCCTTAGAACCTCTATGGGTTTGGTATTGTATGCTGGATAGGTTACACTTGTGCCTCTGTTCCTCACAGCAGTCCAGTTTATACCTCGGTATATCAATATAAAGAGAACTTCATGGTGCAGCATGTATTACCTTTATTTAAAATCACAATAAAAACCCACAATGGGTACTCACAATGTCAAGGCGCTTACATTGCGCCACTCTAAAACAGCGGTAACGATCGGGTGATGGCGGCTGGTAATGGGTTGGCGTACTAATCGTTCCCAACAGATGGTGTGTGTAGCGTTCCGTCCTGTCCCCTTCCCCTACGCGTGTCGATACAAGGGGCATTTCGTATCTTCATCAGGGGGTCATTTAATTGGACGATGAACCTGTCAGTTAATATATCCCATCCACGGCCATTTTGTTGTGGCCTGGAGACACTCTAGTGCACAACTCATGTAATGCTATGGAAGAAATGTCTATATGCAAAAATAGACGGATACAAATGGTGAAGGATAATAGCTATGGATTCCCCATTTTGCCTGATACATACAGTGGGGAAGGAAAGTATTCAGACCCCCTTAAATTTTTCATTCTTTGTTATATTGCAGCCATTTGCTAAAATCATTTAAGTTCATTTTTTTTTCCTCATTAATGTACACACAGCACCCCATATTGACAGAAAAACACAGAATTGTTGACATTTTTGCAGATTTATTAAAAAAGAAAAACTGAAATATCACATGGTCCTAAGTATTCAGACCCTTTGCTCAGTATTTAGTAGAAGCACCCTTTTGATCTAATACAGCCATGAGTCTTTTTGGGAAAGATGCAACAAGTTTTTCACACCTGGATTTGGGGATCCTCTGCCATTCCTTCTTGCAGATCCTCTCTAGTTCTGTCAGGTTGGATGGTAAACATTGGTGGACAGCCATTTTCAGGTCTCTCCAGAGATGCTCAATTGGGTTTAAGTCAGGGCTGTGGCTGGGCCATTCAAGAACAGTCACTGAGTTGTTGTGAAGCCACTCCTTCATTATTTTAGCTGTGTGCTTAGGGTCATTTAGCTGTGTGCTTAGGGTCAAAGAATCTTATTTAAAGCAATGTTGGTTGAAAAAGGGGAGGGAAAACCAATAGGACCTCTCCAATCCGGTCCTACCTTTTTCTAGGAATCTTAGGACTATTGCGGTACCAAAGGGATATAGACCATATTATATAAAATCTTTTAGTTTATTAAAGGATAAGACATTAAAAGAGTCCATACAAGGACACAATGGTGAATAGACAAAAACATAATAACAAAAAAATTTTTGGTTTACAGCAATGTTGACTCAGAATTTATATTAGTGCCCACACAGGTAGATGAAGGCAGGTTGTTTAGTACTTTGTGGACGTAACCTCTACAGTTATATACAATAGTATATAATCTCTTGGCATATCATTAGCATCTGATTAGGTACACAAGTGGTAATCACTGTCATGCCGATTAAATGTAATTGTTCTCTTTTACGTCTGACAGAACGATTGCACGGTTCTATCGGTGAGTACAATTGCTCCCGAGTGCATCTTTGTCAGCTATCTGTTGATTGTAAACATTACCAATTTCCATTTATATATTTGCACTCGTCTCCCCTTGTCCTGAATGACGTGAGGAGTTAATTCTCCCCCATACGGTGGGCTTGCGTCTCCCCGGCAGTTGGCGGGGCCTTCGATAGCCCTGCCTTTGCTTCTCCTGATTGATGCTTCCAGCGTCATGGGTTATGGAGCTACGCGCCTGCGCTGGGTCACTCCTCACGCATGCGCAGTAGTGGGGAGCCGGACCCGGAAACAGCGGCAGTTGATTGTTTGAGCGCCGCCGAGTTTCCGGGTAGGGGGCACATAAAGGCAGCAGACGCGCTCGTCTGCAATGTGAGGCACACATCCAGCTGACCAGCAACCCCTTTGGAAGCCGGTAAGTTTACTAGCATACTTGGGGGGATTATACAACTATGATGGTTTTTCTTTTTTCCCCTCTTCTACCAATCCTATTTAACTAACCGCCTGTACCTATTTGGAGGCATCCTTTACTGTTGAGAAGGATTTTTCAACAGTATGGATATTAACATCATGATACTTATTCACCCCTTAAGGCTTCCCGTAATGGCATAATTGCCTGGTTTAAGTGGCTGCTGTTTCTCTATCACTGAGTCTGGATGTGGATAGCCATCAAGTGTATTACAGCTTCTATATTACAGCAACAGTGGGTACATTGCTATAGACCCCCCTGCCTGTTTTATATTAACATTATTATGATCTCCAGTAAGGTGGTGGGGTTCCTTATTTGCCTCCCCTGTCTTCACCCCCTTTCTATCTCTATCTCTTCCCCGCTCTTTTTCCCTCCCTCCCCCTTCCCTTCCTTCCTCCCCCCCCCCCCCTTTCCTTCCCCCCTCCCCCTTCCCTTCCTTCCCCCCCTTTCCTTCCTCTCTTTCCCATCCCCCCTCCTTTCCTGCCTTCTCTTTCTTTCCTTCTCTTCTCCCTGTCCCCCCTTTTTCTTCCCTCCCCCCCCCCCTTCCCATTCTTCCTTTTCTCCCTCTTCCTTGCTCTTTCGTTTTCACTTTCACTTTCATCTCCTACTTCACACACCTAGGTGGTCCCTTCTCATCAATAAGCTTCTTGTGCACAATCACTTACTCATTTCATTTATTTTCTTTACAATAGTATTCCTAAGTGCCCCCCTTGCTCGCCCCCAGGGGAACACCCCTTGTGGGCGTCTCACAGTGTCGTTCCAGCCCTCTGTGGGCCAAGGGTGGTGAGTGCAATATCATAAATTACCTTCTCCAATGCTAATTATGTATACACTTTTCCACATAAATATGTAGTGATCACTTATTGTATTGTTGTAATGTTGATTGTTTTTTTTTTTTTTTTTTAATTCCTTTATTTTCACACTAAGTAGATACAGCCAGTTACATATTCAGTAATAGAACAATGTCAGAGTCAAACATGTGGAGTACAAAGAAAAGATTGTAAACAGTAGTATCAAAAACAACAAGGTCAACATATCTAGTTACCTTATTTAGCACCATATTCAAGGCTTATGGGGATGGTACCCCGGTATAACAATACTGCCTATGTATGAGACCTTGAGAGTGCTCTGGGATCTTAATTGTTTGACTTAATGCTGACTTCCTTGTATGTCAAATTGTGTCACTCAGTGATATAAGTATTTTTCCATATAATTGGTAAAAGTGGGGATCTAAAAAGCTATGTAGCTCAGACATGGGACCAATGAAAAGTTAATGGATTTTAGGATTTTCTCTGTATCTGGACAAAAAGAAACCCATGAATGAGTATGCGTAATACGAAGACTGGTATCCCCAAGGGTAGGAGAAGAATATAACCAGGATAAAAGGGGGAAGGAGGGCAAAGAAGGGGAGGGGACAAAAAGGAGAGCGGAGGCTGAAAGGGTGAGGTAGTGAAAAGGAAGGGTAAAGAAAGTATGAAATATGGTAGGATGTGTTGTCCTCTGCCTGGGAGATAATGCTAGCCCATTAAATTAGATAGATTATGCCATTTCCTGAAGATAGGCTTCTGTGTAGATAAAATGCTGCCAGGGTCTCCAGGTCTCTCGAAAGGTCTCCTCTCTATTGTGTAAGGTAGCAGTAAGATCCTCCATATCCCTTAGTTCGTTCACTTTAGTAAACCATAAGGACTTCGCTGGTGGTCTCTCCGATCTCCAGCAAAGGGGGATACAAGCCTTTGCGGCATTCAGTAGTTGGATGGTGAGGGAGGTCTTATATTTCTTAATGGGTCGTTCTGATAGATGGAGCAGACAGGCTGCAGGATTCCCCTCCAGGGAGACACCGGTGAGGTGTCCGATTGTGCGGGTAACCCCAAGCCAAAATGGGACGAGTTTGGAGCATGTCCAGAAGATATGTAACATCGTCCCCTCCTCAGCGCCACAACGCCAACAAAGGCTGGGCACCTGAGGGAAGAAACGATGCAGAATGGCAGGGACCCTGTACCAACGTGTCATAATTTTGTAACAGGTTTCCTGAACCCTAGTGGCAATTGAGGATATCTGAGCAAAGTAGAGAATTTTTTGTCTCTGCACATCAGTGAATTGGATTCCGAGTTCCGCCTCCCATTTAGTGAGAAACAGGGGTACGTACCCTTCCTCTGGTTGGGTTAGGGATGAATATAGCAGTGATAGACAGTGTCGTATTGGCTCCCCACGATGGCAAATAAGCTCCAGTTCAGTAAGTTTGCGGGTAATGCCTGGTTTCCTCAGGCAGCTGCGCAAAAAATTACGCAGCTGTAGGCCACTCCAAAAATCTAGGGGAGGGTCCGTCACCGACGCCCCGGCTTCTAAGGAAAGTTGACAATTGGGCCCCAAGAAATCGTGTAAGCGAAGTTTGGTGCCCATTGCCAGTCGCTTAAATTGCGGACTCTGAACTCCAGGTGGGAATTCCGGATTACCTAGAATCGGTACCATGGGGGACGGCTGCGGGGACACCGATGAGCGCCGAAAAGCATCTCTGACCACTGTTAGGGTGCTGCCCAGGGTGGGGTGCTCTGCAAGGTCCTTAGGCAGTGGTGTAGTGATCCAAGGCCAACTCTTGGCCGAACCCCCGGAGTCCTCTTCCTCCATAGCGACCCAGTGCTTCGCCTCTGCGTGACAGTGCCAGTCCACCAACCTAGTTAGGTGGACTGCTCTGTAATAAGCCTTAATGTCTGACAGGCCGACCCCACCCCTACTTTTCGCCAGGTAAAGAAGTTGGAGTCTAACTCGTGGTTTGCGATGGGACCAGACAAAGGCCCGGAACATGGAGTCAGTTCGTTTGAAAAACGCTGGAGGTAATCGGATGGGAAGTGCCTGTAGCAGGTATAACACCCTTGGCAGTAATGTCATCTTGAGCGCACTACATCTGCCGAACCAAGTCAGCGTCAGAGAATGCCAGTATAGGAGGTCCGTTTTGAGACGTAGGAGTAGCGGGGCAAAATTAGCCGAGTATAATTCAGCAGGATCTGAGGTGATGTCAACTCCTAGGTATCGTATAAGCTTGGTTGCCCATCTCAGTGGAAAGGTCGAACGTAAACGTTGGACAATTCTTTTGTCTATCGTTATGTTAAGGATGGAGGATTTGGTTAAATTGATCTGGAACGAGGAGAGAGCACCATATTCTTGAAGGGATCGGAGCAAGTTGGGGAGAGAAGTGGTTCTGTTAAAAAGAAGATAAGGTCGTCCGCAAAAGCGGCCACCTTATGAGATCCCGAGGGTTTCGGGTAACCTACAATGTCTGAGTTCGCCCTTATCGTACACAGAAGGGGTTCTAGGGACAAGATAAAGATCAGGGGGGAAAGGGGGCATCCCTGACATGTGCCATTTCGGATGTCAAAAAAGTCCGATCTCGTCTCGTTCACCTTGACCGATGCAGTGGGGTGAGTATACAAGGAAAGTATCCACTGTAACATGGATGAGCGAAGGCCTATGTGCTTGCTCTAAAGTTGCCCGGATAAAGGACCAGTCGACACGATCAAAGGCCTTCTCCGCGTCGGTTGACAGCAGGAGAAGAGCCCGTTTGGTAGTCTTCGCCGCATGTATCAGATTAATAACTCGGATGGTGTTGTCCCTTGGTTCTCGTAGCGGCACAAAGCCTGCCTGGTCTCAGTGAATCAGACTCGGTACATGGGGGAGCAATCTATTGGCCAGGATCTTGGCAAAAAGTTTAAGGTCCGAATTCAGGAGTGCAATTGGGCGATAGCTCCCACATAGTAGCGGATCTTTACCCTCTTTCGGAATGAGGGAGATATAAGCCCTTAGGGTGTCTACTGGGAATAAGTTCCCCTCCGTGATGGTGTTAAAAGCAGAAACCAAAGGTTTTGATAGTATGTCGAAAAAAGTTTTGTAGTACACTGGGGTTAGGCCGTCAGGGCCAGGGGCCTTTTTCGGTTTCGAAGAGGCCAGTGCCGCTCCCAATTCTTCAACAGTCAAGGGTTCCTCCAACTCCTCCCTTATATCATCTGGTAGTGACGGCATGCCTGAGGCAGCTAAGTAAGATTGGGGGGTATGCCTGCCCTCCATTGGGGAGTCCATAGATTGCGGTCTGTCTAAATTATAGAGACCTGTATAGAAAGCGCGGAACTCCTCCGCCATGTCTGAAGAGGTATTTAGCTTCTGTCCCATAGATGACTGTATGTGAGGGATATAGGTTTTGGTGCGAGGGCCCTGCAGAGCTCTGGCCAGAAGTGACCCGGGTTTGTTTGAGAACTCAAACATAGTACGACGTGCCCATGCTAGTTTCTGTTTGGTCTTATGAAATAAAAGTGTACAAAGTTCCTCACGGGCCTTCTGAAGATCCCGGAAGGTTGCACGAGCTAGACTAGCCTTATGTATACTCTCCAGATTGCGGATCAATGCAAGGAGCTCCTCCGTGCGTTGAAGTCTATCCCGCTTGAGACGGGCTCCTATTTTGATCAATTCGCCTCTTACAACCGTCTTGTGGGCTTCCCAGACCACAAGGGGGTTGGGAACTGACCCCTCGTTGACGGAAAAGTACTCCCGCAGTGCGTTCAGTATCTCTGAGCGGGTTTCCTCCGATTGAAGCAGTGCTTCATACAGTCGCCAGGATGGGGGAGACCGAGTCATTAACCCCAACTGGAGGGTCAGGTGGACTGGCGCATGATCGGAGAAAGATTTGACATCTATGGACGTAGAAACCACTTTGTTGAGATCTTTATGTGACAACAGCAGATAATCTAACCGCGAGTAGGTGTGGTGCACCTGTGAGTAAAATGTATAGTCTCTGTCTTGGCTGTGAAGCAACCGCCAAGGGTCAACTAGGTGCAGGGTATGGAGGTCCGCCTTGAGATGTCTCAGGCGAGAGTAGGACAGGTGTGAGGCTCCACGTGAGACGTCCAAGGTCGGATCCATGGCAAAATTAAGGTCTCCGCCAAAGATAAGCATCCCCTCTGAGAACTCCAAGAGCTCAGAGAGGAGCTTGCGCAAAAACTGTGGATGGTTCACATTGGGGAAGTAGACATTTGCGAAAGTGACCCGCACATCGGACACCCTTCCCTTTAGGAGAAGAAAGCGACCCTGCTCGTCTGCCTGCTGCGCCTCAAACACCCATGGAACCGACCTGGCTATAATGATGCTGACCCCTTTCGATTTGGAGATCGGAGAGACACTATGGTATGCTACAGGAAAGGCCCCGTTGGTCAGCCTAGGTATAGAATCTGCACGGAAGTGCATCTCCTGTAGAAAAGCGACATGTGTTTTGCCCCTGCGCAGGTCAGCTAGAAGCTGCGAGCGCTTCTCTGGTATATTAAGGCCACGCGTGTTTAGAGAGGTGATCTTGAGGTGACCCATTGTATCTTCTGGCAGGGAAATGGATGTCTATAGGCGTGTGGGAGAATCCCAAAAATAGAACCCCCTCCAGGCAGAGGTCAAGGGTAGGGGAAAATAGACCGGGGGGGAAAGAGTAATGAGGGAGAAAGAGAGGAAGGGGAGAGGGATGGGGTAGGGGAGTGAACGGTTCCTGTCGTAGACTAACTATGGGCCCCTGTTGCACACGAAAAGTGTCCACACAGGGGTCCACCCTAATGTGGGGGTGGAAGGAGCGTTGAGGTCTACTCTAAATTAAGTAGAGTTTAGGCAGTAATCAGGATAAACAATATAGGTGGAGATGTGGGGGAATAGCGCCTCTGAGAATCGTAGTGTTTCTGATATGAGAACCAACATAACTGAACATTACCTTTAGTAATTAGTACCTGCAGCAAAGCTGCCGAGCACCCTCCGCCATAACCATTCGGTGATAGTGTCCCCGGGAGGCTCATGGACGTCAGAAAGAATCCCATTACCAGTGCGATCGATAGATATTATTGGCAGGATCCATGCTGACGTCCCATGGCAAAGCCCGCAACACCAAGACCAAGGGTCTTTTACCCTCGCGCCGGGAAGTACCGAAGCAAGTTGTGGAGGGCGAGGTCAATACAAACAGTGCAAATGAAAAATAATAAAATAATGAAATAAAACGGCATAAAATAGCACAACAAAACATAACATAACAGAGCATGTCACCCATGATTGCCACATCCCTGGGATTGTTACCCGCTATGGCACTACACCCCCCCCCTCCCCTTCCTAATACGTAGCTACTTGCATATCCTTCAGGAAAAACTAGGGGGAGTAGAGGGTCTTGGAGGTACCCCAGGTGCCAAGCAAAATACCCATTAAATAGGGAAAACAGATAAAAGGAAACAGAAAAACAAAAACAAAACCAAAACAGGCCCTCTGGGCACCCATCCGAGACCGGGAAGCCAACATTTCAAGGAGATAATGAAATTCAGTAGAAGCATCTTGAGGCGTCGGGGCTTATGGCCCGTTTGCTGATCTCCCTGCTGCATCCGCCTCCCCCCAGCCACCAATAGTGGATCCGTATGGGAGAAACAAGACTATTAAGAGTCTGATTTGACCCAGCACCTCACTGAGCAGGCTAGCAAATGTCAGTTGACATCCCGTAATCCCAAACGGGAACCAAAGGTACACCCGGGGGTCAGGAGTCCTTAGAGTGTACTATGTAAGGTAGTCAACGCGGCCCCAGGAAGTCGCCCATCAAAGCAGTTCCAAAAACCTCTTGTAGGGGTAGATCTAATGTTCTTGGAATACCCAGGAAGGTAATGCAATGTGAGCGTTCATCATGTCTTACCAGTCCTTGAAATAAGATGAGAAGTTAAGCTTCGAAGGACCTTGGGTGGGGTCTAACAGTCTCTCGACTAGTGGCGCGTGAGCGCGGTCGACGGACACGTTGCGGCCTGGGCAATGGTGGGCCAAGGGCCTCCAGGGACAACAGGTAGTCAAACCAGTTAGGGACACTCACAGCAGGCTTGGCTAGGAAGCTGAACAAGTCTGAGAGTTGGTCTGGTGAGCGTAGGTAGAATTCTGCTCCTCGCCTCCGCACAATTAGATGGAAGGGGTGACCCAAGCGGTAAATCGCCTCCGCCGTACGGATTACCTCCAACAGGGGTCTCAGAAGGCCACGCATTGCTCTCGTTTGCCTGGAGATGTCTGGGTAAATCCGGATCAACGCACCGTCAAAGTCAATTGGGCCGCGTTCCCACGCCAGGCGTAGGATTTCCTCTTTTATATTAAAGAAATGTACCCTACACAGGACATCTCGTGTCTCGTGGGAGGTCTATGGCATCAGGATCTTGGGATGCTGCGGGGGGCGCCCTGGGTCCTGGGATACGGTGGACCCTATCCAGCTCCAGCTCCGTAGCCGGCGGTTTTCCGAGGACCTGATTCAGGATAGCCACCACCGTTGCGCGTAGGTCTGAACCCATGGTTGCTTCAGGGATGCCGCGGAGGCGCAAATTGTTGCGTCTGCTCCTGTTCTCGCTGTCATCTAGCTTTAAATGTATATCCACAAGATGGCGGCGAAAGCCACACTGCTCCTGCTCCATGGCGGTAATGCAGGCATCAGAAGTGTATGTGGAGGATTCCAACACAGTGACCCTCTCTTCTACTGTATCCACTTGTTGGCGTAAGTCATGTAGTTCCCTGGAGAGTGCATTAACTATGGATGCCGCCATTTCCTGTAGGTCTTGCCTTGTGGGCAGACCAGCCACAATGTCTCTGAGAGAGCCCTCCACATTACTGCCTGTCTCCCTTGTATGACCGCAGCTAGGTTGGGTGTCTGTGATAGGGATCACAGGGGATAGTATAGGGGAGGCTGACCTGTCATCCTGAGCTGCTCGGTCATCTCCAGCATTAGATCCCGGCTGAGTGCTCTTCTTAGATGAGGCGGCGGCGCTCGTCGGAGGAACCCGAGGCGGCGCCATCTTGGCCGGAGCGGCGGGGGAAGAAACAGCGTGTTGCCTGAGGAAATAGTGGGTGATTTCTGAACCCTTCTGTGCCCCCAAGTCCAGCGGGTGTTTGCGGTCCCCTGGCATGAATTCCGTCTCTCTCTGACAAGATTTACTGTCCGTTCTCAGGGCCTTCCCGCACAGAGCTCCGAGGTGTGCGCCCTCACTCTGCTATCGCTCGGCCACGCCCCCTTAAATGTTGATTGATTTTTTTGTCATTCTGTAGAAAATGTACTAGACGCCTCCCGAAGAAGTGACTTGACCGCGAAACTGTAGAGGTTACGTCCACAAAGTACTAAACAACCTGCCTTCATCTACCTGTGTGGGCACTAATATAAATTCTGAGTCAACATTGCTGTAAACCAAAAATGTTTTTGTTATTATGTTTTTGTCTTATCACCATTGTGTCCTTGTATGGACTCTTTTAATGTCTTATCCTTTAATAAACTAAAAGATTTTATATAATATGGTCTATATCCCTTTGGTACCTCAATAGTCCTAAGATTCCTAGAAAAAGGTAGGACCGGATTGGAGAAGTCCTATTGGTTCTCCCTCCCCTTTTTCAACCAACATTGCTTTATACAGATTAAGGATGATGGTACCTATTAACTATTAAATACCCTGATAACTTAACCGGGTGGCATACTTTTGATAAAGAATCTTATTTCTCACCATCTTGGTGTCCTTCAGGTGTTTTTTTTTAGCAAACTCCATGTGGGCTTTCATGTGTCTTGCACTGAGGAGAGGCTTCCGTCGGGCCACTCTGCCATAAAGCCCCGACTGGTGGAGGGGCTGCAGTGATGGTTGACTTTCTACAACTTTCTCCCATCTCCCGACTGCACCTCTGGAGCTCAGCCACAGTGATCTTTAGGTTCTTCTTTACTTCTCTCACTAAGGCTCTTCTCCCCCGATAGCTCAGTTTGGCCAGATCTAGGTAAGGTTCTGGTCATCCCAAACATCTTCCATTTAAGGATTTAAGGAATATGGAGGCCACTGTGCTCTTAGGAACCTTAAGTGCAGCAGGAATTTTTTTGTAACTTTGGCCAGATCTGTCTGTCTTGCCACAAGCTCAGTTCCTTTGACCTCATGATTCTCATTTGCTTTGACATGCACTGTGAGCTGTTAGGTCTTATATAGACAGGTGTGTGGCTTTCCTAATCAAGTCCAATCAGAATAATCAAACACAGCTGCACTCAAATGAAGGTGTAGAACCATCTCAAGGATGATCAGAAGAAATGGACCATGTGATATTTCGGTTTTTCTTTTTTTAATAAATATGCAAAAATTTTAACAATTCTGTGTTTTTCTGCCAATATGGGGTGCTGTGTGTACAATAATGAGGAAAAAAGTGAACTTAAATGATTTTAGCAAATGGCTGCAATATAACAAAGAGTGAAAAATTTAAGGGGGTCTGAATACTTTCCGTCCCCACTGTATAATGAAAAACATTTAACGCTGACAGTGCTGAATTAAATTACTCAGGACGAACGTGGGAAGATCAGACCGGCACCCCATACTTTAAACCGGCTAACATGAGACATAGAACTGTATACAATATATCAATACAATTAGAAGTGAATATATTAAAAATAGATAAATAAAAGATATATCAATAAAACATTATATCCACAATGACTATTTGTTTTTATGATTGCTTCTGCAAATCCCTACAAAATTTTAATCATTGTACTATCCTTAAGGATTTCAAGATAAACTGCGCCTGTACTTGAACTCCCACCACTGTGCTCTAGGATAAACTCACTCTGATATGCCTACCTGCCACTTAATGTGATAAATTGTGAATAGTATTTAAATCTCTATTAAACAATGAAATAGTGAAAAAAAATAGTGGCGCTAAAATATACTAATTAAAAATACAAACTCACTCTCTAAGAATGTGCAATGTGTCAGCATATAAAAAATCACTTAAGTATAGCTTGCGCTATGCTAAATGTACCACCCTTGTGACAAGTGAAAAAAATGCCTTCTATAGCTTAATCCACTCGGTAAAAGAAAGCAAAATATAAATCCAAACAAAAAAAGGGAAAACCGTCCAGTGATGATTTCTGTGAACAATTCTTATTTCATCTACCACACCTCCATGTACGTGATCCCGCTCCCTTCAGATACCGCATTCACCAATAGGTGATGCCTCACACTCTCTTGTTTGGCACATACGCTTTAAGCCACATATGTCAGGCTAAATACACTCAACCTATATGGGGGGGGTCTTCTGAACCGTGAGAGGTTGAACCCGACAGGATGGATGGATGGAGAAAAAATAAATAAAAATAAACTTTAAAAGGCGTCCGGAGAGAGGACGAAAAAATAACTTATTTATTTATTTTTCTCCATCAATCCATCCTGTCGGTTTCAGCCTCTCCCAGTTCAGAAGACCCCTCCCCCATATAGGCTATAAATCTCCTGAGGAGAGACACCTCGCAAACACAGTTGGAGATCGGAGAGTGTATTTAGCCCGACATATGTGGCTGAAAGCGTATGTGCCAAACACGAGTGTGAGGCATCACCTATTGGTGAGTGCGGTATCTGAAGAGAGCGGGATCACGTACACACAGGTGTGGTGGATGAAATAAGAATTGTTCACAGAAATCATCACTGGGACTGTTTCCCCTTTTTTTGTTTGGATTTATATTTTGCTTTCTTTCACCGAGTGGATTAAGCTATAGAAGGCATTTTTCTTTACTTGTCACAAGGGTGATACATTTAGCATAGCGCAAGTGATTTTTTTTAATATGCTGACACATTGCACATTCTTAGAGAGTTTGTGTTTTTAGTTTGTTTACTTTATTTTTTTCACTATTTCATTGTTTAATAGAGATTTAAATGCCATTCAAAATTTTTAATCATTGACAGTTGTTTTTATCTCTTCAAGAGTGCATCAAATAAATGAATTAATTTTTTACTTGGCTATATGTATGTAAGTTTTTATGCTGGACCCATGGAGCGCTGCTCTTTTGTTTTAGTGACAAGATGGTAGACCTGCACAAAGGCTGGAATGGGCTACAAAACCATCAGCAAGAAACTTGGTGTTAAGGAGACAGCTGTTGGAGAGATTATTCACAAATGGAAGAAATACAAAATAACCATGGATTGCCCTCGGTCTGGAGCTCCATGCAAGATTTTGCCTTATGGGGTAAGAATGATCATGACAAAAGTGAGGGATCAGCCCAGAACTACACGGGAGAAGCTTGTGAATGATCTTAAGGCAGTTGGGACTACAGTCACCAAACAAACCATTGGCAACACAATACGTTGCCGTGGATTGGAATCATGCAGCACCCGCAAGGTCCCCCTCCTTAAGAAGGCACGTGTAGGCCTGTCTGAAGTTTGCCAAACATCTAAATGACTCAGAGAAGGATTGGGAGAAAGTGATGCGGTCAGATGAGACCAAAATTGAGCTCTTTGGCATTAACTTGACTGGCTGTGTTTGGAGGGGAAAAAAAGGCTCACTACGACCCTAAAAACAGAGTTGTTTCTCTGCTAAAGGAACAGGTCGACTTTACCGCATTGAGGGGCCAATAGACGGGGCCATGTATTGTAAAATCTTGGAAGAGAAGCTTCTTCCTTCAGCCAGAACACTGAAGATGGGTCATGGATGGGTCTTCCAGCATGACAATGACCCAAAACATATCGCCATGGCAATAAAGGAGTGGCTCAAGAAGAAACACATCAAGGTCATGGAGTGGCCTAGCCAGTCTCCAGACCCTTATCCTATTGAAAATTCATGAAGGGAGCTGAAACTTCAAGTTGTCAAGTAACAGCCAAGAAACCTTAAGGATTTAGAGAAGATCTGTAAAGAAGAGTGGACCAAAATCCCTCCCGAGATGTGTGCAAACCTGATAACCAAGAACAAGAAATGTCTTACCTCTGTGCTTGCCAACAAGGGTTCACCAAGGGTCTACCAAGTACTAAGTCATGTTTTACTTGGGGATCAAATACTTATTCTACTCACTGAACTGCAACTCAAATTATAACATTTGCATCATGTGTTTTTTCTGGATTTTTGGTTGATATTCTGTCTCTATCATTTAAAATATACCTATGAAAAAAATTATAGACCCTTAATTTCTTTGTAAGTGGGCAAACTTACAAAATCTACAGGGAATCAAATAATTATTTTCCCCACTGCATAATATATATATATATATATCCTTGTATTGAGGTGGTTATACTGGGATCACGGTTGAGGCTACAACCATGATCCCGGTATCATTTTTTTTACATCAGATGATTCTCTTTTATGGATTTTGTCACTTATAGTTTTACTTTGTTGACAAGCCAGTACTAGCTTGTAAAGCCGCAGATCAAACCTAGTAGATTGGGAGATAAGGTAAGTGCCTCTGGTAGGAGTACATGGTAACTCAAGTGTAGATTATCCTGCAATGAATCCTGTATGGTGAAGGTGCAGGAGGAAGCACCTGAGTACCTTATAAGGGCTCTAGGTGGAAGTTTAAGTGCGTGACCAATGGTGTGATGTAACATTTGTTCATCCACCTAAGACTGAGTGGATAAAATTTTAGCACCAAGTTTGAAAAGTTATTGGACACATATTTCTGTACATACACATTAAAGGCTTGTTTACACTTGCTTCAAAACATGGCATTGGACACACTTTTTTAAAGCACTCTGAACACCAATCAAAGAACCTGTCACTAAATAAAATGATTAGCTTACAGTCCTGTTCACACGTGTTTGCTTTGCTTCAAAAATTATACTCCATGTCGCTTTAGTGGTTCTTCATATCTTCTAAAGAAGTCTATGACAAAGATCGCTTCAAGCACCTGCATCTTTTGAGAGGCTTTTATTCAGCTTTAGCTTTGCTTTGTTTTGGAGCAATTGCAGGTATAAGATATCAACACACGCCCAGGGCACCTGCCATGCTTCAATAAAAAAGCACCACCAAATCATTGCAGAAATGAAAAAAATCGCCTGTTAAGGGAAGACCACATAGGCACAATTTAGAGGCCACGTCACCTGACCAGGTTTTGAGTCATAGGCTTCTTCTGGCCAAATTCACCAGGGCTGAGGTCCTCAGCTGAAAAACTCCACTGCCCAAAAGAGGAGAGGGATGGATTTCAGAATCTGTTCCTGCCAACAAATGCGTCTGTATTTGTGTGAACCAAACTTCTAGGTTTCTGGCTACACAAGTGGATGCTAGGGCCAGCTTAAGATTCCCAATGGATGAGTCCCAGGCCCTGCGTAGAAGGATATCTCCTCTTTTATCCATCGGATCACTCAGCGTACCCATATCGTCAAACGCTAGGTCCGTGTTTTTTGAAACTTTTTAAAGAGGTGCGTCTAACTTGGGATTTTCGTTCCATGGCTGCGCTGTGTCCTCTTTAAATGGACCTTTTTAGGTTACGGGAAATAAGTTTTATCTCTGGATTATCCCACTCCAGCTTGATCGTATCAAGAAGGGAACTATGCACTGGGAAAACTCTAGCCTTTTTCTTAGGCAAACCTTCGTACATAAGGTCATGTTTAGACAATTGCACCTTCTCCTCTAAATAAGGGGCGTGTAGATAGCCTTTAATAAGTCATTGTCTTCCAAAGACAACTTATGCCTCGAGCCCCTTACGGATTTCTCTATCCCTGGGCTCTGTATCTGACCTGGATTCATCCGGAGAAGAACGGGTAGATCTGGCTTCTACCTCAGAGTCTTCGCACTCTGCTGTGGAGCACTAGGACCGGCTGAAGTCCTATCTAGAGATGGACCCTGCAAGGGGACCTGGATCTTAGCAATCGGTGTCTTGAATGAGCTGAACGTTGACAATAGCTCATACCTAACAGAAGTCAGCATTTTCAGACAGGAAACTACTGGGTCATCCTTAACTAGGCTGTCTATACAGGTGTGGCAAACTGCTTTGCTCCACGAGGAGCTCAATTTTTTTCAGCAAACAGCACATTTCCTTTTGGGTGGCTGCGCTTGGGCCTTGTCCTGTGTCTTGGTCTGTAGCACAAAAACAAATTACCCACAGTGTAATTCAAGCCACACACAACATAACATCTCATGCAGGATGGAGGAAAATGTGCCCCTTTCACCCAGTCCCTACTGGCTACAAGTGGGAAAACACAGGATGTGCATGGAAGTACAAAACACTTCAAGCTTACCTATGAGGTGCTGGTGCCTGCATCTGCTGCCTGTACAGGTGTCGCAGAGGAGTCCATCCCGCCCCTGTGATGGTCCGCCGCCTCTGCTGGGTCTGCACCCTTTTGAACACCAGTGTCCCTGGTCACACTGTTCAGAGACCGGAACCAGCATCTCCGGCGCCCGTTGATGACACACCCCACCCTGGAAGTGACCCCACTGGGTACTTCCTGTGGGCAAGCTTGGAGTGCAGAAGCTCTGCCCCCTCCACACACTGCGGCTGCCTTTCCCCCACACATGCAGCCAGCCTGTCAGCAGGGAAACAAGCCGCCCTGCGGCTCATGGGCAGGGGCTCAGATGTACATCACTGTACTGGCCCTCTCCAGGCACTGAGAACCAGGGACAGCAGCAGCCATACCTACTTCCTCGATGGAGGTGCCGCTCTGGATCAGAGGAGAAGGTAGGATGACTACCCCAATCGCTCCAGGAGCTACGCTCATGAGACTCTAGGGAAACCAGGGTTCCAGGAAACATATTACCCCCACGTCCGGAGGAGAAACATACTGACATGGGGCCTGGAGGACTGCCCTTTTATCCAGTGGGGGTTAACGTGTTTCCTGTCCTGGTATGAAGAGCCCTAGGTCCCATGGGCTGTCCTGGAAGATGCTTAGAGAAAGATATATCAAGTTTTTAGAGCAGCAGAGGCAAGAATGGGACAACAATCCTCACAAACTTCAGCAACTGCTCTCCTCAGTTCCCAGATGTTTACAAAGTATTGTTAAAAGAAGAGGTGATGCTACACCGTGGTAAACATGGCCCTGGATTTGGAATTGGAGTTGTACTTTTCCAGCTTTTTGTTGCCCTGTCTCAACTTTTTTCAGATGGGTTTCCCTCAAGTTCAAAATCACCTTACTTTTTTCTTAAAATGTTTTTTTTCTCAGGTTTAAACATTTGATATGTTTTCTATTGTGAATAAAAGGGTTTATGAGATTTGCAAATCATTGCATTGTGTCCCAACTTTTTTTTGGAACTGGAGTTCTATATAGATAAAAAAAATAAATACAAACACATAGCCTTTAAGTATTCATACCCCTCAACAATTTTCCACATTTTGTCATGTTACAACAAAAAATATAAATGTATTTTATGTGATAGACAAACATAAAGTGGCACATAATTGTGAAGCGGAAGGAAAACGATAAATGGTTTTCAAACTTTTTTACAAATAAATGTGAAAAGTGTGGCATGCGTTTGTATTCAGCCCCCCAGTTAATACTTTTAGAACCACCTTTCGCTGCAATTACAGCTGCAAGTCTTTTTGGGTATGTCTCTACCAGCTTTGCACGACTAGAGTGTGAAATTTTTGCAAAATAGCTCAACCTCTGTCAGATAGGATGGAGAGCATCTGTGAACAGCAATTTTATGTTTCAATCATTTTTATTCAAGTTTAACAAGTAGCCAGTGTGCAATAGTTGCACCCATGCAGGGGCTAGCATTGACAGTCATCACACAAGTTAGCCAAAAAGAGGCAATGTAAACAAAGGAGAAAATGAGAACTAACATGGCAGCAGAGGATAGGCATGTTTCATAAGGCCGCCAGGGGTCCTGAGAAGGTTCCCCAAACCAGTGGGGCATCCCCTGGTCCCACCAATACCCATACAGTGGTGCCATATACAGGAACTCAGGAGAAATTGAAACAGAAAGGTGGCGCTAAAGAAAGGAGTGCGCACCTGACAGGAAAGGAGCCAGGGAAGGCTAAGGGAAGAAAGAGGGAGGTCCAGAGATCGAGAGAAGGGGGAATAAAGGGCTCGGGAGCATCGGGACTGTCCATCATAGGTGACCCAAGCTGGCTGGGGGGAGAGTGGGAAAAGCATGACAGCAATGGTTCCCAAACTTTAAGGCACTTAGCATGGGAGTTGTTGCGGATACTGGACATATGTTTGTTAAGCATTAACGCAGTCACATGATCTAGCACCCCCTGGAAGGGGACAGATGGTTTTTTCAGGCTTGGGCAATTGTTCTTTTGGCTGACAAAAATAAGAAAGAAGTGAGCTTCCGCTGATGGGCGAATAGGCCCAAGCTGGGACAATGCAGGAAGGCAAACTTGGCTTCTTTTGATATAGAGAGTTGAAACCGTAAATAAGAGGGCAAAAACAGGACCAGAAACGAATTAGTCTAGGGCATGTCCACCATGTATGTACTACATCACCCCGATTGGTCACAGCCCCGAGAACAGCAGTCATTGGAAGACAGATTGGCATGGGCAATGCAGGTCGGAACCCAATACCAACGTGAAAGCACCTTATATGCTGCTTGTAAAGCGGCTGTGTTAAATGAGCATTTGGTCACAGAGGGCCAGGCCCCGCTCCAGTCAGCTACCAGTTGCCAAGTCTCGTTCCCACTGAGCTGCATAGGTGCGAGGAGGAACAGATATTCAAAGAGGGCTGAAATGAGGCCCGGGGATCCCAGAGAGCGCTGGCAGATATGTTCAGAAGTAGTTTTTTGGAATGGATATGTAGCAGTTCTGCGCAGCTAGGCAAGCCAATGCTGGAGTTGGAGGTAGCAGAAGAATTCAGTTTCTGGGATATCACGGGACTCCCGCAGCGGTGAACAGCAATTTTCAAGTCTTGCCACAGATTCTCAGTTGGATTTAGGTCTGAAAGGCCATTTTAACATGAATATGCTTTGATCTAAACCATTCCATTGTAGCTCCTGCTGTATGTTTAGGGTTGTTGTCCTGCTGAAAGGTGAACCCCCACCCCAGTCTCAAGTCTTTTGCAGAATCCAACAGGTTTTCTTAAAAGATTGCCCTGTATTTGGCTCCATCCATCCATCTTCCCATGAACTCTGACCAACTTCCCTGTCCCTGAAGAAAAGGATCCCCACAACATGATGCTGCCACCATCATGTTTCCCAGTGGGGATGGTGTGTTCAGGGTGATGTGCAAGTGTTTTCCACCACACATAGCGTTTCGCTTTTAGGCAAAAAAGTTCAATTTTGATCTTATTTGACCAGAGCACCTTCTTTCACATTTGCTGTGTCCCCTTGCCTTGCTTCTCGCAAACTGCAAAACTGGACTCTCTTTCAACATTGACTTTCTTTGGGCCACTCTTCCATAAAGGCCATATTTGTGGAGTCCACAACTAATGCCCTGTACACACAACCGGTTTTCCCGTTGGAATAAACTCTGAAGGTTTTTCCGACGGAATTCCGCTCCAGCTGTCTTGCATACACATGGTCACACCAAATTCCGACCGTCCAGAACGCGGTGACGTACAACACGTAGGACGGGACTAGAAAACAGAAGTTCAATAGCCAGTAGCCAATAGCTTCCGTCTCGTACTTGCTTCAGAGCATGCGTCGTTTTTGGTACGGAACAGCAGACGAGCGGTTTTCCCGATAGGAATTGGTTCCATCTGGAAAAATTTAGAACATGTTCTCTTTCTAGGTCCGTCAGAATTTTCGACGTAAAAAGTCAGATGGGGCACACAAACGATCGGAATATATGATGAAAAGCTCCCGTCTGACATTCCGCTCGTGTGTACAAGGCATAATAGTTGTCCTGTGGACAGATTCTCCCTCCTGAGCTTTGGGGATCTCTGCAGCTCCTCCAGAGAGTTACCATGGGCCTCTTGGCTGCTTCTCTGATTAATGCTCTCCTTGCCAGGCATGTCAGTTTAGGTAGGTTTGCAGTTGTGTCATACTCTTTTTTTTTTTTTTCATAACCTAACCCTGCTTTAAACTTCTTTACAACTTTATCCCTGGTCTCTCTGGTGTGTTCCTTGGCCTAGATGATGCCATTTGTTCACTAAGGTTCTCTAACAAACCTATGAGGGCTTCACAAAACAGCTGTAATTCTATTACACACAGGTGGACCAATTAGATGACTTCTTAGGGCAATTGGTTCCACTAGATTTTAGTTAGGAGTATCAGAGTAAAGGGGGCTGAATACAAATGCACGCCACATTTATCATTTTCCTTCCACTTCAGAATCATGTGCCACTTTGTGTTGGTCTATCACATAAAATACATTTATGTTTTTGGTTGTAACATGACAATGTGGAAAAATTTCAAGGGGTGTGAATACTGTACACACAACTACACCTAATAGAATTAGAGATGCACCAAAATTTCAGCCGTCAAAACATTTCAGCCGCAAATGGTGTTATCGGCAGATAAGAGAAAAAGGTGAAGATAAGATAATGGCTCCGAAAACGCACCGCATTATCTTACCATATTTGACTGTACTTTTGGGGTGTTTTTCATAGTCATGTGACTCAAAAACTGCATCAAAAATGTAACATTGGTGAATTAATCATGTGTTCTTGTTGCGTTTTCAATGCATTAGAACTGGGAGGTGCGTTTTTTTTTTTAAATGACCAAAAATGCACAAAGCTGGATTTTTAACACCACAATGGAAGCCAACAGACTTTTTAAAAAAAAAAAAACAGTTTCATGCTTTAAAAAAAAACAAAACAGCAAAGTTAGCCAAATTTTTTTGCATTGTGTGAAAGATGAAGTTACGCCGAGTAAATAGATACCTAACATGTCACGCTTCAAAATTGCACACGCTCGTGGAATGGCGCCAAACTTTGGTACTTAAAAATCCCCATAGGCGACGCTTTAAAATTTTTTACTGGTTACATGTTTTGAGTTACAGAGGAGGTCTTGGGCCAAAATTATTGCTCTCGTTCTAACGTTCGCGGCGATACCTCACGTGTGGTTTGAACACCGTTTTCATATGTGGGCGGGACTTACGTATGCGTTCGCTTCTGCGTGCGAGCTCACTGGGACAGGGGCGCTTTATAAAATTTTTTTTTTTTTTTATTGTTGATTTTACTTAAAAATTTTTATTTTTACACTTTAAAAAATTTTTTTTTTTTTTGATCACTTTTATTCCTATTACAAGGAATGTAAACATCCCTTGTAATAGGAATATGACACGATCAGTCCTACTTACAGTGAGATATGGGGTCAATAAGACCCCACATCTCACCTCTAGGCTGGGAAGCCTAAAATAAAAAAAAAAAAATAAAACGATCGCCGCTTCACAGCCAAAGCGGCGCCGGTTTTTTTTAATGCAGAGGCCGGGCGTGACGTCATAACATCGCGCCCGGCCTCCGAACGATCATAGAGACTCCCGCGACCATCTGGTCCGCCGGAAATCTCTATGGTGAACATCCGGTGCCGGCGGATCCGCTGTCCGACTCACCGATCGCTGAGGTGAGTCGGTAGAAGCACCGGAGGGCGGCGGGAGGGGGGGACGTCCCCTCCCGCCACCCGTAAGAACGATCAAGCGGAGGAACAGCCGCTATGATCGTTCTTATGGTGTACGGAATCGCCGGCTGAAAATGCCGGTATCTGAATGATGTCTGTAGCCTCAGACATCATTCAGATATAAGCCCCGAAAGTCGAGGACGTCATATGACGTCCTCCGGATGCCAAGCGGTTAAAAAGGCAAATACAATACAATTATATAGAAAAATCTCTTTTTTTTAAAAAAAACTGTCATTTTCAGTTTTTGGCCAAGTGCAGCCTGCATTTTTGATTTTGGCACCAAAATATCCATTCGGTGTGCCTCTAAATAGAATATATTAATAGAATCATTGGCATGAGAATTTTTTGTTTCACAGCATTTTTAACATTTTAGTGGTGCGTGTTTTTTAGATTTTAATAAAGGGAGGCGCAGAGAGCAGAAACCCATGATGTTGCTCCAGTGCACATGTCAGGAAGGGAAAATTGTTAAGAGGCAATAAACAGTTTTCAGGTTTCTGAGACTGTTTGTGGACCTGTGCTTAGTTAAAATGTTGCCAAATCTCATAGCAGTCTTTCAGCTTCTGCTCTACAATCCTACCATTAGATGCCTGGTAAATGGTGATTTAGGTATTTTTATTTGATGAATGAATTGTCTCCTTTTCATCTTATGTATGTTTTCCTGCATTATTTTTCACAACTAAACTCACTCTCCAGTAGTATGATGGGGTGATATTGGAGTCTGCTTGCTAAGAGTCACATATTGGCTAGCCCATTTAGCCAACAGAATGCCCTAAACAGAACTATCCCTGGGACATGAATTTATATACAGGGTTTACTAGATGTCCTTCTTTTGTGGGTAGGAATATCTTTATCTGGGGAGTTTTAAAGTTTGCATACATATACAGGACCTGTTTACAAGTTTGGTTTTAGTGCTGGTTCCTGTGTGATTCAGTGCAATGCGTTTTTCAGCCCATTCATTTAAAAAGGCTGAAATCGCATAGCATTGTACCAAAAGTAAAAAAAATCTGGTGCAGGCAAACACGCTGCGTTTGGGGTGTTAGGATTACATGGATTCCAGCAGCAAATTGCGCACCCAGTGCATTTCAAACACGGCGCAGGAAACGCGCATGGGACAGATTTTCCTTTACGTATTCTGGTGTGAACGGATCAGCATACTGGTATTAACTGTGTCCATTGAGGAAATGCTTAATTGGCGTTCTGCTACAGATTCATTCAATTACTTGTGTTATGGAAATGATTAAGAGCTCCAATCGAGCTCAAGGTTATCTGCTGCTGTCTCTAATTTGAAAAGTGTTGATATGCATGCATATAAAAGTAAACACACTGAGACACGCTCAGTTTCGTTACTGTTACACTTCTAATTTATTCAAGGCGGTGTTAATGTTTTATACACACAAATACGTCATTGCTATGTCAGTCTAATAGGTACATCTCATTGGTTAAGATAGAAAAGAAGATGGATAATTTTCATAACGAGGTTTGGCTCTCTTTGTTCTTATCTCCAGTTCCGCGTTCTTCTGTGTGTGGGAGGTAGGGGGTACACGCCATTTTGAGAAAATATAGGAACAGAGCAAATCTGTATACTTATATAATGAGTAAGGAGAAAAATATGTATGCACATAAGAAAATAGACATTTTCAGATTACTATTATTATTATCTACATCACATTCCTTCACAATCCCCCCTAAAATGACTATTTTCTCTTTTCTGTCCCTAATACTAAAGGTCCTACTTTTTAGCCTGGCCCTTCTCCTCAGCAACTCTTTTAGGCTGTATATAGAATTGGGCAGCAACTGTTCACTTCCCTCCTCGATACAGCTGGAGAGGTGCAGTCAGGCGCTATCTATCCCTATAACCCTATAGGATTGTGAGATTATGGACAGGGAGTGATTGTAGAGGAGTGAAGGGTTTGTCATCTTCCATCATAAGGGGGTCCTCTTCTTCTTGGTGGAGAAATGTAGGTGTGCTATTGTCTACAGCCTTGCTCATTAACTTTTTTACAAAAGGTAGAATACAGCATATAATCAGGGCTAAAAGGACCAGGATTATTAATACCGTTACCCGTATCTGGGCGAACACCTTCTGCCACCCACTCATCCAGCTAAAATATTGATCCCATGGGTCTGTGATACCTGAGTTCTTCTTCAACTCTAGTGACAGATCTTCTAATTTCTTTATAGCTAAAGTAACCTTACCATTTGGGCCAATATTATCAGGAATGTATGTACAACAGGTTCCCGTTTTTTCCTATGATTTTACAAAACACCTCCTTTCCCAGATAACACCATGTCTAAGGCCATCTGGTCCTGGAATGTCATGTAGGAAGTGGGGGCTAACTGATCAGAAATTCCCTGGAGGGCATCTTTAGAGTAATTTACAAATCTCTGTTGGTTATAATATGTATAGTGTCAGGTCACCTAGAGGCTGGGTGACAGATGCACACCGTTGGGATCAGGAGTGCACTGCAAGGTAGTGGACCCTACGGGTGACTGCTGCGGATTGTACCTTGGGAGGTTCAGGAAGCAGGTCTACTGGATCACTGACACAGATCCCACTGGGAGCTAGAGCATAGATTCCCCAGGGCGCGGAGTCTAAGAGCCAGCAGGTGTTCACCAGAGCCTCTAGTGGTGAGGATGGACTGCGCTGCAGTCTGGCTCCAGGTCGCGGCCCCCAGGGTCTCACAGCTCACGCTCACGGTAGACTACAGGAGCAGAGGAAGGAGGGAGCTGGCTGGAACATCAGGGTCACAGGCAAACAGGGATGGCCGGGAACAGGCCAAAGTCGGTAACAGAAATCAGATGTAGGAAACATAGCAAGTACACACATAGGCTAACACACAGTGGTTGATCAGCACTGCTGGCTTGCAGTGCACAGGTTAATATAGGGTTCCCTGATAGGGCCTGGGGTGGGGCCATGCTTAGAGGGGAGGTTACAAAAGCAGTCAGGTGAGGGTCAGCTGGTCTCTAGAGATGAACACATGGAGACAGGTAAGCTGATCGACAAACTCTATTGCATAACCATGACATGTAGTTAATTCAATCTACATTCTTGCTGACAGTTGTTATGGGGATCAAAGACTCAAAACCAGCTTTTACCTGATCCCTGCCTTTAAACTCATCAGGGACCCCCCTTGTAACCCCTATGACATGTATGTATACATGAGGATCAAAGCTTCCGGAGAGAGCTGCTCGCTTCCTCCTCTGACTGTGTGCTGGGTCAGTGTATGTATCAGGGGTATCTTTGGTTAGGATATGGGGGCTTTCTATTTTCATCTTTTTTGTCTAATACACTCTGTGGTCGCCCAGTCTGGCCCTGTGTTCCAACCCACTGGCCCCCACAGAAACCACAACTCTGTCCCCAGTAACTGTATGTATGGCATACATATATGTCCTTACCGTCAGGGATATCACTGTACCAATGGCATCACCATGAAGGGTCAAACGGACAAGGTACTATGTCACCGTAATCTAAGGTAAAGGTGGTCACATGTGTACCTGAAGAGTTACACCAAAACGTAATTATGTTATCATTTTTGTGATGGCCACCTCCTGGGCCCCTCCCCCCTAGATCAAACAGAAAAAGGATATGCAGCACCCGAAAACACGCTCTCCTGCAGTGATAAGCGTGCATTCAGGTGTTCTTCCTGGCCAACTTGACTGAGGTGGCTGTGGTCAGCAAAACTTGGAATGGACCATCATAACTTGGCTCAAGGATCTCCAGACAGTAGTTGGTGTGTTCCTGTATCTAATTCAGGATCTGGAATGGAAGAAAACACCTGGACATGCATTCAGGTTAATTCTCGTGATAATGTGGTTACATAATTAGTCAACACATCAGACTGTAACTGTAACTGTTGTGGAAAGTAACAACCAAGTCTGGGAGCTGAACCAAACAAAATTTCATAAGGGGATAGGGCATGTTTCCCCTGGGGGTGTGTCTGACACTGAACAGGGCAATGGGCTAACTGTCTGGCCAACTCATGTTAGTCTCTTGGGCCATCTTTAACATCCTGTTTTTAGTGTCCCATTCATCCTTTCTACCTTCCCGCTACTTTGAGGGTGGTATGGGATGTGTAGTGCCAACTGAACCCCCAGTGCTGCCCAAATCTCTTTAATAAGGGTTGTTGTTAGGGCTGGTCCCTGATCTCTCAATATCACCTCTGGGACCCCAAATCTACATACTATCTCACTCAGTAATTTCTTAGCTGTGGTCCTGGCAGTCATGACCACTTCCACTAGGGCGTATTCGAATCTGCCACTTCTTGGCACTTGAGAATGATCAATTTGCATCCTCTGGAATGGGGTATAGGGCTTTTGCCAGGTGCTTCTTCTGTGCATTCTGGGTTACATTTGGTGCAGATAATGCATGATCTGCAGAAGCTGTCGGTCAGTGGAGTAACTCTTGGTGCAACACTTGTTGATAAGAGAGTTCATAAAAGTCTTTGTCAAGTGGGCAGCTCCATGTGCCCATTGCACCACGGCTGGGTACATACTCCTGGGTAGACAAGGCTTCTTGTTGCACTCGAATAGTCCATTTCTGAGAGTTGTTCCTCTCCGTTTCCAGCTTTCCTTCTTATCCGGACTTGCTGTTTCCTGTAGTTCTTTTAGATAAACTCTGTCCACTGGGAAAGTCTGTAAGGTAAGCACGGGGTGGTCTTCTTCTACCACCCTGCTGTCCACTTCCCGCGGACCACCAGCTGTCTGTTTGGCAGCTGTATTGGCTTGATGATTGCCTTAAGCTTCTTTTGAGTTCATTTTGTCGTGTGCTTTTACTCAGAATAGTCACTTGGGTTGGGAGAAGCAAGGCATCAATCAATTTTTCACAGGTGTTCCTGCAGCCATCAGGAATCCTCTGTCCTAGATAACACCATAATCATGGGCAATGCTGAAAGCATATCTTGAGTCCATGAATGTTGGCTCTTTTTCCCTCTGCCCATTTACGTGCTGTAGTAAGTGCTTATAGCTCTGCCTCCTGTGTAGACATCACCGGTGTTAAGGCTTCAGCTTGTAGAAGTGTTTTCAGTGGTGACCGCGTGTCCTGTGCGGTCACGGGGGTAACAAGTCAAGACTCTACTCCTCCTCCTCCTTTCCCCCCTCGAGAAGTGGAAGAAGGGTGGTAGGGTTCAGTGTTTGACAACTTAATAGAGTAATGCTGTCCAGTAGGAGGGAACACAGGAGTCTCAAGTGTCTGGTAGTGGACAAGTGTTTCGGCTGGATCTTGGTTGAATATGGCAACAACGTCATGGGGAACAAGCAGAACGAGGCAGTGTCCGAGGACCAAGTTCAAAGTTTTGTCAAGCAAGTCTTGTGTAGCAAATCCAGCTCGCAGACACAATAGGCCTCCTCTTGCTACCGCATCCAGCCGACAGGAATAATATCCTATGGGGCGTAGGCTGATGCCGTGTGATTGGGTGAGTACACCTGCAGCATGTCCCAGACGTTCGGATACAAAGAGCTTGAGCGTTTTGTCGTAGGCTGGGAGCCCTAGCGCCGGGGGTGGCGCACTCAAGGGTTTCAAACTTTAGATATTTCTTCAGGAGACATCTGGAAGGGTCTGATTGCAGAGCATCAGTAGGAAGGCTTCTGGAATCCATGCTCTGCACTAGGAAATTAGTCCAAGGAAAATGACAGGTGTTGAGCACCACTGCAATTTGGGCTTTGAGGCTCTGCAGCCCTGGTTGGCAAGATAGCACAACAGGCTTTCTGAGGTGACTTCAACAGGGGGTAAGTCAGCTACACAAAGGAGAAGGTCATCAACATGTTGGAAGAGAATCACTTCCGGGTGTTCCTCTTGTCATGTGTCAAGGATGATAGCCATAGCTTTTGCAAACTGGCTTGGAAAGTTCTGTGCCCCTTGTGGCACAACGGTTTAGGTATGTTGCCGTTTCTTTCCGTGGATGAATGCGAAAAGGTACCAGCAGGAGGGGTGAGGGTGGACACTGAAGAAAACGTTTGTAAGGTCCACCTCTGTGAGGTACTTTGCAGTCAAAGGCATCCACAGTAGGTACCTGGTTCTCTTTTTAGGATTCTCTTCTTGGGGTTATTGTGGTTTCCGGGGCAATGAAGCGCCCTCTTTTAGCTTGACTGAAACTGGTGGCACCTTTTAAGTGACCGTTGTCTTCCGGTCCTGTGGACCATAGGCACGCAGGGATTCTGTCAAGTACTTCCTGCAGTATTGAACCTGAAGTTTTTGCTTCATTAAGTGTCATCAGGAGAGGCTGAGAACACAAAGCAGATGAGTCTTCTAAAAATAGGGGAGTATGTAACTTCACCCCCCCTTCAGGCGTGTCCTGATTAAGGCCTGTAGTCTGGACAACACATCAGCTCCTAGTAGATTCAAGGGACATGTAGAGGACACCACAAATTTGGCAAGCAAATCAGGAAGTGGACTGGAGCGGGGCACCCCATCCATTCCTACGCAGGAAACATCAATAGTGGAAAGGAAAGAATTATCAGGCAGGTCCACAGCCCTCAACACGCTTCTGGCTGTACCCGTAGAAAGGTGGTAGGTTTTCCTTGTATGGGTAACGTGACTTTTGCTAAGGGTCCCCCGGTTCCACTTGAGGACACTGCCATAAGGGGTGACACGGGTTTGCCCATTTCCTAGTGAGAGTTGGGGCGTGGTGGTGGTGGTTCATGTCCCCGTTGCCCTGCATAGGGTTCCCTGCCTCGTCTGGGACATCTTGGGGCTCTGCATTCTTTCTTTATGTGGCCCCGTTTCCCACAGTTGTAACAGGTGATCCTTTCCCTGGTATTGGGCAGTGGTGGTGGACGAGTGTAGGTGGGATCTTTGTCATGGGTTACCATGAGGGGCGTTGGTTTTTTACCTTTTTGATTTTCTATACCTCTGGCCACCAACAATAAATCAGACATTTTCATTGAATAGTATTCAGGGCGGGCCACCATCAGGCCTTTTCTGATATCCTCTCTGAGCCCTGAAACAAAAGCAGTTGATAACATGTGTGTGTGTGCCTTTATGAGTCTAGCATGATACTTCTTCACAGACTCCCCTTTATCTTGGGTAATATCTTGGATTGTGGTCTTCTGATCCGTCAACTTCTCCTTTGCCCAGTCGTGGAGTTGTGCATAGAACTCCACGCCTGAGGTGTAGGAAGTGGCACTTGTCAGGCAGGCATCATTGAAGGCCATCTGCATGACTGGCCAAAAGACATATCCTGCTTTGATTTGGCATAGGCTGATCAAGTCTCTCCAGGCAGCTGAGTAAGTTTCTTGTATTTGCACTATCCTGTGGTAGAAGGGAATTGGCTGCTTCTCTGGGTCAGGCAGACTTGTCACTAAGGCCGCTGCTTGTGATAGAGTAAAAGCGACATACATCACTGGTGCCCCTTCTGGTAACCGAGACTGTTGTTGGGGCGGGGGCTGACAAGAGGCACTGTTCTTTACGGTTGCCAGCATGTGTTTGAGATCCTCTCGGAACTGAGAGTCTGGAGCCGGATTGGGGGTTAAATCAGTGGGTGGCCTTGCTGCCTGCTGTCGGGCTTCCCACTCAGATGCTTCTTCATCATTAACATATCCAGCCTGGGAATGTGATGCTCCCGTATTGGGGAAGACAGGTGTGTGGTATGAACCATCTTGGTCTAAAACAGGGAGGGCTGGGTACAGGCTGTTTAAGCTTACTGGGTGTACCAAGATGGCCGCCGGCAGGAAGTGCACTGGACTGGGTAGAAAGTGAAGGCATGGGTGCACTAAGATGGCCGCCGGGCTGAGTTGTCACAGTGGGTTGTGCTTGGGTGGTGAGAAAGGAGTGGTTGTTAGACGGAGGGCAGTGCTGTCCCTCCCCTCCTTTGTTTAAAGTTCCAACATATCATCAGCTATACATACATAATACAATCACGACAGGACATTACACCTGCCACTCTTCGAACTGCAAAATTTCAGCAGGCTAAAATAACCACAAGGGCAGACCACCCTGCAAAATAAACACGTTTATAGACGTTTGCCACAAGGGAAACAATCTCATGCCAGAGGCCAAAAGCTCATCTGGAGATGAGACTACCCATTCACACATGTAGCACTTCAGGCTGCAAAGCCAGCAGCTGAAATTCCCCTCAAAGGTTCGTCGAACCTAGAGTAACAAGTCTACAACGTTTGCTACACGGGAAACAATCTCATGCCAGAGGCCAAAAGCTCATCTGGAGATGAGACTACCCATTCACACATGTAGCACCCTTAGACTGCTGAGTTTCGTAGCCCAAAGAATGGCAGACAGTGAACAAAGAATACAGTCAGCAGAAACCCATTGGCAGGTTCGTTAAAACAACCTCAGGCGAGGAAATACCTGCCTCTAAAACAGTCTCAGCATACCGACAGAATCCAGCCGTCAACCGAAAGATAAGAGAGTCGTACAGTGGTAAGAATATCAATCAACTCACCGGTACTGTTAGGGCTGCGCAAACCCCACTCTCATTAATCAGTTAACGCCCGAATGCTTGTCACGGTATAACTTCGACCGTAGCCTGAGATCCCGGGTTTCGGCACCATCTGTTATGGAAATGATTAAGAGCTCCAATCGAGCTCAAGGTTATCTGCTGCTGTCTCTAATTTGAAAAGTGTTGATATGCATGCATATAAAAGTAAACACACTGAGACACGCTCAGTTTCGTTACTGTTACACTTCTAATTTATTCAAGGCGGTGTTAATGTTTTATACACACAAATACGTCATTGCTATGTCAGTCTAATAGGTACATCTCATTGGTTAAGATAGAAAAGAAGATGGATAATTTTCATAACGAGGTTTGGCTCTCTTTGTTCTTATCTCCAGTTCCGCGTTCTTCTGTGTGTGGGAGGTAGGGGGTACACGCCATTTTGAGAAAATATAGGAACAGAGCAAATCTGTATACTTATATAATGAGTAAGGAGAAAAATATGTATGCACATAAGAAAATAGACATTTTCAGATTACTATTATTATTATCTACATCACATTCCTTCACACTTGTAACCACACAGTTGAGTTTAGTTGCGAAAGCTGGAGTGCGCAAAATCAGGCTCACTTCTGCAAGAAAGCCAACTAGCTTCCAGGGTTTACTGCGAAAGTTTAATTGAACAAGCTGGTTTCTATGCAGAAGTGAGCCTTATTTCACACTCTCTTCTCTAGCTTTAGTAAATCAACCCCCAAGTGTGGAACAAGACCCTTTAGAGTCAAACATGGTACTTAAGCGTCCGAAGACTTTGTTTAATTGTAATACACTTAGACAATCTATGTGAACCTTTATCTGCATGAGTGGATGTGCTGATCGTCATGTGTGAAGTTGTAACGGGCACACGGGACTGACAATTACATACTCCACATTCCTCATGACCAAGGGTGGTAAGCAGACCCTTTTGCTTACTTACTGCAATAATAATCAACACAGAAAACCACACATGAAAAAGTGTAGTAGTATCCCTGAGGAATCTTATTTTATTGTCTTAGAACAGGACTAAACAATCCAGGTGTCATTTACAAGTGTTGCTCAACACAATCCAAGTGTTTAGTAAAAATGCTCTGCATCTACCACAGAAATCTCAAAAAATTGCAAACGGGGAAAGAAAAGGTACAAAAACATTTTTTATTTGTTTACATTTCTCCAAAGTCTGAAAAACATCATTTACACCTCACTGCTATAGAGAACAAAAAAGGAGAAAGCTGAAATTGAAAAAAGGAAATTCAGGGGAAAAAGTCACACCTTGGCAGAGCCAAAAGTCACAGTAAAGGGAAAAGCAGCGAGGAGAATGACGACAGACTGCATACTTTTAAACAAAAATATTTTGCAAATAATAAGCAACTTACAGGAAATCCTAACAGAGCAACACAGGAAATAAGAGAATGGGCAAGCTATTAGATGAGGCAAAGAGATTGGTCAAATGCAGAGGTTAAACAGGCACACCACCAACCACACAGGCTGGCAGTGCAATCTTCACCCACAAACGTCACACAGCATCATAGTCCATGTAGAAGTGGAAGGGTGTATAGATACAATGACAAATCCTTCTGGAGACTGGTGAGCCATCTCTTGTGTGCCATGGAAATTCATTATGGTTTCTACTATGCGATCAGTCCAGTTCAACAAAGGTTAGAGGGCAATTAGTAATAAAATGAATGCCTTATTGGTCCATTAAACCATCACATAGCATCCCAGCAGTCTGTAGCAGCAAAGCAAAACCGATGCACCTCAGACTCACAGGATAAGGTGTGGGAAAGGCAAGAACTTCAGAAAAGGACAGAAAAGGGGGAGGAATGAGTAGAACTGGGGATTTTCTCCAAAGTAAAAAAAAAAAAAATAAGTATGAGTGGATGGGATAGAAGAGCTGAAAATGTTACTTCTTCCTCCTTTTTGCTGGGGTGGGAGCATGTCCATGACCCTTCCTCTTAGTTCTGCTTTGCTGCTGCTGCTCCTCCTCCTCATCATACCGGCTCTCACGGTCAGCTGTAGGAAAACATTCACCATTAATTAGGAAACTTTACATTACTTTTGCAAGTGCATGCAATTGCAATGCATACCAATGCAAATTAAACAAAAACATTTTACTGGGCAAGGCTAAAAGGGAATCTATCACAAGAGAATGTAATTATTGCTGACATTTCCATTTGAGAATGCTACTCTCTGGCTGTCATGCTGATGCTTTGGCTTTAATACCGCAAGTAGCTGTCCCAGAACACGTATAGGTAAAGACTGCAGACACTTTTCTGACATGCATTCACAGAATCCATGTTCCAGGTCTAACCTAAACCCAGACAAAAAGTAAAGCATCTAGAATTTTCAGAAGGAGGCTAGAAACGGTAACCCTTGTACTTCCAACAGGTCCAGTTAAGACATAAGACCCGTCACTATCCTCAATAAGTGAAGCACCTTGTGTTGTCTCAAAGTACCTCTGTCAATCCACAAAATTGTGTTGTCTGCCTGGAAGATCTTGGGAATAAATATTCTTTACACTAATGACTCCAAGTCATTGTGTGCAGCCTTTTACTAAATATCTGTTTGTTAGCCCTGCTTTGCAGGAAGAAACAAATTGTTCCTTCTGTACAGAGCCCTGTTTGTCAACACAGGGCTCTGGGCTGTGATTGGACACATCCGATAAGTAGGTCTCAGCCATGAATGATTGGTTTAAACCCATTGACAAAATCAGTGTCCAAACACAGGAGGAGTCGGCGTGGGTTGAGGGAGAGCGTGCCCACCCTGAACCAAAAAAGACAATGCCAGCGTACAGGTACGCGATATTCCTGTACGAGCCACCCGCCCACAGTAAAAATGTGTGCGGTCCGAAAGCAGTTAAACATACTGGGGAAAATTTACTAAAACTAGAGTGTGCAAAATCTGGTGCAGCTCTGCATGGGAGAAAATTTGCTTCTAACTTAACCGGTTCCCGTCCGTAGCACGCCGATGTAAGTCGGCAGAACGGCATAGCTGGGCAAATAGGCGTACCCGTACATCCCTTTAAATTTGCCTCAGTGCCATTGCGTGCGCGCCGGCCAGGACCTCCGCGAGTTGAGTCGCGGGTCCCGCAGACTTGATCGCCGCGGGCATACGCGCGATCTTCTCACGGAGAGGAAGAATGGGGAGATGTTAATGTAAACATCTCCCCGTTCTGCCTAGCGACAGTGTCACTGATCTCTGCTCCCTGTGATCGGGAGCAGGGAGCAGAGATCAGTGACGTGTCACACGTAGCCACGCCCCCCCACAGTTAGAAAAACTCCCTAGGACATACTTAACCCCTACACTGCCCCCTAGTGGTTAACCCCTTCACTGCCAGTGTCATTTACACAGGAATAAGTGCATTTGTATAGCACTGATTGCTGTATAAATGACAATGGACCCAAAAATGTGTCAAAAATGTCCGGTGTGTCCGCCATATTGTCGCAGTCACGATAAAAATCGCTAATCGCCGCCATTACTAGTAAAAAAAAAAAATATCAATAAAAATGCCATAAACTATCCCCTATTTTGTAGACGCTATAACTTTTGCACAAACCAAACACTTATTGCGATTTTTTTTTTACCAAAAATATGTAGAATACGTATAGGCCTAAACTGAGGAAAAAAATGTTTTTAGATTTTTTGGTTCATGCTTTACATTTGGTCGTAACTCATAACTTTTTCTGGCATGACAAGCAGTTTTATAAGCAAAAGAGAGGGGTAGCAATGGGGGCTAAGTACGCCCCCTTAGTTGCCAACTTGTTCATGAGTTACTGGGAAAAAAGATGCCATCTTTAGTAGTAATTTCCCTCAGCTTAAGTTTTACAAGCATTATATTGATGACATCATTATTGTTTGAGCAGGATCAAAGGAGTCATTTTTAAGTTTTTTGTCAAAAATTGGTGAGAATAGATTTGGCATCTCCTTCTCATCAACTTCTGACAATCAAAGCTTAAATTTTTTGGATTTAGTCATCTTCAAAGAGAACCATCAACTGTCCACTAAAACCTATTTTAAGGAAGTGGACAGAAATGACTACATTCCGCTAGGAAGCTGTCTCCACCCCCGATGGCTTAGCACAATTCCTTAAAGCCAATTCCTGAGGGTTAGGCGGAATTGTGCCAGAATCGAGGATTTCGACCTACAGGCTAAGGTTTTGTTTGACCGTTTTTTGGAAAAAGGATATTCCCCTTGTGAGTTAAATAAGACTTTGGCAGTTGTAAGAGGCACTGATAGAGACGATCTGTTTAAGAAAAAAGTGGCGGACAATAGAGACTTTGGCATTTCATTTATGACGGGTTTCACCCGTCAGTACAAACAGGTGGAAAAAGTAATTCGTAAATATTGGCACCTTCTGTTGAAGGATAATGATCTCGCTAAGGTGCTACCAAACAAACCACAGTATCTACACCAAACCCCCCACTTTACGTTTGAGATTGGCACCCAACGTTTTTCAATCCGCCTAAGAAAACATGTACCTTTTTTGATCAGGTGGGTTTTTTTTAGTTGTGGGAGGTATGTGATGTGTAAAACATCCAAACATAGGGTAAGGAAAACTATGGATTTCACTTAACACGCCTCAGGCGAGTCTTTTAAAATCAACAAGTTCACCACGTGTGGTATGACCCATGTCACTTACCTCTTGTCCTGCCCCTGTGGTCTTCAGTACGTAGGCAGGACCACTAGGGCATTGGGAGTCAGACTACGTGAACATGTTAACAGAATTTAAAAGGGTTTAAACATCATAGTTTATCCAATTTATCCATTTTAAGTTGGTCCACAGTAAGGACCCAAGTGGGCTTACCTTCTGTGGTATTGACAGAATTGAAGGGCATTGAAGAGGGGGTAATCTTAGAGCCATTTCTAGCAATGAGACTCAGTGGATCCATCGTTTAAGAACTATGAGCCTTCAGGGGTTGAACATCGAACTAGACCTGAACTGTTTCTTGTCCAATTTTTAGTATGGGAGGTTTAGAGCTGTTGTCCTGTTAGGGGTTGTTTTTAGTTTTATTTACTTTATCGTTCTTTTTTCATTTTTTGGTATTCATTTATTTTTACTTTTATTTTTATCTTTTTTTCTATTTTTTATCATTATTATTTTTACTTTTATTTTCATTTTGTTTTCCTTTTTTTTCCCTATTTTCCTATTTCTATTCATTTCATGTGTTTAGTTTAGGTATTTTTGTATATTTATATTTGGCACCAATTTTACCATGTCACCGGAATGACGTCAAAGTTTTTTGTAAGTTAGTTTTTTTTCCAACCAAGTCCATGGCGACCTTGTCTCTTATGGACCATGCTCCATCCATGGTAGACGCAGTTTTTATCTAACCAACAAAATGGCCGCATCCATGGTAGTGACAGTTTTTATATGACCAACAAGATGGCCGCAATGCCATTCTGATTGGTTTTCAGTAGGGGAGTTTCTCTCTCTCTCCCAGTATTTAAGGACAGCTCTATCAGCAGGAAATTAGGTCCTTGATGACGGCCTGAGGGAGGGCGAAATGAATTGACATAATTTCCTGGTTTGACGTCACTTCCGGTCTGTGGAACGCACACTATGAATGGCTGCTTCTTGTATCTACAGATCTATATCCATGCCAACAGTACTTCACAATTAGTCCATCCTCTTCATTTCTGGGTGCCTGTATATCCTGTTGAGAGCCTCCTATTGGAATCTATCATCTGATGTTTACACCGATCTACCACCTGATGTTTTGACACCAATCCATGTGTGTGGGATACCATTTACAAGCCTGAAGTGACCCCTGGCTGCAAAGCTGGGGGTCGTCCTGTTCTGGTGAGTGGGGATGCAAAATGGGGTGTCACTGTACTCCTGCAAGTTTGTGAAGCATTTTTTGCACCTACTTCATTGTGGACTAACATATTTTCACATTTGGCTGATCACATCAGCAAGATCAGAACATTCTGTGATCCATTTAATGGAAATTCCACTATCTGATTTAAAATATATGTATATATATATATAACCACTTACCTTTCCTGGCTTCCTCTTCTAGTTCATCCCAGTCCTTCCCACTCTCTTCATCAGTACCCAAGGATTCTTCACTGTAAACTGATAAAATAGGAGCTATAAATGTACAGCCATAAGCACAGATATTGTCCATTCCTACAAAGATTTCACTACCTTTCAAATTGTTCTATGACACTGGAGCCCTGGATGTACATATTGGTCATCAGTAAGATATATCATTGACTATACTTACCAGAGTCTTCTGTCTCATCAGAATAATCCTCATCACTATCCTCCTCCTCCTCTTCACATTCGTCAGCAGATGGGTTGAAGGTCTCATCTTCTACTTCAGACTCTGAACCTGCATTCTCTGCATCACTTCCCTGAGAATGGGAAAGGGAAACCACCATAAAAAAATAAAAGGGAATAAAGCTCTGCAAAATTGTTACAAGTTCTGTACATATCCTTGGCTCACCTCGCCCTCTGGTTCAAGGAAGGACCAACCGCCCTGTTCAAAGAACCCCTCAGGATCATCCACAATAGTCTTCATAATTTTAGTCCAGTTCAAAGACTGAACACCTTCTGTATATTTGAGATCACAAGAGCTGCATAAACGAACAGAATGAAAGCATTAACATTCCTTTTCTACTCTTTTCACAATACACCTGGACACTGAAAAATACTAAGAATTCTTTGTCTCTTTTGGCAACTACATAAAGCGTTCTGCTAAGATCAAACCACATGAAGAAATTTAAGCCTTAAAGTGGTTGTAAACCCTTACCTGTACACAGTGAAGTGACTGCTCTCAGATGATACAGAGGTGAAAAAAAATCTCCTACAGAAGTTATATTCCAAAATCTGAGTTAGGAATTTTTTTCCCCAAATACAAAGAATAAAGCTGCCACTGTGCAGCTGTGATACCAATAATGTAAAAAATACTATAAAACAATTAAAGCAGCCCTAAATTCAAAAAGTGTAGTTGCAACCTTATTTACATATAAAAAAAATTGAAAAATAAAAAGATACCACTGCAGAGATGCATTTTTAGATGTTTTGTCATGCAAACGCACTTTGAAACATTTACATAAAGGCAGGTTTTTCACTATGGACCTGTACTGTTATTCCTTTTGATGGTGAGGCCTGGAGGTTATCCAGATGGAGCTTGCACTATAGGAGGCCATTGGAAGAATATTGAGCTTGAGCGCTTTTGATCATTTATAGTGTAATGGTCCACAACATGTTGCAAGAGGCCTTTTTAATGGTGATGGAAGCACAGATTTACACTTTGGCAATAGAAGGGTGGATGCACATCGAGTAAACATAATATGTACATGATATAACTGGGTACTAACATTTATAGGCAACGTTGATCCAGGGAAAATCCGATTGCCTCTCTGGGATCAGGAAGGAGGAATTTTTTTCCCCAGCTGTAGCAAATTGGATCCGGCCTCTCTGGGGTTTTTTTCGCCTTCCTCTGGATCAACTGTGGGTATAGGATTAGGTATATGTGATTGTATGATATTTTTTATTTTATTTTTTTTATGGTTGAACTAGATGGACTATGTAACTATGTAAAACATATGAACTGTTGCCATTTAATTCAATATTCACTTTAATTCAATATTTACTTGGTGGACGTTTTATGAACTGAACTCATGTTTATGGTTGCACTTTAATAATATGTATCTGAATTGTGTTTTAGGTGTATGATTTGATTTATTTTATTGTTGAAAATAAGGTTGCAACTAGACACTTGGTGAATGTAGTGCTTCTTTAAAATTGTTTTATAGTGTCTTCTACATAAGTTGTGCCTGTTTTTCTGCAGCCATTTGTCCTGTACATCCATGTAAAACTCAGATGAAAGGGATTTTTGACAGACTCACAAAACAGGGGGCAGGGAGCTGCATTTCAACACTGTACAAAATCTGAGAGCTGACTGGAGGGAAGGGACACACCCTTCACACAGCACACAAGAACAGAGTTGAGGCCCGTAATCACAGGCTATGTGCTGGAGATGCCTCCCATCACCTTTTTAGCTCTTGGTGTCAGGAAAACTTGTCAGAGCTGACTCATGACTCAGTCATTTCAGAGAGAAATGACAGTGCTTTGGAGAGAGGTAAACACTATGGAAGTACTAAATTCAGATTTCATGTCTTAGTTTAACCACTTTAAAGCACTATAGCACTAAACTATCTTTCACAGCTGATGAAGCTGCCATATTGGCCTTAGTTTGATCTGCAGTTGCCATGGCGCTGCACACATGATCAGTTATGACGCCAGCTATTTTTTGAGTTGACAGTTCAGTTAAGAGCCAACTTGAAGAGGAACTTTAGTCAGACACATAGGTCCAGATAGATCACTTCATTTTGGCCCCTTTTGCAGGTATAGCTATGTAGAATAAAATTTAGGTGTCTATACTGTTTAAAATCCAATAATACAGTGTCACCCTTCTCTGCCGAAAATGTAGAGGCCGATCTGCTGACAGACTAAAGATTTACTGCTGCTCAAGGGCTCTGAGCTTCAGCAAAATGGCAGCCTACAGCAATAAGAAACAGCAGCGATGCTGGAGGTAATGAACAGCACACACTAATTTTGTCAGCATAATAATTATTAAATGTGGACTGTACGATTTTGCTAAAGAACATTTTTATCAAGTTGCTATGGGATTTCAGCTTTACACATTAGTAATTGAATCAGTTATTCAAGGCATAATGTGTATATAAACGGTTTTGAGAAACTGTTACAGCGGAACTACTTCTGCTGTTATTCACTGGGAGCAGGCAGGGGTTTTTTTTATTGCCTAAGAGACATACAATAAAAATCCACCTACCTGCCTGCTCTCAGCAACCTCTCACATGTAAACTGAACTGCACATGCACAGCTCAGCTTACAGCAGCCCCCCCTAAACACTGCCAAAATGACAGCCTCCTGCGCATGCACGAGTAACAATCCAGCGCAGGTCAGTGAAGATGGACAAAAACCACCACACAGAAGGTGCCAGCACAGGACGGGACCACTGGATGAAAGGTGGGCATTTGCTACTTTCAGTTCCACTTTAAATCAGCGGGTTTATTTCTGCTTTAAATGTGCAATTACTAAATATAACCTGTCAGTTTAAACAGTACATGTGATCTCAAAATGCTACTTATTTGGCATACTTACTTTAACCACTCCTTGATTGGATCAAGTGATGCCACAGGAATGGCATTGATCATTGTAACCTTCTTACTGTAATCCTTGTAGGCTATGACCATATCAAAATTCTTCAGGTGAAACTGGACTCTCTCAAAGTGCACAAGTTCCACTTCATCTAAAGTTACTACAAATGGTGGCTGTGGATACAAGACCAAAAACATTGCTAAAACAGGACATTAAAATCAATAATTAGGTATACATGTGCTCCATATTTGCATCTGTGGTCACAGAATGGAGGCAGACTTCATACTCACCCACTCAGTAGTATTGACTAGAGCACTGCTGGTGGGTTGCAAGAGACAGGTACTTCTGTAGGGAGCTCCATTAAACCTAAAGCACAGAAATAAGGATTCATACTACATTTACTGTAAAAGTACATTCAAAAACAGTTTCACTTTCAAAATTAATGTGAACTAAACAAAAAATGGATCAGGAAGAACAAACATTACCCTAAGTCTCTAAAAGGAACCTCAAATTCAAGGTCCTCTTTAGTGAGAGATTCAACCTTTTCAATAAAGTTCTTGAACGCAGTTTTCAACTTGTGTCTCATTTCACGCTCCAGCTGTAAAAAAAACAAAAGTATATATTATACAGTGCATCTACATTGCAAAATTAAGGATTATTCCTGCAGCAGCAAAACAGCTACAAACTGTTACAAGTAGGCTTCTTGGCTGCCTGGCCCCATATGTCATGAGGTCAAATCAGGAAACAAGACTCAATAATTAATAAGTAATAAGTGCATTTGTATAGCACGGATCGCTGTATAAAAGTCAATGGTCCCAAACATGTGTCAAAAGTGTCCAATCTGTTCCGCCGCAATACCGCTAAAAATCGCAAATCACTGACATTACTAGTAAAAAAATAAAAATGCCATAAATCATTCCCATAGTTTGTAGACGCTATAACATTTGCGCAGACCAATCAATATACACTTATTGCGATTATTTTTTACCAAAAATATGTAGAAGAAAATATATATTGGCCTAAACGGATAAAGAAATTTGTTTTTTAAAAACATTTTTGGGGATATTATAGCAAAAGTTGTCAGTGCCAAATTTTAAAAAGATATTATAGCAAAAAGTAAAAGTTATTTTTCAAAAGTTGTCAGTGCCAAATTTTAAAAAGTGCTCTGGTCAGGAAGGGGTAAAACCTTCAGGGGCTGAAGCGGTTAAAGTGGTTCTAAAGATAGGTTTTTGTTTTTTTTGTTTTTTTTTAACTTTCATGCATTCTATGCACGAAGGTAAAAATAGTTCTGGGTGCAGCTCCCTCAGCCCCCCTTCTACTTTTACCCGAGCCCCATCTCGATCCAGTGATGTGCATCAGAGCAGAAGCTCTCCCGGGTCTCTCTCCTCATTGACTCACAGAGCAGCAGGAGGCACTGGCTCCTGCTGCTGTCACAGCCAGTGAATCAATTAAGAGAGTAGGGAACGAGGCTGAGCCGTGGCTTGGGAGAGAGTCTGCTCAAGTGCCCCTACAGCAAGAGGCTTGCTATTGGGGCACTTGGCAGGGGGGTAGGAACCAGGACTGCAAGCTGGGGACCCAAAAAAAAAAAAAAAAAAAAAAAGAAGAAAAGTCCGTATCTTCCTCCTCCTGCTGCAGACCTGCAATTATAAAGATCATGTAGTGAATACAGCCAAAAGTGGCCAAGAAACTGGTCAAGGCAGTAGCAGGTACTCTTTATGGAGGGATCTGGGATCTATAAGACTCCAAATTCCTCCTTTGCACCTACCTAAAAGCATTCAAAAATGACAAATTTGGATGTTTTGAATACTGTCATTTTTTAAAAATTTGGTGCCTTTAAGTCTTCTGTAAACTGGAAGTGATGTCATGACATTACGTCCAGGTTACTAGATCCGAGACCCAATCAAAGCAGATTCTGGCTTCATCCGGGTCTCTGGCCAGCCTGCGGGATGGGAGAGTCCGGGCGAGTCGTAGAAGGCAGCTGGAGGCATCGGTGGTTATCCCAAGAAAGCCAACCGCCGGCTCTAAAAAAAAAACTGTACCGGGTGATGCCTGTCCACAAGAGAACTGGGCTTGCTGCCTTCAAGGCAGCCAGGCTCCATGTACCCACTTAATAGTTGATACACGCCAACATGGTGGTATTGTCTGAAAAGTACCCTAATTGGGTGTCCTTTAGAAGGGACAATCCAGTGCAGCAGGCACAATCTAACTCCTCTGAACTCCAGCATGTTGGATGGGAAGCATGGTTTTATTCTCTTATGTTCCCTGAACTGTAAAAGATTGGAACCCTCCTCCCCAGCCTAATATAGTTGCACTGGTTTAATCATTTCCCACCCGGCCACTGCACATAAATGGCCTGGTGGGCGCTCTCTCCTGAGTGGACGTTCAGGAACATCTCTCAGAAGGAGGCGGATCATGCGCTTGCCCGCACAGCCCCTATGCGCTCGTGTCACCCGGACACGGCGCATCTGATTGGTAGGAGGGCTCTGTGATTAGCCCCCCCGGTCACATGATGGCCGTGTCCAATCACAGCCGTCATAAACAGAGAGCCGGTTGCTAGACAATCGGCTCTCCTCACACAGAAGTTGTCCGTGAGGAGAGCGGATCGCTGCAGTCGGCTGGTGATCAGTGATTATGAGCTGTTTTTTTACAGCTTTTTACTCACTGATCACCAGTGTAAAACACAAATGTAAAACACACGTCCACAAATGTAAAACACATGTACGCAATGTAAAACACATGTCCCCACATATTAAAAACACCTGTCTCCCACCGATTTAACAGTAAAATCACATGTCCCAATGATTATCTGCACACACATGTCCGTGATCACCTGCGCACGTCTGTACATGATCATCTGCGTACATATGTCCGTGATCACACGAACCAATTATTATACATGTAACGGGATTTTCTTTTTACCAAAGACACGTAGCAGAATACATGTTGGCCTAAATTAATGACAAAATTAGATTTTATTTGGATTTCTTTTATAATATTAGAAAATATTGGGGGTTTTTTTCAAACTTCCGGTCTTTTTTCTCTTATATCACAAAAATTAAAAACTGGAGTTGTGAATAAACACCACCAAAAGAAAGCTCTATTTGTGCAAACAAAATGATAAAAATGTCATTAAGGTAGAGCATAGCATGACCGCGCAATTGTCATTGAAAGTGTGAAAGCACTGAAAGTTGAAAACTGGTCTGGGAAGGAAGGGGGTGAAAGTGCCCAGCATTGAGGTGGTTAAGGGCTTTCCAGTGATGGGGAAATCCTTCCTCCCCTAACATTAGGGCTGAGGTGATGATCCCCAAGATAAAAGGAAGTTCTTGATGGCTGGATTGAAGCATGGGAAAGTTGATGGAAAGCACCTGCTTTCTCCATGCCAACAAAATGTTTGGTTGGTGAGTTCTTAAAAAAAATTGGGTGAAAGGTACTGCCCCAAAGGAGGAGACCTTTAGTCCTATAACTCCCATGGTGAACCTCAATTGGGATTTCTCTTGGATCTCCGCTTGAGCATTAGCCCAAAAAAAATATTTTATGGGAACCATGTGTACAGGACCAGACCCAAATATTCCATGAGAAAAGGTTGGAAAACAGATTTTTAAAAAATGATCCCCCAGCTGAAAGCCTGGAGCAGATGAATTGTCCTGTGAACGTTTTCTGACAAATGACCAGGAGAGGTGCCCTTCAAAAGAAGGTAATCTAGACAGCCCATGTCTTGAGCAGGGACAGCAGAGGTGCTAAAACCTTCGGAAAAGAGGATAGGCTGAAGATCAGTGTGACAAACTGTATGTGCTTTTCTGCCACTGTGAAGTGCAGAAAGCGCTGATGAGATAGGTTAAAGGAACATGCAGATAGGCATCTTGGATATCCACTGATGCAAAGTATTACACTTGTCTCAGAGAAGAAATTACTAACCTGGCAGATTCCATGGGGAATTTTGAAGGTGGGGATTTTAGGTTAAAAATAGGGCTAATATCTCCCGCTGGGCTTTGGTACAGTGAACAGGTTTGGGTTTAAACCTCTGGACCGGTCTTTTCGAGGTACTGGCTCAACTACTCCCTAGGACAAGGTGGTTCAGAGCTTCCTCTTTGAAAAAAGAAAGTGAAGGAGCAGAGATTTGAACATGTGCTATGGGAATATGGACTGTAGATATTAGCGCCATTCTGGAAATTTGCCTCAATACACGTTCTAGTGCATCCACACAAAAAAGTAGAGCAGAAAGCAACTGCCGTGGTTGCCCTGTAACAGCATGATCCTGAATCACAATATAATGTTGCCTGTTTCTTTTCTCTTATGAATGCTACATTCATAAAAGACTGGAAAAGATTCTCCAATCGGTATGGATTTTTACCTGTAAGGAACTACATTTTGTTTACCTGTATTAGAGAATCTTTTCCAGTCTCTTATGACTGCAGCATCGTAGCATTCTATTAATAAAAAGCCTTAAGAGACATTCTACACTATTTGGAATTTTTTTCCCTTTTTGCATATTTTCACTTCCTGCCATTGATGCTGTCTGGTTTACCATCTGATGTGTATGCATTCTTCCGGTGGGAGACATCTGAATATTTCTTCAGTGGATCTTCTTTGATCCTACTAAGCACTGTTTGACCCCCTGAATAAGGGAGGTCACAGGCTCTCTGGTAAGCCTTTTATCCTAATGAGGTGACTGGTATCATGGTGTTAAGCACTTCTACGCTCCATATAGCACATGAGATCCCTGCCACTGGATGTCAGCTACACATGAACTTTTTACATCTGCACTTTTAAACGCACACCTGTGCATTGTCATATATGCATTTTGTTGTCTGTATTATTGCTTTGAATTGCACATTTGCATTGTCATATATGCATTTTTTTGTCTGTAATATTACACATTAATCATGTTGAATTGCAGATTTGCACTTTGACACATGCCATTCATACATGGGGTCATTTTTTGCATAACTTAGCGCAGCACTTTATTTGTATTGATGTTTGGTGCCCAATATCTGGGTTATAGTGTCTAGCTCCTTAATACTATCATTTTTTTGACTTGCTACGTGACCAGGAGCTAAAACATTTATTCACGTTTTTTAAATGAAATGCAATCAGTGATCACCCTTCTCAATAAATACACAATATACAATCAGATTGCATAGCGCATGGCTATCTTTATGCAAGTACATAGGAGGGAGTGGACAGAAACATTCAGCTGTCAAGCCCAGTTCACATCTCTGCATTGCAGGAACTCGCATTTCCTCATGCATTTTTATTTTATTTTTTAACAAGGGGGTGTGTTGGAGCATTTTCACAAATCACACAAAGGGCAGCCCATCCACCTGAATGAGCTGCCCTACACGCAACAATCACCCAAAGAAGCTTCAGAACTTCAGGTGAAATACAGGACTCTCTGAAAACATGTGGTGTGGTAGCTTCAAGATGCACAATAAGGAGGCACTTGAAAGATGGGCTGCATGGTCGAGTCGCCAGAAGAAAGCCATTACTATGCAAATGCCACAAAGTATCCCACTTACAATACGCCAAACAGTACAGAGACAAGCCTCAAACCTTCTGGCACAAAGTCATTTTGAGTGATGAGAGCAAAAATAGGATTTTTATAACAGCTTACCTGTAAAATGCTTTTCTTTGAAGTATATCAAGGGACGCAGAGCCATAGAAATTACTATGTGGGTTATAGGCCACCTTCAGGTGATGGACACTGGCACACCCTAAGACAGGAAATCCACTCCCTATATAACCCCTCCCACTACTGGGAGTACCTCAGTTTTTGTAGCAAAGCAATACACGTGTATACCAGAAAGAAGGTAGGGACCTCTGTGTCCCGTGATGTACTTCAAAGAAAAGATTTTACAGGTAAGCCGTTACAAAAATCCTATTTTCTTAATTAGTACATCACGGGACACAGAGCCATAGTAATTATTATGTGGGATGCCCTAGAGCAATGCCAACTGAAGGGAAGGAGACAACAAAATTAGGGCACCAAGAGATTAAGACTTATACTGCAGCTTGCAACACACTGCGCCCAAAGGCAATATCCTCATGGTTTTTTACATCTACCTGATAGAATCTGGTAAATGTATGGACTGAAGACCAAGTTGCGGCCTTGCAGATTTGAGCCATGAAGGCTTGGTGATGCACTGCCCACAAAGCAATAACAGCCCTTCTGGAGTGCACTTTGATATGAAAAGGTGCAATCTTCCCCTTTAAACCATAAGCTTGAACAATTACTTGACGAATCCATTTAGAAATAGTAGATTTTGATGCTGCCTGTCCTCTATTAGGACCTTCAGGCAATACAAACAAAACATCCGTTTTTCGAATCTGAGCAGTCGCCTTCAAGTAGACTGACTGCTCTCCTCACATCAAGAGAATGTAGTGACCTTTCTTCCGTAGAACCGCGTTCTGGACAAAATGAAGGTAGAACAATATCCTGGTTTAAATGAAACTTGACACTACCTTCGGTAGAAAGTTAGGATGAGGACGCAATACTACCTTATCCTTATGAATAATTAAAAATTGATCTTTACAAGAAAGAGCAGCCAACTCCGATACCGTTCTTGCAGAAGATATGGCTACCAGAAAAATTAGTTTCCTTGTCAAAAAGGACCAAGGGGATATGTTGTATCGGCTCAAAAGGCTGTTTCTGTAATGCTGACAGAACTAAATTCAAGTCCCAAGGGTTTAGGGGTGACCTAACCGGAGGAATTAAGCTGCGTTAGCACCTGAATTAAACTACGAAGATACCACTGAACCTGACAGCCCACGCTTTTTCAGAATGTCGGTCTCAATAGCCAAACTGTTAAATTTAGCGTTTGTAAGGTAGGATGGAATACCAGATCTTGCGAGAGAAGGTCTGGACGTGGTGGTAGGGTCCATGGGTCCCCTACCGCCATCTTTATGATCTCTGCAAACCAAGATCTCCTGGGCCACAAGAATCACCGACTTCTCTTCCTGCTTGATTCTGCGAAGAAGTCGTGGAAGCAGCAGAACAGGAGGGAATGCATAAATCAGTGAAAACTGATTCCACGGGAATACCAAGGCATCTGTTCCACAAACTGGATCTTTTGTTCTTGACACAAAGTTGTCGATCTTTTTGTTGAACCTGGACGCAAACAGATCTACATCCGGAATCCCCGATCTTTGACATATTGTCAGGAAGATATCGGGGTGAAGAGACCATTCTCCCGGGAACAACTGCTGGCGATAAGAATACCGTATTCTGGGCTGTGTCTATGATCAGACTCAAGTATTCGAATCTCTTTGATGGTTTTAAGGAAGATTTCTTTAAGTTGAGAATCCAACCTAGGTATTCCAGGTAGTTGACTGTGGTGACCATACTTTGGTCTAAGCGGGCTACCAAGAACAGATTGTCTAGGTACGCTAAAATCGTTATACCTTAAGCCCTTAATCTGGCTAGAGGAGGGAACAGAACCTTTGTAAATACTCGAGGAGTAGTAGCTAGTTCGAATGGCAGAGCTACAAACTGAAAATTAAGATTTTCTATGTCAAACTGAAGATATTTTTGGTGAGCGGGGAAAATGGTCACATGGAGGTATGCATTGTTTAGGTCGATTGACGCCAGTTCTCCACCTTGTAGGATGGAGACTACTGATCGGATTGACTCCATGCGAAAAGAGCGGATATTAAAAAACTGGTTTAGATCGTTGAGATCTAGAATGGGTCTGACATCTCCATTTGGTTGGGGTACCGTAAAAAAGTTTGAATAACAATCCTTGCTCTTCCATGGGGACCACCGATCTCACCTTTTGAGACAAAAGATGGTCCAATGCTTGAAAGAGAGACTTCTTTTTTTCTCTGGATGCCTGGGAATGTTTGTTCTGAGAAAACGAGGAGACGGGGACTCTCAGAACTCTAGTTTGTACCCTAGAGTAATTGAGGAAGCCACCGATTTGTCTTGACACTCTTCCTGCCAGACCCTTGAGAACTGCAGAAGTCTTCTCCCCACTCAAGCGAGCGGGGGAGCACCTTCATGAGGCGGCTTTAGTATTTTGTTTTGTAGGTTTCCTTCCCTAGGACTGCTTTTGTCCCTGGGGTTGACCCTGAGGTTTACCTCTTGAATTTGACGGTGGATGCCAATGCTCCTGGCACTGGAGAAAAGGCTTGTTTAAATGAAAATACGCTTACTCCTTTTCCTAACTGGCAAAACGACACTTTTCCCATTAGAAATGTTTTGGATGTACCGTATTTATCGGCGTATAACACGCACAGGCGTATAACACGCACATTCATTTTCAGAGGGAAGTTTCAGGAAAAAAACTTACATTTTAAATAAGGAACTTTGAAGCAAAATAAGGGTCAGTGCCCATCTGCAGCCTCACCATTGCCATCAATGCAGCCTGATCAATGCCCATCTGCAGCCTCACAAGTGCCATCAATGCAGCCTCATCAGTCCACATCAATGCAGCAGCCTCACCATTGCCATCAGTGCAGCCTGATCGATGCCCATCTGCAGCCTAGAGTGGACAGGGAGGGGGGCGGGACAAGCGCCGACAGATTACAGTGAGAATCTCCTATGATAGACAGAACAGTGGTCCAATGGCAGCCCAGGAGACGGGACTTCCTATTACAGAGGCCACCAAGTAAACAGAAGTTTCTCACTGTATGTAATCTGATGGTGCTCGTCCCGCCTCCTTCCCTGTCCTCTCCGAGGCAGCTAAAATTGAAGTATTGGCGTATAACACGCACACGCTATTTGCACCCAATATTCATGGTGAAAAAGTGAGTGTTATACGCCAATAAATACAGTACTTATCCAGATCATGCCCAAACAGCCGTTCACTGCGAAAAGGAAAACTAGCCAGGAGCTTTTTGCAGGGCTCTTCGGCTGACCAAATTTTCAACTATAGTATTTTACGCATTTACGCAGTGTAAGGCGTGAGGCCTGGAGAATAGAATCTCTCATAATGTCTATTGCAAAACATAATGCCACTGGTAGCTCGGCCAAATCTTGGGAATAATCTTGTGCACCTGTTTAAACTAGTCTCTCAAGGATTGACATACACCAATTGCTGCCAGCGCAGGCTGAGTTACTGAACCTGCCAGAGAAAAAGTGTTTAATTGGAATTCCAACTTCGGATCCGTTGGATCCCTAAGCATTTGAGCATTGTCTACCAGACAAGTCAAACTTTTATTCACAGAAGATATAGCAGCGTCAACTGCTGGTATCTCCAATTTTTTATTAAACATTTCCTCTATAGGATAAAGGTGTCGAAAACTTTTTGGGAGGCTAAAAATGCTTATCTGGGTGATCCCACTCAGAATACATAAGCTTTTCCATCAATGAATGGATAGGAAAAGCATGCGCAGCTTGGGGACGCCTTAGCGAACCCAAACAAGAATTAGGTTTATCAACTGACTCCATTAAGGGGAGCATAAATGTGGAGCGGACCAATTCAGTAAGTGATTGTACCATCAATCTTTCAGATTGTAAACATGATCCTTCCGCATTTGACCCCTCAGAGGAGTCATCAGCCTCTTCCCGGTCCCCTGAGAAAAATTCATCATCTCCCGCCCCCGGTTCCTCAGTTTGAGGGTCCTGGGTAACGGAAGGGGACCTATTGCGCCTAGTCCCGCTCTGGGATGCAATTAAAGCCGCTAACCTCTGCTCTAATCCTAATATGGTTGAGGAAAAAGGCCTAGTTAGACTTACCGGTGGCGGTATTTCTAAGAGCCTTTCAGAACAACCCTGGAGAGAGCGAAGCTCCGCCCATTTTCCAGGAAACACATGCAGCTTTTAAATCCCTCCTCTGCCACCATGGCCTCAATTATTGTGGTCTCTGACATACTGGAAAACGAAGCAAGAGAAAACCACAAACAACCATGATAGACACTTAAACCACTTCTAAGATACAAAGGAAGGGAAATAGCGGTTGTCCTGAAAGGCTCTTAGAAATACTGTCACCGGTAAGTCTAACTAGGCCTTTCGCCAATCGCCTTTCAAGACAACCTTGGAGAGGATAACCGAGAAACTTACCCTAGGGTGGGACTACTTCCTGCAGTACCTTCCTGCTGAAGGCTTGATCTGCGGTGGACAGTAAGTCCAACCTATAATGTCGGAGAAATGCTGAGTAGTTGGACCAAGTAGCCGGCCAGGACAAAACTATTTCCTGTGAGCGATGAGAATTTGAAAAAACTTTGGGCAGGAAAGCTGGGTCTGTCTGAAGACCCACTCGGTCTGGAAAAACTTTAAGAAAAGGTTCCGTGACTGCCAGAGCCTGGAGCTCACTGACTCTTCTTGCCGAAATAATGGCCACTAAGAAGATTGTTTTCAGAACTAAATTTTTTAAGGATGCTTCCTGTAAGGGTTCAAATGGAGCCCCCGTGAGACCCTGTAAAACAATAGATAAGTCCCAGCTGGGAAAATTTTTGAGGGCCACCGGCCTATTTCGTGCTAGTGCCCTGAAGAATCTCGAAATTAAGACTTCTCTGCATGGAGTCTTTTCAAAATAAAACTGAAAGAGCCGCCACCTGGGTTTTTAGGGTGCTGGCTGCCAGTCCCTTTTCCATCCCATCATGGAGAAATTCAAGGACTGATACAACGCTTTTTACCTGAAAGCTTTTAGAGGTGCCATAGGAATTGAACTTCTTCCAGACCTTCAGGTATATGGCTCGAGTTACCTCCTTTCTGCTGAAAAGTAGGGTCTTTACTAGTTTATCGGATAAACCCTTGGATTTTAGGAGATCTTCCTCAGAAGCCAAGCAGTTAGATGTAACCGGTCTGCTTCTGGATGAAATCACAGAGCCCTGTGTTAGAAGGTCCTTCCGGCAGCCTCCACGGAGGTTCTGTGGCCAAATTTAGTAGCATTAAGAACAAGGGTCTTTTGGGCCAAAAGGGAGTGACCAGGATCATGTTAGTTCTTTCTTCTCTGAATTTCCTTACGACCATTGGTATCAGAGGGAAGTGGGAAAAGGCATAGCACAGTTGGTAATGCCATGGATGCACCAGAGCATCTATGCCTATGGCCTGGTCTTCTCTGTGAAAAGAAAAAAGAATTCCTGAACCTTTGAGTTCTGTTGGCTGGCAAACAGGTCTACTTGGGGTTGCCCCCAAGTTTTGGAGATCATTAAGAAAACTTCTTGATTCAGGCTCCATTCTGCTTCCACCACTCTCCTCCTGCTGAGTAGGTCTGCTAGCAGATTCTGAGAACCCTTTAGGTGAACTGCCGACAGAGGCCACATTCTGTTCTACAGGAAAGTAGATGACTGGCTAGTTCCAATAGACCTCTGCTCCTGGTTCCTCCCTGCTTGAGCACGTATGCTACAACAGTCATACTGTCCGAAAGGACCTGAACGAGATGTCCCTTCACTGCTTGTTGAAAAGCCAGGAGACCTAGAAAGATGGCCTTTAGTTCACGCCAGTTTGACGACTTTCGGGCTTCTGTCCTGGACCAAACCCCCGAGAGGTTAGAGCGTCCAGGTGGGCTCCCCAACCCCAGGAGCTCGAGTCTGTTGTTAGACACTTGTCTAGTGGAAAGACCCAGAAGAGACCTTTTGTCTTGTTGACTGAGTCCCTCCACCATCACAGTGCTCGCTTTACCTTCGAGGTAAGTCTGATCTGCTTTTCCAATGAAACCGGATGCGACCATGTCTGTAAGATGTTCAACTGGAGTGGTCTGGAATGAAATCTGGCCCGCTGTACGGCTGGGATCGATGCTGTGAGAAGTCCTAATACTGCCATGGCCGATCAGACTGAGATTGAGATATTCATCTGAATTTGTTTTACTGCAGAAAAAAATCTTCTCCAGCTTTGCCTGTGGTAAAAAAAAAAAACCTTTTTGGAGCACTGAGTTTATTGTATGACCCAGAAACATAATTTCCTGTCTTGGTTTTAGATTCGACTTCTCCAGGTTGAGGAGCCACCCTAGGTTCTTGAGGTGAGTCTGATACCTGCAGATTTGTCACCACTTGTTCCCTGGAGTCCACAAAGAACAACAGGTCGTCCAGATATGGAATGACGGAAATTCCTCTCAACTTCAGAGGCTCCAGGGCTTCTGCCATTATTTTTGTGAAAATCCTGGGGGAAGATGAGAGTTTATAAGGCAGAGCTTTGAACGGAAGATTCCAAACCGATGACCCCTGGTTGATGGCCAATCGTAGGAAACGTTGGGAAGCCTGAGCAATGGGGACGTGTAGGTAAGCATCCCTCAAATCTAGGGATGCCATGAAGCAGTCTGGAGTCAACAGTTTTGTTACTGAATGGATTGTGTCCATGTGGAAATGTTTGTAATGAATTGATTTGTTTAGGATCTTTAGGTTCTGAATCAATTAATACTTCCCCGATGGCTTTTGCACCAAAAAAATATGGGAATAGAAGCCTCAACCCTACTGATGTTTTGGGACCTGGACGATCACTTCTTGCTGAATCAGATCCTGTAATAGGTTCATCATTGCCGAAGCTTTGTCCTGATTCCTTGGAAGAGCCGTAACGTAAAACCTGCTTGGGGGGGCTCTGAAAACTCCAGACTACCCCTGAGAGATAACATTCCTTATGAACAGGCTTGAAGATGTTCTGTTCCACTGTAGGAGAAAGGCAGACAACATTCCCACTACTGGTACAAGACTGTCACTTATTTTTGGGGGGCTGGTCTGGGGAAGATCTAAAGAGAACTCCTCCTCTACCCTTACCCTTTTGGGAGGCCCAACGGTTCTTGTTATCTTCTCCACTCTTACGGGGCTGTTGAACAGCATGAAAATTCTTTTTAGCTGTTTGTTTCTTTTTGGCAGGGAAAGCTTTTTTCTTGTCAGCTGTCCTGTGCAAGATTGTTTCCGGGTCTGGACCAAAAAGAAGATCCCCAAGAAGGGTAGGCCACAAAATTTAACCTTGGAGGCTGTGTCGCCCGACCGGGCTAAATTCACCAGAGCTGATGACTTTGCTGCCATATTGATTCAGCCGATGCGTCGGCCATGTATTTAACTGCTTTTAGAATTAACGGAAATGATTCCAAGAGATCTTTTTGTGGCATCCCCACCTCTACATAACTCTTCAGTTTTTCCACCCAGCATTCTAGGTTTCTTGCCACCACCGTGGAAGCCATAGATGGTTTGAGGCTGGCCGACGTGGAATCCCACGCCTTTTTCAAGAGGGAGTCTTCCCTTTTATCCATCACGTCCTTCAGCACCCCCATGTCCTCAAAGGCTAGGTCTGTGCGACGGGACACTTGTGAAAAAGCGGCATCCACCCGCGGTTTTTTAAGCCGCACTTCAGACTTTGTCTTCAAAGGGAAACAGTCTCTTGAGGGTTTTGGAAAGAAGGGGCCTCTTTCAGGGTCCTTCCATTCCTTCTTGACCGCATCCGATAGAACTCTGTGGACTGGGAACACCCTGTGTTTGGTGTCATCCAGACCCTGGTACATTCTATCATGAACCGACAATTGTACTTTATCCTCCTGAATGTTGAGGATCATGTAAAATCGCTTTCAAAAGGCTGTCCACTTCCTCTAAAGACAATTTGTACCTAGAGCCTCGGCTATCATCTTCCTCATCATCCGAATCCCCGAGGGAGGGAAGAGTACTTGCCCCCTCGTCCTCTGAGTCTACAACCTCTACAGGCCTAGAGGAAGATGCCCTAGGACTAGATGGTGGTTGCTGGGTTTCAACTTGGCTTGCTGGCTGGACCAGCAATGATTTGACTGAACTCAGTGAATTTGTGAGTTCACGTACTGAGGAAAACAAGTCTTTATATTGCTGGGATGTTTCCTCTTCGACAAGATCCTTAATGCAGAATCTGCACATGGCCTTTTGCCACGAGTCAGAGGATTCTTGCATGAAGGGCATTTCCTTATTTCCTTTGACTTGGCGGGTTCAAATGTTTCGTTTTCCCTAAAAAAAATTTCCTGAAACGAGAGCGACAGCATCTTACTAAAATGCTGAACACCTTCCTTCCCTTTAGTGCCTAAACACACACAGACCACCACAAGCAATATAAAAGAGAGAGAGATGCCCCTTAGTGTTGAAACCAATTCGTAGCAAAACCTCCACCATCAAACTGCAGGGTCCAAGAGAGGTAACCTCTGACCCTGCAGAAACAGGCTCCCTACAGGGAGGAACACAAACAGTCACACCGCATAAGCCCATACGGAGAAGAATAAAGGCACCACTGTGTCCCTCTTACCTTGGCGTGACCGGTGCATGTTTACACTGTGGCTGACGGTCTCTTGTCCATCGTAGCAGAGAGCGCAGTGGGGAATGAGAAAAACTCCTGTTTTTTTTTTTTTTTTAAGATTCCCGGTTCTGGCGTCATCAGCGCGGGCCGGAAGCAGAAGCACGGTCGTTAGACCCGCCCCCTTGGCCTCTGCGTTCCAGGTGACTGGATCCACTTGTCGCAACGTCACCCGACAGCCAGACCTGGAGCCGTAATACGGAAACACCCAGTCGTTCAACTGCGGCGAACCACCCAGCCACCCGACGCTGCACCTCCTGCTGACCGCTGCTCCACCGAGCTTGGAGAGGCTGGGGACTCCAGAACACCCCCTGCTCGTACCGGAGGGGGGGGGGGGTGCTGGGATGGTCTCTGCACTCCAAGCAGCCAAAACACTGAGGTAAGCCTTTTCTCCTCCACCCTGGAGAGAGCGCAGCCCCTGGTTCCAGCATGCACTTTTACCATGGCGGAGGAAACACATGGCCATGGTGCAAGAGGAGGGATTTAAAAGCTGTATGTTTCCTGGAAAATGGGTGGAGCTGCGCTCTCTCCAAGGTTGTCCTGAAAGGCGACTGGAGAAATTTCAGGGGCTGCAGTGTTGGAAACCGTTGCACCACCTGATGTCCCTGATGGCTCGCTCTGACCAGCCGCTTCAGATCTCTCAGGGGAGGATGCCATTTTAGAGATGATTTTAGGCTTTTTTGAGCTTGAAGGAGTACCTTTTGAGCCCTTTTTAGGGGTGTTTTTAATTGCCCCCTCTGAGCACAGCCCGATGCACAAATGCAGAGGTACTACCAGAAGATATTGCATTCACTGCTTGAGCAAATAATCCAGCAACTGCTGCTATTAAGGCTCAGCCTAATGCTTTTAGTAAATGTGCCAAGGGAATTGCCTGTGTCACCAACCTCTTAAATGCCCTTTTTCCTCTTGTGTCCCTCCGACAGCTGTAGCCAGCAAATAATGGAGCTTTTAAAACCTACTACTGCACTGGCCGTTGCTGCACACCAACACCGCTCTAAGCCCCGAACCCCTCCATCACATCGCGCCCCCTCTCTTTCAAAAAGAGCGGTTCCCCACGCGGTCGTGGGCCTCCGATCCGACGGGATCAGCTTGTGTAGGGGTGGATGGCAAGTAGGAGATCCGGTAATCCAACCGCCGTGCAGGGGCGGTAAAAAATGGATCGCCATCGCCGACTGTTCAGGCCCCCCCATGCAGGGAGAAGGGGGAGAGCTTTTTGAAGGTGGGGGTGTTTTTGCAAGAAATCTTACTGGAGTTCTGCGGCTGCTTGCCGGAGGAATCTGCAGCTTCTACCAAGACAGCGTAGGAAAGCATGACAAGGTACGTGCTCTGTACAGCCCCCCAGTGGTGACTTTTAGGCATGACATTTACTTTTTAATGGAGACAATTCATAATAAACTTAAAAAATTTCCTTAGAAATCTCCACTTACCTTTCCCGCCGCAGGGTTTTCTGTGGTAAAACCAACAGACCCAATCTTCACCTCTCACGGTGGGCTCTGTTTAAGAAACCTTCAGGAACTGGGCCCCTTTTTATCGGGGGATCCGCACCTCCTGGACCCGTAAAACACCCCGCCAGAAAAAACTTAAGGCTGAAAAAAACAAAAAGTACTGGATCCCAGGGTCTAGCTCTCTAGAAAGAGAAGCGTTATTAGTGGGAGGGGTTATTTAGGGAGTGGACTTCCTGTCTTGGGGTGTGCCAGTGTCCATCACCTGAAGATGGCCTATAACCCACATAGTAATTACTATGGCTCTGTGTCACAAGATGTATGATTAAGAAATTGAGCTTTTTGGCCACAACCATAAACACTACTTTTGGAGAGATGTCAACAAGGCCTAGGATGAGAAGGTACAGAGGTGGATCGCTGATCTTTTGGGGATGTGTGAGCTACAAAGGCACAAGAAATGTGGTCAAAATTGTTGGCAAGATGAATGCAGTAGGTTATCAAAAAATACTGGAGGAACATTTGCATTAAACAGCCAGGAAGCTGCGCATGAGACGTAATTGGACTTTCCAACATGACAATGATCCAAAACACAAGGCCAAGTCGACCTGTCATTGGCTACAGCAAAATAGAGTGAAGGTTCTGGAGTGGCCATCTCAGTCTTCTGACCTCAATATCATTGAGCCACTCTGGTGAGATCTCAAAACGTGCAGTTCATGCAAGACAGCCAAAGAATTTACAGGAACTGGAGGCTTTTTGCCAAGAGGAATGGGCAGCTTTACCATCTGAGAAGATAAAGAGCCTCATCCACATGATACCACAAAAGACTTCAAGCTGTCATTGACGTTAAAGGGAGCAATACACGGTATTAAAAACTGGGGTATGTAAACATTTGATCAGGGTCATTTGGGTAGTTTCTGTTGCCATTATGATTTAAAGAGTAAACACAGTTGATTGGTAATAAATGGCTTCAGCCAAACACTAACCATGAGTGAAAGAAAAGTTTATATTTTATCATCCATATTCTCTGAAAAATGGCCAAGAAATCAAATTCTGCCAGGGTAAACTTATGAGCACAACTGTAAACTATACACACACACACACACACATAACCACTATACTGATGACCTGCAAATGATCTTCTCCGTCACTTTCCAAGAAGGATTTAAATTTTACCCCTTCTCCCATAACAGCTTACATATATAACAGGTGTTTGAGGCAATCAAAAACAATGTGTGATCCATGGACACACTCTACGCTTACCATTTAGGCTACTATAATGCGAGTTTGTCAAATTATGCATAAGGACCCCGTCATATCTTTGTGGTGCATTATCGCACACACATGCATCTTGCAATAATACAGCCCTTGGCTGTATTGAATGGGATAGTACAGCACCTTCACGCATATAAAAAAAATAAAAATCAGTCATTTGTTAATGGAACTTGCTGGTGTGCTGCAGTGCGGGTGCATTGACCAGTACTGTAAAGGTGCATTGGAGAGTCATTCAAAATGAATGGCATCATAATGCACACACAGTTGCTAGTTACCGTGCATTGTGGTTACACATGATAAAAAACATGCTTTTACTGTGTGCAAGTGCAAATTAAATTTGTAATTATAAAACTACTGTGCATCCCTCTGGACGTATCTGGGGCTGCACTATAATTTACCAAGTTGACCACTACTGATGTACAGTCTGGGATATTAACCACCTCAATACAGGGCACTTACACCCCCTTCCTGCCCAAGCCATTTTTCAGTTTTCAGCGCTGTCGCACTTTGAATGACAATTGCGCGGTCATGTTACACTGCACCTTAATTAAATTTTTATCATTTTTTTCCCCACAAATAGAGCTTTCTTTTGGTGGTATTTGATCACCTCTGCGTTTTTTATTTATTGTGCTATAAACAAAAGAAGAGGGACAATTTTGAAAAAACACAATATTTTTTACTTTTTGCTATAATAAATATCCAATTTTTTTTTTTTTTTTAAACAAATTTTTTCCTCAGTTTAGGCCGATACGTATTCTTCTACATATTTTTGGTAAAAAAAAATTGCGATAAGCGTATATTGATTGGTTTGCGCAAAAGTTATAGCGTCTACAAAATAGGGGATAGATTTATAGCATTTTTATTATTTATTTATTTTTTACTAGTAATGGCGGCGATCTGCAATTTTTATTGTGACTACGATATTGCGGCGGACACATCGGACACTTTTGACACATTTTTGGGACCATTCACATTTATACAGCGATCAATGCTATAAAATTGCATTGATTACTGTGTAAATGTGACTGGCAGGGAAGGGGTTAACACTAGGGGGCGCTCGAGGGGTTAATGTATGACCTAAGGAGGTGATTCTAACTGTGGGGGGAGGGGACTGACTGGGGGAGGTGACCGATTGCTGTCCCTATGTACAAGGGACACGCCATCGGTCTCCTCTCCTCTCTGACAGGACATGGATCTGTGTTTACATGCACAGATCCACGCTCCTGCTCTGTTACCCGGCAATCGCGGGTGCCCGGCGGACATCGCGGCCGCCGGGCACGCGCACCGGCCCCCTAGTGGCTCGGGAGGGCGAGGACGTCATATGACGTCCTCCCAGAACAACAGAAGCCTCGTCCAGCCGTCATATGACGGTAGCTTAGCGGTTAAAGATGTACAAATCCAACATCTTCGTAATGACTTTAATCATCTAAACTCACTTGTTCAGCATAAAGATCATCTCGGTCATGCATGTGCTGGTGTTTTCCAAGATCTGTTGTGATCTCTCCAACTTCTGTATAGAACTGGACATCTGTATGCCTCTTCTTTCCAAACATTATGGCATTCTGTTTCACAGTCAAAAACAGTATATATTAGTAGAAGTAACCAAACTTCTGGTTACATCAAGAAAATCACTGATACACAATTGTTACCTTAAGATGAAAATGAAGTACAATAATCATCTCTCCATCACACGGCTGGAAAATTGCATGTTTGATGTTATTGTATAAAATATCCACTTTGTCCCCTCTAACAGATGTGAAGCGAAAACCTAAATAAACAATTTGTATTAGGCATAGGGGCTACACATTATTAATGACCCTTTAAATTACATGAAAAGTAGCAAGACATGTTTTCAACCAGTAGCTTCCCACCATCATCATGAAGAGAGTCATTTCAGCTGCCTTTTACTTTTTTTTTTTTAGCACCAAGTTTTCCCTCACTGCACTCTGCTTGTGGGAAGTCAAGAAATCCAAGACTTCCACTAATTCAAGCAACAGAAAGCACAGGCCAAGCACCGGAAGTGTGCAGGCAGCATACACACTGAAGGAAAGCAGCGTTTTAACACCACTGCATCTTTCGAACGATGCCAGAGAGACGAGTTTAACTTATAGGCCTACACTTGCATCCCACGAAACCTTTAACTGAACTATAACATAATGAACTTTTAACTCATGTGTTGGCGTCTGCACATCTTTGCTTGAAGTTTTATAAAAGCCTACCTCTGACAACGCATACCTACCATTTACATGGGCTTCAAGAGAGCCCTGCATTCTCTTTTGGGCAATGTTTGGCCTGATATAAAGGTCTTTCAGTTTGGGGTTGCTACGATTGAGGTTGATTACGAGAGAATCTTGCTTGACGATGCCCTATAAAGGAGCAAAAGAATCAAACAGATGCAATTAAGAGAATATATATATATATATATATATATATATATATATATATATATATATATATATATATATATATATATGTGTGTGTGTGTGTGTGTGTGTGTGTGTGTGTGTGTGTGTGTGAAATTAGGCTACTCATTTTATCCTCTCACCTCCTTCTCTTTTTCTTCTGCCTCCCGGGTCTTGTATCGTTTCTGCACTTCCTTTATTATGCGGAAAGCATTCTGTAAGTTCAGTGATGGCACAGATGTTTCACCTGGGGTCTTCATATTGGAGGCTCGATAGGTTCTGAATAAAACCAAATTTTTTCTTTACCTTCTGGTCCTTTTACGGACTTCTCTGCATTATTATTAGGCATTACAACATGGACATGATGCATTATAAGTGGGTTCTAGGCCCACGTTAGTATGTGTGTGTGTGTGTGTGTGTGTGTGTGAGTGTGCCTTAAGTCACTATGGCCTTCTATTTACCTTAATCCTGTCCCACCCAAGTCTAAGGAGTATATGTATGATTGAATGCAATATCCCTACATTGTTCCCCTAGCCATCTTCTGTTGTACCAATTTGTGAAGGGACGGGAAATTATGCTTTTGTCTGCAATACCTCATTGGCTTATATAGTTACCATCTGAGTTATGTATAGCACAATACTGTACTATCCGGAAACTATGTTAATTTTCTTTTTTGCATTGCCCTTTTACTGTCGTATGTGCAAGTATTGAAGTTGTAGCTTTTTTTTTTTTTTTTTTTTTTTTTTTTTTTAATTCTTAGAAAAAAATATTGGAAAAGAAAATTCACTTACATTTCCTTTACAAATGTGGCATCAGGGTTGGGAAATATGTTTCCTTCATTGCGCCCTAGGGCACTGCCTGGGCAGTAAAAGTTGATTCGGAGGTAAGTATAATCACCTTCAACTGACATACTGATATTCTGTGCAAAAACACAAAACATAAACAATTTCTCTCAAAGTTGTGTATAAGATTGAGACTGGTCAAAATAAAATGCACAAAGCCGTATTTTGGTAGGCACAAAATTATTATTGAGGGACACAGGAATTCTGAACAGTCAGTTTATATTGATGTCTAAAGGAGGTTACAAAGCTGGCAAAGAGAAAAAAAAAAGTAAGCCAGTCCCTGTAGAACTCCTCTGCCCAGCAAGTCTAATTTTTGAGAGCACACAATACATAGGGCTATACAGAGGGGCGGGACCTATGTCTCTTCATAGACTGGAAGAACTTTTTTCTTTACCCCCCAGGGAAAGGGGGAGGGGGAAAACAAAAAAAAAACAAAAACGGTAAAAACAGTGTGGGGTATATGAAGGTTTTTTTGATAAATGTAATATGCTGTATAAAGATCATATTTTTGTCATCATCCACTCAGGGACACATCAATTCAGAAATAGCTTTGATGCTAAAGCAGTTAAGCTGAGGGGTGGGCACAGACATCGAGCACAACATTAATTTAGGAACAATTATGCATTTCAGATGAGCCATCTGAAGGACCAATGCCCAAGTAAAGGTTGGATTAAGAGAAGCCCTTGCAAGATAAGAAAAAATTGGGACAAGCAAGTTGAGAGCAGAGAGGATTAACCTGGTGGTCAAGGCCAAGACAAAATTAAACGGTTATCTGAAGGTACAATGGGACCAATCAAAAAGCCACCAAAAAAAAAAAAAAAAAAAAAAAAGTGGAAGAAAAACACTACCCAGAGGAGAGGAAACAAGACCAAAAATGAGAGGTGCTCAAACAGAAGACTAGTAGAAAACCAGGACTATCAACCCTGAATTGGGAAGAGTGAGCAAGTGGCACCCACACAAAGGACAGTCACAGATGAGGTGTACCATGGCCCAGACTGGTGAGCGAGTACATCAAAAATCAGAAGCACGAGCAGGACGCTTCCCAAATACTCTAGAAGGAGAGACGCAAACATGAAAGGAGATACACGCAAGAAGGAAATACTAGAAGGGCATCCCCAACAAACCACAAATGGGTTGGGGGGGGCGTCAGGGTAGCATTGGGAGATGCAGCTAGACTGAATCTAGAAACAATATCGTGAAACAAAAGCCTTTGTTTATGTAATATGGAATGGATTAAGTGTCTCCTCTTATGGATCTTGGTGCGGCAGACCTATATAGATATGTAGAGAAGAGAGTGCGATAGATAGGAAAGTACACCCAAATCCACTACACTGCAACGGCAAAGACAACCTTGTGTGAAAGAAGCAGAAGGGAAAAGGAGAAGTCTTCAAAAACAGACAAGACCAAAATTAAAAGGTACCATGGAGACTAGGACTTTTGCACAAAGGCATTTACCAAGAAATAAGATAATAGATCTTTGAAAACTAGCCAAGGCCAAGATCTGCCCCTCACTAGTACTTAAAAGTTAGAACATATCACACTGAAGAAAAGCCAAAATGTGTCCCATGACATACTGTTGACGGTGAAACTAGGGATTACAGAGTCACAAACACTCCTATCCCTCAGCATGTGAGCTTCAAAAGACATGCGGTCAAAGCCAGCTACTGTAAAACAGGATTGTTCAGAGAAAATTTTGATCCCAATGAGTCATCAGGACTTCCACACAAAAGCTTGAGGATCTCCGTTTCAGGACACAAACCTGTCCAGCTTGATGTTAAATCTGGACATCATAAGATTCACAGCTGGTGCCTCCGACTACAGACAAATATCTGCAAATATTTTCTGGTGAAGTGCTGATTTCCCCAGATTTAGCTGTTGATGGCGTGGAGGAAGAGAAACAGCAGGACACTGATCTTTCAAGTGAAGAGCTTGCAGGGGGCCATGTAAGCAGAAATCTGACCACTGGATGCATGTCTGGTAAACTGTGTGCTCCCAAGTAGAATACAAAGATGCAAACTGACCATGCCAGGGCCAAGAAAGCATGCCCATCCTGGCTTGGTCAGTTTAAAATAGGAAAGCAGGAGGACTGGTGGGATCACCTGGCATTTCAAAGGATGCAACATAAATAGAACAATGCTTTTTAATACAAGTACATAGTAACACAGACACATCAGAAATATGAAATGTTGCAGTACATCATATGACGTCTGCCTTTCAGTGGGGATATCTGAATGATGCCTGCAGCTACAGTCATCATTCAGATATAATCTTTTACAGCCGGCGATTCTGTGCACCGTAAGTATAATCATAGCGGCAGTTCAGCCACTTGATCGTTCTTACACACGGCGGGAGAGGATGCCCGTGCGATCATCGAGCTGGAGAAGGAATCCGTCGGATGTTGATCATAGAGGTTTCCGGTAACCAGATGGTCCCCAGTCATCGCTATGACCTTTGGAAGCGTCAAGTTATGAAGTTACGCCCAGCCAGCTGAAGTAAACAATGCCGAGGACTCGGCTGGAAAGAAAAAAATCTTTTTTTTTTTTTATCTCAGCCTTTCCAACCTGGAGGAGGAGAGATCTGGGGTCTTCATAAAGATGACCTGTCATGCACAATTCCTATTACAAGGGAAGGGAAGTGAGTGTGTAAAAAAATAAAGGGAACAAAAAAAAAAAAAAAAAAAAAAAAAAAAAAGAAGGGTAAAGCACCCCTGACCCTGCGCACAGAAGCGAACGCATACATAAGACACACCCCCCATATATAAATAGCGTTCAAATCACAAATGTGAGGTATTGCCACGTGCGTTGAAGAGCAACAATTCTAGCCGAGGACCTCCTCTGTAACTGAATTGCTAACATGTAAAAAAAAAAACTTAAAGCATCACCCATGGAGATATGTACGTACCAAAGTTTGGCGCCATTCCACAAGCGTGCGCAATGTTAAAGCGTGACATGTTAGGCATCTATTTACTCGGCGTAACATCTTTCACATTATACAAAAATATTGTGCTAACTTTACTGTTTTGTTATTTTTTAATTAAACTCCCCCGCCCCAAAAAAAAAAAAAAAAAAAAAAAAAACACGTTTGAAAAATTGTTGCGCAAATACCATGTGATATAAAAAGTTGCAGTGACCACCATTTTAATCCCAAGGGTCCCTACTAAAAAAACATATGTTCGGGGGTTCTGAGTGATTTTCTAGCAAAAAAAAAATACCAATTTAAACTTGTAAGTACAAAATAAAAAAAAAAAATTAAAAAAAACACATTATTTAATTTGTAAATCATTTTGCAATAGTTTGTACCAGATTCATAATTTCAGCATCATTTTAAACACAAATAATAGATTGACATTTTAAACTACCATTAACAATTTTTTAGTTTTTGCAAAATAATATAAAATAAAGCCTTGTTTGTCCTAACAATACTGTACATGTATTACTTTATCTAGTAATGCAAAAGTTATTGTAGAACTGGTTTGCAGCAAAAATGTAAAAAGTGCTCTGGTCCACTGGGGATGTACAGGTGTGAAAGGTGAAGTGAAGTAGACTTGGGCAAAATTCTTACCTTTATGGTGGCAATATGGAACGGGGTAGCAATGCCAAAAACAGGCATAATTACAGTCTCGTACTTCTTATCTATATAAAGTTTCATCTCCCGGATCTCTGATTCCTTTGGCATTTGAGAAGGGTTTTTGTAAGAAACATTAGACTTGCGTGCTCTAGCAGAACAGGAAAAAAAATGAAATTTAAAAAGTTATTTTGCTTTAGTAAAAAATAAGATTTGTGCTCATCATAAAATCTATATCTAATCCATTAAGGCACACAGGAATTTATATAAAAGCGAGTTACACCACCTGCAGGCGGTTTGGACACAAAAATAGCAAGCCAGCCGCTGTAAAACCCCATTCTCTATCTAGAATGCCTCAAGCTTCGTGTAAAAGCAGTACTAAGGGACCCATGTCCCTGAAGGACAGCAAGAAAAAAAAATTGCTAAAATCCTATTTTCTCTGTCGTCTATTGGGGGGACACAGGAACTTGGACACAGTCAGGCCATCCAAAGGTTGTCCAACTGAGGGATGGGCAACAGTCATTTGCAGGCCCATAAAAAGGGGACTCAGAACTACCTGAAAGGCCAATATCCCCCAGTGACTCAACTCATAGGAAACGCTGAGCCTAAATAAGCAATAGGTTGTATAAAAAAAAAAAAAAACCAGGGCAAGACCCCAGAGGGAATCCGACAAAAAAAAGGTCCACAAGAGAATATCAACAAAGATTGCATTTCCACACCTTAGGATTCAGGGAAGGAATGTTGCATGTTAAAAATAAGACAGCTTGGCCAGGCAACAAATTTCACAAAACGAGAAACCCAACGAAGTGAGTTAACCCAATTAAAATATTCCATAATGATAGCTATGTGTCTCCTGAAACTGGTAGATTACCATAGGATACCATAAGGATACCATAAAGTCAGACTGAGTGAAAAAGTGGGAAGAGTGCACAAAAGTTAATCAGGTCTCACCAATGCCTACAAAATTACTGTAAGCCCCACATGGGTTGTTTTCAAGAGAGGTGCTCCCCTACAGGATGAACAGCACCACTCAACCCAATAGATGACATCTGCACTCTGATCCTCAGCTCGGACTCAAAACCAGTGGTGACCATAATGTGAAGAGAACATCTATGGTGTAAACAGTGAGGTAGCTCTTAGTGCTTCAGCCTGACCATTCTTACGCCCTAAGCGAGTATTCAGTGACTATAGACCTTCAATGCACTCCGAGACTAGCAGTACACTCAGGTTTGGGAAAATGCCACAATGCAGAGCTCAGTGCTCTTTGGTCACAATCACATTCCAGGTTAGCCCTACCAAGTCTAGTCAGGTGGGGTCTGGGTATGGCCCCCAAAGCTAGTTCTGCAGAAATACTGTTGTGTCAGCAAGAAATCTTAAGTCACTAAAAAAAGAATTCCACTATGCAAAAGCAGATAGCAAAAAAATATTATTTTGCAGGGATAAAGAAAAAGGTGTCCAACCTCCTAAGACACTAGCAGAAAACTGAGGCATGCTGGATAGAGGGGTTATACAAGGCCTAGCTTATAATTCTTCTCTATATGCCAGACTCTAAACCTCCTGCAGGCAGCTGAATAACCAATTCCCGTGCACCTCAGCAGAAGAAACTGTATTTGAATACTGTACTGGCAAGTACATTTACAAAACCAAGATACCCACTTCATTGTCTGCTGTTCTCCCTTCTGCTCTGTTAACCTCCTCTTTGCTTCCTCATTTAACTGGGCTGCAAGTTCTTTTTGATGGGTGCGTCTTTTCTCCTCTGCTGTCATTTCATTCTACAAAATATATAAGCTGGATGAACAATGACATCAACGAAACAGAAAGATCAATACGAGACAAAAAAGTATAAAGGTGAAAGAAAAATTTGCTACTGCATCCACTACCCAACAGATTAGATTCCCTTATCTAGAACATACTCTGGTCCTTTCCGTGATTAATGCAGCAGATCTGGCTCCTCTGCCTAAGAGATCCTCCGCTTCATCGTTCTCTTCCTCCTCCTCCTCCTCTTCATTCTGTTGAAAGATCAGATTTCCTATTTATTGCTATGATGACAAAAGATCAACCTACACAACTTGTCTATTAACTTCAAAGAACAATTTAGGTAAACATTTATATAATACCGGATATGTAAAAAGCACTCAAAACGGCAATTTGTATACAAGCCAAAATAAAAAGGAAGCTCCAAACCCCTCCGTATAAAATTATTCCTTAATTCTATTTAGTTTCATGGAGTGAACAGAGCTGATAACATGGTAGGTAAAAAAACGTAATGTTTAAGAACGAAATATAACCGACAACAAAAACCTGAGATAATGACAATTTAACTTCAGATGTTTGCGAAAGGTATGGCTTTTGAGGTTACAGTAGTGCTAAGGAGACAGCATTTCAGAAATGTATCAATATATCAAACTGCAAAAGAGGTTGTTTTGTACATTAATGTAGTGTTACATTACCAGTATAGATATAAGGGTTCAGGCTACAGCGGAACTTTACACTCACCTTTAGGAAGATGCCCACATTCTTCACTTTCTTCTTAACACTGGTAAGAACAGATGCTGGTCCCTCCTAAAACAAAAAACAAAACACTGGCTCAGTCTTTTTAAAAAAAAAAAAAAAATGTATGTATATTTTTTTAATTACACACAGGAGTACACAGCAGGTAAGTATTGAATATGTCACCATTTTTCTAGGTAAATATATTTCTAAAGGAGCTATTGACATGAAACGTTCACCACAAGTTGGTAACAACCCGTGCAATTCATACATAAAGAGACCAAAACAAATAAGCTCAGAAATTAAGTTATGTGTAATAAAATAGAATGACACCGCTGGAAAAGTATTGAACACATGAAGAAAGGGAGGTGCGGGTGGGCGTGGCTAGATGTGAAGCAGGAAGGATGTGCAGTAACTGACCTTCGCTTCTACTTTATCCTTAGGGGCACCCTGACAATGCAGATTGTGCTTTCTTCCACAGATATCAGTGGCTAAGCAGTCCCCTTACCGATCAACATAATCCTTGATCCTCTGGATGGCTCCTGGGAAGCGGAAAAACTGCAAAATATGCGTCGCCTCAGGTCGGCACCTCTCCTGCAGCGGCCATCTTGATCACGCGCTCTGCCTCCTCATTCTCCTCCAGAGTGACGGCGGGCACTCAGACGGCACCTGCAGGCATGGGGGACAGGGAGCACTCTTTGGCAGACCCGATGGCTGTTATAAACTCACTTAGAAACTTTAACCTCCAAGATCGACACAGTGACCATGAAGGTCAGTCTCAGATACAATATGGATACATTTCGCTTCGGGCTGTCCAAGGCGAATCCCACATTTTTCAGGTGGAGGACACGGTTCACACTGACTGCAAAAACAGGTACAATCTCTTTACGAAAAAAAAATAGTAGATATGGAGAACAGGCTCCGTCGCAATAATTTTCAGGTGGTGGGGCTCCCTGAAAGGACTGAGGGTGCCAAACCTGTGGAATTCGCTGAAGGGTTCCTCTCCACGCTGCTAGGCCTAAAAGATCTCCCTGCTACGTTCATGGTGGAGCAAGCTCACAGGGTCCCCACTACACTGCCTATACCCGGAGCCCCACCTTGACCCTTTCTGATAAAGGTCCTGAATTAGCGAGACAGGGACAGGCTGCTGGCAGCCGCCAGAAGTGTGCCTGAGCTAACCTTTGCAAACACCAGAATTTCGCTGTATCCAGATTATTCCCCTGAAGTGCAGCAGCATCGACGCTCCTTCACAGAGATCCAGAAACAGCTCCGAGAGAATGGGTTAAAATACAGCCACCTGTACCCCAGCAAGCTCAGAATTGTTGATGGTTCTGACACTCCTGCAGCCGCAGACTCCTGGCATGACTCTAACCACCTTAGCGGATTACAATTCTGACTGTTGCAGCTATTCTTGGGAACATGATCCTGATAATTATCACATGCTTCAGAAGGAGCACCTTTTCTTCACGGCACAATGTTACTTTGATCCCTGTTTCTTTACCCCCTCATTGTTGAACTGAGCCAGGTACTGTTGGAGACTCCCCTGGCACCATCCTCGCGTGCAAGGCTTCACAAAGTCAGAGACATGAAGTCTACAATTTTTTTGGCAAGTTCTGCAAGTAAACCCTGCATCTTTTTTTCCCTTTCATTTTTTTTGTTCGTGGTTTTGATTTTTTTTTTTTTTTCAAACCGTGCAAGGGTAGGGAGTTTTTGTTTTTTTTTTTACTGTATAGTGGGTATTTTCTGTTGCTACAATGCTGTGTATGCTTTTATTGCTGCTTATGATTGTGTTGTATCATTGGCTCAAACAGGTGACAAATTTCTTAATATATAGTGTACTGATGGCTGGTGTGATGGCCCTGTTCTGGATTTGCTCCCCCTATCATTCCATGATGGCCAACACCGCTAAAGATTCTCTGATCATTCGGTCATGGAATGTTAGGGGACTCAATTCCAAATACAAGCGATCGCTGTTTCAATATCTGAAACACAACCCACATATAGTACTATTACTATAGACCCATTTGATGGGAAGTAGAATAATGGCTCTAAAAAAAAAAAAAAAAAAAAAAAAAAGTGGGTGCAGAGGGTGTTTCATGCGATATACATCAGTAAGAACTTACCGTGCACAATTCATGATTTTCATCTGGACCCCAAGGGGAAATTTGTGATGCTAGTGTTAAGTATGTAACAGGAAGTATATCATAGTGAATGTTTATTTACCTCCTCCCAGTCAGATACAGCCCCTATACTCATGGTTGGAGAAGATGGCTCTGCATTATCCTGCACAAATTTTATTCTTGGGTGACTTTAATGCCACCCTATCACGTGAACTAGACAGGGCAACACCCCCTATCAACTTTAACTCTGATTTGGGCACAAGCTGCAGACCTTACTGAGGTGTGGAGATGGTTGCATCCTTTAGAACAGAACTTATTACTGCTTTTCCACCACCTTCAAGACTTCTTTACGTATAGATCTGGCTTTTGCGAACACAGCCCTTCTTAGTTAGGTCCATGAGACGTGTTATCTCCCCTCTGGCCTGATTATAACCCACTCAAACTGACCAAGAACCCAGAGGTTGCACAACCACACCCTTTGGCGACTGCAACCTCATTGGATAAACCATGAATCAGTTCAAGAGCACATTCCCCTTCAACTGTGGGAGTATTGGCTAAATAATGCAGAGTCAGCCTCCCCTGAGATGCTCTGGGATGTGTTCAAGACTCATAGAAGGGGGCAGTACATTTCTGCTGTGGCAGCTGTGAGGGCAGAGCAAAGTGATATCATCTCCTCATTGCAGACAACAGTTGACCATGCCATAACCCAATACTCCTCCTCTCCAACTGTCACAAATTTTGATCATCTCTCCACACTCAGACGTGAATTACATCTCATGAGCGTGGTAGACTTGGCATACAAACTTGCAGGCAGGAATATTTTGAGTTTGGGGACAAGAACAATAAATTGTTGGCGCTACTGGCACAACAGACCTCTCACAGTTGTCTCCGAAATCCTCACTGCGGGCGGTAATGTGTTTGTTTCTCAGGAAATCCTGACTGAATTCACTAGTTTTCTACACAATTATACACCTCGTCGTTACCACCTGCCTTTGACCCCACGTCTATGACCACTGTCTTAGATACCCTAGTAACACTCGCCACACAGTCCTTCATGGTGGGTAAGGCCCTGACGGCTTGCCTATAGAATTCTATAGGAATCACATTAAATTACTTACTCCTAGGCTGGCTGAGTTGTACAAGTCCTGTTTACTCTCTGCCCCCCCCCCCCCCCCCACGAGGGAGGCCCATATTATACTTATACCCAAACCTAACTAGGATTCTAAGCTGTGTGCTTCATATAGACAAATACACTTCTCAATTGTGACTAGGGATTAGGGCTGCTGAAATTAATCGCAGCATCGATGCATCGCGATTCGGGTGTCCCCGATGCGGCATCGATGCATGCGACCCGAAAAATCGATGTCTGGCCCCGCCCCCTCCCGGGAGAGCGCTCCGTGCATAAAGCTGTTTTTAGTGTGTATATTCCGGTCATGTGATTCTCAGCCGCGCCTCCCTCCTCTCAGTCTCTCCTGGTGTCAGCTCCGCCCACTGACTGGAGCTATCAGGTCAGAAGAGAGGCGGGCGGGGCTGACATCAGGAGAGACGTGAGAGGAGGGAGGCGCGGCTGAGAGTCACATGACCGGAATATACACACACTAATAACAACTTTATGCACGGAGCGCTCTCCCGGGAGAATTCACTGCTGACCTGAGATGCGACAACCGGCGGAACACCGGCCGCACGAATGGAGATCGGGGGGGAGATGGTGAGCAGGCAGATCGCCCTGCTCATTACAGGCTGCCACCGGCAGAGCAGCATGTAAGTACAGAGGAGGGGGGGGGGGGGGGGGCGCGCTGTGACACAAGTCCATATCATAGAATTGTCTTCTATGTGCCTTCATCACACCACAACTCTGCATTATTGTCCGCAGTCTGTGACCATCTCCTGTGCCATGTCCGCAGTGTCTGTCTGGACAAGACTGAACCCATAACACCACGGTCTTTTAATAGTCCGGTCTCAATAGCCAGGCCATCAAATTCAGCAACCGTAAAGAAGGATGGAATATGAGCCCTTGAGACAACAGGTCTAGGTGGCAAGGAAGGACCAACGGGTCCCCTACTGCCAATATCACAATCTCCGAGTACCATGATCTCCTGGGCCATTAAGATCACCGGCTTCCGTTCCTCCCATATTCTGCGAAGTGCGGCAGAATCTGGATCGGAGGAAAGGCATATATCAGAGAATACTGATCCCAAGGAACCACTAATGCGTCTATCCCGACAGCAAACGGATCCTTGGTTCTGGATACAAACCTGTCCAGTTTGGCATTGAATCTGGATGCCAGCAGATCCACATCTGGGGTCCCCCAGTATTGGCAGATCTGAAGAAAAACCTCGGGATGCAGGGACCATTCCCCTGGTAACAATTTCTGGTGACTCAGGAAATCCGCCTGCCAATTGTCCACCCCCGGGATAAACACTGCCGACAGAAACGGCACGTTTTTCTGCCCAGGTTAGTATATGATTTACCTCTTTGGGCTGCCTGACTCCTGGTACCTCCCTCGTGGTTGATATACGCCACTACTGTGGAGTTGTCGGACTGAACTCTGACAGGAAAAACCCCGCAATCTGGACGTCCAAAATCGCAGGGCCAGACGAGCTGCCCGGATCTCCAATAGATTGATGGGCAGAGTCCTTTCTGTCTGGGACCACACTCCCTGAACAGATGCTTCCTCTAGGACTGCTCCCCAGCCGAGAAGACTGGCGTCCGTGGTCACCACCTTCCAGGCCACTGGTGGGAACGACTTCCCTCTTCTTAAGTTGCTGGTTCTGAACCACCAAGAGAGGTTCCATAGAATCTGTGGAGATAGAACCATAGGTTGATCCAAGGTTTGAGCAGACTTGTCCCAGGCTTTCAGGATACTGCTCTGGAACACTCTGGAGTGGAACTGTGCATATGGCAATGCGCTGAAAGATGACACCATCTTGCCAAATAACCTCATGCACAGCCGAACAGAAGGTGTTGGTTCTTTTTTCACCTTCTGTACAAGTTCCACTATGGAGGCGACCTTTAAGGGCAGAAGAAACACTCTTTCTTGGGCGGTGTCCCAGACCAGACCCAGATACACCAAGGCTTGGGTCGGACAAAGAGCTGACTTGTCCAAATTTAGTACCCAACCTAGGCGTTGTAAAAACCGTACTGTTCTTGACACGTTTAGAACTAGTATAGGGCGAGTACATTCCCTTAGAAGTAGATCGTCCAGATATCCTATTATGGAGACTCCTTGAGATCTTAGGGAAGCCAACACTGGGGCCAGAATCTTTGTGAAGACCCTGGGGACCGTGGCTAGACCGAAAGGCAGTGCCACAAACTGGAAATGACTGTCCTCTACAGCGAAGCGCAAGAACCTTTGGTGTAGACAGAAGATCGGCACATGAAGGTACACATCCTTGATATCTATGGATGCTAAATAGTCTCCCTTTCTCAGGGACCTTATTACTGAACGAACCGACTCCATGCAGAAAGATCGGACGTCTACAAAGAAGTTGAGAGCCTTGAGGTCCAAAATGGGCCTTACTTCCCCATTTGGTTTCGGCACGGTGAATAGGTTTGAGTAAAACCCCTTGAATTTTTCCTCGTGCGGGACCCTTACAATTACTCCCTGGCTCGGCAGATGGTGTAAAGCTAGAAAGGCATCCTTTTTTCTCTGGATCCGCTGGGACCCTTGAGTGTAGAAAGCGGTTCGGGGGAACCTCCCGAAACTCTATTCTGTAACCATTTTTTACAGTGGAAATGACCCATCTGTCTTGAACCAGTTCTTCCCAGGCTTTCTCAAACAACCAAATCCTGCCCCCCACCCGCGAGAGCGCCTTCACAAGGTAGACTTGGAGTTGGGCTTGGGTGGCTTTTGGGTCCAGGGTTTTTTAAACCCAGACAGCTGAGGCCGTCGATACCGCTTAGGGGAAGAGGCACCAGGCCCTGGGGGATTAGGAATTTTATAGGAGGGCTGCTTCCCCTTCTTTTTAATAGGAAGCAGAGCGCTCTTTCCTCCAGAGATCTTTTGGATGTATTTATCCAGATCTTCGCCAAATAGGCGCCCTCCATGAAATGGAAAAGCAGCAAGTAGCCTTTTACATGGCGTCTCAGCAGACCAGTTCTTTAGCCACAATACTCTGCGCATATGAACTGATAGTAACGCAAAACGAGACATCTGTTGGATTGAATCCTTTAAATCGTCTACCGCAAAACACAAGGCATGAGGGATCTCTGATAGCTCCTCGGCAGATTCCTCCTGGCAAGGTATGTTCTTCACTAACCTTTCAAAGCAATCCTTTAGGGATTGACAAATCCCAATGGCTGCAACAGCAGGCTGAACGGCTGCACTGGCAACCGAGAAGGAGGCCTTTAATAAGGACTCTAGCTTTTTATCAGCCGGATCCTTGAAAACCTGGGCATTATCCACTGGACAGGTTAAATTTTTATTTACAGAAGATATGGCAGCATCTACCAAAGGTGTGCTCCATTTCTTCCTGAACTTTTCCTCCGTAGGGTATAAAATAGAAAACCTTTTGGGAGGTAAGTATATTGTCAGGATGCTCCCAGTCCGCATAAATCCCCTGCTCCAGTAACGGATGCAAGGGAAAGGCTTGGGAAATTTGTTTAGGTCGCAAAGATCCCAGAGTAGAACAGGAGAGTGCAGACTCCTGAACCGGGGGTAACTTAAAACCAATTCGTACCATCTCCAGTAGAGATTGGATAAATAATTTCTGGCAATGGGAGGCTGAAATTGGCTCTTTAGAGCCAGAGTCCTCAGCCGAGGAATCTTCAGCCTTTCCTACCTCTTGGTCCTTTATGACCACCTCCTCCGGATTTCCTCTGCCCATTCTGGTTCCAGGTCACCTGGACCCATCTGGCTATAAGAGTCCTGGGGCTCTAGCGACTCACCACTTGGCTCAGGGGAGGGAGATCTATTACCCTTCCTTCCCCCTTGTGTTACAGAGGCAATCATGCCAGCTATTTTGCCTTCAAGACCCGCTAAGGCAGATGCCAAATCATCCTTTGTAACATAAGCTGAGGCAGGTACATTGGTAGTGGCCACTATGCCTGACAAGTGCAATGGCTCAGCCAGGTCAGAAGCCGCAAGTCCTTCAGTAGAGACTGAGGCTGCATCAATATGGGGTTGGTCTCCTGTTTTTTGTGGAGGGACTCTTACCCCTGGGCTTGCCTTGTTCCCTGTTCCTCGTTTTTTGGAAGACATTGCTTACACATGAGAAATAATAAGGAGTACTCCCCACAAACTACAACCAGTCTTTAACCTGTCACCGTAGTGTCCAAGACCATCAGACTCACGTGCCCACCATTCGCTCTGCCTCCTCCATGCGCACTCCAGGAGCTCCATGCCTATAAGCCCTAACATGGAAGCGAGCGCATCAGTGGCCGGCGATCCGCCCACCGCATGCGCCGTCCAGACACGCGGCGCCATGACGTGGACAGTAGCAGCGCACTGACACGCCGGCGGCGCACACGCGGTGGACACGCGGCGCGCATGCACACTCGCATGCCAATTTAAAAAATGCACGCCAACCGGCCCTCTGTAACCCCGGATCAAGGCTTATACTGGCAGTTTTAAAAAACAAAAAGGGGGAAATACATATATCTCTATATATAAAAGGACCCCAAAGGGGAGTACTCACCATCCCAAGCAGCAGGGCCTGTCTTGCCAGGCCCAATCTTCCCCCATCACAGCAGGTAGCGCCTCTAAGAACCTTCAGGGACCCCATATATTGGGGTCCTCACCCCTGGACCTGTAAAGCACCCTTTGTGATTTCCTTGGGCAAGGTTGACCAGGAATACCACTTTTTAACAAGGGTCCAGCGCCTATATAGGACACATTACAAGCAACACCTCGTTCTTGTACCGAGGTTCGGGTACCATCCACTTTAGCTTAGTAAGCCATCCGAATGGATCCGATTATAACATCCTCAGTGGGACATTCTTTTGAAGAAAACTGAAGAGTTTCAACAGCCATGACCATCACCTTCAAGACACTGGCGAAAAAACTGAGGCACTTCCTGTATAGGAGGGGTTATATGGGAGGAACAGTCTTACTATTGGTTGCCAGTGTCCAATCACCTAAAGGTAAGCATATAACCCACATAGTCATTATTATGGTGATCTGTGTCCCGTGATGTACGATAAAGAAAAATAAATAATTTACAAACTTTTTTCACGGTTATTGCTGTTACAAGGAACATCCCTTGTGAATAAGCAGCGACAGGTACTCTTTATGGAGGGATTGGGGGTCCATAAGACCCCAAACCCCTCCATTGCACTTGAAAGTATTCAAAACGTCAAGATCTTTACGACTCCAGTAACCTGGGAAGTGATGTCATGACATCGCTTCTGGGTTACTAGATCCGAGACCTGAACGAAGCATCTGCTTTGTTTGGGTCCGCAGCCAGACGGTGGACATGCCAGGTGGTTGCTCAGGCATCTCAGTGGGACGGGAGACCCCGGGTGAGGAGCGGAAGGGATATCCCCCCCCGCTGCTTGTAATAACAGCCAAGCGGCAGTTGAGCAGCAGCTGCATGCATCACCCCGTTAAAACCCCTTGAAGCAATATCGGGAACGTTTGTGCCAGATACCAAAAAATTTAAAAAAAAGGGAATATCGGCCCCACCGATAGTCGGTCGATCCCTAATTGTGACTTGAAGATCCTCACAAAACTTCTAGCCACAAGATTGAATAAAGTCATTAAATCCCTTGTAGATCCGGATCAAACGTGCTCTATGCCTGATAGGTCTACGGATATAACATACGAAGGCTATTCTCCAATATACACACCCCTCACACAAACCAAGGCACTAGAACGATAGCCACATTGGACATGGAAAAGGCATTCGATACCATGGAGTGGGTGTATCTGTGGGAGGTTATGAGGATGGGTTTTCCATTAAAATTTATTGACTGGCTATGAACACTTTACTCGGGCCCCCGGGCGAGCATAAGGCTATATGGCCTGCTGAGGAGAGTGGCTCTATATGCCTATGACTTATTACTTTTTTTGAATGATGCTGGTACCTCACTGCAGAGTGCCCTCAAGATCATGGATAACACGTAGACCCGTGAAGGTCGAGAAATTAACTGGCACAAGTCGCTACTATTCCCGGTGGACGAGGGGGCCAAGTCTTCCTCACCCACTTCACTCCCACTACAGTGGGTTTGACCATTTTACATACCTAGGGATTGTGATAGCCAGACATAGTAAGGACTTTGTGAAATATAATCTGGGACCCGTGCAAGCTGGAGTTAAATCTAAACTGAAGGCATGGAGCAACCACCCCCTTTCGTTAATTGGACGCATTAACCTCCTTAAAATGAAGGTTCTCCCCAAATTTAGATATATTTTTTAGTAACTCCCTCAATGGCTCACGAAATGTATTTAACTCCATCTAACAACTTTTTGTCCTTTATCTGGGGATCCAAGCCACCTAGATACAAATATGCCACCTTAACCAGACCAGTGGACAGAGAGGGTCTGGCTTTACTGGACTGTTGATATGAACTCTGCTGTGGTGCTGGAGGCAGCGATAGTTAAATCCCTGGAGGCCTTACGGAGCCTGCTCAGGGGGAAAAGTCCCCACATCACCTTACTCCTTCCATGTATACCACCATACAGGCATGGAGGGTGAGTGAGGCTATGCAGTCACCTCTGACACACACACACACACACACACACTTTCTCTCTGCACACCCCTCTGTGTCCCTCATTTTTTCACTATCGCAGACCCACAGGCTTGGGCTAAATACAAAATTCTAACATTGGATAACTTCAGGGTTTCTCATGCCATCAGATGTCAATTTCTGGGTCAACCAATTTCTCTCTCATACTCTGAACTGAAATCTATCCTTCAAGTAATGGATCTGGAAAGACCCACTTGCCAATTATACGGTTACTTGCTTGTGGCGATGCTCAAATCAACCTGGTGAAAATCTTCCAGATCTTTTGGAGCTGTCCGGCAATTCAACAATACTGGCAAGAGGTCTTCAGTGATTAAACGGTGAACCAAGTGACCCAATATATTGTCTGTTGGAGCAAATGTCAGTAACTGTGGCCAGGCAAATACTTATTAGCCTTTTATTGTTCTATGCTTGTAAAGCTATTACGATGAATTGGAAGGCGGCATCCTCTCCCTCCAATGTTGGAAGGGATTGATCAAGGCCAGCCTACCTTTATATAAAGCCACATATACCAGCAAGGGTTGCCCCACAAGTTTACCAATGTCTGGTCATGCTGGTTTAATGATTCCTCTATAGCAAGCAGCGAACCGAATGACACAAAGTATAGACCTCTATTAAACAACCGGTCATGGCACCACTAACTCTAACACTAACCTTGTATCCTGGTCAATGTTTGAGCCTACATATTCCTGAGCAAACCCACTCTCCTCATTGGGGGAAGTAGTTTAGTAGTATTAGCCCGGGTTCACTCCTATGCGAATTAGATGCGGCTTACACCGCATCCAATTAGCAGGACATTTTAAAATAAATTCTTTTGAATGTATCTGGTTCACATATGTGCGTTGCATTCGCACTGCGCATTGCACAAAAAAGTGTGTGTTTTTGGGCATTGCGGTGCGAATTACAAGCCCATTACCTCCTATGGGAACGCATCTGATTCGCAGATGCATTGCGTTCTGAACAAGGATTTTCTCCTTCTCCTCATTACACCTCGCCCTCCCCCCCGCTCACTGATCCGCAGCTAGAACGCAGAGAAGCCTTTGAACAGATTTTTATCTTCCCAGTGAAACCTGAGCTTCAATTCGCACCGCACATGTGTGAAACCGGGCTTAAAGGTTTTTTTTTTTTTTTCTTTGGCATATGTTATCTATCTTTTTTTTTTAACTGGAGGCCAAAAGGTCTCGCCCCAGCGTGGGCTTCAGTTATATCGGGTTTTTTTTTCTTCAACAAGAAAACCAATTAACAGGTTCCTGACTGGCCGTCACAGTTATACAGTGGCAGGTTGGCCCCCTGGGCGAGCCCCCGTAACTCTTTGATGGCCCTTTAAGACGCTGTAGGAGGAGCCGATACGAGTGCCGGCGGGTATGATGACCTGCCGGGCACCCGCGATCATTCGTGACAGAGCGAGAACCAGGATCTGTGTGTGTAAAACACACAGATCCCGAGTCTCTGGGGAGAGGAGACAGATTGTGTGTTCATACTAAGTATAAACACCAATCTCTCTCCTCCCCTAGCCAGTCCCATCCCCCCTACAGTTAGAACACACCTAGGGAACACAGTAAACCCCTTGATCGCCCCCTCGTGTTAACCCCTTCCCTGCCAGTGACATTTATACAGTAATCAGTGCATTTTTATAGCACTGATCGCTGAATTGTCAATTGTCTCAAAAAAAAGTGTCAAAAAAAAAAAAAGTGTCCAATTTGTCCGCCGCAATATCGCAGTCCCAAAAATCACAGCTCACTGCCATTACTAATAAATATATATATATATATATATATATATATATATATATATATGCCATAAATCTATCCCCTATTTTGTAGACGCTATAACTTTTGCCCCCCAAACCAATCAATACATGCTTATTGCGATTTTTTTTACCAAAAATATGAAGAAGAATACATATCGGCCTAAACTGAGGAAAAAAAAAAAATTTAATTTGGGATATTATAGCAAAAAGTAATAAAAAAAAAAAAAAAATAGATCTCAAAAAGGAAGAGGGTGCAAAGCAAAAAGGCATGGAAAGCCAAGACACTACTTAAATAGAAAAGTAATTAGAAAGAAACCTTGCCCCTTGTCAATGCAAATATCAGCTAGTTCAGTCTCAACTGATGGCCCATAAAAAAGGTATCTTATTACAAAGATGTCACACAAGAAACATCTCATGATAGGTAAAAGCAAAGAGCTCTCTCAAGACCTTTGCAACCTTATTGTTGCAAAACATACTGATGGCATTGGTTACAGAAGGATTTCTAAACTTCTGAATGTTCCAGTGAGCACTATTGAGGCCATAATCTAGAAGTGGAAAGAACATAATTTCACCACAAACCAGCCACGACTATGTACTCCTCGCAAGATTTCTGACAGAAGAGTGAAAACAATTAATCAGAAGAGCTGTCCAAGAGCCAAGAACCACTTGTGGAGAGCTTCAGAAAGACCTGGAATTGGCAGGTAGAATTGTTGTTGCAAAGAAAATAAGTAATGCACTCAACTGCCATGGTTTGTACGCACGCTCACCACTCAAGACTCCATTGCTGAAGAAAAAGCATGTTGTAGCTCGTTTAAAGTTTGCTACACAACATTCAGACAAGCCTGTGAAAATCCTGGGAGAATATAGTCTGGACAGATGAGACCAAAATTGAACTCTTTGGATGCCATAATGCACACCATGTTTGGAGGTCAAATGGCACTGCAGATCACCCCAAAAAAAAACCCATACCAACAGGGAATTTTGAAGGTGGGAACATCATGGTGTGGGGCTATTTTTCAGCATATGGTACTGGTAAACTTCAGGTCATTGAAGGATGAATGGAAAAAATGTACGAAGACAGACATTCTTGATAAAAATCTGCCGCCATCTACCAGGATGATGAAGATGAAACAAGGGTAGACATTTCAACAAGACAATGATTTCAAAACACAAAGCCAAGGTAACTCTCAATTGTTTTTTAAAGAAAGAAAACAAAGCTGCTAGAATGGCCCAGTCAATCACCTTACTTGAATCCGATAGAAAATCTATGGAAAGAACTAAAGATCAGAGTTCATAGAAGAGGCCCATGGAACCTTCAAGATTTGAAGACTGTGGAAGAATAGGCCAAAACACCTGAGCGATGCATGCAACTAGTTTCTCCATACAGGAGGGGTCTTGAAGCTGTCATTACCAACAAAGGATTTTGTACGAAAGATTAAATACATTTCAGTTAGCGTGTTCAATACTTTTTTCTCTGTGTCATTCCATTTTTTCACACATAACATTTCTGAACTTATTTGTTTTGGTCTCTTTGTATGTATGGATTGCATGGGTTTGGTGAACATTTCATGTCAATAGCATCTTACACACAATGTGTGTATCTATCAGATAGACCAATAGCTCTTAAGTGGTCTTCCATACACAATTTAATTCCACAAAAAAATCATCTTTGACAGCTGATTAAATGTGTTTCATTGAACAAAGACACCAATTACATTTAATGTACCTCATTCACAAGCACGGTGTCCCCAACAAACAAGGCATAAGTCTTCTCCTCTTGCTTCTTCCCTTCTTTGTTTGGAAGATCAGAAAGTCCCAAGTGAATGCTGAATACCATACCTACATGAAGAACAGTTTGCCATAAACATGAGGTTATGGTGTGCTGCTAGCAAACGCAAAATCACCAATAAAGTGTACACATTCAGTCCAAAAAAATAAATATAAACAGAAAAATGTAGAAATGGAGACATGGTCATCCAATACACAAATAGTAAGACCATGATACAATGTGGATGTAAAGTTTTAATATAAAATTACACAAGTGTTAAAAGTTATTTTGACCTTAAAATTGAATGTTTCAACAGAAAAAAACCTTGTTTGTATAGCTTTTTAGTTGCAGATATATCTGCAATCTTATAGCTTTAACTTACTGAAAGGATTGCACTTTCAAGGAGCATATTGGGTTTCCGGACATACTTTCCATCTAAAGACAAGGGGACTTTGAAGGTGCATGTATGACTCACTCAATCAAGGAATTTACAAGAGACAAAATTATCTAAAATATATCAAATTGTATTAAAAACTTAAATAAAATAAATTATATAAAACCATGGTGCAGGTCATGTTTCTCTCTACAACATTCATGTGTTGTCATCTGCCTATCCACCTACAAAGTAACAAAACCTTGATTAGGGCATATTGATATCTCTGTAAAAATATCAGACTTGATAAATACTATATACAAGTAGTTTTTTGGTAGAGGAAATGGCAGATGTTTTGAGCTGAACATTTTGCAGATCAACTGTTTCCTCAAGCAGCATAGGAGGAAAAAGCTCTGGTGCAACCAATTACCATCAGAAGTCACAATTAGTGAAATGATGTCCACCTGCGTGCAATCCAAGTGTCACATGATCTGTCATTACATATACACACGTTTCTGAAAGGCCCCAGAGGCTGCAACACCTAAGCAAGAGGCACCACTCGCCAAACACTGCCATGAATACCAAGGAACTCTCCAAACAAGTAAGGGACAATGGTGAGAAGTACAAGCCAGGGTTAGGTTATAAAAAAATATCCAAATCTTTGATGAACCGTAAGAGCACCATCAAATCTATCATAACCAATGTAAAGAACATGGCACAACAGCAAACCTGCCAAGAGAGACACACACCAAAACTCACGGACCGGGCAAGGAGGGCAACAATCAGAGAGGCAGCACAGAGACCTAAGGTAACCCTGGAGGAGCTGCAGAGTTCCACAGCAGAGACTGGAGTATCTGTACATAGGACGACAATAAGCCGTACGCTCCATAGAGTTGGGCTTTATGGCAGAGTGGCCAGAAGAAAGACATTACTTTCAGCAAAAAACAAAATGGCACGTTTTGAGTTTGCAAAAAGGCATGTGGGAGACTCCCAAAATGTATGGCGGAAGGTGCTCTGGTCTGACGAGATAAAATTAAACTTTCTGGCCATCAAAGAAAACGATATGTCTGGCACAAACCCAAGACTGCACATCACCCAAAGAACACCATCCCCACAGTGAAACATGGTGGTGGCAGCAGTCGGGACAGGGAAACTGGTCAGGGTTGAGGGAAAGATGGAAGGGGCTAAATACAGGGATATTCTGGAACAAAACCTTGTACCACTCTGTGTGATTTGAGGCTAGGACAGAGGTTCACCTTCCAGCAGGACAATGACCCCACACTGCTAAAGCAACACTTGAGTGGTTTAAGGGGAAACATGTAAATGTGCTGGAATGGCCTAGTCAAAGCCCAGACCTCACCCCAATAGAAAATCTGTGGTCAGACTTAAGGATTGCTGTTCACAAGTGCAAATCATCCAACTTGAAGGAGCTGGAGCAGTTTTGCAAGTAGGAATGGGCAAAAATCCCAGTGGGAAGATGTGGCAAGCTCATAGAGACTTATCCAAAGCGAATCGGAGCTGTGATAGCTGCAAAAGGTGGCTCTACAAAGTATTGACTTTAGGGGGCTGAATAGTTATGCATTGACTTTTTCTGTTATTTTGTTTTGTTTGCTTCACAATAATAATAAAAAAAATACATCTTCAAAGTTGTCGGCATGTTCTGTAAATTAAATGATACAAATCCTCAAACAATCCATGTTAATTCCAGGTTGTGAAGCAACAAAACAAAAAATTGCAGGGGGGGTGTGAATACTTTTGCAAGGCACTGTATATCAGCAGGCCCGTCTAGTTATTTCTAGTGAGTCACCTGCTGAATACACAGACCACATAAAACAAGCCTCCAAAAAAAAAAAAAAAAAATTCCCTGTATATCCAGAAAGGGGTAAAAGGCTTAAATGCAAGTACACAGCTTGCAGGGCAACAAATTATACAGGTGAGCTAGATGATTAACCATTCCAGTCAGTCTCATTGGCGCGCACACACACACACACAGCTCAGCCATAACATTAAAATCATTGAAAAGTAAAAGTGAACATTGATTATTTCCTTACAATGGCATCTGAAAGTTGGTGGGATATATTAGTATTAGGCAGCAAGTAAACATTTACCACCTAACTACACATTTCTGATCAAGTACACCCGTTCATGGAAATGGTAATCCCTGATGGCAGTGCCTCTTTCAGCAAGAAAATGTGCACTGCCACACTGCAAAAATGGTTCAAGAATGGTTTGGGGAACACAGCGTTCAAGGTGTTGACTTTGCCACCAAATCCTCCAGATCTCAATCCATCAAGCATCTGTGGGATGTGCTGGAAAAAAGTTTGGTCCATGTAGGCCTCACTTGCAACTTAAAGGACCTAAAGGATCTAAAGGATCTGCCACGAATTGCTTGGTGCCAGATACCACAGTTGACCTACAGAGATCTAGTGGTGTCCTTGCCACGATGGGTCAGGGTTCCGTTCTGGTAGTAAAAGGAGGTACTACTCAATATTACCGGTAGTTGGGTCATCATCATGTTATGGCGGATAGGCGTTTCGGTGGGATGTGGTACAAATATCCTATTAGGATAGTAGAGCTTTGGGTTCATATTTGCAAGAGTAGTCCCGCATTAGCATAACGTTGCAAGTGGCAGTTAAATCAAGCACTGGCTGAGACAGCGGTGGGCATACCATGCAATTTAAGGCATGTACATAAAAAAGCTTCAGGTACTTCAAGCTACAGTGAGGGGAAAAAAGTATTTGATCTCCTGCTGATTTTGTACGTTTGCCCACTGACAAAAATGATCAGTCTATAAAATTTTAATAGTAGGATTATTTTAACAGTGAGAGACAGAACAAAAATATCCAGAAAAACGCATTTCAAAAAAGTTATAAATGGATTTGCATTTTAATGAGTGAAATAAGTATTTGATCGATTATCAATCAGCAAGATTTCTGGCTCCCAGGTGTTTTCTATACAGGTAACGAGCTGAGATTAGGAGCACTCTTAAAGGGAGTGCTCCTAATCTCAGCTTGTTACGTGTATAAGAGACACCTGTCCACAGAAGCAAATCAGATTCCAATCTCTTCACCATGGCCAAGACCAAAGAGCTGTCCAAGGATGTAGTTCACTAATGAACATCTGAAGGATTCAGATAACTGGGTGAAAGTTTTGTGGTCAGATGAGACCAAAATCAAGCTCTTTGGCATCAACTCAACTTGTGTTTGGAGGAGTAGCAGGAGGAATGCTGCCTATGACCCCAAGAACACCATCCCCACCATCAAACATGGAGGTGGAAACATTATGCTTTAGGGATGTTATTCTGCTAAGGGGACAGGACTACTTCACCGCTTCAAAGGGACGCTGGGTGGAGCCATGCATCATCAAATTTTGGATGAGAACCTCCTTCACTTAGCCAGGGCATTGAAAATGGGTCGTGCATGACAATGACCCAAAACACACTGCCAAGGCCACAAAGGAGTGGCTCATGAAGAACATTAAGGTCCTGGAGTGGCCTAGCCAGTCTCCAGACCTTAATCCCATACAAAATATGTGGAGGGAGCTGAAGGTTCAAGTTACCAAATGTCAGCCTCAAAACCTTAATGACTTCAAGAGGATCTGCAAAGAGTGGGATAAAATCCCCCCCCGAGATGTGTGCAAACCTGGTGGCCAACTACAAGAAACGTTTTACCCGATTGCCAACAAGGGTTTTGCCACCAAGTACTAAGCCATGTTTTGCAAATAGGTCAAATACTTATTTCACGCCGTAAAATACAAATCAGTTTATAACTTTTTTGAAATGCGTTTTTCTGGATTTGTTTGTTATTCTGTCTCATGTTAAAATAAATCTACTATTAAAAAGTATAGACTGATCATTTCTGTCAGTGGGCAAACGCACAAAATCAGCAGAGGATCAAATACTTGTTTCCCTCACTGTATTGAAGGTATTTAACTACTGAGGCTAGGGAAGCTGGGTCTTTCTATGAAGTATTAAGTGAAAAAATAGGATTTTCATAACAGCTTGTGAAATCCTTTTCTTCGAGTACATCATGGGACACAGAGCACCATATTAATCACTATGTGGGTATATAGGCACCTTCATGTGATGGACACTGGTATACCCAATACAGGAAGTTCACTCCCTATATAACCCCTCCTCCTTCCAGGAGTGCCTCAGTTATTGTAGCAAAGCAATATACCTAAAGCCCAAAAAAGAGGGGAGGGACCTCTGTGTCCCATGATGTACTCCAAGGAAATGATTTTACAGGTAAGCTGTTATAAAAATCCTATTTTCTTTATTGTACATCATGGGACACAGAGCACCATAGTAATCACTATGTGGGACATCCCATAGCAATGCTATTTGAGGGGAGGGAGAGACAACCCGTAGGGTACCCCCAGACTTGAGGACTTATACTGCTGACTGCAGCACACTGCGCCCGAAGGCGATATCCTCATGCCTCTTCACATCCGCCTGATAAAATTTGGTGAATGTATGTACTGAAGACCAAGTTGCGGCCTTACAGATCTGAGCCATGGAGGCCTGGTGATGCGCTGCCCAAGAAGCACTAACCGACCTGGTAGAGTGCGCTTTGACTTGAAAAGGTGGAATCTTACCCCTTAAATCATAAGTCTGAATTATAACTTGCCGAATCCACTTAGAGACAGTGGATATCGATGCTGCCTGTCCTTTCTTAGGATCCTCTGGCAGTACAAATAAGACATCAGTCTTCCAAATCTGAGCAGTTGTCTTTAAATAGATTTTGACCGCTCTCACATCAAGACAATGTGGTGACTTCTCTTCCCTGGAACAAGGTTTTGGAAAAAACGATGGCAGGACAATATCTTGGTTCAGGTGAAAACCTGAGACCACTTTTGGCAAAAAATCTGGACAAGGACGCAACACCACTCTGTCCTCATGAATAATCAAGTATGGCTCTTTACAAGAATAAGCAGCCAATTCCGAAACCCTCCTTACTGAGGATATAGCAACCAAGAACCACAGCTTCTTTGTCAGAAGGACTAAGGGAATATGCTGTATCGGTTCAAATGGCTGTTTTTGTAACACTGACAAAACGAAGTTCAAGTCCCAAAGGTTCAAAGGTGATTTAACTGTCGGATTAACCCGCATCACCCCTTGCATAAAACCCCAGACTAAAGAATGTGTAGCAAGCAGTCTTTGAAATAAGACCAATAAAGCTGAGACTTGGCCCTTAATAGTACTCAAGGCCAACTTCATCTCTACCCCTAATTGTAGAAAGGCAAGAATTCTGCCTACGACATACCTCCGAGGGTGCCAACCCTTGGATTCACACCAGTAAACATATGCCCTCCAGACTTTATAATATATAGTTCTGGAAGCTGGCTTCCTTGCATTAATCAAGGTAGAGATAACTGACCCGGATAGCCCATGTTTCTTCAGAATGTGGGTTTCCATAGCCAAGCCGTTAAATTTAGCGTTCGTAAGATAGGATGGAATATCGGCCCCTGTGAAAGTAGGTCTGGCCACAGTGGAATGGACCATGGATCCTCCAATGCCATCTTTACAATCTCTGCATACCATGACCTTCTGGGTCATGCTGGTGCTACCAGAATTACTGGCTTTCTTTCCAGCTTGATCCTGCAAAGAAATCATGGCAGCAACGGAATAGGGAGAAATGCATAGATCAGTGAGAACTGATCCCACGGGGTCACCAACGCATCTGTTCCGCATGCGAGTGGATCCCTTGTCCTGGACAAAAAGTTGACTAACTTCATGTTGAATCTGGACGCTAGAAGATCTACGTCTGGAGTCCCCCATCTTTGGCAAGCAGCCGGAAAAAATGTAGGGGTGAAGAGACCATTCCCCCGGGAATAACTGCTGGCAACTCAGGTAGTCCGCCTGCCAATTCTCTACTCCCAGAATGAAGACAGCTGATAGGCATGGAACATTCCTTTCTGCCCAAGTTAGAATATGGTTCACCTCTGTCTGCGCTGCGAGACTTTGTGCCCCCTTGGTGATTGATATAGGCTACAGCTGTGGCATTGTCGGACTGGATCCTGACAGGACAATCCCGTAACCTGGAAGTCCAGGCCTTCAGAGCCAGACGCACTTTCCTGAATCTCTAGGATATTGATGGGCAAGGCTCTTTTGGTTCTTGACCACTGTCCCTGGACAGTGGACTAGTACTGCTCCCCAGCCTGAAAGGCTGGCGCCTGTCGTTAACACTTTTCAGATAACTGGTCTGAAGGATTTTCTTTTCAGCAGATTCTGGGTTAGTAACCACCAACTGAGGCTTTGGGACAGCCACATTGGCAAGTCTAAAGCTTGGATCCTTTCATTCCAAGCAGACAGGATACTGTTTTTCAACAGTCTCAAACGGAACTGGGCATAGGGGACCGCTTCGAATGAAGCCACCATTTTTCCTAACAACCTCATGCAAAGGCGAATGGAGGGGTCTCCTTTCGACCTGACCATCCGCACCAGCTCTCTTATGGAGCTAATTTTTGCCTGAGGCAAGTACACCCTTTTCTGGGCTGTCTCTAGGATCAGGCCCAAATACTCCAGCTTCTTTAGCAGTTTTAAGGAAGACTTCTCTAGGTTGAGAATCCAACCCAGACTTCCCAGGTAACTGGTTGTAATGCGTACACTTTGCTCCAAACAAGCCACGATTGGTCTATTAGCAATAGATCGTCTAGGTACGCCAAGACTGTTATGCCCTGTGCCCTTAACCTGGCTAGAGGTGGGGCCAGCACTTTTGCCAACACCCTGGGTGCTGTAGCTAGCCCGAAGGGCAAGGCTACAAACCGAAAATGCTGCTGTTCTACGTCAAACCACAGAAACCTTTGGTGAGCGGGAAATGTAGGGACATACAGATATGCATCCCTGATGCCGATAGACGCCAGAAGTTCTCCTCCTTGTAGGATAGAAACTACTGACCTGATCGACTCCATGCGAAAGGAGCGGATCTTCAGGAACCGATTTAGATTCTTTAGATCTAGAATGGGTCTGACATCTCCATTCGGTTTTGGTACCGTAAAGGTTTGATTAAAACCCCAAACCTTGCCCTTCTGTGGGGATCTGTATGATCATCCCCTGAGCCAGTAATCTGTCTAATGCCCGAAACAGCGAATGCCTTTTCCCTGGATCTTTGGGAACGTTTGATCTCAGAAAACGAGACGGTGGAAACTCCCGAAAGTTTAGTTTGCATCCTAGAGAAACCGTGGAGATGACCCATCTATCCTGAATTTCCTCTTGCCAGAAATCTGAGTATTGCAGAAGTCTTCCCCCCACTCTGGCGAGGGGGGGCACCTCTTCATAATGAGGCTTTAGTATTCTGCTTTGCAGATTTCCAGCCCCAGGTTGTTTTCTGTGCCTGGGCCTGACCCTGAGGCTTTCCTCTAGAGTCTGACTGCCTAGAGAAGGATGCCCCTGGCGCAGGGAGAAGAGTCTGTTTAAATGAAGGACGTTTATACTTTCTATTGACTGGCAAAAGAGTACTCTTCCCACTAGAAAGCGTTAGGATGTAATTGTCCAAATCCTCCCCAGTCGATCCCCATGAAAAGGGAAACTAGTCAGAAGCCTTTTGCAAGGTGCTTCGGCTGACCAATTTTTTTTAACCACAGGGTCCTACGCATGTGTACTAGCACAAGCGCAAGGAGGGACGCCTAGTGAATAGTCTTTCATGGCATCTATGACAAAACATAATGCCCTTGGTAATTCGGCCAACTCGTGGGCCTGTTGTGCAGGGACCTCCTTAAGGGCCTGTCTAAATGTTTTTTTTAGGGATTGACAGATGCCTATTGCAGCGACCGCAGGCTGAGTAATGGCCCCTGCCAAGGAGAAAAAATAAATAAAAAAATTCACCATCTTTTGGTGAATTTCTCCTCCATGAGATAGAGTGCTGTGGATCTCTGGAGAGGGAAAATGCTTATCCGGGTGATCCCATTCCGTATAAATAAGCTTTTCTAGTAATGCATGTACAGGAAACGTATGAAAAAGCTGTGAAGGTTTTAAGGAACCTAAAAAAGAAACAGAACTTTCAGCTGACTCCGCTAGGGGTAGCTTGAAAGAGGCACGAACCACCTCCGTAAGAGATTGTACCAGCATTTTCTCAAATTGCGAGGCTGAAAAAGGTTCAGCTACCGTTTGTTCCTCCACAGAGGAGTCATCGGTTTGCCTTTCCTCCTGATCGCCTGAGGGTAACACCTCATCCTCTACCCATTGTTTCCTTGGTAAGGGGTCTGAGGTGGGGGAGGTGGATCTAACACGCTTCCTATCCTTTTGGATAGAGGATGCGATTAAAGCCGCTAATCTTCCTTCTAGGACCTGCAGGGCGGAGGAAAATGCATCTTCAGTCACGTATACAGGGGCTGAGATGTAAGAAGCAGCTGCATCACCAATTGGTCCCAATGACTCACCCTGGCTTGCCATATCTGGTATCTCAGGAGAGGATGAAAGTGTGGAGGCACAACTGGAGTTCCCAGTGCCCGGGGGTGTAATTTTTGGTACCTTTGTCGTGTCTTTTTTGGGAGCCATAGTGCTGAGCACAAAAAAACCAGAGGCACTAAGTAAATGCACACTCACTGAGCAAATAGTCTAGCAAAATATAATGCTAATAAAGTTCAGCTTTAGTGCTGTTGTCAAGGTTATTTCCTGTACTGGAAATGCCTGTATCAACCTTACGTGCCCTCAGCGCCCGACTCCAGCTTTTAGCTGTGAGCGTCTGTCCCCATTTTCTCGTGCAAAATGAGCAAACAGTGTCACCAGGCAGTGGAAAAAGCGCATAGAATTCTAGGATGCATCACTAGAGGGGAGCAGGAGGAAGGAGGTTCTGATTCCTCTATTTAGATCTTTAGTTAGACCTCATTTAGAATACTGTGTCTAGTTCTGGAGACATCACTTACAAAAAGATATTGATAAGAACAAGTCCAGAGATCGGTAACAAAAATGGCGAAGGGTTTGGGGGATAAAACATAATAGAGCGCAACTTTAGGAACTTAATATGTACAGTTTGGAGGAAAGAAGGGAAATGGGAGACATGAGTAAAACCTTTAAATACATCATCAAGGGGGTGAATAAGGTTCAGGAAGGCAGTTTTTTCAATATGAAATCTCAATCAAGAACACAGGGAAATTACCTCAAACTGGAGAGATGTTCAAAACTAATCTTAGAAAGTATTATTATTTTACTGAAAGGGTAGTTGATACTTGGAATAAAGTACTAGCAGAGGTAGTGAGACAGTTAACATTAATTGGCTTAAAGATATGCTTGGGATAAACATGGATTTATAGTTGGACAACAAAGTAAAAAGGGAAAAAATACATTTAAAAAATGGGCAGACTCGATGGACTACTCCAGGGATCTCCCACGTACGGCCCTCCAGCTGTTGTGGAACACCACATCCCATGGAGACATTGTAATATTGACATTCACAGACATGACTAGGCATGATGGGAATTGAAGTTCCTGAGCAACTGGAGGGCCATAGTTTGAAGACCCCTGTACTACTGTCTTTTTCTGCTGTCACTTTTCTAAGGAAGGCCAAGAAGGAAGCTGGACATCCTGAACAACCAAAGGGATGTACAACAACAAATCCCCTTTAAGACGGGATAAACCCAACAACCACACATGGTAAACAAGGAAAGGGATAAAGCCCATGTAAAAACAGGTACCAGATAAGGGACCTGGGAAAAAGCCCTTATAAAAAAGGTGAAACCAGCCAGTCTCATAGGAAGGCCCCAACCTTCCACATATGACCACCTAAAAAGGTCAAGAAACAAGAGCTGTGCAACTCAAAATATTGTTGAAACTGAGAATCACTTCATCAGGGCATCCATGAAGTTGAGTAGAAGCTGCCGAGGATGTAAAGATGAACCAAGGATACCATTTCACAAAGGCAGACTGATTGAAGGGGTAAGGTGCATGGTAGACACCACCAAACAATCATACAGGACACAAGTTTAGATGCTTCTAACAAGCCACCACAAATGAAGCATTACACTTCAGATATCTGGCGCACACACACCCCCTTAGGCCTATCTTTTTTTTTTAAAGAGGGACTAACCCATTCTGTCACCATTTGACAGATTAAGGTCGCAGCTAACAGTTGATGGAGGGCAAAGCTCAGAGTAAACTGGGATTTAGGGAGGGGTTTCAACTGCTTGTCAGAATCCTTAAAGGTAAACATGTCCTCTAGAGGTATAGTGGGTTTTCTTGTTAGGGTGGTTAACTGGCAGAATCACAAAGGGTATGAGCCCACCAATTATCAAATTACCTCTCAAAGGCGACCAGTTCCAACACATTCTCCAGTGTGGCCCAGGATCCTTCAGGGGGCTTCAAGTCTGCATAAAGGAATACTGAAATTTGCAGGTGTAGTGCAAAGTTCTTTGAAGCAGTAAGGGTTCTGAAAGGCACAAAGATGGGAGACACCAGGCAGATCCTCTGAGGGTAAGGAAGTTTGTAGTGCATCAATAAGAGCTAAAACGGTTTCTTGTAAGTTTGAGGTAACGGCCGGAGACTGCGGTGCCTCAAACATTCTTATGAGTCTAATCAAGAAAATCACTACTGCAACCAGTGTTCTAAGAGTTTGGGAAGGTCAGAGATAGATTTCACACGGGAAGGAGCAGGAGCACACTAAGAGCCTTTAAGGTCAGTACATGCAAGGAACTAGGTGAATTCCACTACAAAAGTCTGCCTCATCTGACAGTACTAAGAGGTACTCTGATGAGGGGTCACTTGATTACAGATGTATGCGCCCACGGAGGGTAAGGAGCAAATGTTCCTGGCATTATTAGGAAAGTTGAGGTTATCCATAGCAAGTGGACTGCCCCCTTTTTCTAGAGTCAGACATGTTGGAATCACGTGGCGGAAATGCAACTAGACGCAAGGTAACATACTCAAACCCAGACAGCCGATAAGGATCAGATGGCAGGATATGACTGGGGTCCAATCCTACTCTAGGCAGAACGTTATCCTAAAGGTTAAAAAAGACATACTAGGTCTATCAACGTACAAGAAAAAAATTTGGGGTAGAGGGATCAGATGTTTTACACGCATCATAAGTAATGTAGAACATTTAAAAGGTGTTTTATTGCTTCTCCGAGAGTCCAGCATTTATGACATTGCCCCGATCCATTCTTCACAGAAGGCTAGCAATTAATTTGAAAGCCACTCAGTATTAGTATCTACATCCTAGACTAAAAGCCTTCCCTTAGGAGTCACATTGACGTAAATTTTGGTGCCTGAGCAGTAAACTTTATGTTCTTCATGCATATCCTACTCGATTCAGCTCCTTTCTGCTACCATTCACCCTGTGACTTGCAACAAAATTTAGTTATGGGCTGATGACACACGAGCAACTCCTGCCACTGATAATCAAAATTAACAGCTGCAAGGTCACTACGAGGCTGTTTTGTCCCTATGGAATTGCTCCCTCTCTGAGGCAGAGAGATGGCAATCCCATTACTAGCAATCAAGACTCAGTAGCATTCAGGCCAGCGACCTCTTGCTGTGCGTGGCTACAGAGGGGGAGATTCCATTGGGACACCCAGGCAGGAAGCCTTTTTAGCAATCCTGGCACTGGTGAGGTTTCTTGCTAGCGGCAGAATTGCCATGTGTCATCATCCTTTGTGATCACTGGGTGACAGTAAACTAAAGAAATGTATCCTTCTGCCTACAGCAAATTGGGACATTGGGAATGTGTTTGGGCAAACTTGTAAAATTACAGATAGGTCCAATTTAATCGCGATCATTAAGGGATAGCTAAATATCGGATATCATCCTCAGCCAAAAATTGCTAAACATCTGATTCTTTCAGACTAGAATTGGCTTAAAGCATAGAAACAGGCTTACTTTAAAGCCAGGCTCCCCATCAGTACATTCCCAGAAATGTCTTTGCCACATCATTCAGGCAACAGGAACAAAAGATAAAATAATATGCAGTATGGGGAGAGCATGCAGTGGTATTCCCATCTCTTACACAACAGCACCAGTTAACAGCTGCTCAGGCAAAAGCCCTGTAAACGTGGTAGCAATGGGAATCTTCACTGTTTAAGCTCCAACTAAAGGCAAGTGCTGTTATTGGGGCTGGCATTAAAGTGAACTTGATGCTTTGTCCAGAAAGCACAGATTCAGTTGTCAAAATACTGTTTTGTAAGGTTATTACAACACAAAATAAGGGAAAAATAAAATCTACATAACCTGATGCACTTTTTGCAAGGTTTGTCTGCCTCAGTAAGTTGGCTACACTCAGCCACTGCCAGCACAGAAACAATAGGTTCCTGGCTGCTGTGTCGGTATTAGCATGGCAACTCATCATTGGCAACACCAGATATCTACGTATATAAACATGTTACATACAAGAAGAAAGCATAGAAAAAAAAAAATAATAAATTATAAAAAAAAAGTGTATCCTAATCTGCTCAGTCTTGCATTGAAAAACTCTTTCTAGTTATAATAAAAAAAAAAAAAAAAAATAACCTACAACGTATCTATTACTTCACATTAAATTTTCATTTTATGTTAGAAACTGACTTCACTACATGCCATCACAAATGATTTTGGTCTTTGTGTTGGTTAGAAACCCACCTTTCTTTAGTTTGTATTGATTCTTACTGTTGATCACAAGAGAACCTTCCCGAAACTCTATCCCCATGGCAAAGCTATAAAAAAGACAAAAGAAAAAGCTGTCAAAAATATTAAAGGTCTTTCTATAAACCCCAATTCCAAAAAAGTTGGGACACTCAGTAAAATTTACATAAAAAAACAATGATTTGCAAATCCCAAACCCATAGATTTTAGTCACAATAGAAAACAAAAATGTTTAGAAATACCAAAATGAGAAAACCTACCATTTTAGGAAAAAATAAGGCGATTTTGAAATTGGTGGAACCAACACATCTCAAAAAAGTTGGGACAGGGCAAAAAAAAAAATTTAGTGGTACTAAGAAAGTACTAAGGAAGAGCTGGAAGAACTAATTGGGTTACCTGGCAACCGGGCAGTAGCATGTTTGGAGAATATATATATATATATATATATATATATATATATATATATATATATATATATATATATATATATATATATATATATATAAAAAAGGGCATCTCAATGTCTCAGAAGTAAATATGGGCAGAGATTCACCAATCTGTGAAACAGCTGTGTTAAACAATAAAAACAGATTTATAAATATTAAACAAAAATTTATGTTGAGAACACTCAACATAAAATTGCAAAGAATTTAAATACATCATCTACAGTACACAATATCAAAAGACTGTCAATTTGGAGAAGTCTTTGTTCGCAAAGGAACAAGACCGAAATGTTATATTGGATGCCCAAGATCTTCAGGCCCTCAGATGGCACTGCATTAAAAACAGACATGATTCTGTGATGACATCATTGCATGGGCTCAGGAATACTTCCAAAAATCTGTCAGGACAGCTTTGATATGCCATCCAAAAAATGCAAGTTAAGGCTCTAACGCGCAAAGAAGGCATATGTAAACATGATCCAGAAACGCCTCAGTCTTCTGTGAGCCAAAGCGCATTCAAAACGGTTTATTGCAAAGTGGAAAATTGTTGTGGTCAGACGAATAGATATTTCACATTCTTTTTGGGTGCCACATCATCTGGACTAAAGCGGGACCTTCTGTCTTGTTTTCAGCACTCACTTCAAAAGCCTGCATCTCTGATGGTATGGGGGTGCATTTGTGTGCTTGGAATGGGCAGCTTGCACATCTGATGCAAAGGCACAATTCAATGCTGAAAAATATATCCAGGTTTTAGAGCAGCATATGCGGAGGCAAGAATGGGACAACATTCCTCTATTGAACCCCCCACTGGTCTCAGTTCCCAGGACGTTTACAGTGCTGTTAAAAGAGGGGCTGCTACACCGTGGTAAACATGGCCCTGTCAAAACTGTTTTTGAACTGGGGTTGCACTTTGCCAGGTTTTGTTGCCCTACCATAAATTTCAAAATTATGTTTTTTTCCTTAAAATGGTACATTTTCTCAATGTAAACATTGGAAATGTTTTCTATTGTGAATACAATATGGGTTTATGAGATTTGCAAACCATAGGATTTGGTTTTTATGTATATTTTACACAGCTTCCCAACTTTTTTGGAATTGGTCCACTACAGCACCACCAAGAGGTCTGCCAGTAAACAGGGCAGAAAGCAGAAGCTGGAAGTGCTTCCAACTATTAACTGAGAACACCAAAAGACTATGCAAAAGAAAATCTTTATTGTACAGCCAAAAAAAAAAAAAAAGTAGGGACATATGGGATATGATTGCTAGACCAAGATTTTCTGCAAATATTAGATGCACTGTTAACCAAGGAATTGTACACTGTCTTTTTCAACCTCATCTTTCCTTCAGAACTGTAACCCAGATTGTGGAGTTCAATTTGGATCTGTCGCATATGTAGCCGTAAAAAAAATTGACTGAGCCCTACATTTAAGAGTATCAACCTTCAAGAATGAAGGGAAGCATCACACATTAAGACAAAACAGATCAAGGATTCTGAGAAGGAAAAAAAAAAAAAAAATATATACAAAAATTTCCCAATTAAACCAAACTGATCCAAATAGAGGGCATTTCTCATTTCTACCCAAAGATTTTCAGCATCTACTTAATTTAATTTCAGAAAAGCTGGCTTCCACCTGTGTATTCAATGATGCAGGCACTTGAAGCTGGTCTAGTTTAGATGTCTCATTCTTGCTATTTGATAAAAACTCCCATGCATTGACATACAGCTACTAAACTTTCCCAAACCACTAATCTTTCAGTAACTGAAAGAGCAATTAATCCATTCTGACCACAAGTTTTGGATTACTGGATGCTTGCTTGCTGCTATCCGACCACATGCTTCAGCTACAGATGCCATTCTGAAATTCCTGAAGTGATGTTTGCTCACCCACTGGCCGAATTTGCATGTAGGGCATTATTGGTTTCTGGAAGATGACAGTGATGCTTCCCCACTTTTTGCTCTTGTGAAAAGTGGTATCATCCTGAAGCTTGAATGGAGGATAGTAGAAAAGACCAGATTAGATCCCATGAAAGGAAGGAGTTTTTGGCTGACCTATGTGTTTCTTTAACCCTTTTACTGCCACCAACATACAGGTTCTACACCCACTCACAGCAGCTGCAGCCACCGGATTACTTCCGCACACCCTGCAAACGCCCCCACCCCCATGTAAATGCATCAGGGGCACCTACACACAATGCCATTTATTTTGCTATACGTTACATATCGCTAGGAGTGCAATCATTCTAGACCCATTATTTACAATTAACTCTAAAAGGGATGATCTGTGGGGGTTTTTAAAGCCTCTCCTATAGAAAATATAGGGTACTGAAGTTTGAGGATGCAATTTTAAAGCTCAACATGTTGGGTATCTACTTAGCGCAAACATCTATTTACCAAACATAGGGTAATATATTGTGTATATGAACCTTAAAATTCACTTTAGTGTATTTTTTTTACTTAAATTTTGTGTTTCATAAACTGTTGCACTAATAGCGCGACATAAAAAATTGGAACCACCACCGATTACTTCTATAGGGTGCCTGCTTTCAAAAAATATATGTTTTATGGGATTTACATAATCTTCAGGTGTAAAATTTTTTAAAACACATGCGCAGAAAAAAATGCAAATATAGAATTGGTAGCGAAATAGTTAAAGGGCAGGCCTCTTGCAATGAACAAGGAGGTCCAACAACAAAAAAAGATTTCCTTTACCACCACACCTACAGCGCTGTCAAAGCACATACCCAAGGTTTTTGGTGATCTTGCTCATCAGTTCTGGTTTCTGCTTCTTAACCTGATCCATAACAGCATGATAGACCTCACAAATTTTTGAACCTGTTAAAAAAAAAATAAAAAAAAAATAATTTATACAAACGGTCGAAAACCAAAGCTAAAAAAAAAAAAAAAAAAAAAAAAAAAAAAAAAAAAATAGGATTTTGGTGTGCATTTAAAAATCTCACTGACCGCTTGAAGGACAAGTGTCCTAATCTTCAGGTTATACTGTCGGCTAAAGGAGGATTGGACACTGGCAAACAAAACTTTAGACCAACCCGGTAAAACACCAGCATCCCTTAGTGTTGGAGCAAAGTAGTACTGAGAGTATGACTATAAACACAAAAGGGGTGGGGTCTGTGCCCCTCATAGAAAATGTATTTTTTACAGGAGCACAAGAATCCAATTTTCTCTTTCTAGTCCATTAAAAAAAAAAAAAAAAAGGGACACAGGAAATCTAAACCTTCAGAATGCACAAAAGCATTCCACCTGAGAGGTGAGTAATACACCAAGATGCTAACAGAACCAAGAAAAAAAATACAGAATTGAGGACTGCTTGCAGCTCTAACAGCCACTATGCGTAGCTGGCATCAGATGAGGCCTGAACATACACCGGGACGGGAAGAAATTAGAGAACTTGTGAACCAAGACCAGGGAGCAGCCTTGCAAACCTGGGAAATGGAAGCCTGATGCCAAGAAGCCCAAGAGGCACTCACAGTTCAAATGGATAAGGCCTTAAGAAAGGGTGGAACACAATCCTTGAAACCTTCAGCTTGAATAAAGGTCTGAGCTACATAACAGTTGAATGAGTAGCAGGAGCACACTTGACCATCCAGAATTATTATTATTCAGGGTTTATATAGCTCCAACAGTTTACAACACGTAGGTTTACAACCCCTTTAATCCAAATGGACTTCATATTTTAATATCTAGCGTGGTTCTTATTTTCTATCGCATGTGATTTGCACAGCAGTGTGTTGCGAATCACATGCGATGTTCGACATCGCAGCAGTGTGAAACAGCCCTAAGTGGTTAAACGAACCTTATTTACAGACAGAAGTTTATCCCTTTGATAAAAGAACCAAATGATACATTGCATCTCTATCTCTCAGCGCTAACCAATGTTGATAAACATTTGCCGGCTTTTTTTTACAGCTCTGAGCATAGAACGACTCTGCACGGTTTACATAGAATTGTGGAAATGCTTGATCAAGATCATGGGGGGGGGGGGGGGGGGGGTTGAATTCAGATTGCGATTTTTTTTTAACAGTTAATCGTGCAGTTCTAGTTCACCATATGAGAATTGGATGTGGAATTCTCAGCATCCAATTTGCATGACAGAAGAGTGTGACCGGCTCTCAATGGAGCCGGTTCACACAGCTCCAGGGTGGCCACTGTCTGCATTTGGAAAGAGTCCAGTGCATCTTTGGTTCCGATTCAGGTGCAAATTCCGGCAAACATTCAAACATGAATCACTTAAAAAAAAAAAAAAAAAATCAGTGCTGCAACTGACTCCTTGCTAAAGTTCAGGATCCATTCAATCCTCCAAATCCTGGACAGTCAAGACTACAATGTCCAAAGATTCTGTGTCGACTGTTAAGGGATTTTACAGGTAAAGAATTTTACAGGTAAGCCGTTTTAAAAATCCTATTTTCTTTATTAGAAAACATAAAATGCACTCAAATGTTCACGTGCACACAGTAAAAGTTTTTATTTAAAAATTCTCTCCTGATGAAGTCACTTGACTGACGTATGAAAAGAAATATATTAGTTATTAAAAGCCCAATGATGGTTTTAGGTTTATTTAAAGCTATTTACTGGGAGAGAGAGGAGGAAGGAGATGAGAGGCCATTACTCCTGAAGAGGATTTAGATCATAAAATCCTGAAGGTGACTGGAGTCCATTGCCACATCCAGACAGATCCTGAGGTATAACAGCTTATATTGACCTATTTGACACATAGGTCTAAGTGAGAGGTGAGAATCAAGTGTGGAAGGTGGGGTGCTTCACCTATTGGAATCTATCACAAATTATAACACATACTTTTGTAAGATAGAATATTTGTACTATATTAATATAGGAGTTGATTGAGATTCACTTTGTCACGGGGTGTAGCATGAAAAAGTGTTTGCAATGTGTTGAATTTTGTATACATTTTCAGCACATAGGTCAATTCTAATTTGTCAATATATGACTATATAATTTGTATTTGGTTAGGGGTTATGTACATTAGGTGGTGAATATATACAGTATATACAAAATCAGCGTTGCAGTTTTATTGAAAGTGATTTGAGCAATAAATGTATGCGCGGCTGTAGTGAAAACCTCCTTGAAAAAGGACCAAGAAGGCAGCCATATCCAACGGCCGTTAGGGAAGACTCAAGTGGAGACAGACACAGAGCTAACAGGCAATGAGGAGGGGGTGAGGGAGAGAGGAGAACAGAGCAGGGCTGCAGATGATGGAGGGACGTAAACTGATCGCAGTGGTCAGGGCTCAGCAGCCCTGGTTATCGTGGTCAGAGCAGAGAGGGGGGGATACACGAAGTGGCAGGAACAGGCAGGTTTTTTACAGTTTAGAAGGGGGAAGATTACAAAGCACAAGCACTATGCGGTTTAATCTGCTTTAAGGGACCCAGGATGTTTTTTTATTTTTTTGGGTTAACATACACTTTAAGGTTAATGGGGCGAGAGCTCAGTGCCAACTCTCCACTCAGCAGATGAGGTCTGCACTAAGTCCTTCAGTGTTAACCCCTTCTATGACTGGATCAGTAGAAAATGGAAATTTCAAAAGCACCTGGCAAATCAAACAGAGGCATCTCCTGTGCCAGCCCAATCAGCCTACTCAGACAGTCGCCAGAGACAGGATAAGCGCCGAGGCCAATGCCAACGGCTCTGGACCTAGAAAGCTCACTTAAATGAGGTCTGGAAAGCATCACGCACACATCCCAGAGCCCAAAGGGGTCACTTTCAGACAAGCTCAGTGGCAAGACTTTAGAAGTCAAGCTTAGGATAGGCCACACAAGAAATAGCTGCAACAGAGCTGCTGGTAGTATAAGGGGTTGTGTCCTGGGCGGACCAATAGTTTCCTTGTTTACCCGTGTCCAATCCTCCTGCATCCCTCAAAAAAAAAAAAAAAAAAAAACCCACACAAAATTTCCAGTCCTACTTACCATGCTTGAGTTCCTTGCACAGCTCCTCCTGCAACTGTAACAAGAAGTTGTAGTTGTCCTGCATCTCCTGTGTGGGATCCACTATAAGTGTGCGTACTAGATTGGAACAGTATGATTTGTAGCGAACACCCATGGCACATGTGACTGCACCAAAGTGCATGTGGTTTTTGTCACTAAAAACAAAATAAAAGAATCATCATACAGATTCTTAAAGCTTTGCAGTAACATTTCAGAAAAGCTTATGTGTTGTGTTGCCATTCACACACCATACTTAAAATTCTTTTTAAAAAAGGTCCTACTTTCTAGCTGTTTCTTTGTAGCAAGTCTTTGGGCAGACTGCAAGCTACTGTAAGTAATTTGAAATCAAAAGTGGAGTGACAAGTGGGGACAGTTTCAATATACGATGCAGAGCCCAAGCCTTGTGTTAGGATTGACACTGGTGGTAGACCTTGACGAGTCACCTTCGCACCACCTGTTTTAACCACAAAGCCTGAAACACCACACCCCCATTCACTTGAGCTATCCAAATGCGATAGGGGTTAATACGGCAACTACTGCCTGCTGAACACAACAGGGGGGGGGGGGGTCAAAAGTTTTGCTTCTTGGCCACGGCAGCTGTACAACCCTCTCCGGGTGCAGCAAGTAAACATTCTTTTTAATCTTATTTTTAATATGAGAATGCAATTTACAATGAGTGGCCGCAACATTTGGCCAATGAGACAATACAAAAATGACAGTGTATAGTTTGTCAATAAAGTTTAAAAACAAACTAGCAGTGCTGGGTCTAAGGATGAACATTAATACAGAGGTGGATGGCGGTTGGTCAAACCACTAGTAGAGGGAGGAGGCCTCAGCTAGTACAACAAAATATTTTTTGGTTTACATGGAAGGTCATTGGTTAACAACCTGGTTTAATACAATTGGGTATATTAAAACATTGCACAGTCCCTTGTTGGGCATCTATAGGCAAGATTTGAATGAAAGATTCCCAGATATTAAAGCGTTTTTGGCCCATGATTACTTGTTTAAGTAATTCCATGTGAAAAAACATAGTATATACTTTGTCTGTAAACAAAGAAATGGTGGGGGGTTCCAGGTAGATCCACTTGTAAACAGAAACTTTTAAATAATTTTATGTTATGCTATGTGAATGGGAAGATGTAACAAATATAAAAGTAGGTGTAATCCCAAACTGGCTGCAAAAATGGAAATGCATTTTAAAGCAAAACAGTGCTTTGCCCATGCAGGGAAAATCTACAGACTTATTGTAATGCCTTTATCCTGAACAGCATATACTTAATTTTCCTAAGCTCTGACAAAACTCAGCATAAAGTTCCAAGTCTGTTTATTACAAGCTTACTTCCACAGGGCTGAGGACTCTCCGCTTGCCCTATAGCAAAACACCATGCAGCACAAAGTATTTTATTTGCGCCTGGCAACTAAACAAGGCAGCATTACCAGATGCCACCTCTTGGGAGGATTTTGATTGACCCACATAGCCCGGTTTATGTTACAAGACATTTTTGGTTTAAAAGTATCCTTGAACTACCCTGTTTTGATGATTGGTAGAGATGTTCTCCATCAAATTTTGAAATTTGTCATATTATGTACAATTTGTAATTTAATGAAAGGTTTGTTCAGTCTATGCAGCTACTAGATAGATAGACAGATAGATAGACAGATAGATAGACAGATAGATAGACAGATAGATAGACAGATAGATAGACAGATAGATAGACAGATAGATAGACAGATAGATAGACAGATAGATAGACAGATAGATAGACAGATAGATAGACAGATAGATAGACAGATAGATAGATAATCTCCTGAGGAAGCCTTTACAGGTGAAACATGTCGAGATCACAACGCCATATCAACCTACAGTAATTCAAGTTGCGGATACTTCAACTAAAAATGACAAAGGAGAGAATGTTTTTATTGGAAATGGCGATTTTATATTTGTTTTGATTCAATTAACCACTTCCGGACCAGCTACCGCAGTTATTCTGCGGCAGGTTGACCCGGCTGAGCAAATCGACGTTACCTTACGACGCTTTTCTTTTAGGTCACTAGGGGCGTACGCAGCGTGTGCCCGGTGCCAGGCAGGCGTGATGACCGCTGCTACCCACAATCGCTCGTGAGAGCGAGAACCGGGATCCGTGTGTGTAAACACACAGATCCCGGTTCCTTCAGGGGTGTAGAGACAGATCGTGTGTTCATACTAAGTATGAACACTGATCTCTCTCTCTCTCCTCCTAGACAGTCCCACCCTCCTACAGTTAGAACACAGTTAACCCCCTCCCTACCAGTGACATTTATACAGTAATCAGTGCATTTTTATAGCGCTGACCGCTGTATAATTGTCAATGGTCCCAAAAATGTGTCACATGTCCAATTGGTCCACCGCAATATCGCAGTCCCGATAGATTTTTAAAAAAAAAAAAAAGCAGCCATAAATCTATCCCCTATTTTATAGACGCTTGATAACTTTTGCACAAACCAATCAATATAAGCTTTATTGCGATTTTTTTTACCAAAAACATGTAGAATACATATCGGCCTAAACTGAGGAAAAAAATTTAGTTTTTGTTGGAAAAAAAAAAAAAAAGTGGGATATTTATTATAGCAAAAAGTAAAAAAAGATAGTGTTTCTTTCAAAATTGTTGCTCTTCTTTTGTTTATACAGCAAATAAAAACCACAGGAGATGATCAAATACCAAAAGAAAGCTCTATCTGTGGGGCAAAAAAGGACGTCCATTTTGTTTGGGTACAGCATTGCACGACCACGCAATTGTCAGTTAAAGCGACGCAGTGCCGTATCGCAAAAAATGGCCTGGTCATTGAGCAGCCAAATCTTCCAGATGAAGTGGTTAAAAATATGTAATTTTAATGTGTTTCGACTATGACTGACGCCTGAAAAATCCCCGCTCTTTGAGGCGATTTTTCTCTGTCATGCGTTTATGATTAGGATGTGGTGCCCTTAACTCCTCCCCCAAACTATACACTCAGCTTTATAAATAAGGCAGCAGAGGAGCAAAAAAAGACAGTTCAGTATATGCTGCTGTGAAGGCAGGCATTAAAACACAATAAGGCCCCTTTCACACCGGTTTTCCGATCAGGTCTACCTGTCAGTTTTTCAGGCAAATCTGATCAGACACTTTATTCACTTCTATGGAGCTGCGGATGTCAGTGGTGACATGTCCGCTGAAATCCAAACCGGTCCGTGAAATCCAGACAGATGGAGAGATGGAGAGTAGAGCAAGACTGAAGGCACAGTGAGTGGAGACGGACCTTTCATCCGCTTGCTCAGCGGGGGATCAGTGGTTCGATCCCCCGCTGAGCAAATCGGAGTCAATTGGGCGGACCGCCAAAAAAAAAAAAAAAAAAAAAAAAAAAAACTTTGTCCTGCACGGATGAGCAACAACTTCAACCATTTAATGAAAAAAAAAATTAAAAAAAAAAAACCACACACACACTTTTGCAGGAAGTGTAAAAACCTACCTGACCACACTAAATTTGAGATTATAATTTCCACCGCTCTGGATTATAGGAGGGTAGCACATTTCAATTGTAGAAGGATCAGTACCACCCAAATACTTTTTATCTTCTATGGCTTTCTCTACAGACTCTGCCAGCTTACTGTGCCGTACTTTCTGTAATAGAAAAGATGCACAAACAGGTTAAAACTCAAAACCAGTTACAGGCAGTCCCCCAACTTTACAAACATCCATCTTACAAATTACTCCTACTTACAGAGGGAGACAGGAAACGAGAGGAAAACTACCCAAAGGAAGGGAAATGCACTCCTGTAAGAGTCATCATGGGAAAAAGGTGTGGCCACTGAAGCTTTATCACCAATCCTTGTTTCAACAACAACCCAAAATTTTCAAAATCCAATTGTCATAGGGACAGAAAGTGAGGTGAAAGCTTCTTGAGGTGAAAGGGCCATAGACAGCAAAACAAATGTTACAGGGGCCTGAAAGGACGCCCTTCCCTATGGTGTACAAATAACTTTTTGGCTGGAGCTACAAAAAAAAAAAAAAGTACCCATTTGGACTTGCATACAAATTCAACTTAAAGCGGAGTTCCATCCAAAAGTGGAGCTTCCGCTTTAAGTACTCCTAGCCCCCTGACAAGCCATTTTTTTGGGGGGGGCTGGGACTTCCTGTCCCACTTCCGCCTAGGCGATTCCTAGGCGGCCCCTCCCGGTAATGTTCTGGGACACGTGACAGGTCCCAGAACATTGCCTGGCCATTGACGGAGCGCAGCTCGCACCCGGCTGTGAAGCCGTAAACTGTCACAGCCGGGCGCCCACACTCACATTGTCAGCGGCGCGAAGAGGAGGGGGAGAGAATGAAGGCTTTGGGCGGCCGCATCGCTGGACCGTGGGACAGGTGAGTGGCTGTTTTTTTAAAAGTCAGCAGCTATACTTTTTGTAGCTGCTGACTTTTAATAAACTCAAAAACCAGTGGAACTCCGCTTTAAGAACAAACCTACAGACCCTATCTTGTTTGTAACCTGGGGACTGCCTGTATACATTTAGATCATTTAATGTGGTCTAAATGTTTATTATATTATTATACAGGATTTATATAGCACCAACAGTTTGCGCAGCGCTTTACAATACAAGATATTTTGCTCAGACAGCAGCTGACAACACTATTGTTTACAGAAAATATTTATCAAGAGTTCCACTGTTCTGAGTCTGACCAATTAAAGTGTCAAAAGCAATCAACTGGGGTTTACTTGTGTAGCAAATGCAACAAGCAGCACTTTGGCAACACAATGTTTGCTACGCTGACTGGGAAAAATCACTGAATGCTTACATGCGATTGTGTTGTACTCCTAAAGCCAATGCACTTGAAAAGCCCTTAAATGATAGCTTAGAATACTAAGACACTAGAAATTAATATAACATAGGTAACTACTTGCACCCATTCTTATTTCATGCATTTTAAAGTGGCTTGGTTTCTGTTCATCAATTTAATCATTTTTAATGTATATGACAAATTCCAATAAGGTAGTTAATTTTTAACCACTTGCTGATCACCCACCGCAGAAATTTGATGTTAAATACAGTTATGGCAGCAGATAGCTGCCATAACCCCAGTATTTTTATTCACGGCGAGCGGTCCACTTTAAGATAAAATTGGTCTCCACAGGGGATTCGCTGCAAGATCGCTTTTGGGTGGCAAGGGGCAACGAGGACTTACCCCTTCTTCCATTTGCCAAAGTTGCTTTATGGTGTACGATACATTTAACAAAATTGCTGAATGGGTGAGAGAATCCTGTGGCTTATCAAACTCTCCCCCATTCAGAGATTGTGTTACATGCTGTGTTATATAACAACTTTTTCCAAAGGAGGAGCAGCTTGTTCACAGAAGACTTAGACCCATTAAACACCTTACTCTGTAAACTGTAGTAAGCCAATTATGGAAGTTATAAAACTGCATTAGAACTGTGGTCATGATAGAAGGGACCGTAGGATAGTTTTTAATCAAAATTACTCACCTCATCAGCATCCACAATCTCCATGACCCGTTCTTTAAAGAACTTGTTAAAGACATCAGAAGTAATTAAAGATGCCTTCTTCATTAGATTTAATTCCCCGTCTTCCTTTACAGCAATTGTGTAAGCTACAGCGGCACTAAGATCTACCTAAAAACAATAAATGAGACACATTTACGGGTTTTACACAAACAAAATTTTACAAGTGTCTAAGGCTACATTCACATGGATGTAAAGCTTTACTGATACTATTACAAATGTTTTTTCTAGCAAAGAAGTTCCTACGTAATGATTAGCAAATACCTGCATAAAATTGTCCCCCCAATACCTGCATCTGGTATATGTATGCCCTCAGACTTTTGGATTTTGTGTTATGGATCTGAAAGCAGTGCATGTTTACACACCTTTGTGAATGTCTCCAATGAAATCAACGCAACTGTGTTCAGTTCCATAAATAGAAAACACTTGTAAAGGGTTTTTTTTTTCTTTACAGCAATGTAACGGAGGACTAAAATTTTCAGACAACAATTTAGATGTGACACAGTTCTATTTACAAAAAAAATTATGTGCGAAACATTTGCAAAGCCACAAAAAAAAAAAAAAAAAAAAAAAGCCACATTTCGCATATCATGATTTTTTTTTTTCATTGTAAGCGCCATCTAGCAGCCCAAACATGTTTTTTTTTTGACAGAAGAACTTTATTGAGGCTGTGCAAAGGTTTGTCCCACTGAAAGTACATTTGTTATAATCAGGCCCCAGAATGTTTAAAATTATTTCATAAAGAACTTGCACAGAAAAAAAAAAAAAAAAAAAAACCTGTGCCAACATTTAGCCCTTATCCACAGTTAACAAAAATACATGCAGCAAACAAAAGGCCACGCCAACTCTTACCTTTTCATAACCCTCTTTATTCAGGCAGTCATACCAACTTTTCATGAAATCCCCTGGGAATTTGTCTTTGCTAAAAACACCAATGCGCTTTCCTTTCTTGCTGCCATTAATTGCTTCTACCATCTTATCAAAGCTAGCCTTGTTGCTTTCATTTTGCTGGAAAATGGACAAGAAAATAAGTATGGCAGTGGCATATTAACAAAACAGACTCTTAAAAAAAAAAAAAATTACAAAAAGCAAAAATATAAATTCTACTTATAAAACTTTTGGTGTAAAAGAAAAAAAAAAATATATATATATATATATATATATATATATATATATATATATATATATACACACACACACACACACACACACACACTGCACTTTTAGGGAGATTTACGATGATCCAAAACAGTAGAAAAAATAAATACAATTTAAAAAAAACCACAAACACACACACACAGGCTTGTTAAACAGCTTTACAAAGCTACTATGGTCCTCTTGCACTGCTCATGTGTCCGCCCATGTTTCCAGTCATAACATCTAATAATTACTGGGCAGAGGTAACAAGGGTTGCACAGGATGAGAATTAAAAGCACTTATCCATGTGCAGTCATGATACAGGAAATTTAAAATTTGGTCATGCTGTGCTCCTGAGCACAGTGATAACTGGGCTCCACCAGCTGGCAGGAGGAAAGTAAATAAGGTAATTTCTAGGCTATATTTTCCTCCATCAGAACAGAAATAGCATTGCAGGCAAGAAAATGCTTTAACTATATGGGACATGAATTTTGCATGAGGAAATTGTACTGTGCGTTTTAAGTTAAGTTCTAGAGCCTATTGACACGTGTCCATTTCAAACAGCAAAGCTCGTGGATTTTGCTGAAGACATATTAGAAATCAAATTTCTTTCTCTATGGGGATGATTCATATGCACTGTAACTTACTGTGGAAAAGAAACTATATAGCAGTGATGGCAAACCTTGGCACCCCAGATGTTTTTGAACTACATTTCCCATGATGCTCGACTACACTGCATGAGCATCATGGGAAATGTAGTTCCAAAACATCTGGGGTGCCAAAGTTCACCATCACTGCTATATAGAGAGTCATGTACACCTACGCATTACAACACACAAGGACAGTGTAAATAAGTTTCCACCATTTGGCAACTTGCAGTTGTAAAAGTCCTTTTACAAGAGGTAAAAATTCAGGTTTAGGCTCTGCAAGGAAAGTGGCTATATTAACCTCACCAACTCTTCCCATCAACAACTAAACTGCAAAACAAAATGAAAACCACGTCAAACAATAAACGCAAGAGAGCAAAATGAACCCTTTAATAAACAATGTCAATAAGTCAAGCATTTACCTTCTCTCGAACAAGCAGTGTGATAGCTGGAGTGCCATTTGCATTCTCATTGCCCTTTGTGTTTGCAATCTGCTTCAGGAATTCAACTTTCTTCTTGCTGGCCATAAAAATAATCTTGTCCTCACAAAATACCATTATGGTGTCTGTTAACTCATATCCAAAAAGCCATGTCTAAAAAATTAAAACAAAAATATGTTGGCATAGTAAAAAGGCAACTCGTACTCAAAATGTATTTTTTTTTATGCAAAACTGAATCAATGCTAGCAGGTTATAAAATTATATAATACATTTTATTAATGTATACATATTGAGCTTACAGAATATATCATTTATAGAGTCCCAGTGGTCACAAGCTTACACCCAATAACTTTTACTGCCAAAAAAAAAAAAAAGGCCTGAAGATTAGTTAAAACTTGCAAACATTTTCTGAAAGACTTTATTTATATTGAATGCTCTTCAAGGCATAAATGGGTTACATGCTACTGTACAGTTACAAGCATCGCATGCTCTTCATCAGGCTTTGTGCAATGATCTAATTCTAACATACTTTTATACTAAACACTACAGGCTGTAGCACATTAATTCAATTACCGCTTTTACTCAAGGAATGGTTTCACCTGTTATACCTACAACCACCCCTAAATGTAAAACTAAACATCTTTAGTGCATAATCATTATTCACCTAATAATTAATAATAATTGTCAAGTGGAAGGAAAATTCAATTCTTATATCAAATACAGCTAATCGGCATGAAAAAAATCGCAAAAGAAGTAGAAAATGTTGCACAGAGCAGCCGCGATCCACTTCTCAGGTCCCTCGCCAGCGCTCCCGGATGCCACCTCCTGCCAAACGCCCCTCCTGAGCCGCTGCTCTGCGTGTCCATTCACACAGAGCCACGACTCAGCCGTGCCCCCTCTTTGTTCATTGGCTCACTGAAATTAGATTAACCGCGCACCCTACTAATTAATAAAGCATTAACATCATAAAGTGCAATATCATAAACGACCACTAGATGTCCCTCGCAGATTACGTGCAAAATTAAATAATACAATCACATAAAATGAACCCTAAAGTGCTTTTACGTAAATATGCATAGAATTACCACCAGATATGACAATAAATTGAAAGTGCAGTGTCCAAAAATCTTATTATATTGTTAATAAAAAGTCCAACTTCAGTGTTGGATCAATTAAATCAAATGCACCATTGGAAATCATTTGATAGAAGTTTTTGGACTTTGCACTTTTTATTAACAATAATATTAATTTTTTGGACACTGCACTTTAAATTTATTGTCACCCACTGGAGATATCTGGTGGTAACTCTATGCATATTTACTAATAAGCATTTTAGAGTTCATTTTATGTGATTGTATTATTTAACCACCTCAATACAGGGCACTTACACCCCCTTCCTACCAAGGCCATTTTTCAGCGCTGTCACACTTTAAATGACAACTGCACGGTCACGCGATACTGCAACTATGTGAACTTATCATTTTCTTCACACAAATAGAGCTTTCTTTTGGTGGTATTTAATCAATGCTGGGTTTATTTTCTACAAAAAACAAAAACAAAACACTAAATTTTTGGAAGAAGAAATGGTGGCACCATTGTAATAAGGGCACTGATGATCAGTGCCCTGATTACATGTGTACTTGTCTCTCAGTGTGAGGCAAGGAGCGCTGATTACCGGCATCTCCGTGTTTACATGTGGCCGGCTGTGATTGGACACTGCCAATCACATGATTAATGAGCTGAGGGCGCGGCTCTTTACAGACATTGGGGTCACGCGTGTCCTAGCAACACGGCTTAGCTGTAATTGCCACACCACGCGTCCCTGCGAGCGGCTGTTCTGGGACGATGTCATATGTCGTCCCAGAACAAGAGCCGCACCACCCCTCCGTCATTTGACACAGTCAATAGACACAGAAGCAGGACACGGGAGTGCACCCACACAGGTGTCCACAAAGAAGAGTGCTTCTCCGACGGGGCACTTGAGAAGAGGAGGAGCCAGGAGCACCGCTGAGGGACCCCAGAAGAGGAGGATCGGGGCCACTCTGTGCAAAACCAACTGCACTGCCAGTATAACATGTTTGTTTTTTTAAACCCTGAACCTTTACAACCCCTTAAAACTTGCATGTAATCAGCTAGGGACATCTAGTGGCCGTTTATGATATTGCACTTTTCATGCACTTTATGATGTTAATGCTTTATTAGTAGGCTGCGCACAGAAGGTTTTTTATCTTCATTCATAGAATGCATAAAAGGTAAAAAGAATCTTGAGCACTTAGAACCACTTTAGGACTGGTTCACACTGGTGCGACATGGGATCCGGCTTGTAAGAGCACAAGTCGCATGATAGGTCTAATTTACCGTATCCCTACGAGAGCCGTCTTAACTGATCCGACAAATCTCGCAGAGTTTAGAAAAGGTTCCTGCACTCTAGTGGTCCGACATCAATGTCATAGAGTGTAAAAAAGTCACAATAAAGAGGTTGTAAAGGCAAGTTTTTTGTTATCTTAATGCATTCTATGCATTAAGATAAAATGCCTTCTGTGTGCAGCAGCCTCCCACAGCACCCCCCCAATACTTACCTGAGGTCCCTCTGTCCACGAGTGTCTCAGCCGTCCCAGATTCTCCTTCCTGATTGGCTGAGACACAGCAGCGGTGCCATTGGCTCCCGCTGCTTTTAAAGTCAGCTAGCCAATCAGGGGAGAGGGGGGGCGAGGCACAGCTGTGACTTGGCTTGGATGCCCCTACAGCAAGCTGCTTGCTGTGGGGGAACTGAAAAGGAGGGAGTGGCCAGAAGAGATCTGGGCTGCTCTTTGCAAATCCACTGCAACAGAGCAGCCCAGTTATTTTTATAGAAAAAAAAAAAAAGAGACTACAATCACTAAGTCGGATCGGAAGCCACATGACTTTCATGTTGGAGCAGAGTGAACTAGGGCTTAAAGTAGTTGTAAACCTAGTTACAACTATAAGACTTACCTGTAGGTACTGTAAATAGCTCCTAAACCTGTGCGGTTTAGGAGAGATTTACAATATACGCTCACGCCGAAATCTCAAGACCTCCTGCTTTCAAGCTCTCTCGTCTCCTCCTCCCATGCTCGTCTCCAGGATTTCTCCAGAGCCTCTCCCATCCTCTGGAACTCGCTACCTTCATCTATCCGGCTATCCCCTACTATTGCTACCTTCAGGCAATCCCTGAAAACTCATCTCTTCAGGAAAGCCTATCACGTCTCCAACTAATCTCCTACCACTTCCACCAGCTCATTCCCCACAGTTACAAACTTTTGTACCACCTGCCCCACCCTAATAGATTGTAAGCTCTTCTAAGCAGGGCCCTCTTAATCCTATTGTATTGTATTATAACTGTGTTGTCTCCCTTTTATATTGTAAAGTGCTGCGTAAACTGTTGGCGCTATATAAATCCTGAATAATAATAATAAGCGCATGCGCACTGAAGAAATGGTTTGCTCATGCCAAATCTTCAGCAGCTGTGCCCGGTGGCTCCGCCACACATGCGTGGGAGTGACGTCATTGCGACCCAGGCCAATCACAGAACTGGAGCCCGCAGACCCGTAAATAATTCCAGGAGACATGCCGGTGTGCAGGGCCGCTGCAACAGCTTTGATATAAGGTATTTCATAATGAGCTAGTATGTGATGCATACTAGCTCGTTATGCCTTTGTTTTACAGGGGTTTTTTTTTTTTTTTGCTTTCGGGTCTACAAACACTTTAAATTATTAAGTACTATTAGCTTTAGGCATCAACAGTCCTACTGATCACTCTCACCTGTAGGGCAGTAGACTTGGCATAAACAATCTCCTCATCCACTCCCACCGAAACCACAATGGCATCAACATTGGAGAACTCATCTTCGCCTTTCTGTTGGAAAAGAAAAAAATTTAAATTAAAAAAAAAAAAAAAAAAAATCAATGAAAGCCAAACATTTTGTGAAGGTGATGTAAGTGGTGGGATGTTTGGCGCTCTCCATGTTGGCCTCCTCAGTAAAGCATGTGACACTCAGTTGTGGCCAGCGCAGAACCTAAAAGGCTCCTTGCTGCCTCAGTATTAGCATGGCAAATCATCACAGGAAAGGCCAGCTAGGAGAGCCAGGCACCACCACAAACAACAACATTCTCCAACGATACAATGTAACGTCTATTTACATAACAGCCATGTCTCACACGTGTTTGTATTGTCCACTAGGAATCAATCCAAGTATCCTCCACTATAGACGAGCGATGCTTCCTCCCTTACCACACCGAGCCCCTTCCACACCAGGCCCCGATCTCCCCACACACACCACATGGAGCCAAGCCCACTCATCTCCCATCCACAAATATGGCGGCCCCATCACCTTCCAGTTACTGTACAGCCTCTTGACCCGCCGGTAATAGGCCTCTTTATCCAGGCTGACCGCCATCCTCCACCCGGGCCGGGGCTCCTCTCCTCCCTCCGGAGCAGGCCGGGTTTCCCGCCTGCCTTTCTTCCCTCTACCCTACACACCGACCCGGGCGCGCTCGCTGAGGTGAGCCGGCCTAGGAAACGCCACGGGCTGAAAGGGCCAACCGCCTGTGCGAGGGACCGCAACACGTCAGGCAGCACCGACAGCAAAGGAGAGCGGGAAAGGCCGACCTCAGAAAGACAGCGAGAACGGGGGGGGCGGAGAGAAAGGACTAAGAGAGAGGCGGAGAAAGCGCGCGGCCTACAGCGCCCCCTACAGCAGGTGTTCCATCAGATTAGGCGACCCGTCAGAATGTGTAACGGAAGTGACGTTTCGTCGCCGCCATCTTGTTACACCCCACACTCGTCCACAGTAAGGATACAGTGAGAAGGGGCAAGCGGACATCTTGTTACACCCACCGGAGTTTTGCATTTTATTTTTAACATTATAGTGAGTTTATATAGTGAAATAAAGTACTTAGAACTCCGTCTGACTAGTAAGATGTTTAATTTTAAAAGCAGCGACAAGAACTGCTCATCTCATAGGTTTGATAATTTGACAGACGTCCACTGCTTTTAAAATTCAACATCTAACCAGCCAGACGGAAGTCTAAGTACTGTATTTCACTATATAAACTCACTTTACTGTTAAAAATAAGTGTAAAATGCAAAACTCCGGTGGGTGTAACAAGATGTCCGCTTTCCCCTTCTCAGTGTTTCCTTACTGTGTGTGAAGTGCAGGGTGTAGCAAGATGGCGGCGACGGAACGTCACTTCCGTTACACATACTGATAGGTCGCCGAATCTGACGAAACACCGGCTTTAGGCATTTCACAGGGCCATCCGACGAGGCTGTGGGTGGTGCTCGATGTTTACCTCGGTCACGTGTGTCATTTCCCCACCCGGGCAAGTGGAAGAGTGATGTTAGAGCCCCCCCCCCAGCTTATTTAATGAAGCTGGCGCTTTGTACATTGTTACATTATATAATAAGACATCACTAGTGGCAGGAGCACATCATTTTTTTTATCACCCCCTCATCCTTCATTGCTGCAAGCCTTATTTATTCCATTCTGTAACTAGGCACCTGAACCTCTGCCACATACACCAATCAGCCAAAACATTATGACCATTGACATGGAAAGGTAATACCATGGATTAGCTGGTTACAATGGCATCTAAAAGTGAGCGGTATATATTAGGCAGCAAGTGAACATGTTGTCCCTGAAGTTCATGTGTTGAAAACAGAAAAAAAATGAGCAAGCTTAAGGATCTGAGCGAGTTTGACATAGGCCGAAATGGTGACGACCGGGTCAGAGCAAGTCCAAAACTGCAGCTCTTGTGGGGTGTTCCCAGTGCTGTGGTCAGGATTTACCAAAAGTGGTCCAAGGAAGGAAAACCAGTAAATCTGCAACAGGGTCATGAGCGGCCAAGGTTGGGTCATCCAGGTGGGAAGCCAAGGCTGGCCTGTATAGTCTGACCCAATAGAAGAGCTACTGGAGCTCAAAGTGCTGAAAAAGTTAAAGTGTGAGTCCACCCTAAAACTAAAAATCACAATCATCTACAGACCTGCACATTTTAACACTAACCTATCTAGCCTTGTAAAAGAAAAAAGTATACATACCTTTTCTGAAGCCGTTCTGACCCGATCTCCAGAGGCGGAAGCTCTGCAGAGGACACGGCCAACAACTGCTGTAAAATAAATGGGGAGTGACATCACCCATAAAGTTACTATGGGGCTTCCGTTCTCGGACGTGTCCTCTGCACCCGCATCTACAGAGAAGCCACGGCTGACAGATCAGCGTGGGATCCGGTTGGATCGCCTGCAAAAAAAGGAATGTATACTGATTTCTTCTTCACAGGGTTAGATAGGTTAGTGTTAGATCGTCGATGTCTGTAGATGCAGGGATTTTAGTTTTAGGGTGGACTTCTACTTCAATGCTGTTACCCATAGAAAGGTGTCAGAACACACAGTACATCAGTTTGTTGCATATAGGACCGCGTCACTGCAGCCCGGTCAGAGTGTACATGCTGACCCGCGCCCACAGCCAAAAGCACCTATAATGGGCACATGAACAGGACCACAGACCAATAAAAGAAGGTGATGTGTATAAAAAGTGCAGCGCTGGTGAAATTTCACCAGCACTGCATTTTTTATACACATGGGGGTTATTTACTAAAGGAAAATCCACTTTGCACTGAAAGTGCACTTGGAAGTAAAGTCGCTGTAGATCCGAGGGGGAGATGCAAGGAAAATAAAAACAGCATTTTAGCTTGCACATGATTGGATGATAAAATCAGCAGAGCTTCCACTCATTTCAGATCTACCCCTCAGATTTAGAGCGACTGTCCTTCCAAGTGCACTTTCAGTGCAAAGTGGATTTTTCTTTAGTAAATAACCCCCATGTGTATAAAAAAATGCAGTGCTGGTGAAATTTCCCCATAGTCTTTTAACTTTGCAAACTGATCTTTTGCTGTGTCAGCTGCTATTTTTTAAAGAGACAGCTCGTTTCACCTGCTTTATATATTTACACAATGAAAGAAGGTGACCTGGGCTAATGAATTCAAAAATGGTTAGAGGAAAGAATTAACAAGTTCAAGGTGTTGACTTAGCCTCCAAATTCCCCACATCTCAATCCATTGAGCATCTGTGTGATGTGCTGGAATAACAGATCTAATCCATAGAGGCCCCACCTTGTAATTTACAGGAATTTGAAGGATCTGCTACCGACAGCTTGATGCCAGATACCACCCCGGATAGCAAGCAATTGTGCTGCAAGTTTGAAAATGACTTGCTAAGCTTTTGCTAGACTTGCCAGGCTTCACAAGTTTGTTGCACAATTGCAGCAAATCTGCATTGCATGACTCCAGATGAACGTTCTTTGGAGACATTCTGCAAGTCTTCTGCAAGTTCTGGTTCAGTTATGTTGTGCAATAGTCATCCCACCACAGGGGGTCACTGTGATTTGCAGAGCTCTTGCTGTAGACTCACCACTGCAACTTTGCTCTTGTTAGAGTCTTGCCAAGCAAATTTGCTACACATTGTAAAAGTGTCAAGTAGAATTTGTGCTTCAAGTGCTCTGCAAGTGTACAACGTAGCAATGAAAATGTGCAGCAAGTTAACAAGACTTACAATTCAACACTGCCACAAATTTGTGGCAAGCTATCCTTGCTATTTGGGATGGCATACCTTCAGAGATCTAATAAAGTCCTTGCTTCAATGAGTTATGGTGGGTGGTCATAATGTTATGACTGATCAGTGTCGATTCCAGCGTATTTCCCCTGCACAGAAAGCCCAGGTGCAGCCAACCATAGACTTGAATAACTGTACTCAGGTATACACTGGAGCATTGGTAAACACAACTATAGCATGCAGACATATACAGAAGATAGAAAATGTTCAATCTGCTGCTTATGCTAAATTTTCAATCGAGTCCATGGGCTGCTGTGCCCAGCACTTGGGCGGGGAAACTTACTTCCGCTGCTCGCATAATGCTTATGTGCAGTGGCAAAGAGCAGATTGTGATGCCCACATGCTGCACATATGCATTCATGAGTGGCCAAGTTTTCTGTGCTGAGAGCACGCCTGCTGCATGCTTCCGCCACAGTGCCACAGCTGTTAAAGACAGCTCACACGGGCCAGTAAGGTGGGGTCCTGATCATGTCACAGCTAATCACTGTGATACTTCATATTCCCATCGCACACTTTCCTGGATGGGCTTAATGAAATATGGGTGCTGCAGCCACAACCAGCTGGATACTGGTTCAAGTCAAAATGAAAATATTTGCCAGCACACCATGGAACGGCGTAGATAGCGTCCAAACGTGTAATTTATTGCATGATCACAACACAAGGAGAGTGCAACATTTCGGAGTCACGCAGGACCTGTGATAAATGTGAAAAAAACAGTGAAAATTATATAAAGAAACATCAACCAATCAGGAAAAGAGAAAAGGAAAAAAAAAAACAAAGACTCCTCCCACCTCCAGACTGGTATGACGTCATAAATCCCGCCAAAAAGGCACTAACAAATGTTTAAAAAAATTTTCACGAATGGAGGAAAAGTAAATGACAAAGGAGGGTACAGAAAAAAGTAATGTGAAACTGTTATCATGGTACCTCCTCAACAATGCTGAAAACCGTTGTGGGGATGGAACAGCTGTTAGGGAACATCAGGCTGCAGTGCACGATCCAGTAACGGATCGGCGCCAGTGCTGGGATCGGATGCCGTGGGACGAGATTCCAGTGTTAAACATAAGACGCGCTTGCGTCACGCAGCAGTAGCCGGGGCAACAGGAGACGCTGAAGTCCCTGGCATAACAGCATGTGAGGGAGGTAACAGCAGTGGCCGCCGACCGCGCATGCGCGATGGGCCGGTCGTAGCTGGGCAACAGGTCGGCGGCCGCTGTTACCTCCCTCACACGCTGTTATGCCAGGGACTTCAGCGTCTCCTGTTGCCCCGGCTACCACTGCATGACGCAAGCGCGTCCTATGTTTAACATTGGAATCTCGTCCCGCAGCATCCGATCCCAGCACTGGCGCCGATCCGTTACTGGATCGTGCACTGCAGCCTGATGTTCCCTAACAGCTGTTCCATCCCCACAACGGTTTTCAGCATTGTTGAGGAGGTACCATGATGACAGTTTCACATTACGTTTTTCTGTACCCTCCTTTGTCATTTACTTTTCCTCCATTCGTGAAAATTTTTTTAAACATTTGTTAGTGCCTTTTTGGCGAGATTTATGAAGCTAATCACTGTGGTCACATGATCCTTCCCACCCACCTGGTGTACAGGGACAGGGGCTGGACAGAAAAGGGGTTAAAGATACAGAAAGGAAAACTGTGCATCCAAAAAGTAGGCATTCCCAAGAAAGTGGTTGTTGCCTTACGGTGTATGACTAGTAGTGTGGCACCTTTCCCCCTTTGCAATGTTTTACAATAGAAATTGTGAGTAAAATAAGACCTATGTTCGGTATCGGTGGCTGGAATAATAAGCATTGGTGAAAAAAGGACATAAAAAGGATAAGCAGACACGTTTCGGCACAAGCCTTGTTCACAGCTCTGAGAGCTATGAACAATGCTTGTTCCAAAACGCGTCTGCTTGTCCTTTTTATACTTGTTATGATACCATAAAGATCACAGATTTTATATCCAGCAGTACCAGTGTCTTGCCGAGAAAGTTCCCCGGCAGATTAGGACCCCCCTGTACTGCGCAGGCGCAGCGATTGCGCAGTACCAACGACTAAGGAGCCGCCGAAAGTAGCCGAAGCTGAAAACATTCAATCAGCTGTACACGGCACCTGCGCCCTAGGTCCAGGTTCAAGCCCCACCATCCAAGTGGACCTAGAGGGAGAATATAAAAGTGCCGAGCGAAGCGAGGCCGTGCCCAAAGTGTGGCGAGCGAAGCGAGCCCACGAGGGGCCCTCTTACAGGCGCCGTGTACAGCTGATTTAGAACTATTCCGCTTCGGCTATTTCCGCCGGTTCCTACTGCGCAAGCGCTGCACCTGCGCAGTAGAGGGGGGTCCTTATCCGCCAAGCGGAACTTTCTCGGCAGAACACCGGCTCTTCCTTCAGTTTTTCTCAAGTTTGCCTATTTGGATGTAAGAAGGACATCTTGAGTCCTAGAGCACCTGGATTCTGGGTGTGCCGAAGTTACCAGTTACCTGTTATCCATATAGCGTAAATCAGAGCGGTGTTATTTTTGTGTTGCTACTTTGGATTGCATGTCAATGATATTAGGTACAGCCAGAGCAGGTCATCATTTGGAGGAACAGAAGGATAAACTTCACTGCTACATTTCCTTCATATAATTTTCAAAATAAAAACTACACTAATTTAAAGGTTGACTGAAAGGTTAAGTGCAGTACAACATTTGTTTCAGTTAAATAGTACATTTATATACAGGAATGAATGCTTAAGACCAAAAAGAACAACCAAGGCATAAGGCCCCTTTCACACGGGTGATCTGATCAGGTCCACATGTCAGTTTTTCAGGCAGACCTGATAGGATGGTCCATATATTCCTGGACCAGGGGTGGTCCGTCCATTAAGGGCGCACGGGTGCCTCCCCCCTGTCCATCACCGCCTCCCCCTATCCATGCATCCAGCCCCTTTCAGGACGTGGGATGCATGGACTCTAATGTGGGGTGGGTGTTTTTTTGAAGCACTGAGGCTCTAATAGGCTTCAAATTAGGGTGGGCATGGGGTGCAGAGAATGCGCTCACAGCCCACCCAAATGTGTTACAACAGCAAATGAATATTCCCTATTGTAGCAAATGAATATTCCCTATTGTAAGTGGAGGTCACATGTTTCCTGTCACATCTGCATTTCCTGTCATGTTTCCTGTCTAGAGTGGAGCTCCAGTCCACAGCCAGGTACTGTTGCATGCAAGCAGTGAAGGGGTTCATTTTGTTTGATAACTGTGCTGTGAGATCCGAATTTGGGGGTGTCTGTGTGCCTCAGACCCTAACCACAGCGATCGGGGGTTAATTTTAACAGATTACAGTGTTCTCGTTACAAGAACACTTAGAATTAGAGATGGCTGAATATCCCCCCGGTTCGGTTCACGCCAGAACTCTCAAACATCATAAAAGTTCGGACCCTAACTGCAAATCCCATTGAAGTCTATAGGACCCGATCTTGTAAAATCAAAACTCCCCATTTTGAAGGCTTATATGCAATTTATTGGCCATAAAAAGGGTATGGGGGCCCAGGTACTGCCCTCGGGGGACATGTACCAATGCAAAAAAAAGTTTAAAATAATATTTTTAAAGGAGCAATGATTTTAATAATGCCTAAGGTGAAACAATAAAAATGAAAACTTCCTTTAAATATAGGGCCTGGGGGGCCCCTTGGTCTGTCTGTAAAGTGGCGCATCTGTACTGTGTATAGAACCTGCTGCAGCAAAACTGACATTTATAAAGAAAAAAAATAAACTTTTAAATAGATTTTCTTTATTTAGTAAACAAAGGCTTGGGGAGCCAGTCTATATGACGAGGCCACAATTTAGTGCACTCAGAACAAGATGTGTTCCTGTAAAGAGAACACTTTGAATTACAGTAATAAAAGCCCCTTTAGCACACCCCTTCACTACTGTCTGATCACTGCTTGAGTGTCTAGAGTGGAGCTCCAGCCTGCAGCCAGACCCCTCTCAAAAGTTTGAGTTGTCCCCAGAACAGGAATAGTGGGGATGACTTCCCATGGATTCAGGGATTCCTTCACTTTAGAGTGATTTTCACTCATTTCCTGTATTGGCTAAGGGACAGGAAGTGAAGCAAAATCTCCTGAATGGGACACAGATGGCAAAATAAACCTTACAGGGGTTTTATCCCTCCTTTATTCCATCCAAAATGAAAGAAAGTTTTGCCTTTAGCTCTACTTTAAAGTGATTGTAATGCCCCGTACACACGGTCGGATTTTCCGATGGAAAATGTCAGATCAGAGCGCGTTGTCGGAAATTCCGACCGTGTGTGGGCTCCATCGGACATTTTCCATTGGATTTTCCGACACACAAAGTTTGAGAGCAGGCTATAAAATTCCGACAACAAAATCCGATCGCGTCAATTCCGACCGTGTGTGGCCAGTTCCGATGCACAAAATGCCACGCATGCTCAGAAGAAATTCCGAGACGGAACAGCTCGGTCTGGTAAAATTAGCGTTCGGAATGGATACAGCACTTTCGTTATTTGTCACGCTGCAATGTCAAAAATAGTTTAATACAGCGCACTCTCTTCTTCTTTATAATGTGAGAATGAAGTAGTTTTGCTGTTCATATTCACACAGACTTCTCACAAACTTCTTTCTTTATTATTTATTGGGATTCCCTCAATATATTTGGATTTGTCACATCTGACAAAATTATTTTTGGGTTGTTTTATTTTCTTATTTTTTTTGTTTAAAGGCAGAATTTAAATTTTTTTTTTTAGGTTTGTATTTTTTTCAAGGTTGATCTTTGTTTTATTTTATTTTTAGTTTTACTCCATTATTTTTTTGGGTGTGTTTTGTGTGTCAAGTTACCACAACACCATTATTATCTTGTATTATTTAATCTCAAGGAGATTGTTTGGTGTTGGTGTCCCTTGTTAATTTCTCATTGTACTTTAGAAATGTACCTGAATCCTCACAAACAAACTGTCCTTTTTTGAAGGAAAAAACACATAGGCGAGTATAATTGAAACCAAAAATCGTTTATTAAGGGCTCAGAACCAAACAAAGAGGGAGGCAACGCTGGATAAACAGCAGAAATGGGTGAAGCCTTGGACCCCCAGGGCAGACATCAATTATTTAACATCAAAGTTGGTGGCCTGAGGAGTCCTTATCTAAGGGAGTGCAGTCTGGTCCAGAAGTCCCCAAGAACCGGAAAGCAGCAGATGACATCTGTGTCCCCAGGCTGTGGTACTACAAGAGCCTGCATCTTTTGCCAGACCAGACTGGACCCAAGGTCATCACTTTCTGGTCTTCTTTCCACGCTTCCTTCCTGGCTGTGGCTCTGCTGTTGGAGATGTGGCAGGAGGAGGAGTAGGACCTGGAGGAGGAGGAGGACTAGTAGGACCTGGAGGAGGAGGAGGAGTAGTAGGACCTGGAGGAGGAGGAGGACCATGTGTGAGGTCACAAATGTGGGTAGCAGATGTTATTTGGCCCCTCAACCCCTTATTGAGAGCTTCCAAAATTAATGACTCACACAGTAGTCGTTGGCCCTCCTCCATCCGCTGCATTTTGCAGGCAATTATGCCAGCAAAGTCCTCCTCCACAGTGTGGGGGGCTCTCAGGGCCTCTGTAGCCTTCCAAAAGAGGCCTATGGCAGCCTCCTCCAGGGTACTCCTCTTCCTGCCACTTTGTTTTTGCAGGTGTAGGGGAGGGACCTGGATATCAGGCAGCCTGCTTGGCCCGGCCACCTCCTGGCTGAGACTTCCCTGTGTATGAAAAAGGGACATGGTTTTAGTTTTTGCATCATCAATCACAATCATAAATTAGTACTCCAAACTAACATCTAGTTAACATCATTGATTGGACAATCAGAAATATTTAGAGGAATGCTATACCTGGCTCAAGCTGGGCTCCTCCACATGTTGCTGCCTGGAAGGCCCAGGTTGGGCGTCAGAAGCCTCAGCTGGGGGGGAAGGAAGCGTGGAAAGAAGACTGGAGAGTGATGACCTGGGTTCAGTCTGGTCATAGTACCACAGCCTGGGGACATAGATGTCATCTGCTGCTCCGGATCTCTGGGAATCTTGGACCTTCTTGTGCTCCCTTAGATAAGTGCTCTTCGGGCCACCAATTAGGATCTTCAAATAGGTCATGTCTGCCGTGGGGATCACCGTCTTCACAAATTCCAGCAATTGATCCAGTGCTGCCTTCCTTTTTGTTTGGTTCTTATAATGTGGGCGGTTTATCTCCCATAGACAAGGCAGCTCCCTGAACATATCTATAAAGATTGCCATAAAGTCGGTATCTTTCAAGATATCCATTTTCACTGCAAGACACAACACAAGACAAACCCTAATGTCAGGCAAAACTCTCCTAATCTTGTTACAATATAGGCCTCAATCTAGAAGCAGTATAGGCTCTTACCTTCGTTATCACAATCGGCGCCTCCGATACTCCTTCCTCCGCTCACAGATCGTACGTACTACGCACGCGTGTTACCCTTTATACACACTGCGCATGCGTGTAACTGCGCCAGCCCCTGACGTTCTTTCTAGTCTATTCCCCGCCTCTTTTCATTCGGCGCAGTGGGGGAAGAGCACATGGCAGAGTCAGAGCAGGTGCGTGCTAATTATAGCAACGAGGAGCAGGGGGAGGAAAGCCCGGAGCCAGAAACATCTGGATCAAGAAGGAGAAGATTTAAGGCCTCAAATATGTCCTTTGGTGAGATGTTGGAGATGGTCAACGTCTTGAAGAAGGCCGACTATGATGGGAAGTATGGACCTTACCCCAACCCCAATGTCAGAAAGGCCAAGATCATGGCGAAAGTGGTCAAAAGTCTGCACCGGAATTTCGGGGTACGACGATCGAAAGATCAGCTCAGGAAGCGGTGGTCGGACCTGAAATTATGAGAACACGAGCAGTACAGAAAAATCCGGAGAGTGCTGCAAAAAAGTAAGTAGTTGTGCTGTGTTCCTAATCTTTTTGTCTTTATTACATTCGTGCTGCTCCATGTGCTTTTCTTAAGTGTTGTACAGTTTAAAATGGCAACTTTCCTGTTCATGGGCACATTATTCGTTCGTATCAAACATTTTTCTTTCGGCCTATAAAACACCATTGTTTTGGCCATATGCATTTGCCCACATTTTTTAGGGCCTACTTGTATGAAAATAATTTGGTTGTGTAGATGGGTTTGTTACTAGAATGAAATGCAAACTAGATTCTGTGTAAGGAGAGGACACTCAGCAGCAGTTTTCACATCTGGACGCAGGAGCACTAGTGTGGGACACAAGAACACCATTTTTATTAGGGGGCCCACACAGGTGCTCCAGTGTATGCTATAGGGGTGACTCCATCTGTGAAGCTTGTACTAAACAGGTAAAGTATTGAAGCTTGACAAAGGGCACTCAAAATTATACATCTTTGAACTCTGCCGAAATAGACAATTGTACCCCACTTCCAAGCAATGTTTCATCTTTATAGTTCTGCCATCAAATATCTGTGTGCTAAGTATACCATTTCTTATTTTTTTTTACATAGGGGAGAAAAGACTCGGAGGACACCCCTCATCCGAGAAGACCAGAGACCCCCCACCTCGGGAAGAAGGGGAAATACCCCAAACACAAGCAGAGCAGGAGGAAGAAGACGTGGTGGAACTAGTCACCACAACAGGTGAGTGTCTGCGACCACAGGCTCAGGTAAGAGATGGATGCCGGCATATTTATAATACATGTTTTTTTTGGTTTCTCTCTTTTTAGGTGATCGTGATGTTGTGGATCCAGGGCATTTCACCTCGGAAAGTGCACAGATCCTGATCGGGGAGATCATGGGGTGTAATTTAGCATTGGAAAACCTCAAGAAAAACATCAATGATGTTATTAAAAAAAACAAGAACATTATTGATGTTTTGGGGAGTTTAAAACCCCTCCAAATCCCTTTGTTTTTTGGTGTGCTACAATGATAAAAATGTTTTAGCGATTTTTAGAAAAGACAAATTTTGAAGAGGCACACAGTGTGTCAACATGTGCTATCTGCCATCACGGGAGATCAATGGACGCGTTTTGGGGGTGCAACCCCTTCCTCAATAATAAAGTAGCTGAGAGGAAGGGGTTGCTCCCCCAAAACACGTCCCTTGATCCCCCATGATGGCAGCTAGCACATGTTGACATTCGTAAATTGGTGTGCATCTTTAAAATTTGGCTTTTCCTGGGGTGACTTCACCCCATCTGAACGCAATATCAAACACAGTTTCTAAATACTCATGTCTGATATTGCCTTCAAGTTCTCCCAAATGTGAACTTTGTAAGTTCAAGATTTGTGTCTTTCTTGTTGTTTTGAAACATGCCTGTTTTATCTTAAATGGACATTTCTATTTTTGATAATGCCACCCCAAAAATTGTTATACAACAAACATGTTGGTTTGTTTTAAAAACCTTATCTAAATGCACATGTGATTGTGCTGGTATTAAAAAGATTGTTATTAATCAAGAATGTGTGGATAATTGTCTCAACGCTACAACACTTTTGTGGTGCTCTAATTGCTGCTTTCTGTGACAATGGGTGTTATTTCCTAAGGGCAAATCCACTTTGCACTATAAGTGCAGTTTCAGTGCAGTTTCAAGTGCACTTGTAGTGCAAAGTGTCTTTGCCTTTAGTAAATAACATCCAACAGTGCTTTGTAAGGTTACTCAATCACGCCATTTTCTGGAGTCACCACATTTCTGTCGGGGTCAGCTAAAACAAACACAAGCAGTAAATGTCACCAAAGATTTGCTTATTTTTTTTTTATTTGATCAAGGTTTCACAAATTGGTATATTGATGGCCCCCCTACCCGCAAAGAACTCAAGGTATCTTAGCCGGACATCACGGGCACTCAGGGAGGGCAAGCCAGGACGGCCACTTTCAAGCGCCGTCAAGGTTGTTTCATTTATAATTCTGGCCTCAGGCCCAACTGAGCCAGCATAGTTGGCAGAATGTTGCCGTAAAAAGTTATGTAGAACACAGCACGCCAGGATTATATGATTCAGTTTATACTCCGCCATATGGATGGGTGTAAGAAATAGGCAGAACCGGCTGGCCATGATTGCAAATGTGTTCTCCACCACTCTTCTGGCTCTGGCCAGCCGGTAATTAAAAACCCTCTGGTCCGGGGTGAGGGTCCTCATAGGGAATGGCCGCATAAGATGGTCCCCCAGCGCAATTTCTTCATCCGCTACGAAGACGAATGGGAGTCCTTCCACATTGTCTTCTGGAGGTGGCAAGTCCAAGCTGCCATTCTGGAGACGCCTGTAGAACTCCGTCTGGGCGATGACTCCACCATCGGACATCCGGCCATTCTTCCCCACGTCCACATACAGGAACTGATAATTAGCCGACACCACAGCCAACATCACAATACTGCTGAACCCCTTATAATTATAATAGTACGACCCCGAATTGGGTGGTGGGACGATGTGGACATGTTTCCCATCAATTGCCCCTCCGCAGTTAGGAAAGTCCCTGGGCAAAGTGGGAGGCCACAGTCTGCCATTCCTGTGGTGTGGAAGGAAACTGTGGAGGAAAAAAAAATAAAAATTAGTCTTTTTGCACATTAAAACATGGAAAGCAGATTAGACACAAACATTCTTGGCCAACATCAAGATAACATTTATTAACCACTTGACGACCGCCTCACGCCGATGTACGTCGGCAAGGTGGCACGGACAGGCAAAATCACGTACATATACGGTGCCCGAGGCGGTCGTCTTTTGTCCCACGGCGATCGGAGGTGAGGGGGAGGCATCCGTTTGTGGCCCCCCCCTCGCGATCGCCGCCGGCCAATCGAATCATTCCTTTGCTGCTGTATGCTAAACAGCAGCAAAGGAAATGATGTCATCTCTCCTCGGCTCGGTAATTTCCGTTCCGGCCCGAGGAGAGAAAACAGGTATGTGAGTGCACAACACTACACACACACAGTAGAACATGCCAGGCACACAAAACACCCCGATCCCCCCCCCCCGATCGCCCCCCGATCCCTCCCCAATCACCCCCCCTGTCACAAACTGACACCAGCAGTTTTTTGTTTTTGTTTTTTTTTTTTTTCTGATTACTGCATTGGTGTCAGTTTGTGACAGTTACAGTGTTGGGACAGTTAGTATTAGCCCCCTGTAGGTCTAGGATACCCCCCTACCCCCCCTAATAAAGTTTTAACCCCTTGATCACCCCCTGTCACCAGTGTCGCTAAGCGATCATTTTTCTGATCGCTGTATTAGTGTCGCTGGTGACGCTAGTTAGGGACCTAAATATTTAGGTTCGCCGTCAGCGTTTTATAGCGACAGGGACCCCCATATACTACCTAATAAATGTTTTAACCGCTTGATGGCCCCCTAGTTAACCCTTTCACCACTGATCACCGTATAAATGTTACGGGCGACGCTGGTTAGTTTGTTTATTTTTTATAGTGTCAGGGCACCCGCCGTTTATTACCGAATAAAGGTTTAGCCCCCTGATCGCCCGGCGGTGATATGCGTCGCCCCAGGCAGCGTCAGATTAGCGCCAGTACCGCTAACACCCACGCACGCAGCATACGCCTCCCTTAGTGGTATAGTATCTGATCGGATCAATATCTGATCCGATCAGATCTGTACTAGTGTCCCCAGCAGTTTAGGGTTCCCAAAAACGCAGTGTTAGCGGGATCAGCCCAGATACCTGCTAGCACCTGCGTTTTGCCCCTCCCCCAGCCCACCCAAGTGCAGTATCGATCGATCACTGTCACTTACAAGGCACTAAACGCATAACTGCAGCGTTCGCAGAGTCAGGCCTGATCCCTGCGATCGCTAACAGTTTTTTTGGTAGCATTTTGGTGAACTGGCAAGCACCAGCCCCAGGCAGCGTCAGGTTAGCGCCAGTAGCGCTAACACACACGCAAGCACCGTACAGCTCCCTTAGTGGTATAGTATCTGAACGGATCAATATCTGGTCCGATCAGATCTATACTAGCGTCCCCAGCAGTTTAGGGTTCCCAAAAACTCAGTGTTAGCGGGATCAGCCCAGATACCTGCTAGCACCTGCGTTTTGCCCCTCCGCCCGGCCCAGCCCAGCCCACCCAAGTGCAGTATCGATCGATCACTGTCACTTACAAGGCACTAAACGCATAACTGCAGCGTCCGCAGAGTCAGGCCTGATCCCTGCGATCGCTAATGGGGCGTACACACGGTCGGACTTTTCAGCTACAAAAGTCCGACAGCCTGTCCGACAGACTTTCGACGGACTTTCGACGGACTTGCGGCGGACTTTCTAACGAACAGACTTGCCTACACACGATCACACAAAAGTCCGTCGAATTCTTACGTGATGACGTACACCGGACTAAAATAAGGAAGTTGATAGCCAGTAGCCAATAGCTGCCCTAGCGTGGGTTTTTGTCCGTCAGACTAGCATACAGACGAGCGGATTTTTCGACTGGACTCGAGTCCGTCGGAAAGATTTGAAGCATGTTTCAAATCTAAAGTCCGTCGGATTTGAGGCTGAAAAAGTCAGTTGAAAGTCCGGAGAAGCCCACACACGATCGGATTACCAGCCAGCTTTAGTCCGTCAGCGTCCGTTGGACTTTTGTAGACGAAAAGTCTGACCGTGTGTACGCGGCATAACAGTTTTTTTGGTAGTATTTTGGTGAACTGGCAAGCACCAGCCCCAAGCAGCGTCAGATTAGCGCCAGTACCGCTAACACCCACGCACGCAGCATACGCCTCCCTTAGTGGTATAGTATCTGATTGGATCAATATCTGATCCGATCAGATCTATACTAGCGTCCCCAGCAGTTTAGGGTTCCCAAAAACGCAGTGTTAGCGGGATCAGCCCAGATACCTGCTAGCACCTGCATTTTGCCCCTCCGCCCGGCCCAGCCCACCCAAATGCAGTATCGATCGATCACTGTCACTTACAAAACACTTAACGCATAACTGCAGCGTTCGCAGAGTCAGGCCTGATCCCTGCGATCGCTAACAGTTTTTTTGGTAGCTTTTTATTGAACTGGCAAGCGCCAGCAGCCTAGTACACCCCGGTCGTAGTCAAACCAGCACTGCAGTAACACTTGGTGACGTGGCGAGTCCCATAAGTGCAGTTCAAGCTGGTGAGGTGGCAAGCACAAGTAGTGTCGCGCTGCCACCAAGAAGACAAACACAGGCCCGTCGTGCCCATAGTGCCCTTCCTGTTGCATTCGCCAATCCTAATTGGGAACCCACCGCTTCTGCAGCGCCCGTACTTCCCCCATTCACATCCCCAACCAAATGCAGTCGGCTGCATGAGAGGCATTTTCTTTATGTCCTCCCGAGTACCCCTACCCAACGAACCCCCCCCAAAAAAGATGTTGTGTCTGCAGCAAGCGCGGATATAGGCGTGACACCCGCTATTATTGTCCCTCCTGTCCTGACAATCCTGGTCTTTGCATTGGTGAATGTTTTGAACGCTACCATTCATTAGTTGAGTATTAACGTAGGGTACAGCATTGCACAGACTAGGCACACTTTCACAGGGTCTCCCAAGATGCCATCGCATTTTGAGAGACCCGAACCTGGAACCGGTTACCGTTATAAAAGTTAGTTACAAAATAGTGTAAAAAAAAAAAAAAATATATAAAATAAAAAAAAATAGTTGTCGTTTCATTGTTCTCTCTCTCTCTATTCTCTCTCTCTATTGTTCTGCTCTTTTTTACTGTATTCTATTCTGCAATGTTTTATTGTTATTATGTTTTATCATGTTTGCTTTTCAGGTATGCAATTTTTTATACTTTACCGTTTACTGTGCTTTATTGTTAACCATTTTTTTGTCTTCAGGTACGCCATTCACGACTTTGAATGGTTATACCAGAATGATGCCTGCAGGTTTAGGTATCATCTTGGTATCATTCTTTTCAGCCAGCGGTCGGCTTTCATGTAAAAGCAATCCTAGCGGCTAATTAGCCTCTAGACTGCTTTTACAAGCCGTGGGAGGGAATGCCCCCCCCCCCACCGTCTTCCGTGTTTTTCTCTGGCTCTCCTGTCTCGACAGGGAACCTGAGAATGCAGCCGGTGATTCAGCCAGCTGACCATAGAGCTGATCAGAGACCAGAGTGGCTCCAAACATCTCTATGGCCTAAGAAACCGGAAGCTACGAGCATTTTATGACTTAGATTTCGCCGGATGTAAATAGCGCCATTGGGAAATTGGGGAAGCATTTTATCACACCGATCTTGGTGTCGTCAGATGCTTTGAGGGCAGAGGAGAGATCTAGGGTCTAATAGACCCCAATTTTTTCAAAAAAGAGTACCTGTCACTACCTATTGCTATCATAGGGGATATTTACATTCCCCGAGATAACAATAAAAATGATTAAAAAAAAAAAAAATGAAAGGAACAGTTTAAAAATAAGATAAAAAAGCAAAAAAATAAAGAAAAAAAAAAAAAAAAAGCACCCCTGTCGCCCCCTGCTCTCGCGCTAAGGCGAACGCAAGCGGCGGTCTGTCATCAAACGTAAACAGCAATTGCACCATGCATGTGAGGTATCGCCGCGAAGGTCAGATCGAGGGCAGTAATTTTTGCAGTAGACCTCCTCTGTAAATCTAAAGTGGTAACCTGTAAAGGCTTTTAAAGGCTTTTAAAAATATATTTATTTTGTTGCCACTGCACGTTTGTGCGCAATTTTAAAGCATGTCATGTTTGGTATCCATGTACTCGGCCTAAGATCATCTTTTTTATTTCATCAAACATTTGGGCAATATAGTGTGTTTTAGTGCATTAAAATTTTAAAAAGTGTGTTTTTTCCCCAAAAAATGCGTTTGAAAAATCGCTGCGCAAATACTGTGTGAAAAAAAAAAAATTGAAACACCCACCATTTTAATCTGTAGGGCATTTGCTTTAAAAAAATATATAATGTTTGGGGGTTCAAAGTAAATTTTTTGCAAAAAAAAATAACTTTTTCATGTAAACAATGAGTGTCAGAAAGGGCTTTGTCTTCAAGTGGTTAGAAGAGTGAGTGATGTGTGACATAAGCTTCTAAATGTTGTGCATAAAATGCCAGGACAGTTCAAAACCCCCCCAAATGACCCCATTTTGGAAAGTAGACACCCCAAGCTATTTGCTGAGAGTCATGTCGAGTCCATGGAATATTTTATATTGCGACACAAGTTGCGGGAAAGAGACAAATTTTTTTTTTTTTTTTGCACAAAGTTGTCACTAAATGATATATTGCTCTAACATGCCATGGGAATATGTGAAATTACACCCCAAAATACATTCTGCTGCTTCTCCTGAGTATGGGGATACCACATGTGTGAGACTTTTTGGGAGCCTAGCCGCGTACGGGACCCCGAAAACCAAGCACCGCCTTCAGGCTTTCTAAGGGCGTGAATTTTTGATTTCACTCTTCACTGCCTATCACAGTTTCGGAGGCCATGGAATGCCCAGGTGGCACAAAACCCCCCCAAATGACCCCATTTTGGAAAGTAGACACCCCAAGCTATTTGCTGAGAGGTATAGTGAGTATTTTGCAGACCTCACTTTTTGTCACAAAGTTTTGAAAATTGAAAAAAGAAAAAAAAAATGTTTTTTCTTGTCTTTCTTCATTTTCAAAAACAAATGAGAGCTGCAAAATACTCACCATGCCTCTCAGCAAATATCTTGGGGTGTCTACTTTCCAAAATGGGGTCATTTGGGGGGGTTTTGTGCCACCTGGGCATTCCATGGCCTCCGAAACTGTGATAGGCAGTGAAGAGTGAAATAAAAAATTTTCACCCTTAGAAATCCTGAAGGCGGTGATTGGATTTTGGGGCCCCGTACGCGGTTGGCTCCCAAAAAGTCCCACACATGTGGTATCCCCATACTCAGGAGAAGCAGCTAAATGTATTTTGGGGTGCAATTCCACATATGCCCATGGCCTGTGTGAGCAATATATCATTTAGTGACAACTTTGTGCAAAAAAAAAAAAAAAAAGTGTCACTTTCCCGCAACTTGTGTCAAAATATAAAATATTCCATGGACTCAATATGCCTCTCAGCAAATAGCTTGGGGTGTCTACTTTCCAAAATGGGGTCATTTGGGGGGGTTTTGTGCCACCTGGGCATTCCATGGCCTCCGAAACTGTGATAGGCAGTGAAGAGTGAAATCAAAAATTTACACCCTTAGAAATCCTGAAGGCGGTGCTTGGTTTTCGGGGCCCCGTACGCGGCTAAGCTCCCAAAAAGTCCCACACATGTGGTATCCCCATACTCAGGAGAAGCAGCTGAATGTATTTTGGGGTGCAATTCCACATAGGCCCATGGCCTGTGTGAGCAATATATCATTTAGTGACAACTTTTTGTAAATATTTTTTTTTTTTTTTGTCATTATTCAATCACTTGGGACAAAAAAAATAAATATTCAATGGGTTCAACATGCCTCTCAGCAATTTCCTTGGGGTGTCTACTTTCCAAAATGGGGTCATTTGGGGGGGGTTTGTACTGCCCTGCCATTTTAGCACCTCAAGAAATGACATAGGCAGTCATAAACTAAAAGCTGTGTAAATTACAGAAAATGTACCCTAGTTTGTAGACGCTATAACTTTTGCGCAAACCAATAAATATACGCTTATTGACATTTTTTTTTACCAAAGACATGTGGCCAAATACATTTTGGCCTAAATGTATGACTAAAATTTAGTTTATTGGATTTTTTTTATAACAAAAAGTAGAAAATATCATTTTTTTTCAAAATTTTCGGTCTTTTTCCATTTATAGCGCAAAAAATAAAAACTGCAGAGGTGATCAAATACCATCAAAAGAAAGCTCTATTTGTGGGAAGAAAAGGACGCAAATTTCTTTTTGGTACAGCATTGCATGACCGCGCAATTAGCAGTTAAAGCGACGCAGTGCCAAATTGGAAAAAGACCTCTGGTCCTTAGGCAGCATAATGGTCCGGGGCTCAAGTGGTTAAGGGGAATTTTACAACACCAAACAAAGTATAAGGTACACCTATCATATTCCCCATCCCCCCCCCTCTCCTGGGCCATTTCTAACATTATAGGGGGGGGGACTCTTGGACAGGTAACCCTCTCCACTTCATTGAGAGATGAATGCCTAAATAATGTGTATTACTTTGAACAGCCCCTCCTTAGTTACACTATTGGCAGCCCACTGGACAGGTAAGAAGTGTCATAATACAAAGATATAAATACACATTGTACACATTTGAGCACATTTGGACATTCTGCTATTACCTATCAAGATAATAATAGGATACAAAAACTTTTAACATTACCATTTGAAAGTATACAGGCAGGCCCTTGCACTACATGCTTTGGGGAATTCATCCATAAATCTGAGCACAAAAGAGGTGGGTATAGTGTGTATGGGTTTGGCAAAGTCAGCAGATAGATGATTGAGGATAGATAGAGAATTGTTATCAGCTGACTTAGCAGTTGGGGGGAGGGAGGGTTAAAAATGATTTGGGGACACCCCAAAAAAAAGCCTCTGGCACTCTGCCTGAATTTAAAGCACAAATCACTTTTAATAACATTTTAGGGGCGTTTGGGCTAAAGCACTACTATGGAGCTGATAAAATACATTGTTAAGTGACTACATGAGGTGAAAAGAGGGCCAGGAGAGCATGCTGGGGAGGTAAGTGAAGGCAAATATGTATGAAGGACAACAAAAATAATTACATAAAAATCCAGCATGCATGAGAACAAAGGGGACATTCACAGCATATTACAATCATGGTAATTAGGGAATGAGGAAAGAAATACAATATATTATCAAACATTAAATACAATGTGATATTAAAGGATAAAAATCTTACCTTAATATACTCCTTCTGCAGGACCTGGATGATGGCAGAACAGGTCTCTGGGATAATGATTCCCAGAGCCTGGGGGGGAGATGCCTGTCGAAAAACTTGAGGTCCTGCAGGCTTCTCCCCGTCGCCAAGTACCGCAGGGTGGTGATGAGCCTCTGCTCCAGAGTGATGGCTTGCCTCATGCAGGTATCCTGCCTGCTGATATAGGGGGTCAGCAAAGACAACAAACGGTGAAAAACGGGGTCCGTCATCCGGAGAAAGTTCCTGAAATCATCAGGATTATTCTCACGGATCTCACGGAGCAAAGGCATATGACAGAACTGGTCACGCTGAAGCAACCAATTCTTGGTCCATGAACTCCTCCCCACCCTGTTCATGGACTGGACTTGTGTCAAGGTAAGGACCCCAACACCAAGCCCCCGCACAGCAAGAACTCTACGAGGAGTACGTATACGAAACATGGCTAGAAAATGGTCGGCTGCTCAGAACAAAGTAACAGAACGCACTGAAGAACAGCAAGGCCTGTGAAGAGCGACCTGAAAAACAGCAACGAACGAACAAGAACACAATGACTAATGAAAGTCACGCGTAGCTTGCTTGCACGCACTGAAGAGCAGATACAAACCCACAAGCACAAACTGAACCGCAGAAAACGATCTGAAAGCCATGAGTCTGAAAAAGCGCGAATTGTCTCTCACCAAACTTTTACTAACACGAGATTAGCAAAAGGAGCCCAAAGGGTGCCGCGTTTGGTTCTGAACTGGCCTTTTCTAGTCTCATCGTACATGGTTGACGTCACCGCGTTCTTGGCAATCGGAAATTCCGCCAACTTTGTGCGACCGTGTGTACGCAAAACAAGTTTGAGCCAACATCTGTCGGAAAAAATCCTAGGATTTTGTTGTCGGAATGTCCGATCAATGTCCGACCGTGTGTACGGGGCATAAGTGTTTGTTTGTTTTTTCTAATAACAGACATGTCATACTTATCTGCTCTGTGCAATGATTTTGCAGAGCAATCCCGATCTTCCTCTTCTCAGGTCCCCCGCCGGTGCTCCTGGGACCTCCCCCCCAGCGAGTGCCCACCATAGCAAGCTGCTCGCTATGAGGATACATACAGTATGCGTGCTCGCTCCTCAGCTGCTTCTGTGTGTCCATACAATCACTTTAACTTTTTTTGAAAATGCTATATTTACCGCTAGTTTTCTGAATCATTGACCTCTGATCTGGTTTGAAATCAGACATGTGTATGCTCCCCAACATACCTAAACACTTTGGAACTACATAAGCCTCAGATTCTGAGGAAGAGAACTACTGTATATATATGTATATATATAAAATATATGAGCAACAAAGGAGCAGTGGTAGAATTTTACAAATGACAGTCAATGGCGACTTGGCGCAGGCAACAGTGGTGATACACAACTGACAAAAAGATAATGGTAGCGATATATTGTCAAGCAATAAAATACAGTGGAAATCAGTGGAGCTCATTCTGCCCAAGCTTTGAACATTTCACGGAGCACTGTTTCATCCATCATCCGAAAACGGAAAGAGTATGGCACAACAGCAAACTTACCAAGACATGGTCGTCTACCTAAACTGACAGGCCGGGCAAGGAGAGTATTAATCAGAGAAGCAGCCAAGAGGCCCATGGTAACTTTGGAGGAGACTGCAGAGATCCACAGCTCAGGTGGGAGAATCTGTCCACAGGACAACTATTAGTCATGCACTCCACAAATCTGGCCTTTATGGAAGAGTGGCAGGAAGAAAGTCATAAGAAGTCTTGTTTGCAGTTTGCGAGAAACCATGTGGGGGGATACAGCAAACATGTGTAAGAATATGCTCTGGTCAAATGGGACCAAAATTTTACTTTTTGGCCTAAAGCAAAACGCTATATGTGGCAGAAAATGAACACTGCACATCACCCTGAACACAGCATCCCCACTGTGAAACATGGTGGTGGCAGCATCATATTATGGGGATGCTTTTCTTCAGCAGGGACAGGGAAGCTGGTCAGAGTTGATGGGAAGATGGATGGAGCCAAATACAGGCAATTGTAGAAGAAAACCTGTTAGTCTGCAAAAGACTTAAGACTGGGGAGGAGGTTCACCTTCCAGCAAGGCATTGACCCTAAACATACAGCCAGAGCTACATTGGAATGGTTTAGATCAAAGCATATTCATGTGTTAGAATGGCCCAGTCAAAGTCCAGACCTAAATCCAATTGGGAATTTGTGGTAAGACTTATAAATGGCTGTTCACAGACGCTCTTTATCCAATCTGACATAGCTTGAGCTATTTTCCAAAGAATGGGCAAAAATGTCCTTCTCTAGATGTCCAAAGCTGGTAGAGACATACCCAAAAAGACTTGTAGCTGTAATTGCAGTGAAAGGTGGTTCTACAAAGTATTGACTCAGGGGGGCTGAATACAAATGCACGCCACACTTTTCAGATATTTATTTGTAAAAAAAAATTTTAAAAAATGTATCATTTTCCTTCCACTTCACAATTATGTGCCACTTTGTGTTGGTCTATCACATAAAATCCCAGTAGAATATATTTACATTTTTGGTTGTAACATGACAAAATGTGAAAATGGGTTATAAATATTTTTTCAAGCACTGTATGTTTAGCGCTATTCCCATAGGAGCCGCAGGATTACTGTCCAGGTCTTCCCGACAGGCACACAGGCTAATTTTTCATATTTCTTCAGTAACCAGTTTCAGGGATGTTGTTTTTGTGTTTTTTTATTTTTTGGAGAACTTGGACAGGGTTGAGGGTAGTGGTGGGATACACCAAAGACAAGAACTATGTACAACTGAGGACTTAAATATTCTTCAGGATAAGCTATTTTGAAGTCCAGGCTTGAAACAAACAGTACACTCCAGCTTAGTAGTAGTTAGAGCCACCAAAGCAGAGTCCCTATAAGTAGAGGATATTTCTTGGTTTTGACTCTTATCTGCCCAGATTTGGTTACCTGGATTAAGATCTGTTTAATGAATTGATGATCAGTACCATATGTGTGTGTGTATATGTATATATATATATATATATATATATATATATATATATATATATATATATATATATAGCGCTGACAACTTTTGTTTCTAGTCATAAGTATTGTTGTAAAGGTAATAAGTTGATATAGCGCTATCTAGTGGCTAATTATAAGGATGCAATCTGCTTATTTTTCATTATTTTGAGAAGTGACATGGAAGTGATTGATTGTTTACTTCTGGACATCAACTATGACCTACCCACAATGCTCAAGGACCAGAAGAAAACTGAACTGCATTGTGGGGAGGATATAAAAGGGCTGGGAGCGGCCATCTTAGGTCTCTTGTTCCTGGGACGCGTGGCCTTCCAGCAGAACTCTGTGGGTGTGTGTGTCCCACAGGGCTGCAGCCTACCTTGTGAAGGAGCGGAGCAGCAGCAAGGATCCGCCATCATATCACAGTGTGTTGAAGTAACAGAAGTGATCTTTCCGGAGACCCATGGAGGAGGTAACTGAGGACTCCTGGCCGTTAGAAAACGGAACAGCGTGACAGCGTGGTTGGGGCTCCACACGGACTGAGAACTGCTGAAACGGAGACACCCATTTGTCCGGATCTGGTGCGGTGAGAGGGTTAACACCCAGAAGTTTGTTTAACACTACACACATTTAAAACTGTTACAGAGTGTTGCTGGGACTGATAGTCCCACGGAACAATTGAGTTGGAAAACATTACACTTACACAGACTTCAATATCCAAGAACTGATACTGGATGTCTGTCTTCTTCAAATAAGAACATTTAATCAATTTGCTGGATTATAATTGCCTTTGTGTATCACCTTGCACTGAGCAACACTCCAGAAGAACTCTCTGTGGATTACAATTACTGATTCATAGCTAGCGAAGATTCAAGACGTCAGGACTATTTTTTTTCTATTGCAGGGCCCTGCATCTAGTTATAAAGGATAGTGACTTTATGGTTTAAAGCAGGGGGGGGCTCCCTAATATATATATATATATATATATATATATATATATATATATATATATATATTTAGGTATATTTGTGTATGTTACAAAGACTGTCATAATTATTCACTATACTGTCACACTACATTGGTGTGATAGTGTAGCCATAATAACTTTTATATACATATATCATTTCAGTAAAAAAGAAGTTATTTTGGTTATTACAGAAGTTGGAGTGCAGTGTTGTTATTTCTCCTGCAGGTGGAGCTACAAGCAATCAGGTAGAGGTAAATATATGTATAAGTGTATATTGTGGGCTAAAGTTGGCTTTAGTGTCATTACAACACTGCACTACAGTTGTGTCAAGGGGATTGAATGAGTTAAGAGGGGTGAAAAGATCAGAGGATAGGCCCAGTAATAAATCAGCAGCTCCACCGTGAGTTATTGATATATATATATATATATATATATATATATATATATATATATATATATATATATATATATATGGGGCTTTTTTTTCCCAGAGAAAAGTTGATGGAACTCACCCCCCTCCCCTGGTCACACCTCTACCCACCCCCTAGGACCGCCCCCTAGAACTGCCCCTTTAGAGAACAGGAATGCAAGTAAAATTTGGGGGCTATACAAATAATGTGCAGCAGAAAGACATTCCCAAATGTGCAGCAGGGAGACATTCCCAAATCTGCAGCAGGAAGACATTCCTAGTGCATTAGAGACAGCCACAGTCCAGCAAAAAGACCACCCAGTCCAGCAAAGAGACCACCAGCAAAGAGACCATCCAGCTTAGTCCAGCAAAGAGACTGCCCAGCAGACTACCCAGCAAAGAGACCACCCAGCTTAGTCAAGCAAAGAGACTGACCAGCCCAGCAAAAGAGACTGCCAGCAAAAAGACCACCCAGCTTAGTCCAGCAAAGAGACTGCCCAGCCCAGGAAAGAGACTACTCAACAAAGAGACCATCCAGCCCAGCAAAGAGACCGCCAGCAAAAAGACCACCCAGCTTAGTCCAGCAAACAGACTGCCCAGCCCAGCAAAAGAAACTGCCAGCAAAAAGACTGCCCAGCTTGGTCCAGCAAAGAGACAGCCAGCCTAGCAAAAAGACCACCCAGCTTAGTCCAGCAAAGAGACCGATAGCCTAGCAAAAGGAGCGCCCAGCTTAGGCCTGTGACTCACATGGACCAAAGCATGCACCCCCATATATTGAGCAAAGAGACATTCTCAGATGTGCAGCAGAGAGACATTCCCAGCAAAGAGACCACCCAGCTCAGTCCAGCAAAGAGACCGCCAGCAAAAAAGCCACCCAGCTTAGTCCAGCAAAGAGACCGCCCATCCCAGCAAAGAGACCGTCAGCAAAAAGAACGCCCAGCTTAGTCCAGCAAAGAGACCCCCCCAGCCCAGCAAAGAGACCATCAGCAAAAAGACCGCCCAACTTAGTCCAGCAAAGAGACCGCCAGCAAAAAGACCGCCCAGCTTAGTCCAACAAAGAGACAGACCCAACAGAGACCGCCCAGCTTAGTCCAGCAAAGAGACCGCCCAGCCCAACAAAGAGACTGCCCAGCTTAGTCCAGCAAAGAGACTGTCAGCAAAAAGACCGCCCAGCTTAGTCTAGCAAAGAGACTGCCCAGCCCAGCAAAGAGACTGCTCAGATTAATCCAGCAAAAAGATCACCAGCAAAAAGACTGCCCAGCAAACAGACCACCCAGCCCAGCAAAGAGACTGCCCAGATTAATCCAGCAAAAAGACTGCCCAGCAAAAAGACTGCCCAGCAAAGAGATTGCCTAGTAAAGAGATTGCCCAGCAAAGAGACTGCCCAGCAAAGAGTGCCCAGGAAAGAGACTGCCCAACCCAGTCAGGAGACCACCCAGCCCACAGACCAGCTAGTGAGGAGGAGGAGGAAGACCACCTGACAGGCTACCGTAACCTACCACTATCCACGATCCATCATCCGACATACGGCGCCAACCCGATCTCCCACACAGCACTGAGAGGCGGGGCAGAGCCGCAGAGTACAGCTCACTCCGCCTTCCGCTCTCACAACCTCCGTTTCATCCCTCGGGGCAGTGCGCAGCAGACGGCATAGGAGGTGGAGGAGGAGCCGAGCGGGACTATACAGATACGGCGGTTTTGTTTGATCCCTCTGCAGGAGGCAGGGCACAGGCTATACAGTTAGGATTAGGAGGAATGTCTGGCATAGGTGGCAGAACGGCATTCTGCCAGGAAAAAAGCCCTGTATATATGCCAATTCCTTGTATATGGTTTTTGTTGTACCATACAAATTGTTTTTTGATGCAGTTTGATTTACGTCATTCCTGCTATTGATGAGCTTTGCTGGTGGTGTTTTGGTCATCTTTTTTCGTGGGCTTGATGGAATTATGAGCCAAGCTCATAGGTGGCGCTGGTGGTTTCTCGTTTGGAGAGCATGCGATCTCTTGAGCGGTGGAAATTCATTCCACTTGCCTGTCTGACCGCTGAGCAGGGTTTCGCCCAGCTCTTTGGCGGCTTCAGTATTGGCACTGCGCATGTGCTGGTTAGGGATGGACGAATGGTTCAGCCTGAGCATAAGTTCGGGCTGAACTTTCGTTCGGTTGTTCGGCAAACATCCGAGCAAACGGGTCGTTCGACCGTTTGTTCGGCCCCCCGAACCGACCACAATGCATTGCGTAGCTGAACAGTGCATTGCAAGCTCTGATTGGCTGAAGCAGTGAAAGCTTCAGCCAATCAGGGCACAGAGCACTGTCAGAGTCACGATTGGACACTGTCATCATGACTTTATCCAATCATGGCTCATTCCCGCCCCACAGTATAAAAGTATTCTTTCAATGGCAGACATTTTCAGTGCGATTTTAGCGTGGCGAGAGTTAGAACAGGGCTCTGTTCAGTGCTATTAGTGTGCTATACTGTGCTATTTTGCTTCAATTGTTGGTGTAGAATATTAGTTTAGTGTCAGTCTAGGGATAGTGTGAGTGTAGTGAGGAGGACCATCATTCAGCTTTGCATAGTGTGCAGTTAGAGTAGGGACAGCTCAGATAGTTTCACTGCAGTGTAGTGAGACCGTGTCATTCATACATACATTAGTGTAGAGTAGGGACAGTTCAGATAGTGTCAGTGTAGTGATGGTTGAACACCATCTATTTAAATTGCGTTACTGCCAGTTTAATGCCATATAGTTTTGTGTGCGCTACTGCCAGTTTAACACCATATAATTTTGTGTGCGTTACTGGCAGTTTAACGCCATATAGTTTTGTGTGCTTTAAAGCCAAGTTAACGCCATTTACTTCTGTGTGTGTTACTGCCAGTTTAACGTCATATAGTTCTGTGTGCGTTACTGCCAGTTTAACGTCATACAGTTTTGTTTGCGATACTGCCAGTTTAATGCCATATACAGTGGGAACGGAAAGTATTCAGACCCCCTTAAATGTTTCATTCTTTGTTATATTGCATCCATTTGCTAAAATCATTTAAGTTCATTTTTTTCCTCATTAATGTACACACAGCACCCCATATTGACAGAAAAACACAGAATTGTTGACATTTTTGCAGATTTTTAAAAAAAGAAAAACTGAAATATCGCATGGTCCTAAGTATTCAGTCCCTTTGCTGTGACATGTCATATATTTAACTCAGGTGCTGTCCATTTCTTCTGATCATCCTTGAGATGTTTCTACGCCTTCATTTGAGTCCAGCTATGTTTGATTATACTGATTGGACTTGATTAGGAAAGCCACACACCTGTCTATATAAGACCTTACAGCTCACAGTGTATGTCAGAACAAATGAGAATCATGAGGTCAAAGGAACTGTCTGAAGAGCTCAGAGACAGAATTGTGGCAAGGCACAGATCTGGCCAAGGTTACAAAAAAATTTCTGCTGCACCTAAGGTTCCTAAGAGCACAGTGGCCTCCATAATCCTTAAATGGAAGACGTTTGGGACAACCAGAACCCTTCCTAGAGCTGGCCGTCTGGCCAAACTGAGCTATCGGGGGAGAAGAGCCTTGGTGAGAAAGGTAAAGAATAACCCAAAGATCACTGTGGCTGAGCTCCAGAGATAGTCAGGAGATGGGAGAAAGTTATAGAAAGTCAACCATCACTGCAGCCCTCCACCAGTCGGTGCTTTATGGCAGAGTTACCCGACGGAAGCCTCTCCTCAGTGCAAGACACATGAAAGCCCGCATGGAGTTTGCTAAAAAAAACACCTGAAGGACTCCAAGATGGTGAGAAATAAGATTCTTTGGTCTGATGAGACCAAGATAGAACTTTTTAGCCTTAATTCTAAGCGGTATGTGTGGAGAAAACCAGGCACTGCTCATCACCTGTCCAATACAGTCCCAACAGTGAAGCATGTTGGTGGCAGCATCATGCTGTGGGGGTGTTTTTCAGCTGCAGGGACAGGACGACTGGTTGCAATCGAGGGAGGGATATCCTGGACGAAAACCTTCTCCAGAGTGCTCAGGACCTCAGACTGGGCCAAAGGTTTACCTTCCAACAAGACAATGACCCTAAGCACACAGCTAAAATAATGAAAGAGTGGCTTCACAACAACTCCGTGAGTGTTCTTGAATGGCCCAGCCAGAGCCCTGACTTAAACCCAATTGAGCATCTCTGGAGAGACCTAAAAGTGGCTGTCCACCAACGTATACCATCCAACCTGACAGAACTGGAGAGGATCTGCAAGGAGGAATGGCAGAGGATCCCCAAATCCAGGTGTGCAAAACTTGTTACATCTTTCCCAAAAAGACTCATGGCTGTATTAGATCAAAAGGGTGCTTCTACTAAATACTGAGCAAAGGGTCTGAATACTTAGGACCATGTGATATTTCAGTTTTTCTTTTTTAATAAAATCTGCAAAAATGTCAACAGTTCTGTGTTTTTCTGTCAATATGGGGTGCTGTGTGTGTACATTAATGAGGAAAAAAAATGAACTTAAATGATTTTAGCAAATGACTGCAATATAACAAAGAGTGAAAAATGTAAGGGGGTCTGAATACTTTCCGTCCCCACTGTAGTTCTGTGTGTCACTGTACGTTTGGCGCATTATATTGCAGTATATTATAGAGTATCCGTGGAGTGTGTCTGTGTAGTGTGAGTACTCAAATGAAAGTGCACCAAACACCTCTTTACATTGATTAAAGTGCATCTACATACAGATTTCAACTTCTTCTTTACATCTGCTTATAAGCACCGCCCCCTCCCTCCCAATAATGTCTGGGAGGACAACAAGGAGAGGCAGACATTCCTTTGGCACTGTAAGGGGACCAGCAACAAATGTGTCCACAGGCAAAGGTGGACATTGTGGTCAGTCCTCAGGCAGGGCATCATTTCCTCTGTTTAGTAAGTTTGCCCGTGCTATCCAGCCACAGCATGCAGAGGAGGTGGTGGACTGGCTTACTAAACCTTCCTCATCCTCCTCATCCTCTGTCAGGCAAGCAGAGACAAGTGTGCAGTCCCCTGCAGTTGCCAGAGTGGATAAACCTGCCTCCTTGTCCACATCTATTCCTGCCATAGCCCCAACATCAGCCATTGAGGAGTCACCGTAGTTATTTGACCACAGCGTCAGCCACTTGCTCCTTGATGATGCCCAGCCATTACTGGATTCAGATGTTGTGCAGGTACTCCTTGAAATGGTTGTAGGTAAAGGTGTCTATGTACAGTGTTCAAATAGAATTGCAGTAAATGGTCCCAAGGTAAAGGTGTCTGTATACAGTGTTCAAATACAGTGGCCAGGGAAAGATTGCATAAGTTGGGCAATTGCCCTCTCACCAACGACTGAACCGAATTAGATGCCTTGCATACAGCGAACCGGGAACGTCCATCAGTGGAACCACCAGCAATGACCCACGGGTGCAGAGTGTGGATTAATGTGATGTCGAGCTGCTGAGTTGGTGCCACATAGATGTCTGGTGAACAGCAATTAGAGTTGGGCCTTCCGTGGCCAGGCTGGAATCACTTGAACACCGCGTGGTAGGCCTCTCTCTCCCCGTCACAGAGAGGTGTGCATTCCGCAAGCCCAGGAAGAAGCGAGCATGGGGCGGATCTCTGGTCTCCTTTATAGGCTTTCCCACAAGTCTCCTCGACTGGTAGCAAGGATCCCTGGGATGTGTAGTCCTGGTGTATGGTTAGGCAATGGAATCGCTGGTCAGAAAGACTACTAATCCCACAATCCATTGGGTTGGGCTCACCAATATGATGACAGTCACTGGCGCCCAGCATTAAAGATATACAACTACAGGTAGGGAATGACGAGGAAACATACTATATTACGATTATAGTCCATCATCGCTACATTTTCTTGGCACACTTTGGGGACCTTTGTATCAATTGAGCATTGTTTAAATGCCACAGCCTACCTAAGTATTGTTGCTGACCATGTTCATACCCAGTGTACCCATCTTTTGATGGCAACTTTCAGCAGCATAATTCACCGTGCCACAAAGCTCAAATCATCTCAAACTGATTTCTTGAACACGAAAATTAGCTCACTGTACTCCAATGGCCTCCACAGTCACCAGATCTCAATCCAATAGAGCACATTTGGGATGTAGTGGAAGAGGAGATTCACATCATGGATGTGAAGCTGACAAATCTGCAGCACCTGTGTGATGCTATCATGTCCATATGGACCAAAATCAACACCCTGTTGAATCTATGCCACGAAGAATTAAGGCAGTTCTGAAGGGAAAAAAAGGTCCAACCCGGTACTAGCAAGGTATACCTACTAAAGTGGCCGGTGAGTGTATTTGGGAGCACCTTGTCACAGTTGCCTTACATGTTCTGTTGTCTCTCAGGGTCTGCTTCTTGATTACTTCCTCTGCTGTGACCATTGATCGTGGTGTTTGATCCATCTATTGTGATTTCTACTCAAATTATCTTGATTGATTAGGTGAGATTATAATTTTCTTTTAATGATCACTGTTCAAAAGTGAATGTACCGTATATACTCGAGTATAAGTCGAGTTTTTCAGCACATTTTTTTGTGCTGAAAGTGCCCCCCTCGACTTATACTCGAGTCAAGCACTTTTCTGCAGCAATAAATTTCATTTTTTGAACCGACTTTGGGGCCCCGTATCTCAGGGCTACTTTGTGCTAGGAACCCCCAAATTTGGTGTGCAAACCCAGTGGAACTGGTACCACAACATATCCAAAGCTGGGGTTCCTAGCACTAAGTGGCCCAGAGATACAGGGCCCCAAAATCGGTTCGGAAAATGTCATTCTCTGCTGCAGAAAAGTGCTTGACATTTTCTGAACCGATTTTTGGGGCCCTGTATCTCGGGGACACTTGGTGCTAGAAACCCCAGCTTTGAATATTTTATGGTGCTAGTTCCACTGAGTTTGCACACCAAATTTGGGGTTCCTAGAACTAAGTGAGATACGGGGCCCCAAAATCGGTCAACTGTGTCCATCTGCAGCAATGTCATTTCGGGACCATTTGGGTTCAGAGACCCCAAATTTTGGCTGCAGCTAGGGGGCATCTAGGAACCCTTTTGGGAAGTTTGGGGGACCTATGGCTGCAAATGGGCACAGTGAGGCTGCAAATGGGCATTGTTGACCCTCTTTTCCACTTACAGTAGCTGTGCATTTCTCACCCTCGTCTTATACTCAGGTCACTAAGTTTTTCCCATTTTTTTGTGGTAAATTAGGGCCTCGACTTATACTCGGAACGACTTATACTCGAGTATATACGGTATATCTTTAGTAAATGCAATATTATTGCATCCTTACCTAGTGTATCATTGGTATATTTTTAGATGTAGCTACAACCTTGGGCATATACTGTTTATGCCAATGTTTTGAACAATCTTTTATAATAACTTGGCTATCCGATTGATATACTGCCTAAACTGCTACCTGTGGTGATTATCTACTGGTGCCTATTAATGTCCCTCCTGCCTTCTTTTTAAGTCTGGAACTAGTATCTGCCTGGTATGTAAGGCATTCCCTGGATTGTTATCTACCTTTGTGGCAAGTTTATAGGTGCTCTGTTATTATAAAGAACAAAAAACTTTAATGGCAACAATCATATATGCTATATGCTATGGCTTACAAATCTGCTCCCTTGCTCACCCGGTGAGGATTGGCCTGGCACCTCTGTGTGGCTTTTGCCCTTTTGACTTCATCTGGCACCTTGGGGTATGTGCCCAACTGGCCACCACTTTCAGCAACTGCATATTTGCAACCTCTCTACTGCTCTTTTGAGCAATGTACATAATAAGTTATCAGTACTATTTTGTGTTGAGACTAGCTGACTACATGTCCACCTTTATCATGCAATATCATCATTTTGGTACAAGTTGCCATCACTATTGAGGTTATAGTGCAGCTGATTAAGAGAGGATTCTTATTCGTGTCTTTTTTATAAAAAAAAGTTTTTATTATATTTGTAATAAAAATGACATGCTTTTATTTTTTTATCTGTTGTAACATCTTTGTTGCTACCAAGAAAAATCCTGTTGCCCCCTTACTTCTACCCTGCACTTGTCTTCTGTATGTAAGTAGAGTAGTGGCGGCTGATGCTCAAAATTTTTTGGGGGCGCAAACAAACTGAAAAATATTGAAACCCCCCCCCTATAAATTGCAGCCTCACTGTGCCCATCAAACGCAGTCATTGTACCCATCAAACGCAGCTACTGTGCCCATCAAACGCAGCTACTGTGCCCATCATACGCAGCCACTGTGCCCATCATATGCAGCTATTATGCTCATCATATGCAGCGATTGTGCCCATCATATGCAGCCACTTGTGCCCATCATATGCACCCCCTGTACCCATCAAGCACAGCCACTTGTGCCCATAATATGCATCCACTTGTGCCCGTCAAATGTAGCCACTTGTGCCCATAATATGCAGCCACTTGTGCCCATAATAGGCAGCTACTATGCTCATCATATGCAGCGATTATGCCCATCATATGCAGCCATTTGTGCCTGTCAAATGCAGCCACTTGTGCCCGTCAAATGCAGCCACTTGTACCCATCATATGCAGCCACTTGTGCCCGTCAAACGTAGCCACTTGTGCCCATAATATGCAGCCACTTGTGCCCATCATATGCAGCCATTGTGCCCATCAAATGCAGCAATTAAGCCCATCAAACGCAGCCACTGTGCCTGTCAAATGCAGCCACTTGTGCCCGTCAAATGTTGCCACTTGTGCCCATCATATGCAGCCACTTGTGCCCATCAAATGCAGCCACTTGTGCCCATCAAATTCTGCCATTTGTGATCATATGCAGCCACCTGTGCCCATCATATGCAGCAACTGTGCCCACTGATCCCCCCACTCGCGGCTCTGGCAGCACCCAACCCCCACCCCCCGCACGTCTCTGGCGGCAGCACTACCCACCTGCGAGCACGGCTCTGGCAGCACCGAAACCCCCTGCGAGTGCGGCTTTGGCAGCACTGAACCCCCCCCTGCATGGCTCTGGCAGAGGGGACTTACCACAGCAGCTCCTCCAGCGTGTCTTCTATGCTCCTTTTCCTAAGCGCCAGGCATCCAATAGGGTGGCCTGGCACTTTGGCCAATCAAAAAACAGGTCTGCCGCCCTGCCTCCTGATTGGAGGGAGGAAGGTTAGTGTGAAAATAGCGAAAATTTATTCGCCATCGTCACACAATTGGGTGGGATCAGGGCGCACTCTCTGCACCCCGAGCCCACCCTATTTTGAAGCCTATTAGAGTCCCTCGCTCTAATCAGGTGCTTCAAAAAGTACCACCCCCTCCCGACCCTGCCATAGGAATCCATGCTTCCGGCGTCCTGATAGGGGCCGGGCGCATGGATGGGGGGGCGGCGCCCGTGTGCCCACAGTGCACAGGCCGCTACTGAAGTAGAGGATTAGGTGGACAAAGCTCTACAGGAAACTTCTTTAAATAGACCCACTGCTGATTATGAAGTACCAGAGGAGTAGCTAAAGCACAAAGATCCTCAAGATCTTTGTGTCTGTACTCACAAGGAAAGAAGTGTCTGTACTCACAGGGCCCAAGGATAGCTGGTAGCCTCCATATAACTTCCAAGCAAACCCTTTCCATGATACCAGACAGATCTTCAGCAGACAGCTCCCCTCGGTCAGCTCCCTTTTAGCTCCTGAGTCTCAGCATTCAAGTCTCTCAGGTCACCCCCCTGAGGTATCACGGAAAGCAGCTTCTGCCTGGGAGGGCAAGGCTTGACTAATCTATTCTGGGAAAAGAGACCCCAAGCTCAGTGTGCTCACTGAATATATACAGTTAGTCAGAATGCCATCAGAGCCTGCCTCTCTGGGATTGGCCAGGGCTGTATCAATATTCATGCTGCCATCTGCATAGGTTCCCATCTATTAGCCAGAAACTTCTCAAGTTTCCTGGATACAGAGGAAGCTATAGGCCAGACTGGCAGCAGCTGAACACACTGAGCAGACCTTACTAGCAGATTAAAAGCTTCACTTGATACAGTGAGCAGAATGTAAAGGAAAAAGGAGGAAAAAAGCCTATTTATAGGCCCCCCCTTTCCACATGGGATCTATTTGCAGCGGTAATTGTCTTAAAGCAGAGGTTCACACAAAAATTGAACCTCCGCTTTTCGGAACCCCCCCCCTCCGGTGTCACATTTTGGCACCTTTCAGGGGGAAGGGGAGTGCAGATACCTGTCTAAGATAGGTATTTGCACCCACTTCCGGGCATAGACTCCCACGGGAGTCTACGCCACTTCCCGTCCCCCCACGCTGTCTGCTGAGACACACATGGGTCTCAGACTTGCGCATGCGCAGTAGGGATCCTTTAATATCCAACATCAGGGATAAGCAGCCATGCTCCTAGATGTCTCCTCACATGGAGACACACTCTCTCTCCCTCAGAGCTAGGACCAGCTGCCTTAATCAAGACCTTAAAAGAAAACATTAAACTGCGGTCCACGGACTTGGGAGTCTGTCCCACCCGGATCTCTATCAGACTCCCAATAAAACCAGCCTCGGAATGGACTTTACCAATACAGGGTAAAGAACTATCCTTCTTTACCCTGAAGTCTTTGCTGGACTTATCTTAGATTGCAAATCTAAGAATCCGTGGACATTTGAAAAGTCAGTACAAAAGAGTTATACAATTCATACTGTACAGAGCCACTGGAAAGACATGTAAAAACTTGGAAGTGAAGAACAACCATTCCATGATCATAATTGGAGCAGAATTAGATGAATATCATATCCTAGGCTCTACATGTTTTGCGCCTTGAGCTTCTTCAGGAGAATCAAAAGAGAGATTAACTAAATGAGAAAACAAACAATAAAATTAAACAAACTAGATATACAAAGTATAAAAAATATAGCATATTAAATGTTAGTGGCGTTCTGTTTTTCAAAAATCCCCCATACTATCCAAGGGGTCAACCGAAGTAAACAAGAAGGGGAGAGGGCCCAAATTACCAGTCAACTATGGGGACGTATATAACATGGTCACCATAGTAGTTGCTAGCTTGTCATAACCAGGAATATAGGTATAGAAGCCATGGTTAGCAAGCATATTAAAGATGTGTTGGAAATGGGAAATTAAGAAAAAGGGACAGGATAAGAAAAGGGATGGAAATGTGAAGGGGGGACAGAGGGGGAGGGGGGGGGTGGAAGGGGGGAGGGGAAAGGAAAGTAAAAATGCACAAGGGGGAGAGAGGAAAGCACAAGGAAACAAAAAGAGGGGTGTGCACTTTAGCCTGATTATAGGTATAAAACAAGTAGTATGTTCAAATGTAACACCATATAAAGTTACCCAAGAAGGTAAAGCATAATGACCATAGAAATACTTACTATATCATATGGGATAATGTACATATAGTTTAAAACCAGGTAAGAGTGCAGCAGAATTGGAGCATAAGCGGTTAACAGGGATTAATGTTATAGTAGTCCTGACAACATAATGTGTTTAAAGCAGGGGTCCTCAAACTATGGCCCTCCAGTTATCCCTGATCTAAATATAAATAAACAATCAGTAGTATATTTACCCTTACCCGAGGACTGATTGTTTATTGACCCTCTACCGAGGCATTCATTCAGCGTCTGTCTGGCTCGTATGTCTGCTTATGTTAATCATAACATGTTACCTTGGCTACTATTTTATCCTGATCAGCAGCAAGCATTGCTATTAATTGGGGGTTTTTCGCACGGTTTTCGGCTTCCTAAATTTAATGGAGTCGGTTGTAAGATGCGTAATTTGCCTTCTGTAGCCGCATTCGCTTCTGTTGTTAATTTTGTTGTTGATAAATTGTTTAAAGAAATGAATGAAAGGAGAATGGCGTGCCCTTTTTCGCATCCTCCTTTTGATAATTTGAGAATTTCTCCTTTAGGGATAACCCCTAAAAAAGAACCCCATTCATTTAGACTAATCCATCATTTGTCATATCCTTATGGTGATTCTTTAAATGATCAAATTGATCCATCTTTGTGTTCCGTTACTTATGTATCTTTTAAATCTGCAATTTCACATTTTCGTTCATTAGGTGAGGGTGCTTTATTGGCTAAAGCAGATGTTAAATCTGCTTTTAGAATTCTTCCAATACACCCTGACTTTTTTTGCTCCTTAGGTATTTATTTTCAGGGAGAATATTATGTTGATAAATGCCTGCCCATGGGGTGCTCTTTGGCTTGTTATTATTTCGAGGCATCATGACCTTTTTGGAATGGGTAGTTAAAACTGTATGTGGTTCGGAGTTAATAATACATTATTTGGATGATTTTTTTTCTTTGGGTAAACACCGATTCGGAAGAGTGCAATTATTTATTGGATTCCTTTTTTGGTTCTTGTAAGTATTTTAATATTCCTTTAGCTGAAGAAAAAACTGTTGGCCCTGTTGCTTGTTTAGAATTTTTAGGTGTGACTATTGATTCATTAAATATGGAATTTACTTTAGATAAATTAGATAACATTTCTCGGTTATTGCTTACATTTATTAGGCATAAAAAATAACTTTAAGGGAAATGCAGTCTTTGCTTGGGATGTTGGCCTTTGCAACTAGAATTCTTCCGATTGGTAACATTTTTTCCTAGACGTTTTTATTCTGTTATTTCCGGGTTAAAAAATAGTTCGTCTCATGTGCGCTTGTCGGGAGAAATTAAAGGAGATATGTTGACCTGGCTTAATTTTTTTTACAACATTTTAATGGTAAAGCCATTTTTCAATTTGATTTGATTTCCAGGGAGGCTTTTTCTCTTTTCACTGATGCTGCTGGATCTGCCGGTTTTTCCGCTATTTGGAAGACGCACTGGTGTACTTCCCGTTGGCCTTCCCAACGGACTGTGCAAGGTTTTTGCAAAAATGTAGTGTTGCTAAAACTATTCCCAATCATTGTAGCAATGGAATTATGGGGACATGCTTTTCAGAACAGGAGATTACTTGTCAGTACTGACAATAAAGGGGTGGTTTATGCTATTAATTGCCTTTCCTCCAAATCGTCACAGGTTAATAAATTGTTGAGGTATTTGGTTTATAAATGTCATTAAATGTTTCGATTAAAGCTAAATGTATTCCTGGTAGAGAAAATAGTTTGGCAGACTTGCTTTCTCGATTCCAGATGGATAGTTTTTATCATCTGATGCCAGAAGCGGATCTTCAAGGTGTTCCATGCCCCTGTCATTTATGGGATCTAATATAGTTTTCGACCATATTCAACACTCGTTGGCAAAATCTACTTGGTTGAGTTATATTTCCTCTTGGAAGTTATGTATGTCTTTTTTACAAAATAATAATTTTGTACAATGTTCTTTTGAAGAAGTTATACTATTATTTCTTAGTTCTTTAACGGATAAAAATATTCATGGTCTCATCTGAATAAAACGTTAGCTGGCGTTTCTTTTTTTCTAAATTTAAATTCATTACCACATTGTTTGAGTTTCTTTTCTGTCAAGCAAGCATTGAAAGGGTATAAGAAATCTACGCTTTGCAGAGACGAATGCTCTCCTTTTGATATTGCTCTTTTGAGCAGTTTGTGTTTTGTTTCTGCAAAGGTTTGTTTTTCTGTTTATGAAGATCTTATTTTAAATTTTTTTTCTTTTCTTTTCTTTGGAGCTTTTCACATATCTGAGGTTGTCTCTGCTGCAAAAAGTAAGCCCTCTCCGATGAAAATTGAGAATGTAATTATTGAGAATAACTAATTGAGGGTTTTTCTTCCTTATAGTAAGACAGATGGGTATGGCAAGGGACACTGGATTTATTGAATCAGTGTCCTTTACGTCACATTTGTCCTATATGGCCTTTGAGACAATATTTGCTGGTGCGACCAGATTTTAATGATTTAAGTGGCTACATTAGGCACCCAACGTGGGGCAAAGGCGTTATCCTCGCAGCAGTCACCCATAGCAACCTGCTACAGCTTCATCGGTATTTCATCTGGCTCCATGGGAAAGTGGCAAGTAACATCTCTACTTCTTATAGACTGTGTTATTATGTATCCTAACAACGTGGGAAAGAACCAACAAGTCTCATTGCTCATGGGAGAGTACCAGCCTGGTCTTTTGACATTTCCTGTCAGTGCTGCTAGGGTTAAAACAGACTCCATTACAGATTTGGTGCGCTGCAAGAAGAAAAAGGGCGGGGACTGAAGTTTTCAGAAAGTATCTGCACCAATACGTTGGCAGGGGGAGGAACCCCCACTCTACAGAGGAGAATAAGGAAGTGCTGCCACATGTGCCGGTTGTGGGTTGGATAAGATGGCACAGTGTGGAAGTACTATGGCAGATTGGAAAATTTATGCCCTGGGTGTTGGCTTCGGTCTGAGCGAGTCAAAAAGCGCTCTGACTGACACTGGAGTGCGGTATACACCTAAGGGTAAGCTTGCCCTGCATACAGCTGGAGGCTATGCGGCCTTGGGACTGATCTGCGGGAAGTGTTCCAGTTTGGCCATGCATCTGAGGCCTTGGATCTGTGAAGGAATGTGATGTAAATAATAATAATAATAATCTGAAAATGTCTATTTTCTTATGTGCATACATATTTTTCTCCTTACTCATTATATAAGTATACAGGTTTGCTCTGTTCCTATATTTTCTCAAGATGGCGGGTACCCCCTGCATCCCACACATCAGAAGAACGCGGAACTGAAGATAAAACCAAGGACAGCCAGACCTCGTTATGAAGATTCTCCATTTTCTTTTTCTATCTTAACCAATGAGATGTACCTATTAGACTAACATAGCAATGACGTATTTGTGAGTATAAAACATTAGCACCGCCTTGAATAAATTAGAAGTGTAAGAAGTAACAGAGCTGAGCGTGTCTCAGAGTGTTTACTTTTATATGCATGCATATCAACACTTTCAAATTAGAGACAGCAGCAGATAACCTTGGGCTCGATTGGAGCTCTTAATCATTTCCATAACAGATGGTGCCGAAACCCGGGACCTCAGGCTACAGTCGAAGCTATACTGCGACAAGCATTCGGGCGTTAATTGATTGATGAGAGTGGGGTTTGCGCAGCCCTAACAGTACCGGTAAGTTTGATTTATATTCTTACCACTGTACGACTTTCTTATCTTTCGGTTGACGGCTGGATTCTGTCGGTATGCTGAGACTGTCTTAGAGGCAGGTATTTCCTCGCCTGAGGTTGTTTTAACGAACCTGCCAATGGGTTTCTGCTGACTGTATTTTTTGTTCACTGTCTGCCATTCTTTGGACTGCGAAACTCAGCAGTCTAAAAGTGCTACATGTGTGAATGGGTAGTCTCATCTCCAGATGAGCTTTCGGCCTCTGGAGGAAACATGAGATTGTTTCCCTTGTAGCAAACGTTTATAGACGGGTTACTCTGGGTTCGACGAACCTTTGAGGGTTATCTCAGCTGCTGGCTTTGCAGTCTGACAGTGTTACAGAAGTCTCACCCCAAGACGAGTTGTCGGCCTCTTGGTGTAGAGCTGGAAAAAAAAAAAAAACGTCTATAAACGGGTTTATTTTTGCAGGGTGGTCTGCCCTTGTGGTTTTCTTAGCCTGCTGAGGCTTTACGGTTCAGAGAGTGGCAGGTGTAATGTCCTGTCCTGAGTGTATTTGTGGTTTACTGTTTGCTATACACGAGAGGGGTTGGGGACTGGTTAAGGTCGGAGGGGGGGCTGCCCGGGGGATCTGTTGGGTCGCGGGCCGTTGCTCCTCACTACCCCTGACGTGTTTGTTCTTGTTCTGAGATTAACCGTACATTACAGGGTTATAGCAAACAGTAGAAGCTAGGAGCGCAGTATGTGCCCCCACCGAAGGAATTTGTTGATAAAGAACGCTGAGAAAAATATTAACCCCTTGGTTGTATGTATTCTCCTCTCAAGCCGTTAGCCGAGAAACAGAAAGTGATATTGTAAAGAAAGTGAGATTGTAAAGAAAGTGATATTGTAAAGAAGGAGAGAAGAAGATGTTGAAATAGTTAACAAAGTTGAAAGAAGTGGCGAAAGTTATGTTGCTAAAGAAACAGGGAGAAAAATCCTGTGTGATAAAGAAAATTGGATAAAGGAAGTTAAGAAAGATGGCGATTGTATTATGTATGTGTATCACAGAGCTGATGATATGTTGGAACTTGAAACAAAGGAGGGGAGGGACAGCACTGCCCTCCGTCTAACAACCACTCCTTTCTCACCACCCAAGCACAACCCACTGTGACAACTCAGCCCAGCGGCCATCTTAGTGCACCCATGCCTTCACTTTCTACCCAGCCCAGTGCACTTCCTGCTGGCGGCCATCTTGGTACACCCAGTAAGCTTAAACACAGCCTGTACCCAGCCCTCCCTGTTTTAAACCAGGATGGTTCGTACCACACATCTGTCTTCCCCAATACGGAAGCATCACATTCCCAGGCCGGATATGTTAATGATGAAGAAGCATCTGAGTGGGAAGCCCAACAGCAGGCAGCAAGGCCACCCACTGATTTAACCCCCAATCCGGCTCCAGACTCTCAGTTCCGAGAGGATCTCAAACACATGCTGGCAACCGTAAAGAACAGTGCCTCTTGCCAGCCCCCGCCCCAACAACAGTTTCGGTTACTAGAAGGGGCACCAGTGATGTATGTCGCTTTTACTCCATCACAAGCAGAGGCCTTAGTGACAAGTCTGCCTGACCCAGAGAAGCAGCCAATTCCCTTCTACCACAGGATAGTGCAGATACAAGAAACTTACTCAGCTGCCTGGAGAGACTTGATCAGCCTATGCCAAATCAAAACAGGACATGTCTTTTGGCTGGTCATGCAGACGGCCTTCAATGATGCCAGCCTGACAAGTGCCACTTTCTACACCTCAGGCGTGGAGTTCTGTGCACAACTCCACGACTGGGCAAAGGAGAAGTTAACGGATCAGACCACCGCAATCCAAGATATTACCCAAGATAAAGGGGAGTCTGTGAAGAAGTATCATGCTAGACTCATAAAGGCACACACACACGTTATCAACTGCTTTTGTTTCAGGGCTCAGAGAGGATATCAGAAAAGGCCTGATGGTGGCCCGCCCTGAATACCATTCAATGAAAATGTCTGATTTATTGTTGGTGACCAGAGGTATAGAAAATCAAAAGGGTAAAAAACCAACGCCCCTCATGGTAACCCATGACGAAGATCCCGCCTACACTAGTCCACCACCACTGCCCAATACCAGGGAAAGGATCACCTGTTACAACTGTGGGAAACGGGTTCACTTCAGAAAAGAATGCAGAGCCCCAAGATGTCCCAGACGAAAAAACCTACCACTTTCCTCATTGACAGGGGTGCAGCCAAAATGTGTTGAGGGCGGTGAACCTGCCTAATAATTCTTTCCTTTCCACTATTGATGTTTCCTGCGTAGGAATGGATGGGGTGCCCCGCTCCAGTCCACTTCCTGATTTGCTTGCCAGATTTGTGGTGTCCTCTACATGTCCCTTGAATCTACTAGGAGCTGATGTGTTGTCCAGACTACAGGCCTCAATCAGGACACGCCTGAAGGGGGGATAAAGTTACATACTCCCCTATCTTTAGAAGACTCATCTGCTTTGTGTTCTCTGCCTCTCCTGATGACACTTAATGAAGCAAAAACTTCAAGTTCAATACTGCAGGAAGTACTTGACAGAATCCCTGCGTGCCTATGGTCCACAGGACCGGAAGACAACGGTCACTTAAAGGTGCCACCAGTTTCAGTCAAGCTAAAAGAGGGCGCTTCATTGCCCCGGAAACCACAATAACCCCAAGAAGAGAATCCTAAAAAGAGAACCAGGTACCTACTGTGGATGCCTTTGACTGCAAAATACCTCACAGAGGTGGACCTTACAAACGTTTTCTTCAGTGTCCACCGTCACCCCTCCTGCTGGTACCTTTTTGCATTCATCCACGGAAAGAAACGGCAACATACCTAAACAGTTGTGCCACAAGGGGCACAGAACTTTCCAAGCCAGTTTGCAAAAGCTATGGCTATCATCCTTGACACATGACAAGAGGAACACCCGGAAGTGATTCTCTTCCAACATGTTGATGACTTTCTCCTTTGTGCAGCTGACTTACCCCCTGTTGAAGTCACCTCAGAAAGCCTGTTGTGCTATTTTGCCAACCAGGGCTGCAGAGCCTCAAAGCCCAAATTGCAGTGGTGCTCAACACCTGTCATTTTCCTTGGACTAATTTCCTAGTGCAGAGCATGGATTCCAGAAGCCTTCCTACTGATGCTCTGCAATCAGACTCTTCCAGATGTCTCCTGAAGAAATATCTAAAGTTTGAAGCCTTTAAGTGCGCCACACCCGGCGCTAGGGCTCCCAGCCTACGGCAAAACGCTCAAGTTCTTTGTATCCGAACGTCTGGGACATGCTGCAGGTGTACTCACCCAATCACACGGCATCAGCCTACGCCCCATAGGATATTATTCCTGTCGGCTGGATGCGGTAGCAAGAGGAGGCCTATTGTGTCTGCGAGCTGGATTTGCTACACAAGCCTTGCTTGACAAAACTTTGAACTTGGTCCTCGGACACTGCCTCGTTCTGCTTGCTCCCCATGACGTTGTTGCCATATTCAACCAAGATCCAGCCGAAACACTTGTCCACTACCAGACACTTGAGACTCCTGTGTTCCCTCCTACTGGACAGCATTACTCTATTAAGTTGTCAAACACTGAACCCTACCACCCTTCTTCCACTTCTCGAGGGGGGAAAGGAGGAGGAGGAGTAGAGTCTTGACTTGTCACCCCATGACCACACAGGACACGCGGTCACCATTGAAAACACTGTTCTACAAGCTGAAGCCTTACCACCGGTGATGTCTACACAGGAGGCAGAGCTGTAAGCACTTACTACAGCATGTAAATGGGCAGAGGGAAAAAGAGCCAACAATCATATGGACTCAAGATATGCTTTCAGCATTGCCCATGATAATGGTGTTATCTAGGACAGAGGATTCCTGACGGCTGCAGGAACACCTGTGAAAAATTTATGCCTTGCTTCTCCCAACCCAAGTGACTATTCTGAGTAAAGCACACGACAAAATGAACTCAAAGGAAGCTCGAGGCAATCATCTAGCCAATTCAGCTGCCAAACAGACAGCTGGTGGTCCACGGGAAGTGGACAGCAGGGTGGTAGAAGAAGACCACCCCGTGCTTACCTTACAGACTTTCCCAGTGGACAGAGTTTATCTAAAAGAACTACAGGAAACAACAAGTCTGGATAAGAAGGAAAGCTGGAAACGGAGAGGAGCAACTCTCAGAAATGGACTATTCGAGTGCAACAAGAAGCCTTGTCTACCCAGGAGTATGTACCCAGCCGTGGTGCAATGGGCACATGGAGCTGCCCACTTGACAAAGACTTTTATGAACTCTCTTATCAACAAGTGTTGCACCAAGAGTTACTCCACTGACCGACAACTTCTGCAGATCATGCATTATCTGCACCAAATGTAACCCAGGATGCACAGAAGAAGCACAGAAGAAGCACCTGGCAAAAGCCCTATATCCCATTCCAGAGGATGCAAATTGATCATTCTCAAGTGCCAAGAAGTGGCAAATTCGAATACGCCCTAGTGGAAGTGGTCATGACTGCCAGGACCACAGCTAAGAAACTACTGAGTGAGATAGTATGTAGATTTGGGGTCCCAGAGGTGATATTGAGAGATCAGGGCCCAGCCTTAACAGCAACCCTTACTAAAGAGATTTGGGCAGCACTGGGGGTTCAGTTGACACTACACATCCCATACCACCCTCAAAGTAGCGGGAAGGTAGAAAGGATGAATGGGACATTAAAAACAGGATGTTAAAGATGGCCCAAGAGACTAACATGAGTTGGCCAGACAGTTAGCCCATTGCCCTGTTCAGTGTCAGACACACCCCCAGGGGAAACATGCCCTATCCCCTTATGAAATTTTGTTTGGTTCAGCTCCCAGACTTGGTTGTTACTTTCCACAACAGTTACAGTTGCAGTCTGATGTGTTGACTAATTATGTAACCACATTATCACGAGAATTAACCTGAATGCATGTCCAGGTGTTTTCTTCCATTCCAGATCCTGAATTAGATACAGGAACACACCAACTACTGTCTGGAGATCCTTGAGCCAAGTTATGATGGTCCATTCCAAGTTTTGCTGACCACAGCCACCTCAGTCAAGTTGGCCAGGAAGAACACCTGAATGCACGCTTATCACTGCAGGAGAGCGTGTTTTCGGGTGCTGCATATCCTTTTTCTGTTTGATCTAGGGGGGAGGGGCCCAGGAGGTGGCCATCACAAAAATGATAACATAATTACGTTTTGGTGTAACTCTTCAGGTACACATGTGACCACCTTTACCTTAGATTACTGTGACATAGTACCTTGTCCGTTTGACCCTTCATGGTGATGCCATTGGTACAGTGATATCCCTGACGGTAAGGACATATATGTATGCCACACAGACAGTTACTGGGGACAGAGTTGTGGTTTCTGTGGGAGCCAGTGGGTTGGAACACAGGGCCAGACCGGGCGACCACAGAGTGCATTAGACAAAAAAAAAGATGAAAATAGAAAGCCCCATATCCTAACCAAAGATACCCCTGATACATACACTGACCCAGCACACAGTCAGAGGAGGAAGCTGCCCAATTCTATATACAGCCTAAAAGAGTTGCTGAGGTGAAGGGCCAGGCCAAAGTGGGACCTTTAGTATTAGGGACAGAAAAGAGAAAATAGTCATTTTAGGGGGGATTGTGAAGGAATGTGATGTAAATAATAATAATAATAATCTGAAAATGTCTATTTTCTTATGTGCATACATATTTTTCTCCTTACTCATTATATAAGTATACAGGTTTGCTCTGTTCCTATATTTTCTCAAGATGGCGGGTACCCCCTGCATCCCACACATCAGAAGAACGCGGAACTGAAGATAAAACCAAGGACAGCCAGACCTCGTTATGAAGATTCTCCATTTTCTTTTTCTATCTTAACCAATGAGATGTACCTATTAGACTAACATAGCAATGACGTATTTGTGTGTATAAAACATTAGCACCGCCTTGAATAAATTAGAAGTGTAAGAAGTAACGGAGCTGAGCGTGTCTCAGAGTGTTTACTTTTATATGCATGCATATCAACACTTTCAAATTAGAGACAGCAGCAGATAACCTTGGGCTCAATTGGAGCTCTTAATCATTTCCATAACAGATGCGCTGTGGATGCTGCGGGGAACCCCTGCTTGAGGTAGTCTCGCCAGCTTAACTTCCGCAGGATACTGTAGGCAGATTGGGACAAGAATGTCGCTATCCCGACTGGGAGTGATATCAAGAGCCCTCCTGCCATCACCCGAGTTGTGCGGGAAGCTGCTCCTCCTGTCTTGGTGGCTGCCCCAGAAACCCAGCGCTTCGGTCTCTCAAGGCCGTGGTCGGGCCCACCTGCTCGCTCTCATGCCGGAGTCACCGAGGAAAAGGGTACCGGAGTGGGGTAAGCCTGCAAGGGGTGAAAGCAGTGTGCCAGTGGGGAGGTGATACCTGTGGTTGTTAAGGGAGGCAACATGGTTGTGCCCCTCTGATTAATTATCTGAATTGTTTTCGGACACTTTGTCTTGGATGGGAAAGTGGAGTGAAAATGATGAGGAGCAAGAGTGTGACATGGAGGAAGATAAAGTTTCTCCTGCTACTGCTGCTAGTGTCAAAATTGAGCCGTCTGCCAATGCAACTCCTTCAGTATGCATTACTAGATCTTTCAAGGAGGATCGTTGGGCCTGACGGATCCCTAAAGTTTGCATTGCCAAGCCAGCGCCTGTAACTGAGTCTGATTGCAAGCCAGATGTTGTTGCTGGGTATCCAGTCCAGCTTTCTCCAGACGCATGGGTCCTACCCGGGTATAGAGACCCTAAAACGCTGCCTAGGCTGTCTAAAATACAGCAAATAATTATCAAAATGGTAGCTGAAGAATTTGGATATCTGTATCCCTATATACTTTCCAAAACTGTAACCCAAGGTGGTAGAAAGATACGTCTCAGTGCTGCACACCTGGGGCTAAGGCCGTAAAATCAATCTGGACAGTGTGATCATTTGCAGACCTGGCAAGAAGGATATTCAACACTACATCACCACCGTAAATACCAGAGGAGAGGATTTGAAGTTGCCAGATCCCAGGTATTACTGGTAAATACTACGGAACTATACCTGTTCACCAAATCTTATGGATTACAAATGTGTGCTTTGTGGAGTTAAGGACACTATGCTGGAAGCCACTTCACCCCTGGCAAAGAGGTTATTGCTAGTGGAGAACATTCCTGTTGGCTGTACTGCTGAGATTATGCTGGATTGAATGCTGCCGGAAGATACAGGGAGTGCCTACTTGAGTCGCGCTGACCAGTACTGTGGAATTGCCAGTGTGGTTCCCTCTGAAAAGTGACCTGTGATGTTTAGCAGTTTGTTCCTTCAATTGATGAGGAAATCTTTCTCAGTCCCCAGCTGTCATGTTGACAGACTGAGACTACCCTTGCAAGTGCAGTCCCTTGCACCATGGCCTGGCTGTTTGTTGCCTGATTGCAGCTGTGCCACCTGTCCCCGGAGCTATCCCTAAGAAGAAGGGAAACTGCTGGGAAATGTGTTTCACCCAAGTGATAATATTGATGGACTCTGGCGATTCAAAGACACTGGAGTGTTAGTTAGCTAGATAGAATAGGCTATGGTAAGAAAGGGGGTGAAAGTTCCTATCGTTATACAGAATAATGGACTGCCCAGTGTCACATATTGGCCACCAGGTGGCCTGAGTGAGCCCTCATTTATATTATGTGTTCATCTATAGTACATGCTAAGAACATTTGTAGGATAATTGTGAAAGGGGTGGCATCCTCGGATGAGAATGGGGCCAACTTTCATTCATATGTGTATGGTTTAGACATGTTATAGGGTGTATTTACACTGCTATGCTGTTCTCGACTGAGGGCAATTAACGACCTTCTTAAGGTTCACTTATGTACATATTATACTGTCTTATCATAGGGATAGGATGCATTTGCATTGCTGTTTATTTTCTCTTTCGCTCCTGCACCATTGCGTCTTCCTTGGACAAGGAGAGACAATGACCCAACATCGATAATAATGCCAAATATTCATTTTCTGTATTACTGTATATATTAGGTTGTGACGTTGACATTTTGATGATAGGCAACTCCTATCCTCATATTGATTAGTGGTTCCAAATTATTAACTACTGCAGTAGGGAACAGACACAAAAGATACGCTCAGCATCTTTCCAAATAACTGTTCTGCTTTATTATGACGCAATTTAAGGTTTTTATACACATGACTACGTAGGTATCACATTACTATTACAATTGTATGTTTATGGTAACAAGGGGCATTACATAGGCAGGCTAATTCTAATCAGGACTTAAAAGAATGTAAACATGTACTGAAAACATTATTAGTGCCGTGTGCACAGTGAGGGCAGTGTGCAATACATACAAAATAGAATACAATTATATACAGAACTTACAAATCTCCATTACAGTCTCCCCTCTTTGATCAATATTTTGATCACTAACCATACCTGCTATCACCTTTAACTTGGAACCTTCACACGCTTAGGTGAAGGTAGTCCTGTCCAAAGAGGCAAAAACTCCATTGTGGAGAAAATAATAGCTGAGCAGCTTTTCACAATGACTTTTCATTGTGAAAAACAAATGATTGATAAGACATATTTACAGAGTCCTGGCTGGCTGTACACTCCTGTGGCCAGAATGGCCACAGGAGTGTTACTTTAATTGTAAGGGATATATATATATATATCTATATCTATATATATAGATATATATATATATCTATATATATAGATATATATATATATAGATATATATCTATATATATATATATCTATATATATAGATATATATATAGATATATATATATATATATATATATATATATATCTATATATATATCTATATATATATCTATATATATATAGATATATCTATATATTATATATATAGATATATCTATATATATATATATATAGATATATATATATATATATCCCTTACAATTAGAGTAATTGAATCAAAAAGTACCCTAGACTGTGATCACAAGAGGGAAACAAATCAAACACAGAAACTTTAATTTAGTCATTTTTGCAGTGTCTGGTGTGGATCCAGGTGACTTTTCCTTCAAGTTTTGCAAAACTGTACATAAAATAGATGCTGTATTGCGTCTCCAAACATTTCCTTATATATAAATGTCTCTTAAAAATCCACAAGTCACCTGGCTTTAGTTTTAGATCCTTCCAAACTTTTAGGATCTGGAATTGGGGAGAAAACACATAAATGAGTTTATCAAAAACGTTAAAAGATCAGCAACGTTCTCTGTGAGATCCGAATGGAGGACTTCAGCTGCTGAGACAAAATATAAGCAAGTGAGTAACACACTCCCAAACCAAACCCCTTAGGGAGAGAGTCCAATATCCCCTTAGAGGCTTGATTAAATATAAGAAAACATTTAGGCAAAAGTTTTCTAGTTTCTTACTCTACTTTGTCTGCTATATTGTAGACAGTAGGGAGTGTAAAAATAAAACCTTAAAACTTCTAGTAAGGACTCTCCTATAAAAATGATTTCCTCTGTTACTCTCTGTAGATTATGCACTCTATATTTACAAACTACTTCTGATAACACTTTTTTACTGTGGCCTTTGCAGTAGCATTTGCCACTGGACATCCAGAAAACATGTCCATACAGACAAAATGTATACTCGTAAGATCCTGACTTGGGCATCTGGATATATCTTTTTTGTAATCTCTGGAAGGGATGTTCAGATTTTGGTAACACCTTTGGTAACAAGTAAAACAAGAAGTGGTATGTTATAAAAAACAACTGTGGAGAACCCTGGCTCTATCCCACGCTTATTTACTAAGGCAGCCATAACTGCTTGTGACTGATGATACGGTCCATGTGTCAAGCTGGAGGGAAAAGAGTGGCTGGTAGACATAAATGATCACCTTTTCCAAAGTCCCGTTTCATAAGAAGTTGCCCCCTGTGGACCACTTGTTCTTCTCGTTCTGGGGTCCTTAAAGTTGAATTATTAATCCCAGCTATACTGGGCCAGAACTAGGGTGGAATCTGTGAGTTGCACAGACCCAGCAAGTGTCCGGGGCTGTAAATGCAGCATCCTTAGTCACCTGGTCTGCTTCCATTTGTGAGTTTTAAAGTTAATATGGCTACCTCAGCAAGAACCTGGAAGGCTGAAAACAGCCAATCAAATTAACAGCATGCTTTATTGGTTTACCTGCCGAAGTAAAAACAAACTTCTGGCTCTTGAAATGCAACCAAAAGCTCTTGATATCCCGACTATCTATATAAATATACACTCTTTTTATAGCTCACAGGCTTTACTAAAACATGGAGCTCTGCTTGTTGAGCTGGGGAAAAGGGATCCAATTACTTTGAATACAGAGTATCCTTCTGGGTGATAAACTGCATACTCGCTATGGGTATTGCCATCCTCCGTATAAAACCGGGATCAAATCTACAAAAAATGTAATATCTGGGTCTTCAGGGAGTGTGTCCTGCACTGGGCTCATAGCAGCTGATTCCTTCATCATCAATTTAACACATGTGGTTTTCCTTTGTCTCCAGCCTCCTCCAATAGAGGCAATAAGGTGGCTAGATTCAAATGTAAGCATTTTTCATTGTTAGATCTGTACATAAACAAACAAAACAAATTCATATTTTGAACCTTTCATTAGACAAACATTTAGTTAGCTGCATATTTGCTGCGCAGAATGTGGGACCATTAAAAATTAAATATTTGACCAAAATAATGTCTGTAACTTTGTCTAATAGCACCTTTGCATAAAGCTACAGCTCTGATATAGCGGGGTGAACCCTTCATTACTAGGTTTAGCTTGCATAAATATATTACAATGGCTTGATTTCTATCATGCTGTTTGTGTAAGAACTCCCGTTTCATATTTCAAAAAGACAACTTTTTCTTGGCAATATTACCATAAATCCAAAATATTCTTCTGCTTATACCACTGCACTTACAAGGAAAAGGGGAACAATCATTTCACAATCCACACATTCTGCTTTGGATTTCAAAATAATAAAAATAAATAAAAACAATAGGACCAACAATCTGTATGATGGATCAGAAAGCATCAAAAACTATAAAACAACTGGCTGCAGGTGGCATCTATCCTAACAGGGTGTGTGGACTTGATGTGATGGGTCTGTTATATTTAAATTTTATTTATTATAACTCTCACATCATGGACAGCACATCAAATTATTATCAAAAACCTTAAAATTTCATTTTTGTAGAAAAACTTCTTATGTATCCCATCCATCTTGGCTTTGTTAAATATGATGGCAGCTTTATTTCAAATAACAACCTCATCTTAACCTTTGTTTCTTCTCAATAAGGGCTTATTGTATACATGTAAAATTACAAAATTGTTATCTTAATCTAAACTAATCCCATTCATTACAAATTTCTCCAATAACCTGGATTTCATTTCCAACCAAAGGTTGTCTAAACCAGTTTCAATATATCTATATTATTAATAAAATTGTTAAACTCATATTAGAAATTAATACTCAAATGATAATTTCAATATCACACCATAATTCTAATATATATATCCAGAGAAATATTTCCTTAAATTAGGACCTTTTACTTCATTTTACTTAATTTCCCTTTTTTAAATGCACTGTTTCCACTATCAAAGGATATTCAGTTTGTGTAATACACGGTTAAATGTAACCTTCATTTTACCATGTTTGGAAAACAGATTCAAAAAATAATTGTGATCACATTGTTCATCATTAGATTCGTTAACCCCGCACATTTTGTTATAAATGTTTTGTCTAAAAAACTGGAATTGGCATGGTGTCCTTCCAGCTTATCACTGACCTCTCATCCCAGCCACATTCTTTCATGAGAGCACAAAGGAGGGGGTCACATCTGCGTACATGACACACACAAGAGATAGAACTAAAGGTTCCAGCATTCACACACATACACGAATATCTCTCTAAAATCGCTTACTTTTTCCCATTTGTACACAACACATGCATAACATTCTCTTTCTCTCACTTTCTTTTAACTCTTTAATATTTCCCTGCTTAAATTCTGCTTTCCTTATTTTGTTCAGATATCCTTTATATCTAGCTTCTATGATCAGACAGGCAGCCACAGTGCTCATCCCATCTTCCCTCTCTGACAACATATAAAGTATTCTGTTTTAACTCTCATTACTCTTGTTTCTTGACTTTACTAGTTGTAGTGCCTGACCCCAAATTCATCCCACAACTTAACACGAAAATGTCCCTTTCTGTCTAATGTTAATTGTCACCCTTGATCCATCCTGCTCACATAGATAGCTGTTTCTCTAGCTGTTTACTCTGCATGACTCTTAGTCCCTGTGGACTTTGGTGGTAACCCAGTTACCCAATGTGGATCCCTGTCCACTTTAACCATTTATCTAGGGGCTCAGTATAGGCAGAACCGCACCTCCAGTTCATATATAGCGCTCCTCTTGCGCTGGGCATTTTTGAGGGTCTCTTACCCTTCATTCCCTTACTTAATTTAATGCCCATAATGACTGGCCAGTCTTCTCTACGTGTGCCTATACCCTCTTGCCTCTAAACTACTTTATCTAGCAGATGTACTACATATACCTGTGAACAGCACTGTTCTTTCCTTTCTTATCTATAACACTCCGATGGACAGTAGACAGTGACAACATAACATATAACCACCAATCAATACAGTTCGATTAAGGGGAGTAAAATGGGTATCCTTTGTCCCGAAAATGCCTTACCGATCAAGGAAGTCTGATAACTCAAATGTAAGCAAAAGGCTTACCTCAGGCGGCTGATTATCAGAAATTCCCAAATCGTCTCAAGCTCCTCGTTTCGGATACTCAGGGTCACCTGTAAAGCCCCTCCTGGCTGGCTCGCCACGTGACTCTGACATTTTGATGATAGGACACTCCTATCCTCATATTGATTAGTGGTTCCAAATTAATAATTACTGCAGTAGGGAACAGACACAAAAGATACGCTCAGCATCTTTCCAAATAACTGTTCTGCTTTATTATGACGCAAATGAAGGTTTTTATACACATGATTACGTAGGTATCACTATAATATTACAATTATATGTTTATGGTAACAAGGGGCGTTACATAGGCAGGCTAATTCTAATCAGGACTCGAAAGAATGTAAACATGTACTGAAAACATTATTAGTGCCGTGTGCACAGTGAGGGCAGTGTGCAATACATACAAAATAGAATACAATTATATACAGAACTTACAAATTTCCATTACAGTAGATAGTTAGGATATAAGGCTATTGTTGACATGTTTTCCCTTAACCGTTTGGGTGGTACACCACATGTTAAAGTGATTGTAAGGCTTTGCTTTTTTTTTTTAAAAACAAACATGCCATACTTACCTCCACTGTGCAGTTCATTTTGCACAGAGTGGTCCCAATGCTTGACTTCTGGGGTCCCCTGGCAGTGCTATCAGCTCTTTCCCGCATCGTATAACCCCCTAGGAGAACCAGGGGGTTACCATGCGGGCGCGCTCCCGAGTCCATCATTTGCGTCCATAACCTCAGGCGTCCCGCAGCTGTCAATGGCTGCGCTGCTATCAATCTATCCAATCAAGGCTCGAGACAATGGGCAGAAGGGAAGAGCATGTCTCCGGCGTGTGAATCACAGGATTTAGGTGAGTAAAACAGGGGGGGGGGCTAGGGGGCTGGTCACTGACAGAAGTTTTTTCATGTGAAAAAACATGAGGATTTGCAACCCCTTTAAATTGTATATATGATGTCTGATATTTATCTATCCCATGTGAACTACCATTCGCTCATGTATGTGTTGCACATGTTCATTTCATGTGGTATGCCACATGCATTATTTAATACTATTCCTTTTCAATTTCCCCAACCCATCCCAGTTTTTGCCAGAATATTCACTCTCAGGCTTGAGGCTCAGGCTCAGGCTTATTTTTTCTGCAAACTCCGAGACGTAGATTTGTAGGCAGGGGGAGAATGTAGCACCCTGATGTTTAGGCAGGGTTGCTAGTAAATTTACCTGGCAATTGTAGTTTCATTGGCCAATTGATAGGAGAGCAATTGATTCCACCCTAATTCTGGAATTGCTGCACTTCTCTCTTCTGTCACTAGATGGCTGGGTATCTGGTGGCAGATTAGGAATAGATGGGGTGTCTCAGCCAATGGGCAGGGATTTTCTTGGGTCCCTTGGCCTGCTGGGAGAGCCTATTTATTTGGGTGAGGTCAGGTAATCGGGGTTCTGTGCCACCCGGACGGCTGTCTGGGTGGACGTGTGTTGTACTGCCCCGGGCTGCTAGGCCAGAGCCTGAGGCCTATCCCGGGGACATCTGGCTACTAGGCTGTCTGAGGGCCTATCCAGAAGCGAGACAGCAGCGCAGGGTTGGGACTGCGGCTTGCAACCCAACCAAAAGTGACAGTTCTGCCAGCCAGAGAACCTGTCATGGTTGGAAGTGAGGGGGAAGCTATCGCCACTAAGGGGCCATCCACCTTATTACTAGGGATGAGCCCGATGTTCGACTGTTCGACGAATAGCGAACAATTTGGGGTGTTCACAGCAAATTCGAAAGCCGCGGAACACCCTTTGAAAGTCTATGGGAGAAATCAAAAGTGGTAATTTTAAAGGTTTATATGCTTGGTATTATCATAAAAAGTGTTTTGGGGACCTGGGTGCTGCCCCAGGGGACATGTATCAATGCAAAAAAAAGTTTTAAAAACGGCTGTTTTTTCAGGAGCAGTGATTTTAATAATGCTTAAAGTGAAACAATAAAAGTGAAATATTCCTTTAAATTTCGTACTTGGGGGGTACGTAAAGTGGCGCATATTTCCCATGTTTAGAACAGTCCCTTCACAAAATGACATTTCTAAAGGAAAAAAAAAATAATTTGAAAGTACTCACGGCTATAATGAATTGTCTATGAGAGAAATCAAAAGTGCTAATTTTAAAGGCATATGTGCATGGTATTGTCATAAAAAGTGTTTGGGGACCTGGGTCCTGCCCCAGGGGACATGTATCAATGGAAAAAAGTTTTCAAAACGACCGTTTTTTTGGGAGCAGTGATTTTAATAATGCTAAGTTACAAAATAACTGTCACCTGCGAGGATGCGTCATACAGCAGGTGTCTCCCATGGAGGCGGGTTGGTCGCAGCTTTGTTTTTTTTTTTTCTTTTTCGGTCCGTCGGCGGAACCATCGAAGAAGATCAATGGACTTCGTGGGACATTTTTATTTTTTTATTTTTTAATAAAGGACTTGTCCCAACTCGTGTCTTGTCTTTTGTACCAGTTTGACACTTTTTTTGTGAAATGGTAGGGGTACATTTGTACCCAGTTACCATTTCACACGGGGGGAGCCGGGATCTGGGGGTCCCCTTGTTTAAAGGGAGCTTCCAGATTCCGATAATCCCCCTGCCCGCAGACCCCCACAACCACCGGGCAAGGGTTGTGGGGATGAGGCGCTTGTCCCCATCAACAAAAGGATAAGGTGCTTTGGGGGGCTACCCCAAAGCACCCTGCCCATGTTGAGGGCATGTGGCCTGGTACGGTTTAAGGGGGGAGCTCTCTCATGCCCCCCTCTTTTCCTGCGGCCTGCCAGGTTGCGTGCTTGGATAAGGGTCTGGTATGGATTTTTGGGGGGACCCCCACACCATATTTTTAAAAATGTTAGCAAGGGGTTCCCCTTAAAATCCATACCAGACCTGAAGGGTCTGGTATGGATTTTGAGGGGGATATCTACGCCATTTAAAAAAAAAAAAATTGGTGCAGGGTTCCCCTTAATATCCACACCAGACCTGAAGGGCCTGGTATGGAATTTGGGGGGACCCCACGCAATTTTTTTTAAATTTTGGTTTGGGGTTCCCCTTAATATTCATACCAACCCAAAGGGCCTGGTAATGGACTGGGGGGATCCCATGCCGTTTTTTTTTTTTCCAATATAAGTTTTATTATTTCCAAAGAATGAAATAGAACAACAAAAAGTATACAAAAATATACAAAGATAAAGAATACAGACCGGAGAGATAAAGCAAAATTCAAATAAATAAGCGGTTGGAAGCAACAGATACTGCTGTACATTTTCATTTTTAACAACTGGTGTTCACAGTAGGTAAGATGCGATAGTGGTAATCCTAATATCTGTACCAGTTATTATCAAAAATAGGACTGACATCTTCCATATTTTCCATCTGTAAGATAGAACGATGTACAGTAGATCTCACCACGGCCTTGCAGTTGCACATCTGTCTCTATTGCCCATTCCCTGAGTGACCATTGGACATATAATCATAGGTGCGAATTGTGTTAAGAGAGAGGCGAGGCAAGTTAAAGTATGGTAGTTAAAGTGGAAAAGGAAAAGAAAAGAGTGTAGAGATTCCAGTGAGATAGTATCGAAGAAAGGGAAGGGGGGAGAGGGGGAGTCAGAGAGGAGGTAAGGGGAAGGGTTAGGTAGGGAGGGGGAGGAGGAAGTTTTGGACCCGGGCGGCATGGCCCACCATCTTCAGATCTATAGAGTTTTATTATTCATGTGGCAAGTAGCGCCATCCCCTCATCAGAAAATATAAACATCATCCACAGCCTCCATGTCTTGGAATGTTGTTCTTGTTTGTTATGTGCCGTCAGGACTAAGTCCTCCAACCTCCTGATCTCTTCTACTCTGCGTAGCCATAACCCAATGGTCGGCGGCGTGGATTTCTTCCACAGAAGAGGGATGCAATATTTAGCTGCGTCCAGTAGGTGTCTGATTATGGACTTTTTGTATCTCCGTGCGGGTATTGAGGTGGCATGGAGCAGAATGAAAGCTGGGTCGTCGCTTATCACATGGTCAGTAAATTTTTGGGTGATCGTCCGAACTGTTGTCCAGAAATGTTGAAGCAGAGGGCAGGACCAGAAGATGTGGAGTAGCGTCCCGATGTCAGTCTGACATCTCCAACATCTGTCCGTAGTATTAGGGAAGTACTTGTGTAGCCTTTGGGGTGTGTAGTACCATCTGGTCAGGATTTTATAATTGAGTTCTTGTATTTTTGTACAAATAGATGTTTTAAGGGAGAATCTAATAATCGTTTGAATTTGTGTGTTAGTAAACTTGCATTTTAAATCTGTTTCCCATTGCTGTATAAATGCCAGGTCGGGTTGTTCAGTAGGGGAATTGAGCAATTCATATGTTTTAGATAATACCCGTGGCAGTGTTCCCTCGTCTGCGCAGTACTCTTCATATGTTGTTAAATCTCGGTTAAATTGTGCCGGGTTAGGGATCGAGTGTAGGAAGTGGTGTATTCTGATTGCTTTCCAGAACGGTAGTTGGAATTGTCCCTCCACATCAGTTAGGTTTGAGATAGAGGGCCATTTGTTTTCAACTAGAAAATGCGACGCTCGGTCCCTACCGGACATGGCGAGAGTCCTGTACCCTGATTGTTCTAGACCAGGAGGGAAAGACGGATTTCCCAATATCGGGTAGAGAGGGGAGTCTCTAGAGGAGATGGAGGTAGTAGAGATAATATATGTGCCTATTTTGAGGGTTGTGCCTATTACCGGGTGCGCTTTCAAGTCTGATGGGAGCTGGTCAAAGCACCATATCGCACCCTTTAAGGGGACTGTGGACTGAGCCTGTTCTAGTTGCGTCCAAAGTTTGTTTTGGCCATGTCTGTTCCAGTCTATCGTTCTACCTAGGTGAACTGCCCGGTAGTAGTTCCGCAAGTCTGGGAGAGCTAGTCCACCGAATTGTTTGGGTAGTGTCAGGTAACTCCTGCGTAGCCTAGGTTTTGAGTTCGCCCAGACAAATTTAATAAAAAGGGAGTGTATTTGCTTAAAGTATTGGGGTGGGATCCTGATCGGTAGTGCCTGTAATAAGTATAGAAGTTTCGGCAGTATAGACATTTTTAGCAAGTTACACCTGCCAAACCAGGAGTGTAGGCCCTTGCTCCATTCTTCCAGAAGCACGCGAGTCTTTGTTAGTAATGGTGGGAAGTTGAGTCTGAAGGTGTGTTTGAGATCGTTAGGGATCTGGGTTCCTAAATATTTGAGGGAGGTATCGGACCATTTAAATCTAAACTGTGATTTTAGAGAGCTCAATCTAGACGATGTGATATTAATCCCCATGGCCTCTGACTTATCAAAATTGATTTTTAGGTTGGCTAAACTTCCATATCTATCAAATTCCCTGAGTAGGTTTGGTAGGGACACTACTGGGTTGGTTAGGGAGAACAGCAGATCATCAGCGTATGCTGAGATCTTATATTGGGAATCCCCCACTGTCACGCCCGAGATATCCGGATTAGCTCGGATAGTGCACAGAAAGGGTTCTAGAGCCAGGGCAAACAGGAGAGGGGAGAGCGGGCAGCCCTGTCTGGTACCATTTGATATAGGGAGAGGGTCTGAGAGTATTCCATTGGCTTTGACCTGGGCGGTGGGGTTAGAATATAGGGTGCAGATCCATTGTAGCATCTTACGCCCCAGTCCGATCTTTTTGAGGACTGAAGACATAAAAGCCCAACTAACCCGGTCAAACGCCTTCTCCGCATCTGTACTAAGGAAGACGCATGGGGTTTTAGTAGTCGAGGCTATATGGATGAGATTGAGTACTTTAGTAGTGTTGTCCCTCGCCTCTCGGCCAGGGACAAACCCCACTTGATCTGCATGAATTAATTCCGGTATATGTGGGGTCAGTCTATTGGCCAGAATCTTTGTGAAGAGTTTAAGATCTACGTTCAACAGGGATATAGGTCTATAGCTTCCACATGCTGACGCATCTTTACCTTCTTTTGGTATAAGGGAGATGTGTGCCCTCAGAGTGTCCCTGGGTAGGGGGGTTCCCTCTCCCAGACAGTTAAACATCCGCACCATATGAGGAGCCAGAAGCGGCAGGAGGGTTTGGTAATATTGTAGAGTGAACCCATCAGGGCCCGGGGCTTTGCCGGGTTTCATCCCACCCACCGCTCGCTGTAATTCCTCCACGGTAATGGGATCTTCTAAGTCTGTACTTACTGTCGTCGATATGTGGGGCATTTGCGCTGTCGATATGTAGTCATCTATCGTCGTATTGTTCGGGGGTCGAACTGGGAGATTGTATAGGGATGAGTAGTAGTCCCTGAATTCCTTTGCTATCTGAGTTGGAGTGGTCTTTTTCTGTCCCGATGGGGCTGTGATATGGGGGATATATGTGGTTAATTTATGATTTCTAATTGCTTTGGCCAGTAATTTCCCGCACTTGTTCCCGGATTCGTAGGAGAGTTTTTGACATTTTTGTAATGCCGCTTTAGCTCTATAGTGTAGTAGGTCTACCGTCTGTCTTCTGAGGGAGAGTAGTTCTGCTTCTAATGAAGGAACTGGAGTCTGTTTGTGTTGTAATTCAATTACATGAATTTTACGAAGGAGTAAAAGTAGTTGTTGTTCCCTTTCTCTTTTAATGCGGGCGCCGTGTTTAATTAATACTCCCCTCATCACAGTTTTATGGGCCTCCCATAAAATACCAGGATTGCAGTCTTCGGTGTCGTTAGTTTGAAAGTAACATTTCAATTCATTTGTGACGTCTGTCATTACCTCTGGTATCTGGAGCAAGCTTTCATTTAGTCTCCAAAATTTGGATCTAATGTTCAGAGTGGATGTCAGGTTATAGCGCAGAGTGATAGGCGCGTGGTCTGACCATGTTATGTTGCCTATTTCTACACTGTGGACAGCTTCTAATTGGCTGTGGGGGATAAAGAAGTAGTCTATTCTTGAGTACACTTTGTGTGGGGACGAGTAGAAAGTATAGTCTCTGTCACCTGAGTGATGTAATCTCCAGACGTCCAATAGTTGGGCATCATGTAGATCTCGGATTATGCGTTTGTGTGTGCTCTTGCGTACGGATGAGGCGCCCGAGGAAGTGTCTACCGTGGGGACCAGGGGTATGTTAAAGTCACCCCCCAAGATTAGTTGACCCTCTCTAAATTCTGCCAGCAACTCTAGTGTACGGTGTAGGAAGGTATCCTGTTTGTCGTTAGGGGCGTATATATTGGCCAGCGTGACCTTTCTGTCACCTATCCAGCCCTTAATGAACATGTAGCGGCCGTCAGCGTCCGCCAAGGTGCCACCACATGTCCATGGCATCGCTCCCGATAGTATTATGGATACTCCTTTAGATTTGGCTGCTACATTGGTGGCATGATAGCAATGTGGGAAGTACCTGTTTTTAAGGCAGGGTGGGTTACCAGTCTTAAAGTGCGTTTCCTGGAGAAACGCTATGTCTGCGTGTGCTCTTTTAAGATCATGTAATAGCATGCGTCTCTTTTCTGGTACATTTAAGCCCTTTGTGTTCAGTGAAAGGATGGTAATGGTGTCCATTGTCGCCCGGGCCCAAGGGTGTTAGTGAAGAAAGTGGGCTGGGGGGGGGGGGGGGGGGGCGGGGATAGGAAGGAGTAGAAAGAGAGAGAGAAAAAATAGAAGAGTTGAGTACTTAACTGTCTAGAAAGATAGATAACTGACAGTTGAATCTGACTGTCGTATACCTAAATGCAAATAAACTTATTTGCTTAGAAGCATGTCCCTGATTACACCAGGGAGGTGCTTCGTCCTAGTTGGGAAGTGGCAAGAGTTGACCGAGAGGGAGTCTCCCGATCCCCTCCACGCCACCCAGCTTGATAACGTAAATTAATAGTTAACTCCATAACAATATAAATGTTTCTTCGTGAAAAAAGAAGAAAAAACTAACCTCTCCCCCCCAGAGGGGGGGAACATGAGATATATTAAGTGATCTATTTAGCCCCAGTTATTTACCCATCCCCCCGTCCACTTGTGTTAAAATGAACCTGAGGGTCAGCAGTAAGGAACACAGCCGTGCTCCCCCCCCCCTCCGGGCGGTCCCCATTCCGCCACCCCCCCCCCCGTAGGTCCCCCAATGACCCCCAGGCACCCCGATGGTATCGTGAATACGGCTCATTCTGGTGGGTACTGCCCAAATCCTAGTTTTCTACAGTGGGTGATCTCTAGGCTATACACCTGCAGCAGCTTCAGTATATCACATTACATTCCCACATCATGGTCCACCCCATATAAATTCAGCTCTCAGTGTTAGGTAAGTACATATGATAACCAACCATGAAGTTCCTCTATTTTAGTCCACTGAGTCAGGCACACATTCCTTATGTCTTCAGCATGGTAGGTTAAGCTGGGATATCTGAAGTCTTCCAGTTTATGTACCAGAGTCTCCTGAGTGACCACCAGGGTGTCCCCTCGGCTCATCTGCATAAGGAAAGTGTGTTCACGTCTTGTGACAGTCGGCTCCGATTGGGGCTATTCCGGGCGGGGTGGGAGGACGAGCAATCACTCAAAGGAGACGTGCAGGTTCTCCCTCAGTGTGTATAGCTAGCAAGAGGAGATGTCCTCCCCCCTCCAGAATCCCCCACAGAGCAGTTCAGCAGCATGTGTACCCATACAGATGGAGATGTGGGAGACACTCAGACACCTCTCTGCCCATGTAAGAATCCCATACAGCGAGCGAGCCCCCCCTCCCCCGCCAACCGCCAATGTTTCCCCACGGCCAGTGATAACATACACCATAGCCAGGGGGGGGGGGTGAGGGGCCAAACCACAAAGGGAGTTCCCAGGCGGTAGTAATGATGTATCCCCCCGTCAGAGAGGGACCATCAGGGGACGTAAAGGGCTCACTAGATCCAGCCCAGCATAAACGGGGGAAGTGTAACCTCAGGGAGGATGTAGATCTTTAGTATCTCACCGTCACACAGGTACTGTTCAGTCCTCCCTTGGTGCTTCAGCAGGGTTGAGACGAGATCTGCGCTGGCTCCGGCTCCTCTGTGGTCTGGGTGATCTGGCTCTTCTTATGCCCGACATTCCGGGGCGGGGGTGAGAGCGCTGTATCAGCTGTAGCCAGTCAGGCACTGCGATGGGTTCCATGTCCATAAAGGAGAACAGAGCAGGGAGGTCTGCAGGGGTCCGGAGAGTAAAAGAGTGCTGGGCTTTCTTGAACGTAACCGAAATAGGGAAGCCCCATCGGTATGTGAGACCGTTGTGCCTGGCAGCCTCCAGGACTGGTTTCAACAGGGCCCTCCGTTGCAGTGTCGCTCTAGATAAGTCCGGCATAATACGCACAGCAGCGCCGTCGAACTCCAGGTCTCCTCTCTCCCACGCCGAACGGAGTATTAGCTCTTTGTGTGAGTACTGGTGGATTCGACAGATGACATCCCTCGGTCTGTCTGGGTCAGCGGAGCGTGGGCCGAGGGCTCTGTGGATTCGATCGAAGGACAAGTTAGGAGGAAGTGAGGTTCCTATTAGGTCTCTGAAGATGGCGAGGGCAGACACCGCCAAGTCCTCTGATCCAGTGGCCTCAGGCAGGCCCCTCAGGCGCAGATTGTTGCGCCTACTGCGGTCTTCAATTTCCTCCATATGGAGTTGTTGGTTGAGGATAATGTCAGCCTGGGATGCCTGTGCTGTCTCCACCGCTGATATCCTCCGCTCCATTGCCGTCACTGAGGTTTCTCCAGTCTCCACTCGTTCCGATAGTGAGTGCACTTCTTGTCGCACTTCAGCTATCTCTTTGCGATGAGTTGCTTCCATTCTGCTGATTATGGCTTCTATGTCCGAGCGGGTCGGAAGAGCCTGCAGTAGAGCTCTCAGCTCAGCGTCCGCTTGTAGAATCAGTGGCATGGGGGATTGCTGTGATTGTGTTGTGATGCCCGATCGGAACACCTCCGGTATGTTACAGTCCACATCCAGGCTGTCTGGTCCCGATAGGGAGGTAGAGGAGGCCCGTAGTTGTGCAGTAGCAGATGTACCAGGCCTCGTGGCGTCCGCCATCTTGGTGATCGGGGAGGCCTCTTGATTGTTTAGAAGGTACCGCTGTATGTCGGTATTACTGTGCAGTTTGGGGGATTCCCTTTTCTTCTGCCTTCCTCTCCGCTTCCCAGCGGAGTACATTCCAGGTGTACCGAGGAGATATATGTTGGAAAAAAGCTGGGTAAGGACGTGTCGGACCGGGAGCTCCTCAAGCACACGTCTTCACTCGGCCATGTCCAGACCACGCCCCCCTCCCATGCCGTTTTTTTCAATGACTTTTATCTGTATTGCCGGACCCAACAATTCATTATAGCCGCGAGTACTTTTAAATGACTTTTTTTCCTTTAGAAATGTCATTTTGTGCAGGGAATGTTCTAAACACGGGAAACATGCGCCACTTTACAGGCATACTATAGATACCCCCCAGGTACGAAATTTAAAGGAATATTTCACTTTTATTGTTTCACTTTAAGGATTATTAAAATCACTGCTCCCGAAAAAACGTCCGTTTTTAAAACTTTTTTTGCATTGATACATGTCCCCTGGGGCAGGACCCAGGTCCCCAGACACTTTTTTATGACAATACCATGCATATAAGCCTTTAAAATTAGCACTTTTGATTTTTCATGTTCGTGTCCCATAGACTTTAACGGTGTTCGTGTGTTCGAACAAATTTTTTTGCCTGTTTGCATGTTCTGCTGCGAACCGAACCGGGGGGTGTTCGGCTCATCCCTACTTATTACCAGGGACCACCATGAGCAGCTGAAGCAAGTACCAGAGCAGTATTCTCACCAACCCAGGGATGGTGAAGAATTGGGAAACTTCAGCAGGTGTCAAGCCAGGGACCCAGCCAGCGGAGGTGACGCTTGCAGAGCAGTATTGTGACGCTTAAGGAGTATCTGTGAGTGCCAAGCTAGGGACCCAGCAGGGACACGGGGGTGACACTTGAGGAAGATACTCAGTGAGAAGATTGGAAGAGCTCAGGAGATCCAGTGGCAGTGGATCAGCGGGTCTAGGTGATAGACTGAGAGCTCAGTTGAGTGAAGCTCTAAAGAGAAGATTTTGGAGGAAGTGAAAGAGTTCATTGCAACCTTTGTTAGAAATTGTTCAAGATTTTTGCCATAGGAGACAGCATGTCTACACATGCAGCTGTGGTGTCCAGCTGGGTGCCTTTCCCTGCATGGCTGTCTACCTATAGAAGTCTCGGAGTCTGCTAATTAACATTGCAACTAGTAGCCTCCCTGGTGGTATGATTATGTCAGATTTTTGCGTCTCAAAGCGGTACAATTGTTTTGCATAGAAATTTGGAGTTTTATATTGTAGGCCTGTAATTCTTAGCAATAACACACTTAAATCTGTCCAAACAAGAGTCTAGTAGATATCCCGGGTATGATAAAGTTTGAAACACAAAGTCATAAGTTATAATATAATAAATAACTATAAATAATTATAAAAATAATAATATAATAATAATAAAAAAATAAATTTCCCCACGATTCACTATCGCTCAATTCTGCAAGTGTTCTAATTTACTATCACTGTTTTCTAGCTGGTCTAAAACCACCACTTTTGACATAAATGGACACTTTTTGGATGCCAGGGACAATCTCAAGTTTCCAGGCAGAAGGAACAGTATATATAATATAAAACTGCAGGCAGGGCACTGGACAAAACGGATGTGAAATGATTTCAAACAGTAATGTAATCTGTAAGATTACAGTGTACTATATGTGTTATGAATTTTCAATTTTTTTAATTTGCCGCCAGGCTCCGCCCCCGTGCGTCGCTCGCAGGGAACGGAGCCCGGCACACAGGACATCGGGGAGGAGGACAGAGCCCGCAGACAAAGCGAGGGGACATCACAGGATCCTGGGGACAAGGTAAGTAACCTGCACCAGGATCCTGCAATGCAATCCCGAGTGTGACTCGGTGTTACCGCTAATGGTACTGAAATTTAACCCCGAGCCACACTCAGGGAAAACTGCCAGGGAGGTTAAAGGGTGTCCTGGCCCTAACCCTCTCTCCCACAGTTCTGTTCAAGAGAAAATAAATCTCTTTTGCATTCAAGAAGTGTCTGGCGCCCATGAATCTATCTTGCATTACACCCACCATGCCTTGTAACCCACTCTACACAGAAGGATGTCAGCTGTCCCTAACTCGGAGGTCACCATTAGGCCTGGAGAGGCCCGGGACTTGGCTACATGCGCATCCCCCCCCCAGCCCCTCTTACTTACCTGAGCCAGATCTTGATCCAGTGATGTGCACGAGAGCAACGGCTGAATTTCAGAAAGTGCACCACACCCACAAGATGTTGCGGAAGTCTATGGCTCAGTGCAGCTAACCCACAGGAAAGCCGCAGGTGCGGGTAAACCCCAACACATCAGTTTAAAAGCAGCCTTATAGGGGGCTCAGGACAGTAAAGGCTCATTTACATTTGCAGTTTGGAGGGCAGTAAAACTTCATAGGTCATTGTGGACCACGACCAGTTACCAAATCATTTAACCACTTCAGCCCCGGAAGAATTTGCCCCCTTCCTGACCAGGCCATTTTTTGCGATACGGCACTGCGCCGCTTTAACTGACAATTGCGTGGTTGTGCGACTCTGTACCCAAACAAAATGTATGTCTTTTTTTTCCCCACAAATAGAGCTTTCTTTTGATTGTATTTTATCACCTCTGTGGTTTTTATTTTTTGCTCTATAAAATAAAAAAAGAGACAATTTTGAAAAAAAACACAATATTTTGTACTTTTTGCTACAATAAATATCCCCCCCCAAAAAAAAATTTCATCAGTTTAGGCCAATATGTATTCTTCTACACATTTTTGGTAAAAAAAAAATCATCGCAATAAGTGTATATTGATTGGTTTGCGCAAAAGTTATAGCGTTTACAAAATAGGGGATATATTTATGGCATTATTATTATTTTTTTTACTAATAATGGCGGCGATCTTCGATTTTTAGCGGGACTGCGACATTGCGGCTGACAGATTGGACACTATATTGGGACTACTGTGGAAACGATAATAACAGCGCTAGCGGAATAATAAAGTTGTATGATAATGTGTATACTCACTGAAAATAAAGTGCTAAGTGCTTGTAAAATTAATGACTAAACAGCACTAGTTAATAGTGCAATATGACACACACTGGAAATTACATTAAAGTGCTAAGTGATGAGATTAATACTCGCAAAACGAATGAATAAACAAATTAGAAGTGCTATTGCGATATTAGCGCAATGTGATACAATATAACACACACTGAAAAATGCAATGGAATGCTGTGTGATTGAGATGATAACCAATATTAATGGAACAATGCTTCTGATCAGATTTTATCCCCTCTTGTGGCCCCACTCACCAAAATTGATGGACCTTCGGCTTTGCAGTCCTGGGGTCAAAACAGGCTTAAAATTGATTGTTGAGGTAGGAAGATCATCAAATATTCAAAGGTAATGGCTCTCAACACGATCCAGTATGTTTCATAACATAGCGAGGTATAAAAGAGAGAAAAGAACTATATGTGAAGTACCGCCTGTCAAAGAATACACTGCGCTCTACTGAGTATCACTCACGAGACATCAGGCAAAGGTAAGCATCAGCGTGTTTCCGGGTTCGCACGGCGTGCGTTCCACGGGGACCGGAAGTAGCGTCACTGGTTCTCTATACCAGAAATTACGTTGACACGTTTCGCCCCTCCTCCAGGGCGTCATCGAGGACGTCCCCGCGGTCGCTCCTGACAGAGCCAGAATGGGGATCTGTGAGTGTAAACACACAAATCCCGGTTCTGTCAGGGGAGTAGAGACAGATTGGGGGTTATTTACGAAAGGCAAATCCACTTTGCACTACAAGTGCACTGCACGTGCACTTGGAAGTGTAGTTGCTTTAAATCTGAGGGGTAGATCTGAAATGAGGGGAAGCTCTGCTGATTTTATCATCCAATCATGTGCAAGCTAAAATACTGTTTTTTATTTAACTTGCATGTCCCCTTCGGGGCCGAAGGTCCATCAATTTTGGTGAGTGGGCCACAAGAGGGAAAAAAATCTGATCAGAAGCATCGTTCCATTAATATTGGTTATCATCTCAATCATACAGCATTCCATTGCATTTTTCAGTGTGTGTTATATTGTGTCACATTGCACTAATATTGCAATAGCACTTCTAATTTGTTTATTTATTTATTCATTCATTTTGCGAGTATTAATCTCATCACTTAGCACTTTAATGGAATTTCCAGTGTGTGTCATATTGCACTATTAACTAGTGCTGTTTGGTCATTAATTTTACAAGCACATGGCACTTTATTTTCAGTGTGTATACACTTTATCATACAGTTTTATTATTCCGCTAGCGCTGTTATTATCGTTTCCACATACTCTAAGGTTTTAGCACCTTTTGCAACAGCAGCTGTGGTCTTATGCACAATAATTTTTTTTCCATCAAGCGCAAGTTATTATTTATGGTTTAATTTTGGGACCACTGACATTTATACAGCGATCAGAGCTATAAATAGCCACTGATTGCTGTATAAATGTCACTGGCAGGGAAGGGGTTAACACTAGGGGGCGATCAAGGGGTTAAATGTGTTCCCTCAGTGTGTGTTCTAACTGTGGGGGGATGGGACTGACTGGGGGAGGAGACCAATCGCTGTTCCTAAATACTAGGAACACACAATGGGGGTTATTTACTAAAGGCAAATCCACTTTGCACTACAAGTGCACTTGAAAGTGCACTGCAAGCGTACTTGGAAGTGCAGTTGCTGTAGATCCGAAGGGGACATGCAAGGAAAATAAAAAACAGTATTTTAGCTTGCACATGATTGAATGATAAAATCAGCAGAGCTTCCCCTCATTTCAGATCTACCCCTCAGATTTAAAGCAACTGCACTTCTAAGTGCACTTGTAGTGTAAAGTGGATTTGCCTTTCGTAAATAACCCCCAATCTGTCTCTACTCCCCTGACAGAACCGGGATTTGTGTGTTTACACTCACAGATCCCCATTCTGGCTCTGTCAGGAGCGACCGCGGGTGCCTGGCGGACATCGCGGCCGCTGGACACACGCATCAGCTCCTAAGTGATGCAGCGGGAGCGAGCGCCCCCTATGCCCCTTAAAGCAGCCACTGTACAGCTACGGCGATTCGCGCAGGGGAGCCATACTGACGGTGGGCCGGCAAGTGGTTAAGTGGCCCTCGCTCTTCAAAAGTTTGAGCAACCCTACCATAGTTGATGCATTATGTAAACTGTGACCGATTTTAGTCAACCACAATATAGTTACATGCTTATTTTTATCATTAACAAATTGTTACCAATAAAGTGCAGGTGTCAAATATGACAACATATTACCATCAAGTGCAATCCAGTGACATTGTAGACATGTGCGTTAACCTCTTCCCGCCGGAAGGATGACCATGGACGTCTCCCGGTTTTAGTGGTTATACCAGAATGATGCCTGCACCTACAGGCATCATTCCAGTATGTACAGTCAGGTCCATAAATATTGGGACATCGATACAAATCTAATCTTTTTGGCTCCACACCACCACAATGGATTTGAAATGAAACAAACAAGATGTGCTTTAACTGCAGACTTTCAACTTTAATTTGAGGGTATTTACATCCAAATCAGGTGAACGGTGTAGGAATTACAACAGTTTGTATATGTGCCTCACACTTTTTAAGGGACCAAAAGTTATGGGACAATTGGCTGCTCAGCTGTTCCATGGCCAGGTGTGTGTTATTCCCTCATTATCCCATTTACAAGGAGCAGATAAAAGGTCCAGAGTTAATTTCAAGTGAGCTATTTGCATTTGGAATCTGTAGATGTAAACTCTCAATATGATATCCAAAGAGCTGTCACTATCAGTGAAGCAAGCCATCATTAGGCTGAAAAAACAAACCCATCAGAGAGATAGCAAAAACATTGGGTGTGGCCAAATCAACTGTTTGGAACATCCTTAAAAAGAAAGAAGGCACCGGTGAGCTCAGCAACACCAAAATACCCAGAAGACCACAGAAAACAACTGTGGTGGATGACCGAAGAATTCTTTCCCTGGTGAAGAAAACACCCTTCACAACAGTTGGCCAGATCAAGAACACTCTCCAGGAGGTAGGTGTATGTGTGTCAAAGTCAACCATCAAGAGAAGACTTCACCAGAGTGAATACAGAGGGTTCACCACAAGATGTAATCCATTGGTGAGCCTCAAAAACAGGAAGGCCAGATTAGAGTTTGCCAAACAACATCTAAAAAAGCCTTCACAGTTCTGGAACAACATCCTATGGACAAATGAGACCAAGATCAACTTGTACCAGAGTGATGGGAAGAGAAGAGTATGGAGAAGGAAAGGAACTGCTCATGATCCAAAGCATACCTCCTCATCAGTGAAGCATGGTAGTAGTAGTGTAATGGCGTAGGCATGTATGGCTGCCAATGGAACTGGTTCTCTTGTATTTATTGATGATGTGACTGCTGACAAAAGCAGCAGGATGAATTCTGAAGTGTTTAGGGCAATATTATCTGCTCATATTCAGCAAAATGCTTCAGAACTCATTGGACGGCGCTTCACAGTGCAGATGGACAATGACCCGAAGCATACTGCGAAAGCAACCAAAGAGTTTTTTAAGGGAAAGAAGTGGAATGTTATGCAATGGCCAAGTCAATCACCTGACCTGAATCCGATTGAGCATGCATTTCACTTGCTGAAGACAAAACTGAAGGGAAAATGCCTCAAGAACAAGCAGGAACTGAAGACAGTTGCAGTAGAGGCCTGGCAGAGCATCACCAGGGATGAAACCCAGCGTCTGGTGATGTTTATGCGTTACAAACTTCAGGCTGTAATTGACTGCAAAGGATTTGCAACCAAGTATTAAAAAGTGAAAGTTTGATGGATGATTGTTAATCTGTCCCATTACTTTTGGTCCCTTAAAAAGTGGGAGGCACATATGCAAACTGTTGTAATTCCTATACCGTTCACCTGATTTGGATGTAAATACCCTCAAATTAAAGCTGAAAGTCTGCAGTTAAAGCACATCTTGTTCGTTTCATTTCAAATCCATAGTGGTGGTGTATAGAGCCAAAAATATTAGAATTGTGTCGATGTCCCAATATTTATGGACCTGACTCTATATTTTCAGCCGGCGATTCTCTTTCATGCAGAAGTGATCCAAGTGGCTAATTGGCTACTTAATCACTTCTGCGGTTGGTGGAAGGGAGTCCCACCTGCCCTCCCGTCACTGCTTCTCCTGGGCTCTACCGTGTTATTGCGGTGCCCAGGAGCATTGAATTAGATAGCTGACTTCCTGAAAATTTAGTTAGACTTTTTCTCTTCAATGGTAAGAAATTTCACAAATGTATTAACTGTTTAGTGTTTTGTGTGATCACAGCCTCTGCTCTGCCAAAGAGGAGGTGTTACAGCAGGGATTACATCATATCCTCTCCTCTCTCTCTGCAGGAAAGAGCCTTTGGGAAATGCAGTGAATGTGGATAAGTACCTGTACATGTTAAATATGAACTCACCCACTTCAACATAAATCACACCCCCTCATTCTTAGCCACACTGCTGAGCACACAGACAGGTGACAATCTTAGAAAAACTTAAAGCATGCATTCTATGTAGTCTACATTCAATTTTGAATTCTCCCTCCTCTAGGCTGTTACAGGCTGTAGCTGCTACCGTCCTATGTCATCTCTCCCCCTTCAGCCACAACAGGAGATAAATATATTGCCCCTACATGTGCTTTATTTAATAATTTCAAGAGAAAGAACCATCCAGCTAGATTATAAGGGTTGCCACCATCCCTAAAGTCAAGGAATAAGAATCCCCCCAGGAAAGTTGATGGGACTTTAACGGCAACCAGGTAATAAAAGAACAATTTTATTAAATACAAATGGAAAAATACAAAACAACAAAATAGGTATGTATATATAAACAAAGAAGTACATAACAATAAAACCACTAAAATCACTGGTATGCAATTGTAGTGATGCTTGTGAAGTCTTCCACGCGTCCCTACGCGTTTCAGGACTATGCAAGACGTCCCTTCATCAGGGACAACTTGTGGAGAAGGATCACACTATATAGTAGAATCCAGATTAAGAAAGAATATATCAGTAGATTGTTACAAAAATATATTAAACAACTGCTTTACATCACAAAAACCATTGTGGTTACATCAAGAGAAAAAACATACCCAGACATATCAGTATTGGAATCTCATTGCCGAAGTCCTGGCGGCGACCGTATCAATAAACACCACCCCAAGATCCAAAGGAGTAAGCCGAGGTGTGTGGCTGGCCCCACCTTGTCCACACTGGTCCACCCAAGCGGCACCAAAGAGGCAGAGCTCACCCAAGAGGATAATACCCCAGATACAGGCCAAGATGTGTGTCTAAAAAGGTATATTATATATATATATATATATATATTCAAAAATAGTGTATAGCCAGGCAATCATATGCTGCCATATACCATTTTAAAGCCTATTATCTAGACCAGATCAATCCATAGTATCCTACCTCAATCGTGGCAGAAGCCCAAAAACCACAAGAGGGAGAGGGGAGGAGAAATGAGAGGACAAGGGTGTGTGGTGCAGTGTAACAATAGATCGCTCCTAATTAGTGTGTTTCAACTGTTTTCCTTCACACAGAGATTCTGCAAGTAAGAAAAACAACAATGTGTCAGACATTTCCCAATGTGACAACATTCTCAACAAACTAAGTTCCACAAGAAGCAAAGGGAACACCTACATAGTAGTCCGGAGCTAGTTCCCATATGATACCGTCCAAACACAGCAGTTGTCCACTCATCCAGCCATCCGCCATCTGGAGCAATGACAGTGTATCGCATCCAGCATGGCTTTAAAAAGGTTCAGAGTGGCAGAGTCTGACGCGGCACCGCTCGACGTGCGGCGTCATCACATCACCGTCAAGGAGAGGGAGAAAGAGGATACACTAGAAGTGGTTGTGATGCGGCGCCACTCTCTCTGCGGCGTCCCTACACAACCACTCAGCATGACAGGGAGATGGACAGAAATTGCAAAGGCTCCTCCCACGGATACATGAGAGGAAACTACGCGTCAAACCCGATTGCCTAGCAACAGGGGAGGCATAACAACTAGTGGAGAGGGCTAAACAATAGAAATGTTGGAAGTGACAAATGTGAAATACAGAATATGACCAGAACCTCCGGTCAATCAGCCAAACCGGGGGAGCGACATAAGGTCATCTCATGTATCCCCAAGGAGGGCAATTCCGGAGGCGCCAAAGAGGGGACCCTGAGCCATCGCTGCACGGCACCCCCCGCAGGGCTGAGCCTGCGAAGAGAGTCCTGCAGCCACGGCCCACCGGCGCAGGAAGGCGGCCATGCAGACAGCCATCCGCCGGGCCAGCACCATGGCCTCCCAGCAGACACCGCCTATAAACGGCCGCCAAAAAGAAAAGGCCCCCCAAGGATCAATGATCCCAGGAGGCCCACTTGCGCCAGGTGGGACAATGAGAGGCCAGCAGATATACCCACGATAAACAGTCTCCAACCCCCGGATGTGGCAAGAGGATTCCAAAAATCATGGGACAAATGGGCAGGCAAAGTATAGAGATTGCAAAGATGGAATAAACATAAACCAATAAAATGATGACAAAAGGCAGAGCAGTATTCTAGAGAAAATCACAAAAAAACAATAAAAGTCAAATATAGGACAAAGGTTAAGGCACATATTCCACAACAGAACAGTGGAGGCTATAACTCCTTCTCACATCCTCCAGATGAGAATCCCTCCAAAAATGGTCTGTAACTAAGCTGTTCATTAAGTCCGGGGGGCGAGGTAGCAGCAAGGTCCACAATCCAGCGGGCCTCCTGCTGCAAAAGGGCCTTGTGCAATCCCCGCCCCCTCAGATAGGGATGGATTCTATCTAAAATCAGGAACTCAACCCCTGGAAAGATGCCGTGATGCTTGTTGACAACATGCCTTCCCAGAGGGAGATCTGGGTTGGCTTTCTTCATTGATGTAATGTGTCTAGAGGCTCGTAAGTAAAACTTTAATTTGGTGTTGCCAATAAAGAATTGTTGACACTGACAGGTGAGAAGGTATACCACCCCCTCGGTCTTGCAGTTGAAGAAGTGATAAGGTTTATATGGTCGTCCGTTAGGGAGAATGATGTCCTTCCTCGTGTTCATGTAACGGCATATCGGGCATCCACCACAGGTGAAAGTCTCCAACCTTTTACAGGGATCGCTATGAAACTTACCCACAAATTCACTATGGACCAACTGGTCCCTTAGTGAACTAGTGCGTCGGTAAGTGATTGCCGTTCAGATAAGTGCGGGCGTAAGGTAGGGTCAGCGTACAATAGGTGCCAAAACCTATTGAAAATTGACTTGATTGATTCATGTTGGTTACTAAATCTCATGATCATCCTCACTACCGAGGAGTCATCAGTTTTCCTTTGGTGACCAAATAGCAGCTCATGTCTGGTTCGTCCATTGGCTCGCCTGAATGCCTTTTTCAAGATAGAGTGAGAGTAGCCTCTCAAGAGGAGCCTATCTCTAAGGGTGGCTGCTTCGCGTAGATAGGTTTCCTGATTGGAGCAATTCCGCTTCAACCTCAAATATTGGTTGTAAGAGATTGCACGGAGGAGAGGCTGAGGATGAGAGCTGGAGACGTGCAATATTTTGTTCCCTGCTGTGGGCTTACGAAAAAGCCCACTGGAGAGACTGCCATCCTTATTTTTGGTTATAATAGTGTCCAAAAACGTGACACTGGTCTCACTGTGAGTGACAGTGAACTTCAAATTGAAAGTATTGTGTTGCATCAAACAAATGCACTCTTTCAGCTCCCCCTCCGAGCCCTCCCACGGTACCAAAATATCGTCAATATATCGGAACCAAGCCGCTACATTTTGGGTATGAGGTCTAAGGGATTCATCAGACAAGAAAGACTGCTCCCATTCCCCCAGGTACAGGTTGGCGTACGATGGGGCACAAGATGTCCCCATCGCAACGCCCTGTACCTGGAGGAAATGGGAGCCATCAAAAGAAAAGACGTTATGGTGGAGTATAAACTCCAGTGCCATGATAATTAATTCACATAGTTTTTTATTGTCTCTATGCATCTACGCAATGACACGTCTAATCACGGCAAGCCCTAAATGCTGGGGAATGGAGCTGTATAGGGCTTCTATGTCAATAGCCACCAGCAGAGACTGCTGTGAAACATGCAAACCCTCTAAGCTTTGTAAGAGGTGAATAGTATCCCATACATAAGAGGGTAAATTCTCAACAAAAGGTTTGAGATGAGTGTCAACATACAGACTAAGATGTTCAGTGACAGCCCCGTTACCTGATGCTATAGGTCTCCCTGGCGGAGCCAGCAGGTTCTTATGGACCTTAGGTAAACAATAAATGGTCGGGGTCCTGGGGTATTTTATGCGCAAAAATTCCCAGGTATCCTGGTCTATAATGCCCTGATAGAATGCTCCATCCACCAGAGCATAAAACTGGGTTTCGAATTTTGAAATACTCGCTCTGGGAATTGGTTTGTACCAGTCTCGATTCGCCAAGACTTTGTTACACATTCAGAAGAAGATTAATTGCCAACCTTTTTCTGTATTTTCAATTTCTTAATCTCCGATGTCACCGAAGAAACAAAAGACATCAAATTCAGGTTAGAACTAAGAGGAGGAAATTTATCAGATTTGTTTTTCAACTTTTTTTGACCGAGGAGGAGGTACTTCAGCCGTCAGTTGTTCCTGGAGGAGGGAATCTATATTAATGGTGTCAATTAGATCTGAGGAGTCCTGTTCCTCTAGTAAGGACAACAACACATCAAGATCCTTCTCATATTGAACAACAGGAGTTTGGATTTCTCCTTGTTCTTGGAGTACATGCTTTTAAGCAGCAATTTTCGCGCAAAAAGTGTCAAGTCCTTGATAACCTCAAAGGTATCAAGGTTGGAGTCTGGCAAAAGCTTAACCCTTTAGAAAGTAAGGCCCTCTCTTCAACTGACAGTTTGTGGCTAGACAGATTAATGATATTCATATCCCTAATGTTCGTCACTGCGGCCTGTACCCTCTCTATGTTTTGGGGATAGGTGTTGTGCCCTGTGGAAAAAAACTGCTTTTGCCTACCTCCTCATCTGAAGTCATAGCCAAACCCATACTGGATTGAGAGGGTTGTCCACCCATGTGTTAAGATAGAGAGGTGTTACCACCCAAAGTGCCCGAAGAGTAGATAGGAATATCACCTCATGTGTTATAGTTACCCAACGTTCCAGAACCAGGCTGAGCGGAAGAAGGAGGATGGTCTGTGATTAATTTCTTATGCGCATTGGAGTCTTCACCGGACAGAGCACGTTTTGATTTCTTCTGCCTATTCCTGTTATGATTACGAGAGGAAGAGGAGACAAAAACAGAAGAGTTAATGGAAGAGTCTGACCCCCTTTCCACTGTGGATTTTGTTAAACCCCTATTTCTGGAGTTGGATGTATAGTTGTTCTGGAGCCATTTATAGGCTTTCCCTTCTTGGAATGACATTTTGTCACGCCAAAATTTTGTATCCTTCTTTCTCAAGTTTTCACCAGTTACTTGGTCCAAGTGGGTCTTAATCCTCTCTTCATGTTCCTTTAATGCAGGAAGACTTTTAAACATTTGTAAGTATACACTAAATCAATATCTTTCTCAAGTGCCAGAATCCGAATTCTATACTCCTCAATAAGCATTTTCATCATATTACGTGTGCATGACTGTAAATTGGGAGGAAAAAAGTTGAAAAACAAATCTGATAAATTTCCTCCTCTTAGTTCTAACCCGAATTTGATGTCCTTTGTCTCTTCGGTGACATCGGAGATTAAGAAATTGAAAATACAGAAAAAGGTTGGCAATTTAGCTTCTTCTGAACTACTCGCCCTGGATAATTTTAAAAAATGCCATTCCCTTACGATTAAACCCTCTGATAAGGGGGGCAACATTGTCATCATGTCCAATGATCAATGTGTAACAAAGTCTTGGCGAATCGAGACTGGTACAAACCAATTCCCAGAGTGAGTATTTCAAAATTCGAAACCCAGTTTTATGCCCTGGTGGATGGAGCATTCTTTCAGGGCATTATAGACCAGGATACCTGGGAATTTTTGTGCATAAAATACCCCAGGACCCCAACCTTTTATTATTTACCTAAGGTCCATAAGAACCTGCTGGCTCTGCCAGGGAGACCTATAGTATCAGGTAACGGGGCTATCACTGAACATCTTAGCCTATATGTTGACACTCATCTCAAACCTTTTGTTGAGAATTTATCCTCTTATGTGCGGGATACTATTCACCTCTTACAAAGCTTAGAGGGTTTGCATGTTTCACAGCAGTCTCTGCTGGTGGCTATTGACATAGAAGCCCTATACAGCTCCATTCCCCATCATTTAGGGCTGGCTGTGATTAGACGTGTCATTGCGCAGACGCATAGAGACGATAAAAAAACTGTGAATTCATTATCATGGCACTGGAGTTTATACTCCACCATAACATCTTTTCTTTTGATGGCTCCCATTTCCTCCAGGTACAGGGTGTTGCGATGGGGACATCTTGTGAACCATCGTACACCAACCTGTACCTGGGGGAATGGGAGCAGTCTTTCTTGTCTGATGAATCCCTTAGACCTCATACCCAACATGTGGCGGCTTGGTTCCGATATATTGACGATATTTTGGTACTGTGGGAGGGCTCGGAGGGGGAGCTGGAGGAGTGCATTTGTTTGATGCAACACAATACTTTCAATTTGAAGTTCAATGTCACTCACAGTAAGACCAGTGTCACATTTTTGGACACTATTATAAACAAAAATAAGGATGGCAGTCTCTCCAGTGGGCTTTTTCGTAAGCCCACAGCAGGGAACACAATATTGCACACCTCCAGCTCTCATCCTCTCCTCTGTGCAATCCCTTAAGCCAATATTTGAGGTTGAAGCGGAATTGCTCCGATCGGGAATCCTATCTACGCAAAGCAGCCGCCCTTAGAGATAGGCTCCTCTTGAGAGGCTACTCTCACTCTATCTTGAAAAAGGCATTCAGGCAAGCCAATGGATGAACCAGACGTAAGCTGCTATTTGGTCACCAAAGGAAAACTGATGACTCCTCGGTAGTCAGGATGATCATGAGATTTAGTAACCAACATGAATCAATCAAGTCAATTTTCAATAGGTTTTGGCACCTATTGTACGCTGACCCTACCTTACACCCGCACTTATCTGAACGCCGGGAATCACTTACCAACGCACTAGTTCACTAAGGAACCAGTTGGTCCATAGTGAATTTGTGGGTGAGTTTCGTAGCGATCCCTGTAAAAGGTTGGGGACTTTCACCTGTGGTGGATGCCTGATATGCCGTTACATGAACACGAGGCAGGACATCATGCTTCCTAACTGATGACCATATAAACCTTATCACTTCTGCAACTGCAAGACCGAGGGGGTGGTATACCTTCTCACCTGTTAGTGTCAACAATTCTATATTGGCAAGACCAAATTAAAGTTTTACTTACGAGCCTCTAGACACATTACATCAATGAAGAAAGCCAACCCAGATCTCCCTCTGGGAAGGCATGTCGTCAACAAGCATCACGGCATCTTTCCAGGGGTTGAGTTCCTGATTTTAGATAGAATCCATCCCAATCCAAGGGGCGGGGATAGGAACAAGGCCCTTTTGCAGCGGGAGGCCCGCTGGATTGTGGACCTTGCTGCCACCTCGCCCCCCGGACTTAATGAACAGCTTAGTTACAGACCATTTTTGGAGGGATTCTCATCTGGAGGATGTGAGGAGGAGTTATAGCCTCCACTGTTCTGTTGTGGAATATGTGCCTTGACTTTTGTCCCATATTTGACTTTTATTGTTTTTTTTTGTGATTTTCTCTAGAATACTGCTCTGCCTTTTGTCATCATTTTATCGGTTTATGTTTATTCCATCTTTGCAATCTCTATACGTTGCCTGCCTATTTGTCCCATGATTTTTGGAATCCTCTTGCCACGTCCAGGGGTTGGAGACTGTTTATCGTGGGTATATCTGCTGGCCTCTCATTGTACCGCCCGGCGCAGGTGGGCCTCCCAGGATCATTGATCCTTGGGGGGCCTTTTCTTTTTGGCGGCCGTTTGTGGGCGGTGTCTGCTGGGCGGCCATAGCGCTGGCCCAGCGGATGGCTGTCTGCATGGCCGCCTTCCTGCGTCGGTGGGCCATGACTGCAGGACTCTCTTCGCAGGCTCAGCCCTGCGGGGGGGGGCCGTGCAGTGATGGTTTAGGGTCCCCTCTTTGGCGCCTCCGAAATTGCCCTCCTTGGGGATACATGAGATGACCTTTTGTTGCTCCCCCGGTTTGGCTGATTGACCGGAGGTTCTGGTCATATTCTGTATTTCACATTTGTCACTTCCAACATTTCTATTGTTTAGCCCTCTCCACTAGTTGTTATGCCTCCCCTGTTGCTAGGCAATCGGGTTTGATGCGTAGTTTCCTCTCACGTATCCGTGGGAGGAGCCTTTGCAATTTCTGTCCATCTCCCTGTCATGCTGAGTGGTTGTGTAGGGATGTCGCAGAGAGAGTGGCGCCGCATCACAACCACTTCTAGTGTATCCTCTTTCTCCCTCCCCTTGACGGTGATGTAATGACGCGATGACGCCGCACGTTGAGCAGCGCCGCGTCAGACTCCGCCACTCTGAACCCTTTTAAAGCAATGCTGGATGCGATACACTGTCATTGCTCCGGATGGCTGGATGAGTGGACGACTGCTGTGTTTGGATTGTAGCATATGGGAACTAGCTCCAGACTACTATGTAGGTGTTCCCTTTGCTTCTTGTGGAACTTAGTTTGTTAAGAATGTTGTTACATTGAGAAATGTCTGACACATTGTCGTTTTTCTTACTTGCAGAATCTCTGTTTGAAGGAAAACAGTTGAAATACACTAATTAGGAGCGATCTATTGTTACACTGCACCACACACCCTCGTCCTCTCATTTCTCCTCCCCTCTCCCTCTTGTGATTTTTGGGCTTCTGCCACGATTGAGGTAGGATACTATGGATTGATCTGGTCTAGATAATAGGCTTTAAAATGGTATATGGCAGCATACGATTGCCTGGCTATACACTATTTTTGAGAATATATATATATATATATATATATATATATATATATATATATATATACACACACACCTTTTTAGACACACATCTTGGCCTATAATCCTCTTGGGTGAGCTCTGCCTCTTTGGTGCCGCTTGGGTGGACCAGTGTGGACAAGGTGGGGCCAGCCACACACCTCAGCTTACTCCTTTGGATCTTGGGGTGGTGTTTTTTGATACGGTCGCCGTCAGGACTTTGGCAATGAGATTCCAATACTGATATGTCTGGGTATGTTTTTTCTCTTCATGTAACCACAATGCTGAATGGTTTTTGTGATGTAAAGCAGTTGTTTAATATATTTTTGTAACAATCTACTGATATATTCTTTCTTAATCTGGATTTTACTATATAGTGTGATCCTTCTCCACAAGTTGCCCCTGATGAAGGGACGTCGTGCATAGTCCCGAAATGGGTAGGGCCGCGTGGAAGACTTCACAAGCATCACTACCATTGCATACAAGTGATTGTAGCGGGTCTATTGTTATATACATCTTTGTTTATATGTACATACCTATTTTGTTGTTTTGTATTTTTCCATTTGTATTTAATAAAATTGTTCTTTTATTACCTGGTTGCTGTTAGTCGCATCAACTTTCCTGGGGGTATTCTTATTCCCTATTTAATAATTTCTGAACTGTACACACATGCCCATAATTATATATTATACCCGCTATATTCTTCTGCAATTCAGTATTCAAAATATTCCTCCTCTTGCAGCTGTGAGATCTCACTAACAGCATTCAGTGCTTGTAAGGTGTATGTGAGCACATCCCTAGCCGCACCACAGAAAGAGACGGGACATGTGTTATTGTTATTGTGGAACTCTCTAATGTATGGAAATCTCAATAAACTTCAATATTACCACAATACCGGTTTCTGTGATATGTAACATCACATACAATACACATCAAGCTGAAAATAAAACAAAGTTGAAACTTTGCAGGGATGGTGGAAATCCCTCCTACAGATATTTGGCAATAGACTGTGTCAGTAGGGAAGTGGACAGTGTCAGTAGGACAGTGTCAGTAAAGCAGTGGACAGTGTCCACTGCTTATCAGTGCAGCCTCATCAGTGTAGCCCCTTCAGTGCAGCATATCAGTGCCAACTCATCAATGCCAATCAGTGCAGCCTATTAGTGCAGGTTATCAGTGGCCATCAGTAGAGCCTCATCGGTGCAGCCACATCAGTGCTGCATATCAGTGCTGCCTTATCAGTGCAGCTTCTCAGTTCCCATATGTGCAGCATAGCAGTGCCCATCAATGCAGCAGGGATCACACAGGGAGGAATAGTTAGGATTGCCGGCCAGATCATATAGAGCGGGTATTTCCCGCTGTGAGACAGCTGGTATATGAAACGCTGGCTGCTGTCAAAGTCCCAGCGGAGGAGGCGGGACTTTGACAGCAGCCAGCGTTTCATATAACAGCTGTGTCACAGTGGGAGATCCCCCACTCTGTGTGATCTGGCTGGCAATCCTCACAATTCTTGTGATCTCCGTGCACCAAATGGCCAAATGGCAAAGGGGGGTGGTTGGGGCAGTGATATGGCTTCAGGAGAGGCAGGGAGCAGAAGAGGAGGAAGGAGGACTCCACCTCCAATGGGCGGTACAGACTGGGGGTCTGTACATCCCCTCCGCCCACAGTATACAGAACTACAAATGAGCTGTGCAAAGACTGGTGGCTGGGAGGATAGCAGCCACCGGTCTTACAAACAGGAAATTAGTGGGCAGTAATGGTTTTATTTAAAAATCATCAGACTAGTACAGAGCAACCACTAAGCTAAGAAGAAGATGGATGGCATATTCGGTGAAGGTAGATCAGCAACAAGGACATGAGAAAAAGTTTTTGCCTGACTTTCTGCTTTAAACTTTGTGTTATACTGCTGCCTACAGGGAAGATTGCAAAGAAAGAAAGAAAACTGTATGCAAGCCCAGGATAACCTCTCCCACTATCAGCATGCCTCAGTTTTGTAGCAAAGCAGTACTGGGAGCAATATTATAAACACGGAGGGGTGGGACCTATGTTCCTCAATGCGCATGGGAAAGGATTTTATGGCGAGTACAAAAATCCTATTTTATTCTTCATCCACTGAGGGACACAGGAAATATTTACCTTTAGCACATCCAAAAGTATTCAACTGAGGGGTGGGCAACACAGCAAACAAACACGAACAGGTCAAGGAAAACAACAGAAAACTGGGGACTGCAGTCACCTGATGGAGTACAGGCCTAAAGTTGGCATCCGATGGGGCCACAACATCAACCTGGCAATACTTAGAGAACGTGTTAACAGTAGTCTAAGTAGGAATCCTGGAAATAGTTGCTTGGTCCCAAAAATCCTAAGAAACACTTATAGATCCTGTAGAATGTACCTTGACAGAGAAGGGTGGAACCTGATACTTGGCGACATAAGCTTGGATGATGGCCTGTCTGAATCACCTAGAAATGGTGGAACAAGAAGCCAGTGTATCCTTACTGAGCCTCAACATTAACTTGTCTCTATTCAAAACCAGACAGGGCTTCTTGCAGGATAAGGCTGCCAGTTTAGACACTCAACTCTCAGAGGTGATGGTTACAAGGAAAGCCACTTTGCAGGTGAGAGTAGAAAGAGGAATATTTCTAATGGGTTCAAAAGGGTAGTTTCTAAAGTGCCGAGAGAACCAAATATTTAGAGATGCGTGTCTCTCAAAACCTGGGCTTCAGATATTCTGTTAAAAGGAGAAGTATGGGTTTGGCTTTTTTTCCCAGAATCATACTTATCTAGGTGGATGCAGCATCGATCCGATGCTGCAACTGTCCCTTGGCATCTCTGCACTGAGAACCGAGCCATCGAACACCCCTCAGTTCTTTCAGCTCCCAGAGAGGAGAGCTGCTGCCTGTCAATCAGCAGCTCTCCTGCTCTGCTCCTCCAGGCTCACTAGAGCACTGAGGTGTGAAGGGGCGGGGAGCAGCCGTCTCAGCATCTTGCTGAGACTGCCATCAGTCCAGGCACCTGGCGTATCCAGACTTCCGAAGTCAGGATGACACGGTGCCTGGACTGATCTGTGTGACGTCAGAGAGCGGACTTCAGACCGCTCTTTGCTCAAAACGGGTCACAGGAGTGCAAAACTAATTGCACTCCTGTGACCATTAGGAGAAGCCCAGCCAAACGAGCCCAGGCTGGACTTCCTCGTTAAAGCCTTTGACCATAAAGCAGGATTGTAAATAGGTTCTTGAGAAAAAAAGATCCTGATAACCTGGAAGAGCTCATGCAGCATCTGCCAGAGATCGTCCCAGGTCAGAGTACCACATCCATCTGGGCCAATCCAGCGCTGTCCTGTGGCTGTACAGCTCCAGACATATCCGCACCAGGCCGTGTGTGCTAGTCTTGAATTCAAAGTACATTATAATTTCCCTATGCTGGGAGAAAGTAGGAGACTCTTTTTCTGAGATTCTGCAGTGATGGACAGAGGGGAGGGGACACTAGTGTCCCGATGTCCCACTGGAGACTAGAACGTGCTTAGAATGGCTGAGTCTGATGGCTCAATATGGATGGCGTGCTACTTTCTGGACCCTGGGACTGCTGGGACATATAGTTCCGTGTTGCCTGTGCTGGGTGAGGCTCTGAGCTAAGGCCAGACCCCCACAGCCCCTTCCAAAAGTCTGTGGACTTCACCCTGGCTGCCTTACTTCTGCTACTGGCCCCTACCCGTCTGTCTAGATCTCTGCCCTGGGGGCGTGGCTTCAGGGTAGTTTGAATAGGATGTATTTGTGAAGAGCTCCTGCCATCCTGCTATACATCCTTGACATCCCTTCTCCAGCGGACCCATCTTGTTCCCTCCACAGTACTCAGGGCTCACCAGATGGCCGGCGTGCCGCTTGAGGCCGACATCGCAGCGCTGCTCCATGTCTGCAGCCGTCTGGGAGACAGACCATGGCTCTGGCCTAGCTTTGGGAGCGGCGGCCATCTTGCTCCACCCGGCCGCGGTACCAGCGCTCACTCCTAGCTTCCCTGATCACCCTGCGCCTGGCTCTTCCTCTACACAGCCACCGGAGTTCAACTACCTGCTAACCGCCGCCTGCAGCACTCAGTGACACTCCTTCACAGCGGCCTGCAGGAGGAATGTCAGATCCGGCCCTGTGAGTGGCCGCCATCTTGCTACACCTCGGCGCTCACCTTCCTGACTCCTCTACACTTGATCCAAGCCACCCCTGGAAGTCAGAGCACTCTAGTCGGTCAGGCCACGACCCCCCGCAGCGGATAGCTATTTTCATCTGTGGCACGAGTTAAAACAGCAGCCCTAGCTCCAGAGCCATGTGTAGTGGCCATCTTGCTCCATCCTGCTACAGTGTCCACAATCAGTCTTGATCTCTTTGCCCCCTCTGCACCCGGCTGACTCCCTACACTGCCACCGTGTGAGGGCTGGCTCAGCCCTTCCTTCTCTGAGCTGGCCCCTCAGTTGTCAACTAATTGCCATCTCTCTCCACAGTTAACCAGCTGTTGTGGATCTGCTCATCAGTCCCGCCTACTTAAAGATCTCCAGCTCACTTCATTCCTGCTTTCGCCTTGGTCACATCACAAGAAACCATCTCCTGCGTTCCTGTTTAAAGACTGGCTTTGCCGACATCCCATCTAGCTCCTTATCCTGCTTGCTGTTCCTCTACTTGCATCCCTGACTTTTGGCTTGGCTGATTACCTGATCTGGTTACTGAACTCTGGCTTGGCTTATTACCCGATCTGGTTACTGAACTCTGGCTTGGCTGACTACCCGATCTGGTTAATGAACTCTGGCTTGGCTAACTACCCGATCTGGTTACTGGACACGGGCCATGCTTTGACTACACTTACTCTATTTACCTTTTTATTTTTATTAATAAACAAGTGTGATTTTACTGTACTTCTGTCTCGGTCTGGTTCATGGTTTCATGAATTCATGGAGAAGGACATGAATTCAGAAGATACAGTCAATCCACTTGCTGGTAATATTTTTTTCATATTGAACAAGCAAGATCACCGCATGGATCAGTTTTCCTGAGTTGCACGGCTCACCTGGAATCCCCCACTGTGGCTGCTCCGGGACAACCTGAGTTGCAGGCCGTCCCTGCTGCTGCACCAGTCTCTGTGCAGGCACCCGCCTTGAGTATTACGTCTAAAAGAGGTATTTCTGGTTCCGCCCCGCTTCCCCAGTGATTTGAAGGTGATCTAGTTCAACGCAGAGGGTTTCTCAACCAAGTTGAGATATACTTTGAGATGCTGCCCCAGGCTTTTCCCACAGACAGAAGCAAAGTAGGGTTCGTGATATCTTTGCTTTCTGAGAGAGCCTTGGCCTGGGCTAACCCTCTATGGGAGATGCAAAAACCTGTTGTCTTGAGTTACCCTGAGTTTGTGGCCTCCTTTAGAAGGGTATTTGACGTTCTCGCATGCTCCACTTCTGCTGCCAAGTGCCTCATGTCCATCAGAGTACGAGAACTGTTGCCAACTACGCCACTGAGTTCCGTACTCTGGCAGCAGAGGTTACTTGGAACAATGAAATCCTCGTGGCTGCTTTTTCTCATGGTCTCTCAGATTCCATCAAGGATGAGATAGCAGCCCGAGATATACCCACTAAGCTGGAGAGCTTGATCTCGTTTACCATTCTCCCAAGGCAGCTGGCCACCCTGGTAAGAATCAACTCGTTTGGGCCATTTCCCAACAATTCTGGTGGCCTAGTCTACGTGCTGATGTAATTGCCTTCGTAGCTGCCTGTTCCGTGTGTGCTCAGAGTAAGACTCCACGACACCTTCCAGTGGGCCTCCTACAACCCATACCCAATGAAGAGAGGCAATGGACCCACCTGTCTATGGATTTCATTGTGGAGTTGCCTAACTCCCAAGGCAACACAGTTATCCTTATGGTGGTTGACCGGTTCTCAAAGATGTGTAATTGTATTCCACTTAAGAAGTTGCCCACTTCTAAGGAACTGGCTTTCATTTGCTCGGGAGATCTTTCGCTTACATGGGCTACCCAAGGTGATTGTCTCGGACAGGGGTAGTCAGTTTGTGTCCCGGTTCTGGCGAGCCTTTTGTGCACAGCTGGGAATTCAGCTTGCTTTCTCCTCTGCCTATCACCCGCAGTCTAATGGGGCCGCAGAACGAGCCAATCAGTCCTTGGAGCAATTCCTATGTTGCTATATTTCTAACCATCAAAACAACTGGTCAGACCTATTACCATGGGCAGAGTTTGCTCACAACAGTGCCTTGAATTCTGCTTCCCGATTGTCTCAGTTTATGGCGAATTATGGTTTGCCAACCTTCCATGTTGCCTGACTCGTTTGTTCCGCAGAGTATTCCTGCGCTAGAGGAGCATCTCTGTGGTCTTCATTTCACTTGGGCACAAGTCCAGGAGGCTTTGCGTCATGCTAATGATAGGAACAGACCCCATGCTGACCGCAGACGCCTGGGTCTCATCCTCGGACGTACATGCTCCTGCCCTCCTCCATGATTTCCATAGATGTTTTCCCCTCAAGCCCAGTGGTCCTCTGAGGGGGAGGGGTCGTTGAGGAGGGGGGTACTGTCAGGGCTGGCTCAGCCCTTCCTTCTCTGAGCTGGCCGCTCAGCTGTCGGCTAATTGCCAGCTCTCATCTCTCTACACAGTTAACCAGCTGTTGTGGATTTGCTCGTCAGTCCCGCCTACTTAAAGATCTCCAGCTCACTTCATTCCTGCCTTCACCTTGGCCACATCACAAGAAACCATCTCCTACGTTTCTGTTTAAAGACTGGCTTTGCTGACATCCCTTCTGGCTCCTTATCCTGCTTACTGTTCCTCTACTTGGATCCCTGACTTCTGGCCTGGCTGATTACCCGATCTGGTTACTGAACTCTGGCTTGGCTGATTACTCGATCTGGTTACTGAACTCTGGCTTGGCTGATTACTCGATCTGGTTACTGAACTCTGGCTTGGCTGATTGCCCGATCTGGTTATGGAGACTCTGGCTTGGCTGACTGCCCGATCTGGTTACTGGACTCTGGCTATGCTTTGACTACGCTTACTCTATTTACCTTTTTATGGCTGACTACCGGGATGTGAGGAAGCAGTTTGCCAGAGCTCCGTCTGTCCCACTCCTATCCTAGCCTGATCCCGCTGACCCGATCGCCCCTGTTGGAATGCACCAGCCTTCTTACCCTACTGAGACCACCAGGAAAACCTGGGGATGGTGAAATACGGCCCCACGCTGGAGGATATTGCTTAATTCCCACTGCTGCTCTCTCCATGTGAGCCGCAACAAAATGGCGCTGGCCAGCCTCATGGAAGGGATCACAGCAAGCCCTCCTCTTCATCCACGGCAGGGCAACACAAACCAGGGAAGAGTGAGTCACAAAACCCCCTGCTTCTAGCCCTGAAGACCCCCTGCTGCTCTCACAACCTGAGGACACAACACCTCTCTCCCCCAGCACTGACCATGCTGACACAGGCCCTGCAAATCCCACGCTGACACAGATCATGGAGGCTATTCAGCACAGTCATCCCTCACCCCTCAGATAGACTCTATTAGATCTGTCCTTCCTGAAACAAGATGTGCATAATCTCTGCCATAGAGTGACCAGTGCAGAACGCATAGGAGATTTGGAGGATGATACCTGTCCTTTGCAGGCCTCTGTTAGAGAATTACGCTAAACCCAAGCGTTACCGCCGACAAGTTAACAGATATGGAGGACCGCCTGAGGCATAATAATCTGCGTTATTTGGCCTTTCCGGAGGGTTTGGAAGATACGGCCCCCAAGTCTTTCATGGAGCGGTGGTTAACATCTACTTTTGACACCTCCACCTTCTCTCCACTATTTGCCATAGAATGAGTGCATAGAGTTCCCCTGTGCCCTTCACCTATTGGGGCACCCCCACATGCTATGCTCATCAAACTGCTGCACTTCAGGGACAGGGAAGCGGTTCTCAGAGCCGCCAGCACAAAGGAGCGCATAGCCTTCAATGGCAACGGGATCACTATCTTTCCTGATTTCTCAGTGGCTGCGCAGAAACAGAGGGTTACTTTCCTGACCATTAAAAGGAGACTACAAGACCTCCAACTACCCTATGGTATGCTATACCCTGCATGACTGAGGGTCATCCATAAAGGAAAGGCCTACTTCTTCACAGATCTGACAGAAGCGGCCCACTGGGTGGATTCATTGGGTCCTCCTGATCAACGTCACCAGCAACGAAGATCTCCTTGCTGACCTTCGGTTATCCTTTTTCACAGCTCCCCCCCTCGCTTCTTTTCTCATCTGCACCACTCCGCAAGATTAGTCACAGAGAACGCTTGTTCATTCATGATTTTTCTGACACTTCTCATCCGAGTGATTGATGAACCATTACCTCATGTTGCCCTCCACTCACCAGACAAAGCTACTCCTGGATAGCTTTCACAGTAATCTCCTTGATGATGTCCTACTAAGATAACCGACATATCTCTGTAGGGCCCGTGTCACCTACCATAACTCACTTTGCGGCTACTGATGGAGCCTAACTGTTGTGAACTCTATCGCCACCCACCACATCCCCCATGTTTTACGGTTTTGTTTCTGGGATCAAAGCCCCCAAGTGTTAGGTGTGGGGGCCGGGAGGGTTAGGGCTGTTCTACCCATTTCCATTGTTTTTGGGACATGCTCCTCCCTTTTCTATTTTTATCTTTATTTTTTGTGTCTTTTTTCCCCCATGGTTTTTGGCAGGATCAATCATCATGGTATGCAGTCTACAGCTGTAAGAGAAATACTATACCTTCTTATCTATGTATTGTTATCAGCGACTCATGCTACATTGGGGTTGCAGGTTTATAAAACCTGGTTAACTTCACTACAATACAGAAAATATTCTTCTTTATGCTATACATTGCATGGTTATGTCTAAACTATGTATAATTTCATAGAATGTTAGGGGCTTAACTCCAAGGTTAAACGCTCACTGATGTTTGAGTACCTGGCCCAACAGAATCCGCATGTGATCTTTTTCCAGGAAACACATCTACTTGGCTCCAGAGTAATAGTGCTAAAGAGGGTAAAAATAGCCTACGCCTTACATTCCACATACTCACGGGGCACATCTATTCCCATAGCTCAATCAGCTCCTGTTACTATTAAGCATATTAAGCTAGATCCTGGTAGCTGCTAGGTAATTGTGGTGTTAGAACTCCTTGGTAAACCATACACAGTGACTAGCCTATATACCTCACCACCCTTTACTAAACAATTCTTTGATCGTGTACGCACTTCCATCCTGGAAATTGCAGAAGGTCCTTTATTGATAGCCGGAGATTATAAGGGCCTTGACAACTCTCTTGACAGATTTTGATGCTCTACTGTACCCCCCACTCCCTAAGGCAATTATCTTCCGTCCTGGAAGACTTCCCAGAAACACCATTACCGGTAAGTGTAACTGGTTATTTTCTCAAGTCGTCTTCCAGGACGGCACCCTGAGAGAAGAGCAAGTAGCTCAGACCTACCTTAGGGCGGGATAACAGCCTGCAGGACATTTCTGCCGAAAGCCAGATCCTGAGGTGACAGAAGTTCCACTGTGTAATGTCTCAGGAACGTGTTCTGACTTGACCACATTGCTGCTCTGCAGATCTGATCTACCGATGCTCCAGCCCTTTCTGCCCAAGAGGTTGCCAGAGACCATGTAGAATGTGCTTTGAGATTAGCTGGGACTGTTCTACCTGCTTGTTCATAAGCTATAGAAATGGCTTGTCTAATCCATCTAGCAATACGGTAGTTGTTTCTGAAGCCTGCTCACCCCTCCTTGTGCCACAAAAACTGACCAACAGATGATGAGATCTTCTGAACTCCTTTACCCTGTCTAAGTAAAGCAGCAGACACCTAACATCTAGCGAATGAAAGGCTCTTTCCTTCTCGTTCTGTGGATTGACACAGAAGGATGGGAGGACAATTTCCTGTGACCTATGGAACCGTGAGGCCACCTTAGGAAGGTACAGGGGATCCTGCCTAAGGATGGCTCTGTCCTCCAATAGACGAAAAAATGGCTTTTTCATAGATTGAGCATGCAAATCGCCCACCCTCCTGGCTGTTGTAATGGCCAGAAGGAAGGCGCTCTTAAGAGAAAGCAGTTTAACTGAACACTGAACCAACGGCTCAAAAGGAGCCCTGGTTAGGGCCTCTAAGACTAGAGATAAGTCCCAAGGCGGAAATTTATTCATTTGGACCGGAGACAACCTCTCTAGCCGTCAAAAATCTTTTGACCAATGGGTCCAGAGCCAGTCTTCTGTCCAAAAAGCTAGACAGAGCTGCCACCTGGATCTTAAGGGTCTTGGTTGCCAAACCTCGATCCACTCCCTCCTGTAGGAAGTCTAGGATCGTAGGAATGTCCTGCTGAAAAGTCCTTCTTGTTTCACACAAACGAGAGAAGACCCCCCAGACCCTAGCATAAATACGTCTGGTAACCGGCTTTCTGCTCAGCAAAAGGGTCCCTATTACTCTCCCAGAGCACTCCTTCCTGCGCAGGCTCTCCCTCTCAAGCGCCAAACCGTCAATTTGAAAAATCCTAGGTTCGGGTGGCAGAGTGGACCCTGAAACAGAAGATCCCGACGGTTTGGATGGTGCAGCGGGGAGGTCACCGACCAGTTTCCCAGAGTGGGAAACCAGGTCCTCTTGGGCCAACAGGTAGCAATCAGGATCAAACTGCCCCTGGACCAACTCAGTTTCTGAATAATTCTTGGGATGAGTGCTAAGGGGGAAAAGCATAAGCCAGGCTGAAATCCCACTCTTGTGCTAATGCGTCCACCCCCTCAGACCCCTCCTCTCTGGACAGGGAAAAGAACCTTCTGACCCTCCTGTTCGCCCTGTGGGCGAAGAGGTCTATCTCTGGAGTGCCCAACCTCTGACACACAAGAGAGAACACCTTGGGATTTAACACCCATTCTCCCCAGTGAACAGTCTGACGACTGAGGAAATCCGCTTGTACATTGAAAATCCCCCTTAAATGTACCGCTGAAATTGAGGGAACCCTCTGTACTGCCCATTCCAAGATTTTCTGTGTCAAACTCATTAGAGAGCGCGACCAGGTACCCCCCTGACGATTCAGGAAGGCCACCATCGTAGAGGATCTGTACTTCTCTCCCCCTGATCCTGTCCTTGAACGCTCTCAGAGCCTCTTTGACTGCCTGAAATAGGAGGAGGCGGCTCTTTGGAGCCTGTCCCAAACACCCTGAGCCTGTAGCCCTTCTAGATGGGCCCCCTAACCCCAGGAGCTCGCGTCGGTTATCACCCTGACAGGCTGAAGCTGGGTCCAAAGGTGACCCACCCCCAACCACTGAGGGTTGAGTCACCAAAGAAGGGACATCTTTACATTTCCAGGAATGGAAACCCAAACGTCCAAGGACTCCCTTTTTCCATCCCATGAGGAGAGAAGGAAATTTTAAAAAGGGACCTGGAGTGGAACTGGGCCCAAGGTACTGCTGGAATATAGGACATCATGAGTCCCAGAGTTCTCCTGATCAACCTTTGGGAGGCTTCCCTCCGATCTATGATTGAGGATACCATGCAAATCAGTGCTTCCACCTTCTCCTGGGAAAGAATCAGCTCCTGTGCTACTGAATCCACCAGAAGGCATAGGTAGAGCTTGGTCTGAGATGGAGTCAGTGAAGATTTCTCGTGACTGATCAACCATCCCAGGGACTCCAAGGTGCCTACCACCTTGTCTAGATCCAGGAGCAGAGAATTCCTGGAAAGGTTGTAGACCAACAGGTCACCTAAAATAGGGGATCAGAGTGATTCCCTGAAGGTGCAAGTAGGAGACGACCTCTGCTAGAATCTTTGTAACGACTCTCGGGCTGGCTGCCAGCCAGTCCGAAGGGCAGGGCCCGAAACTGCCAGTGCTGTGTGCCCTGATCTGTGTGTATTGTAAGACGAAGGAATACCTGATGCTCCGGAAAAATGGGAACATGCAGATATGCATCCTTTAGGTCTATGGCGACCATAAAGACCTCCTTCAACAGATGCTTCCTGACCGTGTACACCGACGCCATACGAAACTTCATGTATTGTAGGAAGGTGTTTAGTTTTCTCAGATTTATAACCAAACGGTATTTCCCGGAGGGTTTTGGAACCATGAAGACATGGGTTTAAAACCCCCATCCTCATTGATTTGTCAGTACTGGGAGGATGACCTCCTGGTCTGCTGTCTGAAATTCTCTAAGAGTCCCATAGCTTTTTGTCTGTCCCTGGGTAAATAGGTTAGAAGGATTGGGGAGGTCTGGAAACAGTCCACTGAATGATAAGAGGACTCAGAGACCTGTTCCCACTGTGTGACAAAGTGTGAGGGCCTCCCCCCTACCCTGGTGCTGGCATCACTTTGAATCCTTGTCTGCAGACTTTGGGCCTGAGAAAAGGAGACCTCGTTTCTACTTGCCCCTGCCCATGCCCCATTTCTTGCCTTCTTTGCGATTTTTAAAACTGTTGTTGATCTGGGGGCCTCGAAAACAAATTTCCCTTTATTCTTTTTCGGTTTTACAGGAAACTTCTTTCCCTTTTCAGTGGATCTGGAAAGGGTCTGGTCCAAACCTGTACAAAACAGGAGGGACTCTTCAAATGGTAGACCACACAACCTTGTTCTGGATGTGTGGTCCCCATCCCAGGTCTTAACCCATACGGTCCTTCTAGCCGAATTAAGGAGGGCTGTTGCCTTTGCGGACGTACGCACAGTCTCAACTACAGCATTCGCAAGATAGGCAACCACCTTCCCAATCACTTCCAAGGAATCCAAAAGTTGTTTGGACTTGGAAGTTTGCGTTATATAGTCCATCAACTCATTTACCCATATATCCGTATATCTGGCTACACAGGCTGACGCCAGTGCTAGGCTCATAGCCGCAGCATTGGCCTCCCAGGCTCAGCGCAAAAGGGACTCGGACCGGCGGTCCATCTGGTCCCGTATATTGCCTGCATCCTCAAAAGAGAGGTCCGATTGTTTGGACACCTGAGCCAAGGACGCGTCAAGCCTGGGTAATTTAAAAAAGTCTCCTCTTCCTCTTCTTTGAAGGGGCACCTGAGTTTCCAGGTTTTAAATTTTAGAAGTTTTTTTCTCTGGTTCCTTCCACTCCCTCAGAATAATCTCCTTGAGGGACTGGTGGATAGGCAAGACTTTGGACTGAGGCCTGATCAGACCTCGATACATCCTATTCTGGGCGGAAATGTGTGCTTTGGGTTCCTGAATTTCCTCCGAAGCCTATATTGCCCCCAGGAGACCCTCCATATCTGCTGAAAAGATGTCTGCCTGGTCTGTTCCTCTTCCTCCTCTTGGCTATTTTCTACACTTTCCACCTCCTCAGGGAGGCTCCGAGTGGAGTCATCAACCTCCTCTGCCTCATCCTCAGAATCCTGAAAGGACGGGAGCCTCTGGGGCTCAGTGCGTGAATATCTACCACCCCTAAGTGTAGAAGCACTCGCCTGAGAGGATGAGCCCTCTCTGCTACAATGGGGCTCTTCCTGCCTAGTATTTCCCGCACTGTGGGCTCCCCCTGCAGTGCCCTCTGGATGCTGTGCCATTTTCCAGTTGTCCCGGAACCGGAAGTGCCTCGCTCTAGCATGGCGCGCCGTAACCACACTTCCGGTGCCTAGGAGGAAGAAATCCTCCGCAAAATGGCGCCGAAAGAACTTCCACTGTTCCCAGGGTCCTTCAGTTCTCATGGGGGTTCTTCTTCTGCCCCCCCTGAGAAATAGGGAAAACCCCTCAGGACCCTACCAGACCCAGAGGCTTCCCAAGCCTGTGGTCTGGCTCCCAGGGGGAGACTACCAGCCCTCGGCCTTAGGTCTATAAGAAAAAAAAAACAAACTATTTCGCTGAGATGGAAACACAATCAAAAACTGAGGAGCACAGGGAGGGGCAGGGTTTTTAACCTCTATCTTAACTGTTTCACGTCAGGTGGGACCAGTCATCTCTCAGGGTGCTGTCCTGGAAGATGACTTGAGAAAAACAGGATTTGTAAGTAGGCATCCTTGAGGTCTTCTGATGCCAAGAAGTCCATTTGATGAAGTTATTTACGGACTACATCCTGAATCTTTGTACCTTCAGGAACTTGAGACTTTGAGGCCGATTTTGTTTAGGTTCAGAATAGACCCATGTCTCGGTTTCTCTTGGGAATTGTGAGCAGGTTGAACAGAAGCCATGAGACCTCTCCTCTGCGGTCACAGGTGTAACAACCTCTTGGGATAGCAGTCTTTTTATAGAATTTAATTGACGACAGCGCTGCACCCCACGTGGGGTTTTTGTTTAGTTTTCAGAGTGCTCCGGCATTTTGTAGCAGCAGCTGAGTCCACTTTATTATGAAATTATTTCATAGTGCAGGTGCGCATTTAAGTTTTACACAATCCCTCAGCTTCCACAGCCAATTCATTAAAGCCCGCAACTGATAAACAAGATGGTAAGCTGGTTCTGCAGACAGATCTGGACAATCCAGGAGGGCCCACAGAAGGTCTGCTAGAATACTGAAGATGTCTAAACAACATGTCCTCGTGGGCCAGTTTGGTGGAATAAGAATCAGCAGAATTGCCCAATTCAATCCTGCATAGAAGACAAGGTATGGGCCTTAAGCTGGCTACACATTATACAATTTTCTTGTACAATTTTCCTTTAGATTTACCAAAACCATATAAATATGAGGTCAAACCTAAACACTTTCAAATTGTATGCATGTATGAAGGCCCTTGCACTACATAGTAAATTTAAAGGAAATTGAACAAGAAAATTGTATGTGTAGCCAGCTTAAGAGGGGGAAAGGAATAGATCAAGATGAACTGATCCCATAGAATTACCAGCGTATCCACTACAAAGGCCCGAGGATCCCTGGCGAAAAACTTGTCCACCTGTTGAACATGTACACCCGGAGGTCCACGTTTAGAGTTCTTACCTCGAAGCGCAAAACTCCTTCAGTGAAGAGACCATTCTCTGGGATCCAGAGGTTGAGTAAGAATGGATGCCTGCCAGTTTTTCATGCCTGGAATGTGAACAACAGTCAGGGCTGGAATATGGTGTTCTGTCCAAGCCAAAATGTAGTCCACTACTCTGAGCTAAGTGACTTTCAGTGACCACCTAACGATTGATAAAGGCCACTGCTGCGACACTGCCTGACAGAATCCTGGTCAGGTGACTCTGCAGATGAAATGTCCAGGGCAGAAGGGACAACCGGATTGTCCTGAGATCCAGGACAGGGATCAGAAGCTGAGCTTCCTCCAATGACCCACAAAGTTCCCTGCACAAGAGGGCATCTAGGATTTCTGCCCATCTGGACAGGTTGACATCCTTTGCGAGTACTTTCTAGATCATCGGAAGAAAGGCTTATGGGGCGATATCATGACTGGGTCTGTTTGTCCCATGCTGACAGAATGTAGAATTGCAACATCCCAGAGTAAAGCTGGGCATACGGTACTGCTTTGAAGGAGGCCACCAAAACCCCCACACATTTATGCTAAAGCTCATGGTTGGGTGGCAGGTAGGCAGGAGCTAGTCCAGAAGGAGAGGAAGACTTTGGACAGGGTCATTCCAGATACTTCAAGCAAGTCTGATACTGTGCTGACTTCTGGAGATTTAGGAACCAACTGAATCTCTGCAGGGTCTGCGCTGTCCATTGGACATTGGCTGACAATGGGGATGCCCTGAAATTGGTGCAGAGCTAGGACAGTTACTAACCCCTTGAAGAACACTCAAGGTTTACATCAGGAGACTCATCCTGGATATTTGGTGGAATGTATCCAATAAAGGCTTTGCCCCCTTAATGACCAGGGCATTTTTTGCTATTCAGCACTGCGCTACTTTAACTGGCAATTGCGCGGTCATGCAATACTGTACAAAATTACATTTTTTATCTTTTTTTTCACACAAATAGAACTTTCTTTTGGTGGTATCTGATCACCACTGGGTTTTTTATTTTTTGCGATAAACTAAAAAAAAAAAAAAAAAAAAAAGACTGAAAATGTAAAAAATACCACCAATATTTTCTACTCGGTCATAAAACATCCAATAAAATCAAATTTTGTCATAAATTTAGGTCAACCTGTATCTTTGGTAAAAAAAAAAAAATCCCAATAAAGTTTATGTTAATTGGTTTGTGTGAAAGGTATATTGTCTACAAACATTTTTCTGCACTTAAAAAGCCAGGACAGTACAAACTACCCCTTTTTTTGACAAATTCAATTCTTTAGAAAATGAAGAAATTTGAATATAATATACACACACACACACATAGTGGGGATGGAAAGTATTCAGATCCCTTAAATTTTTCACTCTTTGTTATATTGCAGCCATTTGCTAAAATCATTTAAGTTCATTTTTTTCCCTCAATGTACACATAGCACCCCATATTGACACAAAAACACAGAATTGTTGACATTTTTGCAGATTTATTAAAACAGAAAAACTAGAATATCACATGTTCCTAAGTATTCAGACCCTTTGCCCAGTATTTAGTAGAAGCACCCTTTTGATCTAATACAGCCATGAGTATTTTTGGGAAAGATACAAGTTTTTCACACCTGGATTTGGGGATCCTCTGCCATTCCTCCTTGCAGATCCTCTCCAACGCTGTCAAGTTGGATGGTAAATGTTGGTGGACAGCCAGTTTTAGGTCACGGAGTTGTTGTGAAGCCACTCCTTCCTTATTTTAGCTGTGTGCTTAGGGTCATTGTCTTGTTGGAAGGTAAACCTTCGGCCCAGTCTGAGGTCCTGAGCACTCTGGAGAAGGTTTTCGCCCAGGATATCCCTGTGCTTGGCCGCATTCATCTTTCCCTCGATTGCAGCCAGTCGTCCTGTCCCTGCAGCTGAAAAACACCCCCACAGCATGATGCTGCCACCACCATGCTTCACTGTTGGGACTGTATTGGACAGGTGATGAGCAGTGCCTGGTTTTCTCCACACATACCTCTTAGAATTAAGGCCAAAAAGTTCTATCTTGGTCTCATCAGACCAGAGAATCTTATTTCTCACCATCTTGGAGTCCATCAGGTGTTTTTTTTAGCAAACTCCATGTGGGCTTTTATGTGTCTTGCACTGAGGAGAGGCTTCCGTCGGGCCACTCTGCCATAAAGCCCCAACTGGTGGAGGGCTGCAGTGATGGTTGACTTTCTACAACTTTCTCCCATCTCCATCTCTGGAGCTCAGCCACAGTGATTTTTGGGTTCTTTACCTCTCTCACCAAGGCTCTTCTCCCCCGATAGCTCAGTTTGGCCGGACGGCCAGCTCTAGGAAGGGTTCTGGTCGTCCCAAACGTCTTCCATTTAAGGATTATGGAGGCCACTGTGCTCTTTGGAACCTTAAGTGCAGCAGAAATGTTTTTGGAACCTTGGCCAGATCTGTGCCTTGCCACAATTCTGTCTCTGAGTTCTTCAGGCAGTTCCTTTGACCTCATGATTCTTATTTTCTCTGACATGCACTGTGAGCTATGACGTCTTATATAGACAGGTGTGTGGCTTTCCTAATCAAGTCCAATCAGTATAATCAAACACAGCTGGACTCGAAGGTGTAGAACCATCTCAAGGATGATCAGAAGAAATGGACAGCACCTGAGTTAAATATATGAGTGTCACAGCAAAGGGTCTGAATACTGATGTGATATTTCAGTTTTTCTTTTTTAATAAATCTGCAAAAATGTCAACAATTGTGTGCTTTTCTGTCAATATGGGGTGCTGTGTGTACATTAATGATAGAGATAGATATATATATATATATATAGATATATATATATACATACATACATACATACATACACACACATAAAATTTTTCATCTTTCTTTTGGTTTACATTCATGACAGCTGGCTACAGCTATGGTGCTGGGTGCTTGCGATTGGCACAGGTACCATGTTATAGCTGTGAGCCAAGCACAGCATAGTAGGAAACACAGTGGTTATTAATTTTTTTTTATTCATAACAGTTTTGTTGACATTGTGATCACCACATGCTCACTGGGTCTTGCATAAAGGGATTCGCAAATGGTCCTGCACATGTCAAGCCACAGCATATGTACTGTGGCTGGTCGGCAAGTGGATAGTCATTCTATATAGTAGTGAAGTGCTATCGGTGTTGAGAACTAATGGATCTGCTACAATTGATTCAAGATCCCAAATCAAGTTTTTGGATCAGATAGCTAAAGTCAGTTAATCACCACAGCAGGTTGCATAGCCAGACCTCACAGGCAGAACAAGGCCTTAACCTTAACCAAAGCTCTTAACCTTTTTTCCCACAGGGTTCTTGAAAACTGGGACATTCTCAACAAGGGCTGATGAGTTTTTGTTAAGGCAGGAAATGGCAGGGTCAATGACTGGGACTGACCATTACTTTGGGAAATCAATAGCATAGGACTATTTGGGAGGGATGAAAATGTTTCTGGATGAGGCTAGTCACCATACAACATAGGTTTTAAAACAAATGTACTTAGAAGATTTTTTGCAGGCCGAGTTAGATTAGCCGACCCTAGGCTGGGACGACATAAGCTACTCTAATGCAAGACACATACACACTGAGTCAATTCTTCAGCTTGGGGCAGAATTTGGCAAATTGGGTCTCCCTGATACTGAATTCTCCAAGTGGGGCAGGGTACCAGTCTTGGCAGGGCAAGAGGTAGAGGAGTAGTCAGTCTCTGAAACATGGGGCAAAGGAAACAGAGTGTGTACAGAGTGCAGGGTTTAGGGGTGCGCTATGCACACTGTGCATAGCGCACCCCTAAACCCTGCACTCTGTACCCAGCACACCCTTGAACTCTGTACGTAACGCACTCCTGAACCCTGCACTCTAAGCATAGCGCACACCTGAGTTCCGCACTCTGTACATAATGTACTCTTGAACCCAGTACTTTTTACAAATTGTACCCCAGATACAACCGGCCCGTTGAGGACAACCATACTGCTGATGTGGCCCACTATGAAATGGAGTTTGACACCCCTGCTTTACAGCATTGTTTGCCAGTGCCCAATCATCTGAAGGCAGCAACATATAACCCATGGTCTAAGACTGAGATCCAGTGTCTTGTAAAGTACAACGGAGAAAATAGATTTATAGTTTGTATTTTTAGTAATGAATGTCATGTTAACCCTGTTAGAAATGTAACCAACATCTTCTTACACTTAATTAGAATATTGTTTTACTCTTGTAGTGGTAATTAACATTAATGTTAACATTCTAGCCTTTGCTATATAAATGTTAAACTTGTTAAAACGAAAGGTTGTCTTAGGGCTCATTCACAATTGTGTGCTGTAAAAATTTAATGCATTGCGTTAAAATACAGTGCAGCGCATAATGCATTCTGCATGCGTTTCCCCCCTGGTCACCTGGGAAAAATGGATAGGACTCCAAAAACACATGTTTTTGGTGCGCTTTCCTTCACCATAATGGAAGGTGTGTTTTTCAAACAGGGCACTGCTGCATGTAGGACTTTTCAAAAGCACTGTGCACTTTAAAAAAAGATGAGTCGCACAAAACAGTTAGGTAAAATTTAAAGGTGACTATTTTTCATGTGCTTTTGATGTGCTGGGAGGGTGTGTTTTAGCAGGACAAAGTGCACAGGTGTGAACAAAGCCTTGTACTTGTTTTAAGCGAACCTCTAAAACAAACCTATAAGCATTTTTCTCTACCCTTTTCATCATTCTCAGGTGATATATATCAGGACACCAATTGAGAGGGGAAATCTTCCCAACAAGGACATACAGTAATAAAACCATTCCCCACTTTTTTCAAAATTTCAACTTAACATTTGCATGCGGTCTAGAGTAGGGATACTAGAGATACTAGTAGTAGGGGAAAAAAAAAAAAAAAAAAAGGAAGAGCGCTTAATCAATTTCCACAGCTTTGGAAAAGACACAGTATATTAAATCAAGGAGTTTATTCATTTCACATATGACTGAGGGAAAATGTGAAGGCTGGCAGCCTCACACCCCTGCACCCTAGAAAACACAGATTCTGCTCCTCGGTGTCAGGTCCCACATGTACACACAAAGTGCCCATTCCCTCCCTCATACATATTTTGCACATGATTTGCTCTTTTTTTCCAAAGAATTCATTATGCCCTATGCAGAATAGCGGGGTGCAGTAACCTTACTGCAACGTATCCAAGTCCTGTCATTCCTATACCAGTGACCTATGGGATTGATGCACAACAGGGTTGAGTGAATAGTGGAGAACCCAAAATGGAATAGGGACCTTGTCACCCAGATCCTGAAGTGCCTTATTGCACTGTAAGACTTTTCATATTGTCCCAGAACCGGTTTTGCGCTAGAGTGTGGTGAAAGGCCCCTTCCAGCAATATAGTTAATAATATTAATTTAAAAAAAAAAAAAAAGAGGAAAAAAAAAAAAAAAAAAAAGTGTCAAAGCCTCATTCATTTGTCCTCTCTGATCCTGCGTATATCCTGCCGCAATGGATCCTGGAACATACAAGTTGAATAAGCCACGGAGTCCAAAAATGGGATGGGAAAAAAAACAAAATAAAAAAAAACAGGCTACTGGTGACAAGGCGGAACAACGTCTCTATAAAGAGGGTTTGGCCCTGCATCTCTGTGGGTTGTTCATAATTCCCAATAGGGGGAGGGTCCTATCAAGGTCTGTCCAATTCATCACCGCTGGAGGAAGAGTTTGCTGGCATCATAGGGTCATCAAGCAGAGAGAAGTGTTGTTGTTGGGGCTCATAACCCGATAAATCATCACCAAAAGTAGGTCCTTGAATTCTGCTTGCAGAAGTTGCGTGCAAAGGGTGGTAACGAGGTATTGTCAGGCCAGCAAGTCCAGACTGATGCAGCATTCCCTCTCCTGCAGCTCCATACATGGCCCGCAGAGTATTTGCACTGGGTTCTGGTTTAGGGTCCCGGGAGAAGGAATGAGAAGTGTCACCAGCACCATGCCGTGCTGATGGTAAAATTAGCTTGGAGGGAGGACGTTTCTTTCTCTTCTTAGCTGCTGTGGGAAGGTGTGGAGCATCAAATGTATTCTCTGTGAGTGAAGACTAAAGAGTGGGGGGAAATAAATAAAAACTTGATTAAAATGTCAGTGGAAACCTACAACCTTCAAATATCTTAGACACCAATATTATGAAGTTAAAAAACATAACAACTATACTCTATGAAAGGACAGAAAGCAGAGAAACCACTAAACATTAGCAAAAGAATCAGGGGCTTGTGTTGTAAAATCTTTAATATATATGGCCAAATTGTACTATTATTATTATTATAGAACAACCAAAATGCTTACCTTTTTCCCATTGTGATGGTGGGAAGTCTGCATAGTGCCTAAAATACCATGTGCTACTGAAGAGGATTTGGATTTTTTACTCTTGTGTTTCTTGCGTTTCCTCCGGTCCTCCATGTACTGTGGATAGTTAACACATAAGCACAACATATTTTTGAGAGACAATCCAAATTTGGCCTTAGAGGTTTCTAGTTACACTTCTAGTAAATCTAGACAAAGTTTATCAAAAGCCATATAGGGTTTTAAACAGCAAATCATCTTTTACAATATTTTTGAGGATTTAGTACCCACAATACACATACTAATGCCTTTGTCACTATCAGAAAGTTCACAAAGCCAGAATGATCAAAATTACTTTATACAGTACACCTTTGGCAGCATCCTGTCCTGTTTGACTTTTTCACGTTCCGATATCAAATTCTGTGGCCAAACCAAAATGTTGCCATTCTGGTATTCATTTAACTGCTTTTCATATTAGGATCCCCCCCCACCCCCCCAATTTTTTTTTTTTTTGCATGTACAGGGCCTTAATTTAGTCAGTTTTAAAAAATACCCTGCACGTATTTTTTTATTTTTTTTTATTACACAGAGAAAACAATACTAAATATGTAGTTCTAGTTTTTTTTAATATGCCAATAGTTTTGTATAACGATTACTATTCCAAATAAAAATATCTTCTATTTATCCTGAACACAGGGACCCCAAATATTTGTAGCTGTTGATACATACATTAGTGTATTGACTGTATGGTCAACATACATGTATTTTTAGTAGATATTTTCTAGTAAAATGGCTGTAATTCCTTGATGAATAAAATATCTCTAAGAACCAGGGTTTTTTTTCTTGCAGTCCACTAAGGGACACAATGTCATACTGTCGGGTTATGCTGCTGCGTACAGCAGGATTGGAGACTGGCATATAAAAATTCTAAAAGCAAGCCCGTGATAACCCCTCCTACTCCCAGTATGCTTCAGTTGACCACAGTACCAAGAGCATGGTAATTACAAAAATCCTAATTACTTTCACTTTCATTGAGAGACACAGAAAGACGTATACTGTCGCTGTGTACTGACGTTCCTAAGCAATTCATCTGAGGGGTGGACAACAGTAAACAAATGCTAACAGGCCCAACGTGAACAAAACTGGGAACTGTGTGCAGAGCAAGAGCATCCCGAGGACCAACACCCAAAGCTGGTCCTAGATGAGGCAAAACCCCCCACCTGGTAGGAATGGGTCAAAATCAGGTGATAGTACAGGTAATAAAGCATGACGTTGAAAACCAAGAAAATACTCCCAACTAGTGAGGAACGACACAACATGGGAGAGAAAACTGAGTTCTAAATACCAATATGGAAACTGGACTACTTGATCCAAGCAGATAGTGTAGAACACACAAATTCCCTACAGGGAAGGACTCGCATCCGAAAGTGTTGTCACTGTGGAGAAATAACTTTTCTCCATAAAGACTGAGCAGAGGAAACTGAGAACAAAAACGTCCTAGTAAGGGGAGCCCAGATATGCCCTGGCTTAGAGAAGACTAAGCTTCAACTCACCTGATCCCATAAGGTCCAAGAGAGAAAAAGAGCTAATGTCTGTAAGGGCTGCCAGGGCAGATGTCCATTTCACCAAACAAGGACTACACAGGAAAAACCCTGAGGATGACATGGTCAAAAGTATGTACAACTTAAACCCCCCTGTCTATAAGAACAAGGCCCTCTGGGGTAAATCAGGACCTTGGTTGAATGCAAAACAAGAAAAATCACCAGAAGAGCATTCAAGGGGTGGAGGTTTAGATAAAGCAAGATCCAGCTGAAACTTGGAGGCATTTGGACCTTCAGAAAGACAGTGTCAACTGGAGACCATGGCGACGGTTTTCTCCACAGGTCTTTGCCTTGGTGTTACACAATAGGGATGTAATAAGAATTGGTGAGACCAAACACTGCAGCCAACACAGATTCCAGGGATGAGACTGAGTTTGAACTTGGGTAGGGCAGTGATTGGCAAGTATTCATCTTAGCAAAAGCGCAGGTCAGAGGGTCCAGGAGGACAGGGATGTTGGGGTCTCATGAATACCATGTATCATGGCCTTTCATGTCCCAAGGGACAATTTCTCTGGGGGAGAGGACAGTGGCCAGATTGGGATACAGGTTCTGAAAATGAAGAACTAGAACAAGGGTCCCTAGGCCCAGAAGACGCCAAGGAAGCAAAGGCAGGTTGACCAATTTGTGCGATGACACAGGAAGGCAAATTATAATGTGCTGAACAGAGCTCAGAAAGAGTGCTTTCTTCACCTGAATGCGTGAAGGGGAAATGACCCAAGAGCTTACAAGGAATTAAAAAAAAAAAAAAAAAAATGTACACCCCCACCCCACCCACTTAGAAAAGTCAAGGAGCACCATCATGCTGAAGACCTCCCTAAGGGTGCTCAATCTTGCAGTTGGGCAGGGACCAAGTCATGCCCACTCAAAGGAATGGGTAAAAATGAGGAAAGAGTTAGCCAACCTTTCATTAGACTTCTTACACTGTGGCAGGTGAACACTGTCCTCCAGTGATATCCTTGATAATGCATTAGGAATATTTCCCTTTTGGAGGACCACAGCTTGCTCATGCATGGTCTCTAGATATCCTGGTGTAATCCACCTTCTGACTCCCGCAAATACATGCGTGTGAAATATAAGGAAGAGAACCCCTAGTGCTATACTGCTTATAAAATGTATTAAATGTAAAAGTAAAACTGGTATGAAGGCAAAACACAATTCCTAATAAACACGGCAGCAGCAATTGTAGATCAGTCAGTGCGTGCGGACATCACAACGCTAGCTCTGCCCGACGAGTTTCCCCATAGAAGGCGTAATAATCAGGGATTGGAGGCACCAATCTCCAGCCAAATGTGTTGGGCGAAGCTAGCGGTGCGACGTCAGCACGAACAGACCATTCTACAAATCGCTGCAGCCGTGTTTATTGGGAATTGTGTTTGCCTTTAAACCAGTTTTACCCTAAGTGCAATACCTTTTAAATTAATACATTTTATAAGCAGTATAGCGTGGAATTCTCTTCCTCATTTTTGATACGCATGTATTTGTGGTCAGAAGTCAGGAGTCAGAAGGTGGATTCCACCAGGATATCTATAGACTGTGCAGGAGCAAGCTGTGCTTCTCCAAAAAAAGAAAAAATTCCCAATGCGCTTTTTTTTTTTCATCTCCTTTGTGGGATGTTATGGTCTGGTAAGCAGCCTGTTAGCCCTTATGAGCCTAGGGGTGACACTGAAGCACTTAATTTAAAGTTGTTTTTAGCACAACAGCACCTTTTTTGCAAGTGGAGGGACTTGTTTTATGCATGAATTTTTGAGTATTCAATGTGGGTCATTAATTTTGTGTTGCATTTTTGTGTTATTTTTTTGCATTATATTTGCACTTTATTATATGAATTTTTCACAATACTTTGCATTTTTAATACTTGTATTTTTACATGCTAGTGGTTATTTGATATGGCAGGATATCAATGATCTATATGTGATTTTTACATTCACAATATACAGGTTTGACATAGCACACTTCTATATATTTTTTTTACAGAATTTGTATGGATAAGTATTCAGCTACTTTTTAGTGCAGCTGTCTCACTTTAAATTCAAAGCGTGAGTTCCAATCATTTTTAAAATATCCCTGATGAGAATGTCAAGGGTCGTCGTCCTTTGATGCTCAAACTGGTTAAGCACTCCTTGGACACAGTGTCTTTCTGCATCCCAGCTAACCAGAGAGGTTTGCGCATTTGTAAAGACAACAGACCCATAGAACTCATACAAGAGACAAGCCTAGATGCCTCCAGCAAGCCATCACAGCTGAAGCGTAGCGCTTCGGACAGCTCATCCTCAGGGTTGGAGGCAAGGCCTTCAACCCTGAGGATGAGTACTTACAGAAACCCAGACAGGCGGTGAGGGTCAGTGGCTGGAAGTGGAGAGTCACTGCATCACTGTAGATGGGCAGGAGGAATGGACTGGTGGTCAGAGTTTCAAGTGACCAATTGCAAAGCAGGAGAAGCAGCAGCAGCTGGGAAATGCTTCCTCAATGCCGCATGGCAGGAGGGAACACAGGGTGAGTGCACGTGACACTCCACCCAGTGAATACCATCATCAGTTCTCAATCCTTCGGTGTTAACATCTACTGTGGTAAAGCCTACAGAAAGCAACAAATTTGAAGGGGCTCAGCAGTCCAAATAATGGGGTAGCTCTTGGTGCTCAGCCAACTGGTCTACCTGGCTGGCCGTTGCAGTGTACAGGATTACAGGATGCGGGGGGGGGGGGGGGGGCTTCCGCGTGTGATGCAAATCGCTGTCATCGAGAGGGGTGGAACCAACGCCCAGTCTCAGAAAAGGAAGAAGCGCTCAAGATGTGACAAATCGGGTCAGATGAGTGGCCTGCAGCAGGATAAACTTCCACACTCCAGGTCACCTTCACCTGTACCTAACTGTTGTCGCTCGATTGTGAGCCAGGTGTCGCGGCACAGAAAAGCGTCCAAGGAAGAGCAAATCAGGACATAAGCTTAGGCAAAGATCCTCATCCTCTTCTAGAGAGCTTCCTGCTTAAAGAAGGCCACACGGGACAATGTGGCAGATGCTCGTCAAGTAAAATCTTATATATTACAGCAGTGGTCAGGGAAGGAAAAAAAAGTGTCTAAGAAATCAGCTCGTCCTGCTCCATCAGCGTCAGAAGATTCAGAGCTGGGAGCATCGGGCCGCTTCAATTCAAATGAGGAGGAAGACTCTGGCTCTTCAGAGTCAGCTCGTGAACCAGAGACTCATGCCTTTGACTTTTCCTTAACTCTTTCCTTAGTTGAGACAGTGAAGCCCGATAAGAGCTTAAATGTCCACAACAGAGTCTCAAAATAATATCCTTTTCGCACCAAAGATGCTGAGCTATCTGATACTATACCGAAGGTGGACGCCTCGCTGCCAAGACTGGCTCGTCATATAACACTACCTATGGATGATTTGGTTCCTTCCGAGACCCGATGGATCGTAGGATAGATAGACTTGAAGAAAATGTATTCTGTGGCGGGAGCAGCCTGCAGGCCAGCTATTGCGCTCACTTCGGTGGCGGCAGCTTTAAGAGTGTAGATAGCGGAGTTAGAGGCCGGATCTTCGAGAGAGGTGGTGGAAGCTGGTGTTTCTTCTCCCTTACAGTCCATTAGAACCGCTGTGGATTTTCTGGCAGAGGCAGCTGTAGAACAAGTCAGGATGACAGCGACGACTAAAGGAATGTCTCATTCAGCGACGGCTTGTCGAGCATTATGGTTAAAAAATTGGTCTGCCGACAATGCTTCCATAGATAGCCTTTTCTTGGTGCCCTTCGACAGAAAACTATTGCTTGGCAAGGCATTGGAATCAGCAATTCAGCGGGTCTCTGGCGGCAAATCAGGTCTGATCCCCCAGGAGAGAAGAAAGCCGAGTCAGTCCTTTTGCCCTTCCAAAAGGTCCAAAGACAGGCTCAGTGAAGCCACTGCATATCGGCCAGGTAGGCCACTCTTCAAACAATGAAAAACTGCTCCATCTTTCCCGAAGGCAGGCAAGCCTGAGGCCAACCAGAAAGCGAAAACCCCAGACAAGCTGTTCTGAAGGTCTCTCCGCCCAGGCCCCTCAGATGGAAGCGAGACTGTCTCATTTCAGAAGGGTCTGGGTGGATGAGGTACAAGACGCCTGGATCCTAGACAAAGTTCAAAACAGGGTATCGGTTGGAGTTCAAAAGCGGACCACCTCAATCTTTTTTCGTGGATACTCGGGTTCCAGTTTGTCCAAAGAAGAGGCAAAGTTTATTGACATACGTACAGGAATTGTTGACAGCACCGGCAATTCTGCCAGTTTCAAGACACGAATGGGGCAAAGGCATGTATTCCCCTTTGTTCTTGGTCACGAAAGCCTTAGGAGTCTACAGGCCCTAAATCCCTTTATGAAGGTTCCATTGTTCAGAATGAAGTCTCTGCAAACTATCATTTCAGTAGTCAAAAAAGGCAACTGGATGGCCTCGGTCAATTTGCAAGATGCCTATCTACACGTGCCCATAGATGCAGCTCACCAGCGCTTTCTTCGCTTTGCAATAGAAGGGTTGCATTTTCAGTTTCGATGTCTGCCATTCGGACTATGCACAGCGCCCAGAACGTTTTCAAAGGTTTTGTCAGTCGTCATTGCGGTCTTGAGAGTAAAAAGGCATACAGATATTCCACTATCTGGACAACGTTCTTCTGCCAACTCCGTCGAGGCCTCTCCTTCGAGAATATGTGTTGGATAACCTGCGAGACACTCAGCCGGAAGAGTCAGATGCAGCCGACACAGATTTTGGAATCTCTAGGAGTCCAATGAGATACGATCCAGGGGTCGTGCATTTCTTCCCCACAGAAAGATTCAGGAAATTCGAAGCAAGACGAAAGTTGTGATGTCCAAATCAGTTCTGATAGCAAGGGAATGTATGCAGTACTTGGGGCTACTGCCCTCCACGATCCCGGTAGTACCCTGGGCCAGATGCGGAGAAGGAGGTTTCAATACAGTTTCCTCCACCAGTGGGATCGCCACTCGTTCATTCAGAAGATCCGTTTGCCAGTTCCAATAAGACTCTCAGGCCTGGTGGAAAGTTCCCCAAAATCTCCCGCGGAGTATCACTCGAAGCTCCGGAACCGGTAGTCCTGACAACAGGTGCCAGCCTTTTAGGCTGGGGGACTCACTGTTTGGCAAGCATGTTAAAGGTCGGTGGAAGGCAGTCCCAGCGGAAAATTCAAATCTTCTGGAGAGGCCGATCGGCACGCTCTGCTAGCGTTCCAGCCAATGTTACAAGACCAAGCAGTCAAGGTTCTCTCAGATAACAGAACCACAGTGGTTTACGTGACCAGGCAGGAGGGCACCAGGCATCTGACACTTCTCAGGGTGGCTTGCCAGATCTTCCTGTGGGCAGAGAACGTCTGTTCTCTTACAGCTGCATATCTGCCAGGGACCGAGAGAATGTGTTAGCAGATCACCTAAGTCGCACATTCATAGATCAAAACGAATGGAGCCTCAATCCCAAGTATCTAAAGGAAATTCAGAGTCTGGGGAATGTCAGTCATAGATCTGATGGCAACGGAGAGGAATTTCCAGCTCCCCCACTAATTCTCCCGATTTTGGCATCCGCAAGCCCTGGGCCAAGATGCTCTCTCCAAACCATGGAACTTTCCTCTAGGCTATGTATTTTCTCCACTCCCATTGATTCGCAAAAGCTTGTTGAAAATCCGTCAGAAGGTAGCGGCAATAGCGGTGCTACCCTTCTGGCCCAGGAGGCCATGGTTTTCGTTGACATGGAGGATGAAACTGTGCCACCCAATTCCAATACCTCCTTGTCAAGATCTTCTACAGCAGGACGGGCTCCATCATCCATGCCCAGAGAAACTAAAATTAAAGGCGTGGAGATTGAAAGAAGATCGTTAAAGCATTTGGATCTGTCGGATCGAGTAAGGAGTACCTTGTTGCAGGCTCGCAAGAAAACGACTAATGCTACCTATCACAGGATTTGGAAGGCTTTTGTACAGTTCTCCACGAAGAGGAATTGGGATTCGATCTCTCGTTCGGTTTCTCATATATTAGCATTCCTCCAGGGTTGTCTGGATAAGGGCTTGGCCTAAAATTCTTTGAAGGTCCAGGTTTCTGCCCTCTCAGCTATGTCTAAGAGAAAGTGGACTTTGGATCCTCTAGTGATGCGTTTTTTTGAAGGCAGCAATCAAGGTATGACCTCCAGTAAAATCTTTTTTCCCCAAATGGGACTTACCTTTGGTATTGAGAGCCTTGTTAGCCCCCTCCATTTGATCCAGTTTCGTCATGTTCTCGGTTTCATCTGACGTTAAGGACTATTTTCTTGACCACAATTGCTTCGGCAAGGAGGGTGTCCAAGTTGTGTGCTTTCTCAGTCAAAGAACCGTACTGCCTAGTTTTTCCAAGACCGAGTGGTACTCAGGCCTGTGCTGAGTTTTCTTCCAAAGGTGGCAACTTCTTTTCATATAAATTGGGAGTCAATTCTTCCAGCATTTCTGGAAGGAAGATCAGAAGATGAATGGTCAAGATTGGATCTGGTTCATTCTTTATCAGTCTACCTGGATTGAACTAAAGAGTTCTGAAAGCAAGATCAACTTTTTGCCTTTCCCAGTGGTCCAAAAAGGGCATGGCAATTCCTCCAAGAGTTGGAGTCAAGACTATCCAGATGGCATACAAAGTCCAGGGTTTTCCACCACCCTCGGAGGTCAAAGCGCATTCTACTAGAGGCACGACAGCGTCCTGGGCGACATATGCTAAGGTTTCGGTAGAGGTAATTTGCAGAGCAGCAAGCTGGAACGCTCCGAATACTTTTATCCGACGCTACAGGGTGAATGTGGCTCTTCTGTGGGCGATCTACTGTTTTTTTATGGCGACTGTCATCCATTAAAATGTTTTGCAGCATTAAGTTTGTCTGGTTGTTTGTGGCTAAATGAATCTCTTGCCCTCCCTTTTTTTAATAGATTTGCTTGCTACGTCCCATGATAGGCTGACATGAGGAGGTCCAGGAATAAGGAAAATGGTTTTCTTACTTGCTGTAATTTTCCTTTCCTGGATCCTCCTCATGTCTGCCGGGGACTCCCACCTCAAGTCCATTGTGAGGTGGGTATTTTTGAACACTGAGGCAGACAGCCGCCCTTTATGGGCTAGGAGAGAGGTTGTCCTGGAGGGGTCAGAACTGACCTATGGTAGGCTGACATGAGGATCCAGGAAAGGAAAATTAAAAACCATTTTTCTTAGTATTTTCTTTTAAAATAACATTTTTTTTTTCTTTTATTAACAGGGTCTTTTTTTTATTGACTGCCTGTCATACTGATCTCCTCTCCTCAACTGTAGATAATGTGATGGAGGGGAGATATGATGCGTTTACAAATTTTCTCTGCTCTGTGATCAAAATAATTGGTTAAATCATGGCGATTATTTAATCTCACTTGCCAGGTTACCCATGGGCACTGTGCAGTATGCCTATGAGGATCAGAGTAATCTCTTGAGCAAGCTGCTGTGGAGATGGGATTTTATTGCTTTCTAGATGCAGGGAGGATAATTTATAGTGGAAGTCCACAAGCCTGTTAAAAAGGCATTCAGCGCTTTCTTTTACTTTAGGCTGCAGCATTATTCATTATAACGAAGACCGCTTGTTCGTCAGCCTAATTAAGAAGTACATGCACTAACCAGTTATTTTTTGTCCTGAATGGTGTGATACTTGAACTATAATTAGGCCTCATGTTCATGGTCACTTTTTACTTGGAAGTGATACTGTGTTTCCTTGTTATTTTGTAAAATTAATAAAGATATATTTGCCTCTAAAAAGGTATTCAGCGTTAGACCATAAAAAACTTCACCCAGGCACTATATTGTACAGGTATCAATGGAATTAAAAAGTGACAAGTAGGGGCTTGTTCACACATAGTGCAGCGACTGGCATTTTGCTGCACTGGATAAATGCCAGTCTCCACGGTTTTCTCTCTTTTTTTATTCTTTATTTATAACAGAATAAAGAATCTAGCAGAGCAATGTACTACAGAATAGGAACAATGTCTCACATGATAAAAAGATGATTCAAAGTAGCATGGAAGTATAAAGCGAGATACAGAAAATGCAAGATATTCTGACATCAAGAAAACACACAAATTCTTACTTTAAAAACGGGGAGGCAACTAGACAATATGCCTGAATTTGCTTGGGCGGAAAACATCAAATTATTTAGAGGAAAAGAAACGAGAACAGAGAAACTAAAGGACGCCTATGGGTGTAATAAAAACTCAGGAAGGTGAGGGGAGGGGGAAAGGGAAGGGGAACCAGGTTGATGGGAGGCACACGTGCATTGGCAAAGAGGAGAGGAGGACCTCATTCCCCAGAGCAGCTCTCTATTCCCCTCATCCGAATATACAAACATGTCCCAATATGATCATCTTTTAGTATATTGCTCTCTCCTGTTTTGGGCAGCAAGCGTTAGGTCCTCCATAGCATTAATACTCCTGACTTTATTAGTCTCCACTGTTTTCTAAGTGCCCCATATGCAGTGCAACGCAACCTGGAGGCGAGGTGCAGTAAGCTGCAGTAAAATGCAGGCATGCTGCATTTTACGGTAGCACACAGGTAGGCACCACATGTCACTGCAAACCAGTGCAACATACGACGCTGCTGTTTGGAGACACGAATGAAGTGTTATTCTGTGTGCTTCAAATACAGAAAAAAAAAAAAAACCTAAGGAAAATGAGGAGCTAAAAACACACACATCACAACACCCTCTACCACACCTCATTGCAGCCCAAAACTGACAGCTGTCTCATGCTAAAATGGAACTCTTAGTGAGCAGGCAGTGTAAACTGGCACCTCAAAAAGGAGGTTGGTTGTTCAAACTTTTTTTCAAAATCCACATAAAAAAACAACAAAAAAAAAAGGGGGGGGGGGTATGGATAGCCATACAAATACAGTTGTCATTCAGATTTCTGCAATGTGGTTTAAGCCAAAACATAAAATAGAATTTAAAGTGCATCTAAACCCAGGAACAAAAGTATTGCACCTGTCCTTGTGTGGTGATCTTGTCAATAATTCAGTTCCTGTTTAAGAGTGACAACTGTACTAAGCAGTATTGTCACCCTAGGCAGGGAGTGTGTTAGGACTACATGACACCTTCCTCTCTTTATCGTAACAGTTGAAGGTGTCTTGTAGTCCACGGAGATAGTAGGGAACAATGCTAACTGATAAAAGCTCAATAGAGGAGTACAGGCGGTCCCCGGGTTACAAACAAGATAGGGTCTGTAGGTTTGTTCCTAAAGTGGTTGTAAACCCATTACAACAACTTTATGCTACAGGTAAGCCTATAATAAGGCTTACCTGTAGCTACCCAGGATATCTCCTAAACCTGCATGGTTTAGGAGATATTCCCTGTATGTGCCGATGACATCGGCATATACGCACTCGGGCAAACTGGAGCAAAGGCACGTATGTGCTGTTGCTTCAGTTTGTGTGCAGTTACCGGCGGCTCCCACGCGCATGACGTCATTGCGGCTCCGGCCAATCACAGCGCCGATGCCGCGATACCCGGAAGTAACCCACGGAGGGGATGATGACAGCTGCGAGGGCTTTGTTCTCGGGTAAGCAATTCATAATGAGCTAGTATGCTATACATACTAGCTCATTATGCCTTTGTCTTGCAGGGTTTTTTTTTTTTTTACCAGGGTTTACAACCACTTTAAAGTTGAATCTGTTAGTAAGTCGGAACAAGAAAATTATTTAAGTGTAGCTCCAGCCAAAAAAACTATTTTTAAGCTTTTTGGATAGCTTAGGGAATGGTTAACACCCCATTTGTTTTGCTGTCTGTGCCCCTGTTCAGAAGATTTTACCTCACTTTCTGTCCCAATGACAAATTAATTTTGAAAATTTAGGGTTGTTGTGGAAACAAGCCTTGGTGATAAAGTATCAGTGGAGTTTTCCAAGAATAACTCTAATGCCTCGTACACACGATCGGACATTCCGACAACAAAACCGATTTTTTTTCCAGGTGGATGTTGGCTCAAACTTGTCTTGCATACACACGGTCAAACAAATGTTGTCGGAAATTCCGAACGTCAAGAACGCGGTGACATACATGTACGACGAGCCGAGAAAAATTAAGTTCAATAGCCAGTGCGGCTCTTCTGCTTGATTCCGAGCATGCGTGGACTTTTGTGCGTCGGGATTGTGTACACACACTCGGAATTTCCGACAAGTTTTGGTGTCGGAAAAATTGAGAACCAGCTCTCAAACATTTGTTGTCTGAAATTCCGACAGCAAATGTCCGATAGAGCATTCACATCGAACATTTGTTGTCAGAAATTTCGATCGTGTGTACACGGCATTAGAGGAGGGAATTTCCCTTCCTAGGGGTAGATTTCCTCTCACTTCCTGTTGTCTCCCTCTGTTTAAAGTAGGAGTCATTTGTAAGTCGAATGTTTTTATCTAGGGGACTGCCTGTACTGGAATTTATCAGCTCACAAGATTTCTCGCTGGATGAACATTTTATTTATTTTTTGCAAAAAATTAAATAAAAAAAGGAAAATTTTATTGTTGGAGTTTAAATACATTTACAGGAACATGGCTATCTGTAACTTCCCTTTGCACATCAAAATTGCAATACATCCAAGTATGTTTTAATGCAAGCATAGTTTTAGTCTTTTTCGTACCGCTAGAAATCGAGGATCCACAATAAAGTCAGGATGCCTGTGTAACCACTCATGTAATTGGCAGCGCTTGGGGGCTTCCTCCCCAAGTAGCACAGTGCCATCCCTCTGATTTACAACTGGAATTCGAGCATCCATATCTAATTCCATCTGAAAAAGACAAAACCATTACCGAATTACTTCAATGCATCTAGAGAAGACAAACTACTTTACTTTTTAACTTTTTTTTTTTTTTAAATCTGTCCTTAGTTTTTGACAATATTTACTACTCTAACCTGTTTCTCTTTTGGTGTCTTGCATGCTTCTCGATTTCCCTGCACCTTTCTGGGTGAACTTTTAATATCTCCACTCTGTCGTTATGCAACAAGGCTTAATTCTTGGACCCCCCCCATCTACAGCTATCTTTCAGCTCCAGATGTAATACTTGACTATGCATTCTCATTAGGCCCCTTGGGCCCATGCTGTCTAGCTGCTGCGAGTCCATCTCTGCATTTTAGTGTGCCCAGGAGGGGCACGTGCAATCTGCAGCCTATCAGTCTATAGAACCAATTAGTACAGCACTCAGCTCCATCCAGCAGCAGCAGAATTTGATAGGCTTCAGGCATTGGCGCTGGATGCTGTACTTGTAGCCTCTGAGGCACAACAATGCTGGTAGGGGCACACAGCAGCTAGACAGCGAACAATCCTTGCTTGTGCCAAGTGTGCAACATAGAAAGCAAATGCAGGGCTTAATAAAGATTAATGAAGACCCATCACGTAGGTTAGGTCTATGTTCGTCAGAAAATGGGAAAGGGAATTGGGTACACAGTTAACAGAGCAACAATTTAATAAAATACTGAGAGGTGTGTATAGTTATGCGGTAGATTTTAATAACATAGAAGCAAATATAAATGTCTGGCTAGATGGTACATAACTCTGGTAAAAGCTCATATATATCAAGCAGGGAAATCTCCATTGTGCTGGAGAGGTTGCAACTTGAGGGGCACTATGACCCACCTATGGTGGGAATGTCCAAAGATATGGGAATATTGGCGGGAGGTGCGGCAAAACCTAGGAGGCATTACCAAAGTGGAAGTACCCGATGATCCGTGGAGTTGTCTATTCCACAGTACAAATAAAAAAACAGTATAAAAATACAATAGTTACATTTTTATTAAATGCAGCTAAATGGCTCAACCCAGAAAGTCCTACACTAAGGGAATGGTTTAAAAGAATTGATTATATTTATAATATGGAGTACTTGAGTAGTAAAGAGGAAGATCAGACAGAAAAGTTTGCTTGAATTTGGAAAAAGTGGATAGACTTTAACTGCTTGCCGCCCGCCGGCTGTCATATGATGGCCAGGTGGCACGGCTCTCGTTCTGGGAGGGCGTCATATGATGCCCACGCCTTCCTGGCCCACCAGGGGGTGCGAGCCGCGATGTGCGCCGGGCACCCGCGATTGCCGGGTAACACAGCAGGACCGTGGATCTGTGTGTGTAAACACACAGATCCACATCCTGTCAGAGGAGAGGAGACCGATGTGTGTTCTCAGTATAGAGCAACACCGATCAGTCTCCTCCCCTTGCGAGTCCCCTCCCCCTTCAGTTAGAAACACTCCCTAGGAACATAATTAACCCCTCGATCACCCCCTAGTGTTAACCCCTTCCCTGCCAGTCACATTTATACAGTGATCAGTGCATTTTTATAGCATGGATCGCTGTATAAATGTGAATGGTCCCAAAAATGTGTCAAAAGTGTCCGATATGTCCACCACAATATCGCAGTCACGATAAAAATCGCCGATTGCCGCCATTACTAGTATAAAAAAAAAAAAATAAAATAAATAAAAATGCTATAAAATCTATCCCCTATTTTGTATACGCTAACTTTTGCGCAAACCAATGAATATACGCATATTGCGATTTTTTTTTAACAAAAATATGTAGAATACATATCGGCCTAAACTGAGGAAAACATTTGTTAAAAAAAAAAAAATTGGATATTTATTATAGCAAAAAGTAAAAAATATTGTGTTTTTTTCAAACTTGTCACTCTTGTTTATAGCGCAAAAAATAAAAACCGCAGAGGTGATCAAAATACCACCAAAGGAAAGCTCTATTTGTGGGGAAAAAATAATAAAATTTCATTTGGGCACAGTGTTGCATGACCACGCAATTGTCATTCAAAGTGTGACAGCGCTGAAAAATGGCTTGGGCAGGAAGGGGGTGAAAGTGCACTGTATTGAGATGGTTAAAAAAATTAAATATGTGGAGGTGTAAACTCCCAGGAGCAGGAATGGTAGGGGGCGGGGAGAAGAAGAAGAAGAGCTATGTGCCCCCAAATACATTGTAACTAGAATATAAGGCAGTACATTAACTAGTTCTGAAATACTGGTTGAACTACTTGTACTCTACGATGCAATAACCCTACTAACCACCTAGTGCGTTGTGTGTATGCAGGACAACGTGGTCACTGATGCACAACATTGCCAAGGTAAAACCTCAGTAAGTTAGTCCAGGTGGCATATTTGTGTAATAAGCAAGATTCTTTCAGCAATCATTTATTATAACTGTCCCCTATAGGGGACCCTATTCCCAACAATATACCCAGGAGTGTCTGGGTTAACTGGAGAGAGGAGAATCAAGAAAAACAAACACAATACCATAGGTAAGCATGAAGAAACTAAAGAAAAAAGGAAAAAGAGCAAATCCATCCGGGAATTTGAAGTCGGTCATCCAAGTGAACAACTTTATGTATCAGGGACCTGTAGGTATGCAAGTCAGGGGGACCATATTTTCCTCGAAAAGAGGGTTGCTTGTTCACATCCCAATTCTGCTCTTTTGGCACAACACACCCAAATTCTAGCACAAGCCCTCATCATATCCCAGATTGACTGCGATGACACTCCCTTCTCTGGTATGCCAAAAACACTAGCCCATTCTAGTCCATCCTAAACCAGTTGCCAACCGGCGCACGCCGATATACGTCAGCAGAATGGCACGGACAGGCAAATGGGCATACCTGTACGTACGTCCCTCCCTTCCCGTGAGCGCCGCAGCGGTTGGATTTGTTAGAGGACCGATCAGTCCCCAGGGCCAGACCAATGATTTATGGTCTGGACCTGGTGATCGCTCCTAATGAATTAAATCCTTCCCCTGTCTGTGTAAGTGTAAACACAGACAGGAGGAAGTGATGTCATCTCTCCTCGTGGGGTCTTTTTGATTCCAGTGAGAGGACATCTAACCGTGAGTTACACAACACTACACTAACACCAGTACACCCCCCCAGTTAATCCTTTCACTCCTTGTCACTGTGTCACCAATTGCAGTTTTCAGTTTTTTCACTGATCACTGCATTGGTATAATTTGTGACTGAAAAAAGTGTTAGGGCAGTTAGTAGTAGCCCCCGTTAGGGCTAGGTTAGACCCCAATAAAGGTTTAACCCCTTGATCGCCCCCCGTGTCATATGTAAACAGCAATTGCACCATGCATGTGAAGTATCACCGCAAAGGTCAGATTGAGGGCAGTCATTTCAGCAGACCTCCTCTGTAAATCTAAAATGGTAACCTGTAAAGGCTTTTAAAAATGTATGTATTTTGTCGCAGCTGCGCGTTTGTGTGCAATTTTAAAGCATGTCTTGTATGGCATCCAAATACTCGGCATAAGATCATCTTTATTTCATCAAACATTTGGGCAATATAGTGCGTTTTAGTGCATTACAAGTAAAAAAAAAAAAAAAAAAAAAAAAAAGTGAGTTTTTTTCCAAAAAAAATTGTGTTTGAAAAATTGCTGCGCAAATACTGTGTGAAAAAAAAAAAAAAAAAGCATCACCCACCATTTTAATCTGTAGGGCATTTGCTTTAAAAAAATATATATAATAATGTTTGGGGGTGCAAAGTAATTTTCTTGCAAAATAATATTTTCTCATGTAAACAAAAAGTGTCAGAAAGGGCCGTGTCTTCAAGTGGTTAGAAGAGTGGGTGATGTATGACAAAAGCTTCTAAATGTTGTGCATAAAATGCCAGGAGGGGTCAACCCCCCCCCCCCAAATGACCCATTTTTGGAAAGTAGACACCCCAAGCTATTTGATGAGATGCATGTTGAGTCCATGGAATATTTTATATTTTGCCACAAGTTGCGGGAAAATGAAAAAAAAAGTTGTCACTAAATGATCTATTGCTCAAACATGCCATGGGCATATGTGAAATTACACCCTAGGCTTATACTCGAGTCAATAAGTTTTCACAGTTTTTTGTGGTAAAAGTAGGTGCCTCGGCTTATATTCGGGTTGGCTTATACTCGAGTATATATGGTACCTGTAAATTACATATCTTAGAATACAATACAGGACACAGGCTTGATATTCACAGACCCTGGGCTATGTGCTGGTTCGTTCAAATGATTGGACACTGACAAAGGTTTTGAGGACATGGCCCATGGGTATCAAGATTTTTTTAGCAAGCAACGCAGAGTAACACAGGAACAGAAGGGAGAGTGGTCTGTCTTGTACTTTTCTCAGGATTATGGAATTTACAGGTAAGAAAAAATTCCTTTTATTTTAATCGCACAGTACAAGACACAGGATTGATATTCAAAGACCCTGGGATGTCATCCAGCAATGAATGAGAAGGGTGGGCAAAAGCAATGCAAACAGAACTGTGCCAAAGGCAACTCCTTTCCTAAGCAATTTTCCTTGGGTGGCTAAAAGCAGAAAGAGGAAGGATTATGCCTTCACTGAGGTGGATGGCGGACACCACCTTTAGGAAGAAAGGAGGGTCTTGGGTACTAGACAACCTTAACCTTCTGAAGAAGGCTATTTTACAGATGGGTTTCAAAGGGTGGTTTCTACAAGGCAGAGAGAACCAAGCTGAGGGTCCCAAAAAAAACACAGGGTGTTTGTAAGGGTGGTTTGATCTGGGAAACACCTTGAATAAAAGTTTTTTTTTTTTTTTTTTTACAAAGGAAAGCAAAGCAAGAGGTTTTTGGAAAAGAGTGGGACTAGGCCAAAAAACGATCCTTAACAAGAGTTAGAGAGTGGAGAGGTGTGCCCATAGGCTGGGAATCTATGCTTCAGAGTGCAGAGGAGGGCAGGTGGTGTGTTCGAGAGGCTCAGGATCACTGCTTGAGAATGAAAAAAAGGTGAGCAGAGAGGTGTGTCCAAAGGCTGGGGATCTATGCTTGTGTGGTTGACAGAGTGGAGAAGGAGGGCAGAGGGGCATGTCCAGAGGATCCTATACTTGGTTGTAATAGTGAGCTGGGACTCATCCAGTGATCCAAGGGGCACAATGAGGAGGATTAGAATTATACATCTACTGGCAAGGTGTGAGAGAGTGAATGAGTGAGTGTGTCTCTGTCAGACAGATTCTGGAAGAAACAGGTGCTAGCTTCATCTGCCCATACTTAAAATGGCTGCACACACAGCACATGTGAGTGCTGTACTAATAAATCATGTTGTTAAAAATTAACTCCCTAAATTTCATTAACAATATCTCTGGCTGCTGCAGAATTTATTTTTCTTTGGCTGCAGTTCCACTTTAAAGCCAACTCCTGGTCACAATTTTAGAAAGGGCAGAATGGGTGGCACAGAGTAATCTCTGGAGTTGAAGTGTCGGTGTTCACACCAAGCAAAGAAAGATTTTTAGGTTCGACAATAGAAGTGTCTTTTCTTGTTTTTCCATTAAGGCCAGTGACTAGTAGGTAGGGAGGCCCTAAAACAGCAGATCTGGCCTGTTTGGAAGAGGTCAGGGGTCTGGAAGTCTTGAGTATGTCTGTGTAACAGGTTCTTCTAAACCAGGTTGGTGCAATGAGAATCACTGGTTCTTATCTTGCTCAATTCTGCGGGGCATTCAAGGCAGAATTTGCACTGAAGGAAAGGCTAAATCAGCCTGGACCTAGTCCAAGGAATTACCAGAGCATCTGATGCCAGAGATAGAGATCCGTGATACTGGCCACAAACCTTGGCAACTTAAAGTTGAATCTGTAGGACAGGATATCCATGTCTGGAGCCCTCCATCTCTGACATATCAGGTTGAAGATGTATGGTTAAAAGGCCCATTCCCCTTGGTCCAGGCAATGACAGCTGAGGTAATCAAACTTCCAATGGTCTACTACAGGGATATGAAGAGCGGTGTTTCTCCAGCCATGAGATGATCAGGCTTGATTCCTTCAAGGCTGCATGACTTTTGATACTCTCCTAGGGATTGATAAAGGCTGTGGCATTGTCTGATTGCACCTTGATTGGAAGAAGGGAGGGTCCAGTAGTGTAGAATCATTTTTATTGTTTTTTTTAATCAAGATCCAAGATGTTGATGGGAAGCTTGGCTTCCTGAACTGAGAATTTGGAACAGAACACTGAGAAGCTGAAATCTATTATCACCTTCCACTGGTATGGTAGAAACAACTTTGTTCCATGCAATCAAGAGGTGCTGAAGAAACCGTGAATGGAACTGATGAATGAACAGCACTGAAGGCCATCATGAGGTTCAAAACTCATAGATTGTCTCACAAAATAAGGTCTCTCTGACCTTAAGGCCAAGGTGTGAGATATGAGACAGACCAGTTTGTTTTCTGGAAGACACTTGGGCAAACAAGGTCCATAAAGACATAGATAAGCGAGTTTGGGGTGGAGGAACTTAACTGGCCTGCACAATGCTGACCTCAACCCGATAGAACACCTTTGGGATGAATTAGAGCGGAGACTGTGAGCCAGGCCTTCTCGTCCACATGTCTGACCTCACAAATGTGCTTCTGGGTTGGATGTCTAAGTCCCCCATAGTGCACTGTGTTACCATCTTCTATAAAAGTTGGAGGCTGGAACCATCATAAATTGAGGGGGAGGTGGGGGCATTTATCGAAAACTCCTGGAAGTTACCAATTAATTAGGAACATCATTCTACAACTTCTAAAACGAAGCTACAAAGTTCTCTACAATCCATCCCTCCATACACTTCTTCAAACTGCATTGCATTTGATCTCTCTTATACACTAGTCACTTTCTCATGTTGTCGCAAGCATTACATTCAAAGCCTTGCCATTCCTCTGGAATTAGCTTACATTTTGAAGAAACCCACACACCTTTACCTTGAATTCTGTGATATATTCACTATACCTTATGAATATGCACTGCTGTGTGACCTATTTCACAGAGCCTGTCTTCTAAACTACAGCAGATGCTGCAAAGGTGAAGGCACAGTCAGTACAGGAAACAAATCACATGCGACATCACTGCTTGTAGGCAGAAATGTACCATGAGCTATGTAGTCTTTAGGAACAAAGTAAATCAAAGGACATAGCAGAGAATAAGCCCCAAAGCATACAGGGAATTCAGGAAGACGTTGAAAGATATGACCAGCAGATAGGCAGCACTCACAACATGAATGGGATTTTTCAAGTAAAGTTATATTGAACTGTCAAAATTAACTATGGTTTGTATTGCTTTTACAATACTGATGTTATACAAAAGTGTATGCTGTGACTTTAAATCCCCTTTAACAAATAACAGAAGAGCCAGTAACAATTGTGCACTAATGCATAAATCTGGCTTTAGTGGAGTGAGCAGTATTCGATACATGGTAAACACCTTGACCTACATGGTGGAAGCATTCCCGTGAACAGCGAGTCATTAGTCGTCATATGAATGCCATGAATTAAATTTATTAAATAACTGTATCTTGATTGCATTATTCATAAAACTGCAATAGATGCGATCAGAAAAACAATCCTCACCAGTGAGGAGGCTCACCTGGACCAATTTCTTTTTACTCTTCTTCTTATGTACATGCTGCACAGAATCCACTGCTCCATTACCTAGGAGTTTGTGTTTCTGAAATTTTATCTTTAGCCCTTCCTCCTACAACAAACAGAGGAGATAACATTTCATTGATAGAAGATACATAACAAATTAAAGCGGCTTTAAAGGCTAAAATATGTTTTTCTAAAACAGGCTATACTTATTTGCTCTGTGCAATGGTATTGCACAGAGTGGCCCTGAATCTCTTCTTTTGGGATTCCCTGCTGGCGCTTTTGGCTCCTCCACGTGTGAGTGTGCCACCGTAGCAAGCTGCTTGCTATGGTGGCACATCAACAGGCTTGCTCCCGAGCCGGGCTGTGCACATCCATAGAGACATAGAGACACACCGTGCGGCCTGCCCCCATTCCCCACTACCTACTTACATGATTTGATTAAAAGCAGGCGCCAACACTTCCCGCTGCTGCCTCTGTGGCAGGCGAGCCAATGGCTCCTGCCTCTGATCTGTGAATGTAGGAGAGAGCTTTTCCATACAGGCACAGCGCTGGTTCAAGTGAGAAAAATACAAATACTGGAGCATTTTTTACCTTAATGCAGGAAATGCATTTAAGATAAAAAATGTCTTGCCTTTCAACCACTACAATGAGGCTATAAGATTTCCAGATGTGGAGCTGACACCGTTATTCAGTAATGATCTTATTGTTGCAAGTTTAAGCATAATACCAAATGTGTTAAAAGACCAATTATCTGCAATAAGTGCCAAATACATGCAACAAGTAATACTATTAAAAAAAAAAAAAAAAAAAAACACTGCAACTGTGCTGAAATCAGAACATTCATTCAATGTAAAGCCCAGTACAGACTGACAGTTTTAATTGTTCAACCCAGCGGGTTGAATGAAAAAAAGACTGAGGAGTTCACTGTACTATGCGATGTTAGTATAGTGATCTACCCGCTGAGCTACTGCGTTCTGACAGGACGACGGGGGACTGAACCCCCCATACCGCCAAAACACACAGGTCAGAACTGCTTGGATGCCGATCGGAAGCGGTTTTTCCAGCATGCCGAATGTTCGGCCGGCTTCTGTACACACAGGCCGAATGTTGGAAGGTTTCTGTTGAACCGGCTGATACTCGGCCGTGTGTACCAGGTTTGGGTGTCCTATTTAAAGTATTCTTTCTCCTTGCTTCACCAACCACATTAAAACTCACAATAAAAACTAAAATTTGATTGGTAGCTGTGAAAAACATCTTTGTACTGACACCTAACCCTTCACCAGGCTTTCTGTATGCAAGAATCAGCAGGGAGCCTGCAGTAGGTCATTCAGAATCACACAATTATAAAAAATAATGAAGTGAGGTGGACTGGTGCAGCACAGCTATGGCTTGAAACACATTTTTAATTATGAACTTAGAAGAAATTAAAAGTATACCATGAGAAGACTTACACTTTTGATTTGGACTGTAAATTCCTTTTGATCAGGGGCAGGGCGTATATGTGTATAGGTGGTGGGGCTCCGTTCCTCGGGGGTTGGTGACATACTGTCAGGGCTGTCACTTGGTGGATCGGAAATTCTCCTTGGTGGACCCCATTTGCCAGTCAACACACCATTGCAGACTTGCTCAATTCGACAGAGGAGAACCCGATCCTATATAATTTTAGATTTATTTAGAAGTTTGTTATAACAGTATCCCTAAACTTAAATTGGCAGGTACAGCCAAGAAGCTTAATTGTGGCCTGTGACTTACCTTTGGCCAATCTGCACTATGTGGATTCTCCAGAACTGCTTGGGCACTGCCCTCTGATTTCAGGTCTGCTGGAGAATCTGTGAGAGACAATCGATTTTCTTCATCAAGTAACCGAGAGTGTGGTAAACCTGCTAAGAAAGTATAAGCAAAGTAGTCTAGAAAAAATGCAATTTATATATTAAAAAAAAAAAAAAAAAAAAAAAAAAGGATTTTTATAACAGCTTACCTGTAAAATCCTTTTCTTTGAAGTACATCACGGGACACAGAGCCATAGTAGTCACTATGTGGGTTATAGGCCACCTTCAGGTGATGGACACTGGCATGCCCTAAATTAAAAAGTGCATTCCCTATATAACCCCTCCCACTGGTGGGAATACCTCAGTTTGGTAGCAAAGCAATACAAGTGTATACCAAGAAGGGAGGGACCTCTGTCTCGTGATGTTCTTCAAAGAAAAGGATTTTACAGGTAAGCCATTATAAAAATCCTATTTTTTTATCGTACATCATGGGACACAGAGCCATAGTAGTTACTATGTGGGATGTCCCATAGCAATGCCAACTGAAGGGAGGGAGACACAACAAAGTAGGGCACCAAGAGACTAGAGGACTCATACTGCAGCCTGCAGTATACTTCGCCCAAATGCGATATCCTCATGCCTTTTACATCTACTTGATAGAATCTGGTAAATGTATGGATTGAAGACCAAGTTGCAGCCTTGCAGATCTGAGCCATGGAGGCTTGGTGATGCACTGCCCAAGAAGCACTAACAGCCCTGGTGGAGTGCGCTTTAATATGAAAAGGAAGAATTTTACTCTTTAAACCATAAGCTTGAACAATCACTTGACAAATCCATTTAGAAATAGTAGATTGACGCCTGCCTGTCCTGTTTTAAGATCGTCTGGCAACACAAACAAAACATCTGTTTTACAAATCTGAGCAGTCACTTTCAAAAAGACCTTGACCGCTCTCACCACATCAAGAGAATGTAGTGACTTTTCTTCCACAGAAAACGAGATTCTGGAAAAAAAATGAAGGCAGAACAATATCCTGGTTTAAATGAAAACCCGATACTACCTACGGTAGGAATTCAGGATGAGGCCACAATACAACCTCATCCTTATGAACAACCAATATGGCTCTTTACAAGAAAGAGCATCCAACTCTGATACGCGTCTTGCAGAAGATATGGCAACCAAGAAAATTATTTTTCCCCCCATCAAGAGGACCATGGAATATCTCGTATTGGCTCAAAAAGGCTGCTTCTGTAAGCCGACAGGACTAAAATTAAGTCCCCAGGGTTCAGGGGTGACCAAACTGGAGGATTTAATCTGCGTCACCCCCTGAATAAGGTTACGAACTTAGAGAGTGAGAAGCAAGCGGTCATTGAAAAGAAAGACCGATAAGGCAGACATCTGGCCTTTGATATTACTCAAGGCCAGCTTCATTTTTAATCCTATCTGTAGGAATTCAAGGATCCTACCTATGACATATTTCCTGGGGTGCCAAAACCTAGATTCACACAAGGAGACATATGCCTTCCAGATTCTATAGTTTGACTCTGGAGGCCGGCCTCCTAGCATTAACCAAAGCAGAAACTACTGAAGCTAACAGCCCATGATCTTTCAGAATGTGGGTCTTAGTCAAACCGCTAAATTTAGCGTTTGTAAGGTAGGGTGGAATACCGGACCTTGCGAGAGAAGGTCTGGCCATAGTCCAAGGGTCCCCTACCGCCATCTTTACGATCTCGGCAAACCAAAATCTCCTGGGTCACATTCCTATTTTTACTGTAATCTGTTATCTCAATGTTGTTCAAATGTAATTATGCTTTGTCTAAATGTATCAATTGTTCCCTAGACCTATTCCTCCTGAAGAAGTGGTCTTTACCGCAAAACCAGTAGGAAACTATTAATGCTCCACCGCAACAGAAGGTCTACGGGGGAACCCTTTAGTAGTTAGTTAACTATGGTGTATTTTTTAATTATTTTTGTATGTTGATTTTCTTTGTATTTATTAAAATTTGATTTTTTATCATAAACCTTTGGGTCATTGTATCAGTACCGAGACAGTCCATTAACTACTCTGGGGGGTTATATGTTTTGGTCAGCATCAGCAACTGCCCTCACATTTCCACCCCTTCTATTCTCCACCATGAAAAGGGAAACTGGTCAAGAGCTTTTTGCATGGCGCTGCGGCTGACCAATTTTTCAACCATAGGATTCTACGCACATGTACCAGTCCTAGCATGAGCCGTGAGGCCTGGAGAATAGAATCTTTCATAGCGTCTACTGTAGAACACAACGCTTCTGATATCCCGGCCAAATCCTGGGCCTGCTAATCGTGAATAAATTTGAGTACCTCTATAAACTAGTCCTATAAGGACGGAGATACTCCGAACGCTGCCAGCGCTGACTGAACCTGCGAGCGAAAAAAAAGGAACTGCAACTTTTTACCTGTTAGATCCTTTAGCAAATGAGCATTGTCTACTGGACAAGTCAGGCTTTTGATTACTGAGGATATAGCAGCGTTAATTGCTGGAATTCCCCATTTCTTATAAAACTTTTCCTCCATAGGATAAAGTATTGAAAAACTTTTTTCGGAGGAAAAAAAAACTGTTTATTTGGGTGCTCCCACTCGGAATAAGCTTTCTTAGCCATGAATGGATAGGAAAAGCATGAACAGATTGAGGAGGCGTTTTGGTGACCCCAAACCAGAAGTTGGCTCATCGACTGACTGCGTTACTGGCAGAAAAAATGTGGAGCGGACCAATTCAGTGAGACTGTACCAATAATCTTTCCTGCGAAACTGACACTTCTGTATCAGGTTCTTCGGAAGAGGTGACTTCAGTTTCTTCCTGGTCCTTTGAGAGAAATTCGTCATCTCTCGCCCCTTGTTCCTCAGTATGAGGGTCCTGAGCAAGGGACTGGAACCTGCTACGCTTAGCTCCACTCTGGGATGTGATTAAAGCATCAATTTTTGCTTCGCACTTAAAATGGTTGAAGAAAAAAAAACTCCTTAGTGATATACACAGGGGCTGCAGTATTAAGAGCAGCTGCAACACTTGCCCCTTCTGATGGCTCACTCTGACCAGCCATATTACTCTCAGGGGAGGATGCCATCTTTACTGAGATGGTTCTAGGCTTCCGTGTGACTGTATAGTCTTTCTAAAGCCCTTTTTGAGGTGTTTCCCACCCCCCTTCTGCCATAAACATACCTTCCCGCGCTGGACGTTGGAGAACGCCAAGCTAAGCTCCCTTCCCCACCCCACCCCCGTCGTCTACGGCCCTTCCCCTCTTTTAAAAAAGAGCTTTTTCCCGCGCAAGCGCGGGCTCCTGATATTATGGGATCCAAAAGGAAGAAAGCAGAAATGGCGAGGGGGGGTCTGGAAGCCTCCGAGCCGTTTTTTTTGTTACAGCCCCCAGTAGTGACACATAGGCATGACAACATTTACTAAATTGAAGGAGACAATCATAAGAAAATTAAAAAAATTTCTTAGAAAACTCCATTTACCTTTCCCGCCGCAGGGTTTTCTGTGGTAAACCAACAGACCCAATCTTCACCCTTCACGGTGGGTTCTGTTAAACCTTCAGGAGCTGGGGATCCTCGAGGAAACCCACAATCCTGGAGCTGTAATAGCACCACCACCAGTAAAAACTTTATGGCCTTAATACCAAAAAGTACTGGATCCCGGGGACAGCTCTCTAAAGAGAAGCGTTCCAGGCAAGATATTGTTTCTTTGGATACGAGGCCCCGATACCATTCAATCCGGCCAAAAAGACACTTTGAATGGATCCGGCTGCATGGCTAGCCCCAGCAAGGATTGCTCCAGTGGAGCTCAGCACAGCACATCTTTACTCATGACCAACACCTTAGACACTGGCGAAAAAAAACTGAGGTACTCCCACCAGTGGGAGGGGGTTATATAGGGAGTGCACTTTTTAATTTAGGGCGTGCCAGTGTCCATCACCTGAAGGTGACCTATAACCCACATAGTAACTACTATGGCTCTGTGTCCCGTGATGTACGATAAGAAAAATAGTATCAACAAAGAACCAAAACTTTCTAAAAGTAATATATTAGATGCACTGGAATGCTGACTCTAGCATTTTTTCCCATCTTGATTCAAACTATTAATAGGTCTGCAATCAACACTAGTTCTTAAAACAAAAATTACAATATAAAATGATTGGGTGCGTGGCAATGGGTAAATAATAAAAAGGAAAAAAAAAAAAGAAGGATAGAGCAGAGGTGTTAGCTGAGAATTTAACTTGTCATCGGTATTGTGCCCTCCTGGTGTGTGATAAAAATTACCCAGTGCCTGTCATCCTCCTGCTAAAAGAGAAGCAATACTAGATTATGAATTGCTCACCATTCAGATTAGCTGTTTTGCTCCCATTGCTTTCATCAGATGAATCATCTGAGTTGGATGAAGAGGATGCTGAAGAGCAAGAAGATCGTCGTGGAGCTGGAGAGGAACTGACAGATGAAGAGATGGAAATAATATGAGGGGGTTGAAGTTCTGTGGTTGGCAGAGGGTGGACAGTGGAGGGAGTGGATGGGCGGGAGGTATTTGCCATGCCTCTAGATTGGAGATAGTTGAGCCGGCATCTTAGGAAAGAAAATGAGGGGTCCGGCATTAACGTAAGGTCTGTGCGGCTCAGTCCGTATTGTGCTGCCCCTTCAAGAAGCTCCTTATCATGACGGCCACTCTCCCACCACTCAGGTAATTCAGGGTCCGGCCGACACAAAGATAAACGTGCAGGAAGCAAAGGATGACACAGAACCTGTTCACGCACTCTACGCAAGAGGTCAAGGCGGAACAAAGCTCTTGATGCTCGTTCCTCTGAAATAGGTTCAATGAAGAGAGATGGATCTGGAGACTCTGGGGGAAAAAATAAATAAATAAAAAAACACGTGTAAACACATATAAATAACTAATCAACAATAGGGCAAACAAGTAGAAAGAAAGAAAAAAAAAAAACTCCTAAAAAACACATCTTACCATCTCCTGCAACTGGTGGTAAACGACAAACTTGCCGACACATTGCCACAAAACCATGAAAATATTTAAGCAGCGATTCGTCAGTTTTCTTGTCCAACCTAGCCAGACTACGAAATCTCTGCCAGTCATAGAGCTGTGTGTCAGGGTCATACTCAACCCCAAAGCTGGAGAGAACACGGAAAAAATCACAAGCCTCTCGACGAGTCCACCTGGTGCAAAATTTAAAAAGGGAGGATGCTAAAAATTTAACTACATTGTTTTACAAATAACGATTAACATACTAATTGTCTGTTGAAGTCTCACCTTTGTTGTTTCTCTCGAAGTGCAATTTCCTTCAGTTTGAAAGCTGCCTCACATCGTTTCTTCCGCTTGTCCCCTCGTTCAGCAGCTTCAATCTTCAGTTGTTCTCGCTTATAGCTACGTTGGTATGCAGTAATAAGCCGGCGAAGGCGGGCAGTGAGTGCAGATCCAGGTGGCCATAGCATGCCACTAGGCACAGGTGTTGCTGCAGAAACAGTAGTATGTCAATGACTTAACCACTGAAATTACTACTTTTTAGACGGGTGACTTAAATATTTGAGACTTTTGCACTTCTGGTAGATGCAAGAACCAGTTACAAATTTTGGAGAAACCTCACTGCTTTGCTACAAGTCACTGATGTCAAAAGTATATATAATGGGCTTTGGGTCAAATTCACGGTCGATTTTTTGCCAAGCGAATACATTATTTAATGTTATTATACTGGTGTATGTGCATATGCATACACAAACCCACATACATGTATATGTAAGTAGTACATGTGCTGGAACACAGTTAAAAGAGTGGGCCCTGGGTGTTCAAAACAAAAACTATAACTATATATTTTTTTTTTTTTTTTTATTTGAGTCTGAAGTTTTAAGTAGACCACTTGAACCTCCAAGCAAGCAGCTCTGTGGAGCTGTCTTTTGCTAACCCATAGTTATCTGGGAATCCTTTGTCCTGCTTTTCAATGTCTAAATAATGATTTTGTTTTTCATGCATGTTAAAATGAGCATTATTGGCCTAAAAATTACTTTAAACCCTCAAAACATAAAATTTTCTGAAAACAACAAACCTGTAGACAAGTTCAAAGTTTCACACGCTATTTACACAAATATTTTTCAAATAGGATGTTTCGTCTTCACAGGAAGCCTAACCTTTGGGTTAAATGACTGTCTACAGTAGGATTAGACACCGGCAAACAAAAGAAACTGTACACCAGTTCAGAATAACCCCCCTTACTACCAGCATGTCTCATTTCTGTAGCAAAGCAGTATCAAGAACGTGGTAATAGAGAGGAGAAACCCATGTCCCTCAACTGACCCCAATAAAAGGATTTTACAAAGAGTACAAAGTGTTTTCTCTCTACCATTGAGTTACACAAAAGTTTTTAAACTTTGGGATGACCAAAAGAAGCACAAGTGAGGGGGTGGTCAATACAGCAAACGATTGTTAACAAGCCCAGTAAAACAGAGAACATAGGACTGCCTTCATTTCAAAGAGCTGCCTGATTAACTTTATGCCCAAAGGAGGGAACATCCATCTGTTAGAACTAAAAGTGGTTCTAAAGCCTAAACATTTTTAACCCTAATGTATTCCTTGCATTAAGGCTTAAAATGCCTCATTTGATCCAGTTCTGTTCACATCTGCAGCTCTTCTCTCCCCTCAATTCTGGGTCTCACTGGATTTGCTAGGGGAACCGGGAGCCATTGGCTCCCAGTGCTGCCAATCAAAGCAAGTGACAAGGGAGCGGGAGGCAGTGCAGAGTCCCGCTGTCCGTGTCAATGGAATAAGCTTGGGAGCGAGCACACATGGGTGCCCCCATAGGAAACTGCTTCCCACGGGGGCACTGGACAGAGAGGAGGGGCCAGGAGTGCCAGCAGGGGACCTGAGAAGAGGAGGTTTGTGGTCATGCGCTGCAATTCCATTGCACAGAGCAGGCAAGTATAGAGATGTTTATTTATTAATTTTTTTAAATGTTACCTTTACAAAACGCTTTAAATTACTTATGAACAGATGACCAAGCAGCAACCTTGCAAATGTGGAAAACAATTGCTTGAGGCTGAAAAGCCAGAGAAGAACTCACAGGTCAGCAGCAGCCTGACCATTTGGGGTGCCCAGGCACCGCCCCCTCTCTCCAGCCACCCTTGTGGGCTCTGTGAGTCAGCAGGTGACTGGGTAATGTGGGTCATAAAGCCGTGCATGATCATGGTAAAGGCCTCAGCCTAAAATGGCAGAGGATTCATCCACAACCGACAAAGAGAGCAGCACAGTTCCTACCGCCATCATCAGTAGGCATGTTGAAAGCAGCACCAGATCCGTTTTTAGAGAGCGAGATGGGGGCACCTGGTACAGTGGAAGCACCCTTTCCCCATCCCCTCTGTGTCTAGAATCAAGACCTGTAGCAGCTATGGTGCTATAAAACAACTTATAAGCTCGGGCAAGGAGATAAGGCCTCAAGTAAACACAATACCCGGACAGCTTGTAGTAAATGAGAGTTGGACTGCCTGAAATGACTAAATTCACTATATAGGCGTGACAGACCTAAATCAAGATGGGGCTTCTGGAGAGGACTAGGAGCAAGCCTCTTACCCACCGACTCTTTTTTGAGATTTGGTGTTTAACACCCTAGAGAATAAAATGGCAGTCACTGCAATACTTTCTGTCACATCGTATTTGCGCAGCGGTCTTACAAGCGCCCTTTAAAAAAAAAAAAAAAAAAAAAAAAAAAATCACTTTTTTGAATTAAAAAAATAAGACAAAAGTAAAAGTTAGCCCAATTTTTTTTTTATATTGTGAAAGATAATGTTACGCCGAGTAAATTGGTACCCATAATGTCATGCTTCAAAATTGCACCCGCTTGTGGAATGGCTGCAAACTTTTACCCTTAAAAATCTCCATAGGCGACATTAAAAAAATTCTACCCGTTGCAAGTTTTGCGTTACAGAGGAGGTCTAGGGCTAGAATTATTGCTCTCGCTCTACCGATCGTGACGATACCGCACATGTGTTGTTTGAACACTGTTTTCATATGTGGGCGCTACTCACGTATGCGTTCGCTTCTGCACGCGAGCTTATTCTACCTTATTCTTCTATTTTTAAACCGTTTTAAAAAAATAAATAAATTGTGTCACTTTTATTCCTATTACAAGGAATGTAAACATCCCTTGTAATAGGAAAAAAAAGCATGACAGGACCTCTTAAATATGAGATTTGGGGGTCAAAAAGACCTCAGATCTCATATATACACTAAAATGCAATTTAAAAAAAAAAAAAATAATAATAATTTGTCATTTAAAAAAAAAAAATGAAAAAAATAAAATGGCACTTTAAGAGCTATGGGCGGAAGTGACGTTTTGACGTTGCTTCCGCCCTGCAGTGTCATGGAGACGGGTGGGGGCCATCTTCCCCTCACTCGTCTCCATGCACGAGAGGACCCGATCGACTCAGTCGCTGCCGAGGGCTCCGGTAAGCGGCGGAGGGCACCAGATCGCGGTGGGAGGGGGGGCCCCTCTCCCGCCGCCGATAAAAGTGATCTCGCGGCCGCAGAGACCACTTTTATCTTGTACCGGACCGCCGGCCGAACACGGGGATACTGGGGTTATGGCAGCTAGCTGCTGCCATAACAACGATATCCGTCCTCAAAGTAGGGACGTACATCGGCGTGCGGCGGTCTGGAAGTGGTTAAAAAAAAAAAAAAGTTAGGTGTGAACTTGTGTCGGAAAGTCCGACCTTGTGTATGCTCCATAGAACATTTGTTGTCGGAATTTCAGCCAACAAATGTTTGAGAGCAGGTTCAACAAAACTTGTTGTCGGAAATTCCGAGCTTGTCTACACAATTCTGACGCACAAAAGACCACGCATGCTCGTAATCAAGCAGAAGAGCTGCACTGGCTATTGAACTTCTTTTCTTAGCTTGTCGTGTGTTGTACGTCACCACGGTCTTGACGTTCAGAGTTTCCAACATTTGTGTGACCGTGTGTATGCAAGACAAGTTTGAGCCAACATCCTTCGAAAAAAATCCACGGTTTTGTTGTCTGAAAATCCTATCGTGTGTACAGGGCATAAGGGTATAAAAAAAAACAAATTCCAGTGTTCCTGTTCTCAAATGATCAGAAACAAACCTATATTTTCCATTAAAAAAAATACATCAAAATGTATTTTAGTGCACACAAACATAAAATCCACAAATTTTTTCCTAAAATATAAAAGATGAAACTTTGTAGAATAAAATAGATACTAAATATCACAAATATTTTAAAAACTGTGGGCACCTACGATATAGTGAAACTATGGTACACTGAATTGTACATACAGTATCTCACAAAAGTGAATACACCCTTCACATTTTTGTAAATATTTTACTATATCTTTTCATGTGACAACACTCAAGAAATGACACTTTGCTACAATGTAAAGTAGTGAGTGTACAGCTTGTATAACAGTGTAAATGTGCTGTCCCCTCAAAATAACAACACAACACACAGCCATTAATGTCTAAACTGCTGGCAACAAAAGCGAGTACACCCCTAAGTGAAAATGTCCAAACTGGGCCCAAAGTGTAAAAATTGTGTGTGGCCAACATTTTCCAGCACTGCCTTAACCCTCTTGGGCATGGAGTTCACCAGAGCTTCACAGGTTGCCACTGGAGTCCTCTTCCACTCCTCCATGACAACATCACGGAGCTGGTGGATGTTAGAGACCTTGTGCTCCTCCACCTTCCGTTTGAGGATGCCCCACAGATGCTCAATAGGGTTTAGGTCTGGAGACATGCTTGGGCAGTCCATCACCTTTACCCTCAGTTTCTTTAGCAAGGCAGTTATCTTGGAGGTGTGTTTGGGGTCGTTATGTTGGAATACTGCCCCGCGGCCCAGTCTCCAAAGGGAGGGGATCATGCTCTGCTTCTGTATGGTCACAGTACATGTTGGCATTCATGGTTCCCTCAATGAACTGTAGCTCCCCAGTGCCAGAAGCACTCATGCAGCCCCAGATCATGACACTCCCACCACCATGCTTGACTGTAGGCAAGACACACTCGTCTTTGTACTCCTCACCTGGTTGCTGCCACACATGCTTGATACCATCTGAACCAAATAAGTTTATATTGATCTCATCAGACCGCAGGACATGGTTCCAGCAATCCATGTCCTTAGTCTGCATGTCTTCAGTAAACTGTTTGCAGGCTTTCTTGTGCATCATCTTTAGAAAAGGCTTCCTTCTGAAATGACAGCCATGCAGACCAATTTGATGCAGTGTGCGGCGTATGGTCTGAGCACTGATAAGGCTGACCCCCCCACCCCTTCAACCTCTGCAACAATGCTGGCAGCACCCATACGTCTATTTTTTTAAAGACAACCTCTGGATATGATGCTGAGCATGCGCACTCAACGTCTTTGGTCGATCATGGCAAGGCCTGTTCTGAGTGGATCCTGTCCTGTATGGTCTTGGCCACCGTGCTGCAGCTCAGTTTCAGGGTCTTGGCAATCTTCTTATAGCCTAGGCCATCTTCATGTAGAGCAACAATTTCTTTTTTTTCAGATCCTCAGAGTTCTTTGCCATGAGGTGCCATGTTGAACTTCGAGTGACCAGTATGAGAGAGTGAGAGCGATAACACCAATTTATTTTTTTTTCAATTTTTTTATGTTTTTTCTGTATCAAAATACAATACAAATGGCGAGATGCACCTCTCATCTTCACATTACATAATATCAGCAATAAAAACCGGTCGTAATGCATTCCCAATACCCCCCAGCCCCCTACCCATCTCCACTCTCATTCCTGATCCCTCCTGCACTTTCCTTATCTACTCCCTCCATATGTCTAGCTTCTTGGATCCTGTTCTACATTTTACTTTATACTTTTTACCTTATACTCCCATTACTTCAGCAAATCTCATTGAGTACTTATATTCTGACCATTCCCTCCATTTCTCTTCAAATTCCGCTATCCCACTCTAAGTTTTGCGTTTCGGTTATTTTATTACACCATTCCTTCAGTGTTGGCCTTTTCGATTCTTGCCAATGTCTAGGTATTAGACATTTAGTGGCGTTTAAGAGCTGCGGGAGCAGCGTTCTCTTATATTGCTTGGTTGGCATTCTAATCCCGTGGAATAAGCACCCCCACGGGTCGTCCAGTAACACCAAATTTAACACACCTGCTCCCCATTCACACCTGAGACCTTGTAACACAAACAAGTCACATGACACCGGGAGGGAAAATGGCCAATTGGGCCCAAATTGGACATTTTCACTTAGGGGTGTACTCACTTTTGTTGCCAGCGGTTTAGACATTAATGGCTGTGTGTGTGTTGAGTTATTTTGAGGGGACAGCAAATTTACACTGTTATACAAGCTGTACACTCACTACTTTACATTGTAGCAAAGTGTCATTTCTTCTGTGTTGTCACATGAAAAGTTATAATAAAATATTTACAAAAATGTGATGGGTGTACTCGCTTTTGTGAGATACTGTAGGTGATGTTTTAATCACAAACTATTAAACCTGTGGCCAAAATATAGGCAGGCAAAAGAAGAAAGGATTAGTGACCGGTATGGCACATGGTTTCCCCTATTGCTGACTTACTATGCCTTGTTCCTCACTAGATCTGTGTGGAGGCAGTTCTATTGTTAGAGGCAGGGCTTTGCTTCCTCATGTCAGAGCCTCCAGCAAGAACCAGAGAACAGTTCTTGCAGTCAGAGGCAGCTGTGACTTAGATCTCACACTGCAAATATACTGTACATCTATAAGGAGGTAGGAAAACAGGAGTAACTAGGAACTCACCCATACCATGATCTCACATACATGATTGGCTGTCACGGCGGTCACATGGTCAGAAGACTTCCAATCGCAAGCAGCGATCAGGAGCTTTCTGTTAGCCGCCTTTAACTGTCGGGAGTGCACGCCCTTGGCACAGCTGTTTTTGCAATATAGCATACAAGTATGTGGCTGTTCAGCACCCAAGGCCCATCCGATGAGAGGCATTTTCGTGCTGTCTGTGCCAACAGGTTAAGACACTTGTTATTGTCTGTGTAATATTGTTTTTGTTAAGGGAAAAATATTTTATGCGAAAACCTGAACCCATTTATACTCCCCCTGCATTCTCAACTCACCTTCCTCACCATCCACCACAGATATTTCTTCATCCATCATAAGGGGGTCCATCTAGAACAGTATTGCATTATACAGTAAATGCCAGGGCAAAAACTTGGTGTGATTTTTATAAATTATGCTGTGACAAGCAGTCAGTCTCACCTCCTCCTCAGCATCTTTCTGTACATGGAGTGGCTTATACTCAGGATCTTCAACATCTCTATCAAAATCTCCACTGTAAAAATAAAATTAATTCAAAAGGTATGTTATAAAAGAGTTTAAAATCCCAGTAACACAATCTCCAACCATCTAGCTTTAATGTCATCCAACATAGATACAGCAAGCTTTAGAACTCACTGCATAAGAAGTATGTCAAATCCATATTACCTCTAGTACAGAACCTAACCGCCTCTTGCTTTTGTGTCCATATTAGCATGGCAACACATCACCGACAGTAGAATATCCCAAGTTTCTTTACAAACATGTCAGTTGTCCAAAAGGCACTCACCCCTCAGGCAGCTCCACAAAATCCTGTGCATGATGTTCTGCAGCAATTGCCTGCTCGTCAGGCCCTCCAACCTTCTCTAGGAAACAAAGACAAGGATCTGCACGCATAGTATTGTATTTCTCATAACCTGCAGGGAAAGGTAACTGGATTACTGCATATCTTTTACAAAGAAAATTATTACAAAGATGATGATAATGTCACGTTATCTACAATTCAATTTTTTGGAAATGGGTCTCCAGTGTAATGTCTGTCCACATGACACATTTACCCATTACATAATCACCAATTATACTATTTGTTGAAGGTGACCATGTCACCACCATACATGCCGAAGCTCCCCTTGCACAAAAATTTGAAAAAAACATCTGTTTTGGAAGACCTTCACATTTGCTTTCATAAACTGTCTCTAATGGTAGAATATGGTATTAAAGTAGATGTGAAGTCATTTTAACATATACAGTGTTTTCTAATCTATAAAAACATATAGCTTTCAATAATCCACAATCTACCTTTTTATAAGATGGGGGATCATGGACCTGCGGGTGGGTGTGACCGTCTCATCAAGATTGGGAGATGAGAGTGGGGCTGGGGACCCACTGGTTGGGGCAGTCAATTAAGAGAAGAGGGATGGTGGGAGGCGTGGCTACAAACTGACTGCGGAAGATACAGCATGCTGTGCGCTTGAACAGCGTGCCTGTAACTTCAGATGGGATGAGAGGGGACGCAAACTAGCCACCTTAGACTGGCTTCAGTGCATGTTCAGTTTGCAACCAGGAAGAAGGGACGTGTCAGGATCAACCACGTACTACATAAAAAGTAGAATAAAAAAAATTACATACTGGTGTGAAAAAATACAGTCAAACGCTTTAAAGAGACAGATTTTTTTTTTAGGGTTACGAGCACTTTAAAGGCTCATATTTCCTAAATTTTTGTAATCTGAAGGTTGATAAAAATTCAGCTATTGTAATGTCTATTTAAAAAAAGAAGTAAGGCCAAAGCTTTTTTTGGCCATATTTCTCATGTAGCCAAGAGCAAACTAAAGCACGCTGTCAGCTGATGTCACAGAGCTGCTCCAGTCTCTGAGGATCCTGACAATAATGTCAGGATCTACCCAGATGCCTGACCAGCAGCTGGCTCAGCCTCGCAGCGCGCCACTGAGAGCCGGAAACTCCCACCTGGCGCTCCAGTGAGTGCTAAAGAGGCAGAGCAAAGAGTTGTGACCGACATTCACCACTCTGCTCAAAGTGGACGCGAGAACTGACTGATCAGAGCTCACGCGATCGCTCAGTTCTTGGCCTTAGGAGGTGGCAAGGGACCGATGCTGCAGCCACAAAAGGCAAGTATGCATTTCCACCCAACCCATCTCCTTTAAAAACTCACCATGTTTAAAGACTCCAATAAGTAAAGATTTGTCAGCCTCTCTGTCCCACCAAAGAGCTGGTAAGTCAGCTTGATCAATTTGGGGGACCCATAAGTTGATCTCTCTGTAATAAAAGTTCATAAATAACACAAAATTACCACAGAAAGGAAGATATGGTAAAGAAAAGTACATAGCAAAATGGGGATTAATGCCATAAAAGTGATGCAGCAGCTTTACTGAAGTCCCCCCAAAGTGTCCTTTGCAGGATATGGAGTGGAGATAAAACATTTTGAGTAAAAATCCAGAAAAACTATAAAAAGGATAAATAGCCTCTTAGAAAATTATCTTGTACGTTATACAAAACACACAGTAGATAATTTCAGTTCCAAGAAGAAATAATAAATGCAGATTGTCATTTATTGTAGGAAGATAGATATTTGTTACCCAGCTTCCTCCAAAACCTGCATTGTGTTAAAAGTTAAAGATTGATGGGGGAAAGCAATCAGTAACAAAACAATTTTAATATTTAAAAAAAAAAAAAAGAGTAAACTTACTTGGCATCAACTCCACCAAGCACCTTTATTGCATGGCTTCCAAACACTTCCTGCCGCAGATAATATAACATTCGAACACGCAGCAGAACCCTATGAAGGCACAAATTAAAAGAAAGCTGTAATTCAACATTTATTACACACGTTTTAATCTAGCAAAGATTTCAAAAGGAGATTTATGCATGTATGAACAGTTACTTCAACTTTAAGTATAACTAAAAGGCAACTGTTTTTTTTTTTTTTTTTAAGTTTTGGATAGGGTGGAGATGGATAAGAACCCTTGTCAGTTTTTATTGCTGTCTGTGCCACCACCAATGACATTTACCTTCTTTAATTTGTCCAGTTTACCATCATCATTGAAAGTGAAAGTAAAAGAAAATCCCAAATTTTGGGTTGTCACCAGAAAAGTAATAGAGGGGAAATCTTCCAATGGGGACACCAGTTCTAGTGACCTGGGGGTCCCCAAGGAATTCCCTTAATTTGCAGGGATTTACTCTCAATTCCTGTTGGCTATGGGACAGGAAGTGAAGGGAAATCTCTGCAATGGGACACAGATGGTGAAAAAAAAAAAAAAAAAACATTTGGACGTGGGTTCCCTCCCTCCCTCTATCCAAAAAAAATGAATAAAACGTTTTGCCTATAGTTCTACTTTAAATCTACTCAGCTTGGTCATACACAGGCAGGGTTAGTTGCATAACACAATCTAAAGGAAACTCCTCAAGAAATTTGTATTTATATAAATCCATGACATCTATTTAAAACAGAACTGCCACACAGCACAGCTAGGTGGATGACACCACAGCTAAGGAACTCAGTGGTGTTCCATCTCCACCATCAGCATGTGATTTGGCAGCGAAAGATCAGCAGCAGATAGCCATAGTGATAGTCATATTTCTACCCTCTGCACCATGATCTTGATCAACACATCTGAATGCAGCACCCCTGCCCCTAACCTCTTCCAGTCTGAGCGCTGAAGTACACACAATTTTAGCGGATAATAAAAAAAAATCCGATTCAGGTACTTACACTAGCAACATAAACAAGGATTACATTTTAATGAAAACCAAAAGCTGCATTCAGTGTTTTTCCTTTTAAATCTACCTGGAGTTCAACTTTAAGCACAACTATTTTTCCCCATATATGGAGTGCAAATGATCTGATTAGTGATGCACAAGAAAAAGATAAGCCGACTTCTAATATTAATGCCAATAGGCAACAAGAGATTGCAAAAATGAATTAAAAGGCCAAAGTTCACCTTTAGAACATGTTACACCCGCATCTAGGGCATAAACCAGTTCCAGCCCACCATTCCCCATCCCTTGAGCACCTGCCCTTCACTTTTTAAGCAGACCCCAAACCGGTCACATTTAAAATACGTAGGGCTGTGTGAAGCTCTGCTGATCGCGGGTGCAATGCTTTGCAGGCTCCAGTGGGAAACCATAAAATGTATATCTTTTTGCTATGCACAAATATGTGCATTATTTGTGTTCATTAAAATGTGAACTTGGCCTTTAAACACTAAATGTTCAGTTTGGATAAATTGATCATAGAACCAGATCATGTGTTTATAATGCTGAGATCTCTCTGTAAGGACAATTATCAAGGTTTTTAGCAGCTAAAACCTCTTCTTACTTGTTGCACTGGTGCTTTAAATGCTTCTTATAGCCCTCATCTTGAAACAGAGTGTCAGGGTTGTACTTCCGAATCCATTCTGCTTTGTGAATATCAAAGCTGCTCTGAGACTTTACTTTTTTGCCCTTGCGTCCACGAGGTACAGGAATGGAAAGACCTAAGCGTGTAAAAAAAAAAAAAATCAACATAATGACCATGTACATTAACTATTCTATTTATAATTTTGGAACAAGCAGAGATTTGTGAAATCAGTGATTGGACAAGCAGAATCAGAATTACCTGAGTGGTTCTGCAGCTGCTTGGTTTTGCCATTCTCTGCAGGACTGATCAGATCCCAAATAAAGCTTTTAATGTTCTCATCCCCCCGATAGTGCAATAGACAATAAACCAAGATGGCTCGGCAAATTTTCTCCACATCCCGTTCTGTCATACCTCGTTTGAAGCGACCATGGATTAAGATATCACGCCACCGACCCCATCTAATACAAGATTGGGCAATTTCAATTATTATTCAACAGGATTTTAGAACAAACTCAAAACACTTCTTCAGAGTAGTTTCTCACCCATAGACAAGAAGGTGCTTCTCTACTCTAAAGCAGTCTGTGCGACCATAACCATTTTTGCGGTCTTGCCGTCGAGCTCGTGGGCGATCATCGTCATCACTTTCTAGATCTGAAAACTCTACCATATCATCATCCTTATTACTGAAGTGCCGCGTCTGTTTCCTGATACGGGGTGTGTCTATTACCAGTGTGTTCTGTAAGAAAGAGAAAAGCCAAATTACTCAAGGTTTCCACAACCTTCTCATTTCTTCAATTCAAAACCCTTTTATGGCTTAAAAGTGTAAGTAAAACCTAACCATGAACTTTTCTTTTTTGCTTCCTTTCGACCTGCTAAATACACCAATGAAAGTATTTTATTTGTCCAATAACTGTAAAAACCTGTTGATTCTGCCAGAAATCCTGTGAGCTAACTTCCTGTACTCGATCCCCGTGCACAGTGATGTTATCAAGAGAAGATCATGAAATCTTTGGTTTACCTGTAAAATCCCTTTCTTGCAGTACATCACAGAACACAGAGAATCTTCATATTGATTACAAAAAGGTTATGCTGCCACCTTCAGGTGACTTGGCACTGGCACGCACAAAAAAGGAAATACCCTCCTAGGCATAACACTATACTGCTAGGCAAGGTTTCAGTTTTTGTAGCAAGGCATAAACCACAAAAGGCAGAGGGGTGCCATCCCTCTGTCCTGTGATGTACTCCAAGAAAACAAATTTTACAGGTAAACCAAAAATCCAATTTTATCACACATCCCAGGAGATAGTATCTTAACCCCCATTATGATAGGTATGTCCCAAAACAGTGAATATAAGGGAAAGGGAACACGGCAACAAGAAAACAGGTCCCAAATAACTAAACCAGAATAGGTTAGAACCTCATGCAGCAGGTGTTATATTTGGAAGATGCGTGACCCTTCAGAGCTGCATGGAACAAACAGACCCCCAGGGGATATATTGCACAGAGGCTGTGTCCAGGTTTCTTCCTACATGAAGATATATGGGGAGCCCTTACCCCCTACAACCCCCACCTCTCTCCCACAGTCGAGACAGGGGCTGGTGACAGATATGTAGGGACCCATGCTGGGAATAGCTTTCCAAGTAAGCTGAGAAGGCACTAATGCCAACACCAGGGTGCTGGTTACCCCAGAGAGATTTGCTAGCAAGTCTGTCAGAGTCCCCTACCCCGACCAGGAAAAATAGTGGAGCTTTTAAAACATATGCTGTGACCTGTGGTCCCCCAGGGGATGTTCTGCCACGACCTGTGGTCCCCCAGGGGATGCTCTGGCGAGTCATAAGAGGGCCAATGAGAGCTGCAGATGAGTGTGTGTAAATCCAGGACGTGAACAGGCAGCAGCTTCATCTGCCCAGTTAAAATGATCGCAGCTAGACTCAATGGAGGGAATTTTCTGCAGCATATTTGGCAAGTACAGAATCACAATATATATATAAAACAATATGCAAAATGGTTGGAGGGAAGCTTCAGAATGGCAAAGATGTTTTTACTACAAATTATGTGAGCATACTGCAAGTCCTCTTTAAGTAGTTCATATTTTAAAACCAACTATAGTATATAGAGAAGTTATATTACCTACAATGTGATAAACTGTACTGTAGCATTTTAAAATTTGGTCAATTTTGTTCTACTTTTTTATAAAAATATCATGTATAGTTTTCACTAGGTATATAAACCAATCATTTTACAGGTTTGATGCATCTAATAATAAAGCCAAGCACTCTGAACTTGTAGACCACTTCTCTCTAAGCTGAGGTTTGTCTCTGCTCACAATCATTTGGGTGTCGGCATCTCACCTAATCATCTGCTAATCAGGCTGGTTTACAACAGACTACCAAGGCTATTCACAACATGGCAGTAACTCAATGTGAAAAAAGCAGCGCTGTTCTAGGTAGGTCCACTCAAGCCAACACCCCACACTTCTCCAGCGTGTGTGCAGGCCCAGTTTGCACATCTGTGCAATGATCAAAGGAAAATCCATATAGCCACACTGAAACACCAAGGTCCAATTTAGTAATCTGGAATCAAACAGCATAAAAACACCATACAGTAGAACAGTCGGGGACAAAAGGTTCATGCTATGGTCAGCGCTTAGTCATAACCAAGGGCTAAAATTTGCGCAAAATGCGTGAACCTTTTGTCCCCCACTGTGGAACTGTATGGTGCTTTTATGCGGTTTGATTCCAGATTAATATAAAGCGGACTTTGGTGTTTCAATGCGGCCATATAGACTTTCCTTTGATCATGGCAGTAATTCAGTGTGCAGAAAAGCTGGTGCTATGCCTTAAGTTTACAACCAACTACAGTAGGTACAAGAAGAAATGTAAAATATTCATGTGTGTTTAAAACTTGGGACATCTGCAAGTAATGGTTAAACCAATAATTAGCTTACTAAACACTCCACTCGTCAAATGAAGAGACAAACGTAATAATTACCGACAGCCATTCGCACCTATGTTATGGCTAATGGGTTTTAAATGGCTGAAGAGCAATACCTACAATAATCTGAGCTTAGACCTCCATTTCTGCACATGCACATTTATTAATGGTTTAACGGGTCTGCCTTTGCACTCTGTGACCCCTTATTAAAGATCACTGTTAATTGTCACATTTTTTTTTTATTTATAATTGATACTTAAAACTCACCTTACTGTTAAGCAGATCTAGATCTAAATCTGCTTTTTTTGCCCACTTCTGCCAAAAGTTTGGATCATCCAATGAAATGTCTGTCCTGTTTTCAGATGCTACAAAACTTGCCTAATACAGAGAGAAAAGTGTTATCAAAAACACGAGAAATCATAAGAAAAATACTCAATATTCACCTTTAAAAGGAAAAAGCATACTTTGTCTCGAAGCACAGGCTCTAAATGAGCTTGTGATTAAAAAAATACCCGAGGAAACCACCCAAGTACTTTGCAATTTATTGTGATATACCATCCACAAAATGTTTCATGCATTTACTTTCTTTATCGTACATCACAGAACACAGAGCACCATAGTAAATCACTATGTGGGTATATAGGCACCTTCAGGTGATGGACTCTGGTATACCCAATACAGGAAGTTCATTCCCTATATAACACCCCCTCCTACCAGGAGTACCTCAGTTTTTTCGCCAGTGTCTAAGGTGTTGGTCACGAGTGCAGATGTGCTCTGAAGAGCTCCAAACTGGAGGGATCCAAGGTGGATGGTACCCGGGCCTCGTATAGGAAGCACGAGGTTTTGCCTGTAATGCCTCCCTTGCAGGGCTGGACCTCGGGACCCAGGGCTTTTTGGTCATGCCTACATTATCTCAAGTTTTTCCGGGCGGGGTGCTAATACAGGTCCAATGGAGTGGAACCCCAATAAAAAAGGGACCCGGTCCTTGAAGGTTTGCCAACGCAGCCCGCCGTGATGGGGGAACTTTGGATCTGTCTGTTACCTTATCCTCGCTGCAGGATCTGCTGTAAGGGAAGAAGCCTAGGAACTGTAAAAAGTCCACCTATGGTCTTTTCAATGCACATACCTTGATACGTAGCTTCTCAGTCAGCTCAGTGTCCAGCTAAAACAGCATGTGTGTGGTCTCAGCAGCCAGGGGGGTGAGTTTTCAGCATGTTCTCCCCCCTGGGGGAACTAAGGGGCTGGGAGGTACAACAGCAATTTGTACTTTGCCCCCTCAGGGGGTGCGGTGGCAGCTTCCCCGTGTTGTATTTATTTTACAGCCTTCACATGCCTAACGGAGTGAGCTGAAAGATTCCCCACAATAGCCATAAAAGCTTCATTTTCTCCCCAGCCCTTGTCCATACTTGATTTTATGAGGACAGAGCCTCCCCTCCTATGCGTGCGCAAACTGCTGTTAATTTGAAACGGGGGGGGGGGGGTTAGTGGCAAGGGGGCATGGCTTAGGCGCTGCGCCGTGTGCAGGACGTAGCGTCCACAAGGAGCACACGGCGCAGGTGATGGGGTCGTGTGTAGAGCTTAAACCTGAGGCATTTAAACAGACGCTTCTCATCAATAGAAGATCTCTAACAGATGCACTGAAGAGATGGAGGTCTGACACACAGGACACAGAACGCTGGGGCACGTAAGGGATGCGCACACACTATAATATATATATTACACACACACACACACATATATATATATTATACCCCCAGGCGCTGGGAACTCCAGTCGTGCCACCACACTGTCATCCTCTCCGGAAATACCAGATATGCGAAGCCAGGGTGAGTCATTGGTACCAATTGGTGGTGCAGCTGCTTTTCACATCTCAGCCCCTGCATACGTTACTGAAGATGCATTTTCCTCCGCCCTGCAGGGCCTAGAAGGAAGATTAGCGACTTTAATCGCATCCTCCATCCAAAAGAATAGGAAGCGTTTTAGATCCCCCCCACCTCAGACCCCTTTACAAAGGGAACAGTGGGTACAGAACGAGGCGTTACCCTCAGGTGATCAGGAGGAAAAAACAAACAGATTACTCCTCTGCAGAGGAAACAATGGTAGATGAACCCTTTTCAGCCTCGCAATCTGAGAAATTGTTGGTACAATCTCTTACGAAGATGGTTCGTTCTACTTTCACGTTACCCCTAATGGAGTCTGCTGAAAGTTCAGTTTCTTCCTTGGGTTCCTTAAAACTTTCACAACCTTTTCATGTGTTTCCTGTCCATGCATTACTAGAAAAGCTTATTTATGCTGAATGGGATCACCCGGATAAGCATTTTCTCCCTCCAAAGAGATTCTCAGTTCCCTATCCCATGGAGGAGAAATTCACCAAAAAAATGGAACGTACTAGCTGTTGACGCTGCGATTTCCAGTGTGAATAAAAGTCTAACTTGTCCAGTAGACAATGCACAAATGCTTAAGGATCCAAGAGATAAACGGTTGGAATTCCTGTTAAAAGCCTCTTTCTTTGGCAGGTGCCGTTACTCAGCCTGCAGTCGCTGCAAAAGGCATCTGACAGGCCCTTAAGGAGGTCCCTGCACAACAAGCCCGGGATTTGGCCGAGCTACCAAAAGCATTAAGTTTTGCCATAGATGCCATGAAAGACTAGTACACATGTGTAGGATCCTGTGGTTAAAAAATTGGTCAGCCAAAGCATCTTGCAAAAGGCTCCTGACTTGTTTTCCTTTCCACGGGGATCGGCTATTTGGGGATGATTTGGACAAATACATCCAAATGATTTCTAGTTGGAAAAGTACTCTTGCCAGTCAAAAGAAGGTATAAATGCCCTTCATTTAAGCGGACTCTTTCCCCTGCGCCAGGGGCATCCACCTCTAAGCAGTGGCGACAGGCTCCGCGGTCAGACCCTAGAGGAAAACCTCAGGGTCAGGCCCAGAAGAAAGCCTGGGGCCGGAAACCTGCAAAGCAGAATTCCAAAGCTTCATTATGAAAGGGCGCCCCCCCTCGCCACAGTGGGGGGGGGGGGGGGGGGGGGGACTTTTGCAATACTCAGAAGCCTGGCAAGAGGAAGTTCAGGCCAGATGGGTCATCTCCACGGTGTCTCTAGGATACAAACTAGAATTTCGTGAGTTTCCAGTGTCTCGTTTTCTGAGATCAAACGTTCCCAAAGATCCAGGGAAAAGGCAATCTCTGTTACAGGCACTAGGCAGATTACTGGCTCAGGGGGGTGATCATACAAATCCCCACAGAAGAGCAAGGTTTGGCGTTTTATTCAAACCTCTTTACGGTACCAAAACCGAATGGAGATGTCAGACCCATTCTAGATGAAAAGAATCTAAATCAGTTCCTGAAGAGCCGCTTTCGCATGGAGTCTCAGGTCAGTGGTTTCTATCCTACAAGGAGGAGAACTTCTGGCGTCTATAGACATCAGGGATGCATATCTGCATGTCCCTATATTTCCCGCTCACCAAAGGTTTCTGCAGTTCGATGCAGAACAGCAGCATTTTTTTAGTTTGTAGCCTTGCCCTTCGGGCTACAGCACCCCGGGTGTTCACAAAATTGGCCCCACCTCCAGCCAAATTAAGGACACAGGGCATAACAGTCTTGGCGTACCTAAATGATCTATTGCTAACAGACCAGTTGGTGGCTCATTTGGAGCAAAGTGTACGCATTAGAACCAGTTACCCGGAAAATCTAGGTTGGATTCTCAATCTAGAGAAGTCTTCCTTAAAACCGCTAAAAAGGCTGGAGTACATGGGCCTGATCATAGACAGCCCAGAAAAAGGTGTTCTTGCCTCAGGCAAAAATCAACTCCATAAGAGCTGGTGCGGATGGTCAGATCAAAAGGAGATCCCTCCGTTTGCCTTTGCATGAAGTTAGGAAAGATGGTGGCTTCATTCGAAGTGGTTCCCTATGCCCAGTTCCATTCAAGACTGTTGCAAAACAGTATCCTGTCTGCTTGGAACAAAACTATTCAAGCTTTAGGACTTGCCAATGCGGCTGTCCCCAAGGGTGTCCCAAAGCCTCAGTTGGTGGTTACTAACCCAGAATCTGCTGAAAGGAAAATCCTTCAGACCAGTTATCTGGAAAATGGTAACTGAAAGACGCCAGCCTTTTAGGCTGGGGAGCAGTGCTAGAGAAGCCAGTGCGTCTGGCTCTGAAGGCCTGGACTTTCAGGTTACGGGATTGTTCTGTCAGGATCCAATCCGACAATGCCACACCTGTGGCCTATATCAATCAAAGGTGCACAAAGAGTCTCACAGCGCAGACAGAGGTGAACCATATTCTAACTTGGGCAGAAAGGAATGTGCCGTGCCTGTCAGCAGTCTTCATTCCAGGAGTAGAGAATTGGCAGGCGGACTACTTGAGTCGCCAGCAGTTATTCCCGGAGGAACGGTCCCTTCGCCCTGACATTTTTTGGGCTGTTTGCCAAAGAGGGGGCCCCCATTGGACCCAGATCTTCTGGTGTCCAGATTCAACATGAAGTTAGTCAACTTTGGGTCCAGGACAAGGGATCCACTCGCATGCGGAACAGATGAGTTGGTGACCCCATGGGATCAGTTCACACTAATTTATGCATTCCCCGCTATTCAGTTGCTGCCACGATTTCTTTGCAGGATCAAGCTGGAAAGAAAGCCGGTAATTCTGGTAGCCCCAGCATGGCCCAGAAGGTCCTGGTATGCAGAAATCGTAAAGATGGCAGTGGAGGATCCATGGTCCCTTCCACTACGGCCAGACCTACTCTCACAGGTGCCGATATTCCATCCTACCTTACGAACGCTAAATTTAACGGCTTGGCTTTTGAAACCCACATTCCGAAGAAACATGCGCTTTCCAGGTCAGTTATCTCTACCTTGATTACAGCAAGGAAGCCAGCTTCCAAAACTATATATTAGAGAGTCTGGAGGGCTTATGTTTCCTGGGGTGAATCCAAGGTTGGCACCCTCGGAAGTATATCATAGGCAGAATTCTTGCCTTTCTACAATTAGGGGTAGAGATGAAATTGGCCTTGAGTACTATTAAGGGCCAAGTCTCAGCTTTATCGATCTTATTTCAAAGACCGCTTGCTTCACATTCTTTAGTCCAGGGTGCACGGGGTGATGCGGCTTAATCCACCAGTTAAATCACCTTTGAGTCCTTGGGACTTGAACTTAGTTTTGTCAGAGTTACAAAAACAGCCATTTGAACCAATACAACATGTTTCCTTAGTCCTTTTGACAAGGAACTTTGTGTTTTTGGTTGCTAGATCTTCAGCAAGGAGGATTTCGGAATTGGCTGCTCTTTCTTGTAAAGAGCCATACTTGATTATTCACGAGGACAGAGTGGTGTTGCGCCCTCCTCCAGGTTTTTTGCCAAAAGTGGTCTCAGGTTTCCACCTGAACCAAGATATTGTCCTGCCATCGTTTTTTCCCCAAAACCATGTTCCAGGGAAGAGATATCACTACATTGTCTTGATGTGGTGAGAGTGGTCAAAAGTCCATTTAAAGACAACTGCTCAGATCCGGAAGACAGATGTCTTATTTGTACTGCCAGAGGGTCCTAAGAAAGGACAGGCAGCACCGAAATCCACTGTCATTAACTGGATTCGGCAAGTTATAATTCAGACTTATGATTTAAGGGGTAAGATTCCACCTTTTCAAGTCAAAGCACACTCTACCAGGGCAGTTAGTGCTTCTTGGGCAGCGTCTCACCAAGCCTCCATGGCTCAGATCTGTAAGGCCGCAAGCTGGTCTACAGTACATACATTCACCAAGTTTTATCAGGTGGATGTAAGAAGGCATGAGGATATTGCCTTTGGACGCAGTGTGCTTGTAGGCAGTATAGGTCCTCAAGTCGGGGGTGCCCTACGGGTTGTCTCTCCCTTCCCTCAAATAGCATTGCTATGGGACGTCCCACATAGGGATTACTATGGTGCTTTGAAAATAGGATTTTTATAACAGCTTACCTGTAAAATCCTTTTCTTGTAGTACATCATGGGACACAAAGGTCCCGCCCCTCTTTCTGGGGGTTAAGTATATTGCTTTGCTACAAAAACTGAGGTACTCCTTGTAGGAGGAGGGGTAATATAGGGAGTGAACTTCCTGTATTGGTACATCAGTGTCCATAACCTGAAGGTGCCTATATACCCACATAGTGATTATTATGGTGCTTTGTGTCCCGTGATGTACTCCAAGAAAAGGATTTTACAGGTAAGCTGTTATAAAAATCCTATTTGTTATATTAAAAAAAAAAAAAAAAAAAAAAAATGGATCCACCACATTCTATATATTTTACCATTCGAACAGAGACCAACCTTAGAGAAGGTGGAACCTTTGCCTTCAGACTCTATTGTTATAGTGGTAGTTCTTCTTAATAGAATTTGATCAATATCTTCCTCGCAAAACTTGGAGCCTTCATCATCTTCATCCATGATGGCTGCATAAGCACCTTTCCGTAGCAAGTCTTCAATCTCTTTCTTTGTAAACTGCTGGATGGGCTGTAGAATAGCCATTTAAAAATTGAGATTATTAATCTAGTTTCTAGAATTTCCAAAATAACTATATAGTGTTTTGTCTCTGCTCATCTCTATCAAATATCATACACACCCCACTCAGGTGGTTTTCCCGACCACTCATAGACTGGAGCACAGCCTTGTCCAGTCCTAACTTCAAGCTGGCCTTGTCAAACATCTCTCTTTCATAGGAGTTTCTGGTGATCAGCCGGTAAATCTTAACAGCCTTGCTCTGACCAATTCGGTGACAACGTGCTTGTGCCTGAACACAAGAGAAGTCTATCAGCTTACAAATATGACTAAATGCAATTAGAAAAGCTTGGAAAGTGAACTAGATCTTACAGCTGCAAGTTACTTCAAGCACAGCCAGCAACAAATCAGTTTTTTTCTGGACTTGCCGAAATCAATAATCATAACGTTTTTTTAACCTCATATTATCACAAGAAGATTGCAGCATCTGACACCCAGAAAACGGCTTATGTCCAACTCGCTTTTTTCATGCTGATAGCACAGGTTACACAAAATAATGGTACTCCTTCAGCATCAAAGAACAGAGTTTTTTTTTTTTTTTTTAAGGTTTGTCTAAGTATTACATGCAGTAGTGGGTCCACACACAGTTTACACCACCACCCCACAAGTTCCTAAACTGCGAACGAGGAGCCTTTTAACAAGAAAAGGAACTTTTTTTCTAAAATTGTTTTGGGATTATGTTACATGGCATGTTTAGATGCAGCTCTTGCCGGTTGTCTTCTATAAGCTAGCTACTGTTTCCATAGTCATTTCAAGTACTTCATTGCAGTTCTACAGAAGAAAGAGAAAGGGAGTGTGACAGAAAGATATAGCACAGGGATATCTGCTTATACCTGAAGGTCATTCTGAGGGTTCCAGTCAGAGTCAAAGATGATACAAGTGTCTGCAGCAGTGAGGTTGATACCCAGCCCACCAGCCCGGGTGCAGAGCAAGAACACAAATCGATCAGAGTCTGGGCGGCTGAATCGATCAATTGCTGCTTGGCGCATATTACCACGGACTCTACCGTCAATTCGTTCATAAAGATACCTAGGTTTTAAATGAACACAGATCAAAATTCAAGTCTTAAGAATTAAATTGTAAGGCCAAACCCTATCCCCCTTTAAAATGTTAATATGAGCTATTTAAAGCACAAAAATATAAATATTTTATATATACATATACAGACACAGACACGCACGTAAAATTATGACTGTGAATCCATATACACCAGAGGTTGACCATCCTGGCCAGAGCACTCTAGTCTGATTGGACGCACCAGCTCATTTTCTTTCTACTACCAATCTGTGCATGAGAATGCATGCGATGAGAGGTGTAGGTTCAAACTGGTATTAAACCTAAAAAGCAAAAACATTTTTTATATTGCTTCTTATTTGATGGCTGAATTTGTTTTTGTTTGTTTTTTTGGTTTTCTTCTATTTTCATCTAGTCATTTGGCCAATACATCTGTTTTTCATGAACAAGCACTCCAGCACAATGTATCAGTTGCGGAGATGAAACAAACCATTTAACACTAACAAGGGTGCATAGAATGATCAACTTTTATTCATTCATGTCAAAAAAACTTTTATCCCAAAAGAAAAAGAACTGTTTGATGATTATAAAGTACTAGCTGGAGTTTGCCTTAAATTTGTTAGGTGTACTAGCAGATTTAAAACACACCAACACTGCCTCAGACTGACAATGTTGCTTTATAAAAAGGTGCCCCCTGTGCTCATTCATACAGAGTGGGGGAACTCTAACACAGGTGTGTTACTGGCCAGATCACTAGGTGAAAACAGGAGGGGAAAAAAGCCTAAGAACAGAAAAAACTTATACAGCCACCACATCAAATGATTGGTAAGCTGCAATATTCCTTTTTTTATTTTTGGGCTTAATACAGCTTTCATAAATTTTCTGCCATCATAGAACAAAGAAAAATTATTTTAAGGCTTTATCAAGTGCAAATCAGATAAAAATCATAACACGAATGTATGTAAAACACAGTACAGGGCTACAAAGAAAAAAAGGACTCGGCTTGGATTTTTAAAGGTGAAAGAACATTGTAAAAGGTTAAAATTATTAATAAAATAAAATTTAACAATGTGCCACATACAACTTATAAATTATTTTCTGACAATTTTCCAAAGCACAGAGAGAGTGAGAGCTAGACAATTTACTACAAACATGAGCTTTACCATATAGGGCAGGGGTAGGCAACTCCCGGCACACAAAGCCTCTTTAACCGGCTCTAGCCCCCCCCTATCAGCAGAGCAGTGCAGGGAAGTGTCAGTGAGACACTAATGCATTCCAATTTCAGAATTCCCCACACCGCACCTGCACTGGGGGGAAGGCACTGTGCCCCCACACATTGTAAAAGATGGGAAACATTGTTTGGTTCTCTAACTTTGCTTTAGCATCAGCTTTTGTGATGGGGAAGAGATTGGGTTCAGTTCTGCTGGGGGTGGGGGGTGGTGGTCCCTGTTTCCAGGAGGACTGTCATTGGCCACTGCTAAAGCCAATCACAGTCCTGCTAGCCCCGCCCACCAGCAGGAGGAAGATGACTGGCTTGGTTGCCACTATCAAATCACAGAAAGAAGGGATTTCACTGTGATTGAGAAAATCACAATCAGGTCAGTTTGCGGAATTACTGTTGAGCTTCTGGGTAAGCTAATTGTTGAAATTAATCCTGAACCTTTGCGTCACTTACTACTGAACCCCTGAACTACTAGCCAGAGCCAGTATTCAGCGCAAAGAAAACCACACCCAACTTTGGCTGCGGCACAGAGCGCATTACTTTTTCTCAGCTGCGGGGGCTCAACTTATGATCCTGTACCCAGGCCCACTGCTTTCAGAAAATGCCCCTGACCTGAGTTAATCATTGCGCATCCATTCCCGATGCTTGTGTGTGACATCACATACAAGCACTTGGGCTGAATGCGAGAGGTGGATCAGCAGGAGGAGTGTGTCAGGACAGGTAGATGTGTCATCTCTGCCTCCTTTGACCGCTCTTCATATCATAGATGACATGAGAAGAGGGTACAGCGGTGGAGCAGATAGGCAGGAAGGTACAGAGGTGGAGTGGATGTGCAGGGAGGTACAGCGGTGAAAGAGATGAGAAGGGGGTTCAACAGTTGGACAGGAGAGCAGGGGGATACAGTGATGGCACAGATGAGCAGGGGGGGGGGGGGGGGGTTAAATTTTGGTTTAGGTGAGAAGGGGGTTTAGTGGTGGGACAGAAAGCAGGGGGTAGAGCAGTGGGGCAGATGTGAAAGGAGGTGTATTGGTAGGACAGATGAGCAGGGGGAACAGAGGTGAGACAGAGGTACAGATGAGAAAGCGGGTTACAGTGGTGGGGCAGGTGTGCAGGGGGTTACAGTGGTGGGGCAGGTGTGCAGGGGGTTACAGTGGTGGGGCAGGTGTGCAGGGGGTTACAGTGGTGGGGCAGGTGTGCAGGGGGTTACAGTGGTGGGGCAGGTGTGCAGGGGGTTACAGAGGTGGGGCAGATGTGCAGGGGGTACACAGAGGTGGGGCAGATGTGCAGGGGGTACACAGAGGTGGGGCAGATGTACAGTAGTGTAACAGATTTGCAGGGGGGACAGGATCTGAGGTGTGAAGGTGCAGGAATTGGGTCTGGTCTGAGGTGTGAAGGTGCAGGAATTGGGGCTGGTCTGAGGTGTGAAGGTGCAGGAATTGGGGCTAATCAGAGGCTGCAGGATGTTAATTTCTCGCTATTACTAAAGTAGTTTACAGCATTTACTTTATAATAAATCCTTTTCGTGATGGAGTGTGAAGTTGGCATTTTTTTGTTATAAAATCGACACGCTCAATTTCTTTGAAACATTTTTCGGCACACTGTTGCTCAAAAGTCTGCCTACCCCCAATATAGGGTGTATAGTGCTGAATTCTTTACCTTCTCTGAATGAGATAATCCTCTAATATATCCAAGCACCGCACCATTTGGGAAAAGATGAGAACCTTATGCCCTCCAGCTTTAAGCTTGGGTAGAAGTTTGTCTATTAGAACTAATTTGCCAGAGGAGCGCACCATTGCTTGTAAGTGGAAGTCATGAGGAATCACTGGTGTCGCTTCTCGGAAGTCAAACATTATCTTTTCTTCCGCTCCTAGTAAAAAACAGAGAAAACAAAACAAGATTAAAAAAAAGCATAAATATTTAATGCCTTCTAAACCAGTTATACCTGCATGTACAAATAAAATAAATAAAGCATTAGCAAGTACAGTATGTGAAACGGAGAAAAAGAAAATAATTTTAATATAAATGAAAAAAGTTGCAAAGCAAGAACATTAGAAAGAGAAAAAAAAAAAAAAAAAAGGGAAGAAGAGAAGCCAACGTCTCATACCAGTAATGAGATAGGGATGGTTGCAACACTTGCGAAGCTCCATCATGGTGTTTAGCAAGTTGGGAGTATTAGTCTGACTAGCTCCCTTGGTAAGAAAGGAAAAGTTCTTTTCCAGGATGGCCCTATAGTATTTCTTCTGAATGTTTGTTAACTCCACTTCAATGATAGTTTCTTGTTTGGGTGCGAGATTCTTCTCCACATCTTCCTTTAGCCTTCTTAGCATCATAGGTTTTAAGATGGCTTGCAGCTTTTGCACCTGAGAATGACAGGAGGGAGGGAGGGGGGGGGTTAGTCCATTACAGTAATGTACACATTATTATTTTCTGGATACTTCCAAAAAATAGGATTTTTATAACAGCTTATCTGTAAAATCCTTTTCTTGGAGTACATCATGGGACACAGAGCCTTAAGGAATTACTTAATGGATTATAGGCCACCTTCAGGTGATGGACACTGGTATACCCAATCCAAGAAGTTCACTCCCTATATAACCCCTCCTTCTTCCAGGAGCACATCAGTTTTTCTAGCAAAGCAATATACCTAAATCCCAAAAAAGAGGGGAGGGACCTCTGTTTCCCATGATGTACTCCAAGAAAATGATTTTACAGGTAAGCTGTTATAAAAATCCTATTTTCTTTATCGTACAGCATGGGACACAGAGCCTTAAGTAATTACTTAATGGGACGTCCCATAGCAATGCTACTTGAGGGGAGGGAGACACAACCCGGAGGGTGCCCCCAGACCTGAGGACCTATACTGCTGCCTGCAGCACACTGTGCCCGAAGGAGATATCCTCATACCTCCTTAAATCCAGCTGATATTTGTGAATGTATGCACTGAAGACCAAGTTGCGGCATTACAGATCTGAGCCATGGAGGCCTGGTGACGCACTGCCCAAGAAGCACTAACCGCTCTGGTAGAGTGCGCCTTAACTTGAAAAGGGGGAATCTTACCCCTTAAATCATAAGTTTGAATTATCACTTGCCGAATTCACTTAGTGACAGTGGATTTCGACGCTGTGTGTCCTTTCTTAGGACCCTCTGGCAGAATAAATAAGACATCTGAGCAGTTGCCTTTAAACAGATTTTCACTGCTCTCACCACATCAAGACAATGTAGTGACTTTTCTTCCCTGGAACATGGTTTTGGAAAAAACGATGGCAGGACAATATCTTGGTTCAGGCAGAAACCTGACACCACTTTTGGTAAAAAACCCGGACGAGGGCGCAACACCACTCTGTCCTCATGAATAATCAAGTATGGCTCTTTACAAGAAAGAGCAGCCAATTCCGAAACCCTCCTTGCTGCAGATATAGCAACCAAAAATACCAACTTCCCTGTCAAAAGGACTAAGGGAATATTTTGTATCGTTTCAAATGGCTGTTTTGTAACACAGACAAAACGAAGTTCAAGTCCCAAGGGTTCAAGGGAGGTTTGACGGGTGGATTAAGCCGTGTTGCCCCTTACATAAAACCCCGGACTAAAGAATGTGCAGCAAGTGGTCTTTGAAATAAGAATGATAAAGCTGAGACTTGGCCTTTAATAGTACTCAAGGCCAATTTAATTTCTACCCCCAGAAATCTGCCCATGATATATCTCCGAGGGTGCCAACCCTTGGATTCACACCAGGAAACATAAGCCCTCCAGATGCTATATACAGTTCTGGAAGCTGGCTTCCTTGCATTAATCAGGGTAGAGATAACTGCCCCGGAAAACCTACGTTTCTTCAGAATGTGGGTTTCAATAGCCAAGCCGTTAAATTTAGAGACCGTAAGGAAGGCTGGAACATCGGTCCCTGTGAGATTAGATCTGGCCGTAGTGGGAGGGACCATGGGCCCTCCACTGCCATCTTTACAATTTCTGCATACCATGACCTTCTGGGCCATGCTGGTGCGACCAGAATTACCGGCTTTCTTTCCAGCTTGATCCTGCAAAGAAGTCGAGGCAGCAACTGAAAAGGGGGGGAATGCATAGATCAGTGAGAACTGATCCCATGGGGTCACCAACACATCCGTTCCGCATGGGAGTGGATCCCTTGTTCTGGCCACAAAGTTAACTTACTTCATGTTAAACCTGGACACTAGGAGATCTACGTCCAGAGTCCCCCATCTTTGGCAAACAACCCGAAATATGTCGGGTTGAAGAGACCATTCCCCTGGGAATAACTGCTGGTGACCCAAGTAGTCCGCCTGCCAATTCTCTACTCCCGGAATGAAGACTGCCAATAGGCAGAAAGGAATGTTCCATGCCTAAGTTAGAATATGGTTCACCTCTCTCTCTGCACTGAGAGACTCTTGGTGCCCCCTTAGTGAACTGGACAGTTGTCTTTTCTAGTACTGCTCCCCAGCCTGAAAGGCTGGCATCTGTCGTTACCACTTTCCAGATAACTGGACTTTCCTTTCAGCAGATTCTGAGTTAGTAACCACCAACTGATGCTTTGGGACACGCTTGGGGACAGCTGTATTGGCAAGTCTAAAGCTTGAATTGTTTTGTTCCAAGCAGACAGGATACTGTTTAGCAACAGTCTTGAATGGAACTGGGCATAGGGAATCGCTTCGAATGAAGCCACCATGGTTCCTAGCAACCTCATGCAAAGGCGAATGGAGGGATCGCATTTTGACCTGACCATCCGCACCAGCTCTCTTATGGAGTTGATCTTTGCCTGAGGCAAGAACACCTTTTCCTGGGCTGTGTCTATGATCAGACCCAAGTACTCCAGCCTTTTAGCGGTATTAAGGAAGATTTTTGTAGGTTGAGAATCCAACCCAAACTTTCCAGGTAACTGGTTGTAATGCGTACGCTTTGCTCCAAACAAGCCACCGACTGATCCATTAGCTATAGATCGTCTAGGTACACCATGACTCTCATGCCCTGTGCCCTTAACCTGACTAGAAGTGGGGCCAGCACTTTTGTGAACACCCAGGGTGCTGTAGCTAGCCCAAAGGGCAGGGCTACAAACTGGAAATGCTGCTGTTCTAACTCGAACCGCAGAAACTTTTGGTGAGCGGGAAATATAGGAACATGCAGATATGCATCCCTGATGTCGATAGATGCCAGAAGTTCTCCTCCTAGGAGGATAGAAACTACTGACCTGATCGTCTCCATGCGAAAAGAGCGGATCTTCAGGAACGGACTTCGATTTTTTAGATCTGGAAAGGGGTCTGACATCTCCATTTGGTTTTGGTACCAGAAAAAGATTTGAATAAAACCCCAAACCTTGCTCTTTTGTGGGTATCTGTATGATCACCCCTTGAGATATTAATCGGTCTAGTGCCTGAAACAGAGATTGTCTTTTCGCTGGATCTTTGGGAACGCTTGACCTCAGGAAACAAGACGTGGAAAGTCACGAAATTCCAGCTTGTACCCCAGCGTTACCGTGGAGATGACCCATCTGTCCTGAATTTCCTCTTTCCAGACTTCTCAAAACTGCAGAAGTCTTCGGGGGGGGGGTGGGGGGGGGGGGGTTGCCACTTCAAGGTGAGGCTTTAGGATTCTGCTTTGCAGGTTTCCGACCCCAGGACTTCTTTTGAGCCTAGGAACCTCAATGGCCTGTCTAAATTGGTCCTTTAGAGATTGACAGATGCCTATTGCAGCGACTGCAGGCTGAGTAACGGCACCTGCCAAGGAAAAAGCAGATTTTAACAGGGATTCCAACTTCTTATCTGTTGGATCCTTAAGCATTTGTGCATTGTCTACAGCAGTAGTCATCAACCCAGTCCTCAGGGCCCACTAACAGGCCAGGTTTTATGCATTACCTTGGGGAGATGCAGACTAGAATACTGCAATCACTGAGCAGCTAATGATATCACCTGTGATGTATTTCAGTTATCTTGCAAACCTGGCCTGTTAGTGGGCCCTGAGGACAGGGTTGATGACCACTGGTCTACAGGACAAATTAGGCTTTTATTCACACTGGAAATCACAGCGTCAACTGCCGGTACTTTCCATTTTTTGGTGAATTTCTCCTTCAGGGGATAGAGAACTGAAAATATCTTAGGAGGGAGAAAATGCTTAACTGGGTGATCCCATTCACAAAAATAAGCCGTTTTAGTAATGCATGCACAGGAAACACATGCATAGGCTGAGAAGGTATTAAGGAAACCAAGGAAGAAACCAAGCTTTGGGGAGACTCCATTAGGGGTAGCATGAAAGTGGAACGAACCATCTCCATAAGAGATTGTATCAGCAATTTCTCAGATTGTGAGGCTGAAAAAGATTAATCTACTGTGGTTTCCTCCACAGAGGAATCACCGGTTTGTTTTTCCTCCTTATCGCCTGAGGGTAACACCTCATCCTGTGCCCACTGTTCCCCTTGCAAAGGGTCTAAAGTGGAGGAGGGGGATCTAGCACGCTTCCTATCCATTTAAATGTAGGATGCGATTAAAGCCACTAATCTTCCTTCCAGACCCTGCAGGGTGGAGGAAAGGACATCTTCAGTCACTTATACAGGGGCCGAGATGTGAGAAGCAGTTGCACCATCAATTTGTTCCACTGGCTCACCCTGGTTTGCCATAATTGGCAATTCAGGCGAGGATGACAGCGTGGAAATGCGACTCGAGCTCCTAGCGCCTGGGGGTGAAACCTTTAGTACCTTTTTGGTACTTGTGGTATCTTTTTTGGCAGGCAGTCCTAAGCACAAAAACAGAGGCACTATACAATTGCACTAAAATCGTTGAATATAGTCATGACAGTAAAGCCGCTATAAGGTTAAGCCTAGAGCTGGGAAAAAAGTGTCCTTCCTGTATCAGGAATGCCAGTTTGCAACCCTAACGTGCCCAACAGCTCCTGCGTCCCTGTGTGCAGACTGCTTGTTTCCTCCTTGTCAGCCAAGGAGACTGTCCCAGTTGTGTTTTTATCTTTGCTTGCTGTGTGTCCTCGTGGACATTGCACGGTGCTGCACCTAGGCCCCGCCCCCTCCATAAACCCACCCCCGTTTCAGTTTTTTTAAAATGTTCCCGCGCTAGTGCACGGCGGCTTTCGGGTCAACACGAGGGTAATAATAGTAGTAACAGTAACACCAGGACCTCCGCACCCCCCCGAGGCGGGGGAGTGGATAATGTAAGGGGGGTACACCACTGATGTTCCCCTAACCCTCTGGTCCCTTCAGGGGGGAGAAAGTAAGTATTTGGCAGATTTCTTTACCTGAAAAAAATCCCCCTGCACACGTTACTGCGGCCACAGAGAGACAGACTGAGCTTTATAGTGAAGACAACAGATTAAAGTATGTGCATAGACTCCCTCTAGTGGAGAATTAAGGCATGACAACATTTTTTCCCTAATGGAAGAAAGCATAGGTGGACTTTTTAGTTCCTAAGTTTCTTCCCTTACCTTATCCCCGCCACAGGATTTGCTGAATTAACAGACAATCCAACCTTCACCCATCACGGCGGGCTCCGTGTAACAAACCTTCAAGGACCGGGTCCCTTGATATCGGGGTTCCACTCCCTTGGACCTGTAAAAGCACCCCACCAGGAAAGCTTTAGGTAATGTAGCAAGACCTAAGCCCTGGGTCCCGGGGGTCCAGCCCTACAAAAGAGAGGCGTTACAGGCAAAACCTTGTGCTTCGGATACAAGGTCCCAGGTACCATCCACTTTGGCCTCAGTGGCACTTTGGATGGATCTGGTCTATGGAGGCTATTTAAATCCAGCATGGTTCCTTCCTGGAGCTCCTCAGAGCACATCTTCAATCGTGACCAACACCTTAGACACTGGCGAAAAAACTGATGTGCTCCTGGAAGGAGGAGGGGGTTATATAGGGAGTAAACTTCCTGGATTGGGTATACCAGTGTCCATCACCTGAAGGTGGCCTATAACCCATTAAGTAATTACTTAAGGCTCTGTGTCCCATGATGTACAAGAAATTTAGTTTAACGAAAAACAATAGCTAAGAGTTCTGATTTGTTGTGGATCAAAAATCGCCACCATAAAAGATTAATTTATTTGATTATACAATCTGAGCACTGCAAACTTGGGTGTATCTAAGGAAAGTTACAAAAAAATTATAAAATTATAATACAAGTTGTCAATATCAAGCAGCAAAGTGAAGGAAGACTAATGGCCATCAAATAGGTGGATGGGAATATGAAAATATATTGTACATACTGTGGATCAGTTTCAGTGGCTGGCTAGGTGGATGTCAAGTACCTGCTCCTCAGTTTTAAGGTCTCCAAAATCCTTCAGAAATTCTGCTTCAGAGGCAAACTGACTAGGCTCTAGGAAATGTAACAGGCTAAACAGCTCCTCCACAGTGTTCTGTAATGGTGTCCCAGTCAAAAGGACCTTGTGCTCCTACAAAATTCCAAGTGATTGGACAGTGTTATATTCACAATGAATTATAGAAACATAGGGAAAAAAAAAAAAACTTAAATTATTTATATTACAGTTTTAAACTTACTAGATCCATGTGCTTTAAGCTGTCCAAAAGCTTACAGTTTCTGTTTTTCAAACGATGAGCTTCATCAATAATGACACAACGCCATTCAATTTCACGTAGTTCAGGGCAATCAGAAAGCACCATCTCAAAAGTTGTGATTAAAGCATCAAACTTGTACGCTCCAGGAATGAGACGACCCTTAAAAAAAAAAAAAAAAAAAAAATATTGTTATTGTTATCAAAGAAAAGATAAACCGCGTCACTTGACATATAGATCGATACATAAAGAGCCACACTGAATCAATGGGGTAAAGTTTGGGCAGTTTGCATATGAATCACCTAGCTAGTACAAAAAGGACTACCTAAACCGCACTCCTGCTTTTTGTGGAGGGAGGATTTCAGTCCACAGAGTGGAGCGTAAGAGGAAAATTACTACACCCCCCCCCGGGGTTAAATGTAATTTTAATCCCTCTTTACCTGGTATGGTGGGCTGAGATGGACTAGTATACTCACCTGCCCAGCGAATCCAGCAATGTCCCGTCGAAAGCCACTGCACTCTAGGCATAGTCATTAGGTGGCTTCATAATGACACACTTCACAGCCCTGAAGCCTCCTAGGATGGGTATCCCAAAAAGGCTTCAAGCAGGAGGGAGACGGGGGGGGGGGGGGGGGGGTTAATTGGTGTTACATCTGGCCTAGAAAAAGAGGCAAATTATATATATATATATATATATATATATATATATATATATATATATATATATATATATATATATATATATATATATATTTGCAGGAGAGGAATACTTTTAAATAAAGTTACAAAAAAAGTTAAGCTCCACCTTATGGTTCTTTGAACTAAAAATCCATTATTCTAATGGAGAGAATACCCAATGGTCTGCAATGAACCCCAATAACCATTTACAGAAATAAAGTAAGTTTTGCCCCCCCCCCACGACACCATTTCTGCTTAAAAGCCTTGAGAATTCTCTCAGGGTGAATAAACTAAAATACTTAAGCTACACAACTGACCTTTGAGTCTTTGCAGTACATCTCATACTGTTGGATCATTTGTCGGCTGGCCAAGCTGCCATGGTAAACAATGGTGTTCATTTGAGTCCAGCTGGCAAATTCCCTTTCCCAGTTGGTAATAGTGGAAAGAGGAGCAATCACTAAGAAAGGACCTTTCACCCCAACGTTATGCAGTTCCTGCAGAAATGTGATAGACTGGATCGTCTTGCCCAAACCCATTTCATCAGCCAGAATACAGTTCTGCCTGCAGGAACAAAATTTATATTATGGTCATTAGTCATCAGAATATTCAGTCATAATGGTTACTTTAAACCTTACAACAGCATGGTCTTCTACATCACCCTAATTAGTCACATTTTTAAGAGTCAATTTTAGTATTTTTAAATCTGAGGCTTTCATTAAAGAACACTTAGCGATCCCACCAGGGGGATCTTTGCTCAGGCACTTCATCCTTTGTAGGTGACACTCTATCCTGATCTGTGGCCCAATTATGCTCCTGCATTGTCACCCTGGTAAGCAGATTTCTAATGGAGATTAAAACACGCTTCAAGTAGTGACGATCCATCATGATCCAAAATTACTTAGAACCCCGAAACACACACACATATTATATATATATATATATATATATATATATATATATATATATATATATATATATATATATATATATATATATATATATATATATATATATATATATATATATATATATATATATATATATATATATATATATACACACATACACACACACAAAATGTTTGGGGGGTCTAAGTAATTTTCTAGCAAAAAATACGTATTTTAACTTGCAAACACCTGGTGGCAGAATAGCGGCAATCCGCATCTGTTGACTGGCAGCAACAGTGACAAGCTGCATCTGGAGCGGCAAGGTACAGTGACAGGCAGTGTTAATTTTGGCAGCAAATTTCAATTTAGTTTTAGGACTAAAATGGCATTTTAGTTTTAGTCCCATTTTATTCTTCTGCAATTGTTTTAGTCTTAGTCGTATTTAGTCGACTAAATCTCCAGTACATTTTAGTCGTCTAAAATCTAATAGGTGTAATTAAATTGTAATGCATTAGTTAACATTTCTCTACAATTTCCAAACTCATTATATACTGCTGGAGTGAAAAATTTAATGTGTTATTTATTATGGCATTGAGGTATGAACATGCTCTACAGACCAATGTTAATTTTGAAGACAAATTTCAATTTAGTTTTAGTCTTAGCCTTTTGACTAAAATGGCATTTTAGTTTTAATCGTATTTTAGTCATCTCAGTTTTAGTCGTTTTTTAGTCGACTAAAATAATATTCATTTAGTCGACGAAATTAACACTGGTGACAGGCTGCATCTAGTGGCAGGGTACAGTGACAAGCTGCAGTAATACTGCATCTGCTGGCAGGTTACAGTGATACCCTGCATCTGGTTGCTGCGATGTAACAATGGAATTAATGCGCTACAGAAGAGCTAACACCTGCCAACCAATCATCTCTAAGCCTCCAATACTAGTCCCATGCATATGTGTGGTGTGATATAGACCGGCCAAATCTAGTGACCAAAAAGTCCAAACCTAGAAGGAAGCACTTGTGACAACTAAAAGTGCTGACACTGCAACTCTAGAGGGGATCGCTTGGCAGGTGACTCTGCCATAATGTGCCAATATGCTGTGCATATTAGTACATTATGGCATAAAGCCCCCAGGGGCCATTTTTTTTTTTTTATGTGGTGGTTTAATTCTGCTTTAAGATGGAATTGCTACAGTTTGTTAATCCATAAATCATTACAAGTTTTCCCTGTAATTAGCTCTGATCAATCTCAGGCGATTACACTAGGTTATCCTGTTGTGGTCTATAATTTTTTTTGCCATTGGTTTGCCATTGCCCAAATTTCCTTTTGACGGCCATATAACCTGACAATATATGACTTCCTGCATCCTCAAATCCAGGACAAAACTGTTGATGACACAACCTAAATCCTTCAATGTGAGACTTATGGTCTTCATTTGAATAAACGGTTTCAATTAATACTACATGTGCACTGAAGTGAACCTCATTTTATATTAAAGTCACTAGATTTTGCATGGGCAAAGTGCATGGTCATCAGTTCACCTATAAACACACACATTGTTAGCATAAGCCATCTCTTCTCACCTGTTGTACCAATTAAACAGCAGCCAATTGACTCCCTCCAGCTGGTATTCTCTTAACTGGTTACTGTTTCTGTATTCCCGAGTCTGATCTAACTTCTTCCAAGATGTAGCTGCAGGCCGTGCCTTGAGAGGTACAGAATCAGATACAATAGAATTATTTACCCATGTTTGTACAGTTGAATATCCAAAATATTTTGCAACCTGTCACATACCACACGCTTGAGATTTGGCAGTCGGGACTCAGTTCTTTTGAACTCGTCAATCTTTTCTTCATCTACATCCTCCTTAAGCTCCCAGGTGCTGTCTTCATAGGGTAGTGAGCACCACTTCACAAGATAATACACTACAGGCTGCAAAAGAGAAGCAGCAGAATTAACTCACAATTTGGACTGCTTAGAACATCACCACCCACCCCCTTTTTGTATGCTGTGTCCTAATGGGGAAATTTCCTTTCACTTCTTATCTGAGAAACACAATAGTAATTGAAAGCAATAAGAAATCAACAAGAAATTCATTCAGTTAATTGTTACTGGAACAAGTGCCCCAACTGAAAGTGTTCTCCCTCTCTGTTATTCCAGGGTCAACTGTCCCCTCCTATCCCGGTGATAAAGGTAACCAGGGCAAATGGAGAGAAATAATCTCTGTACTGGGGACAGAGACCGAACATAATCCAGAACAGCCTTTACTTTGGACTAGATGTACCCATAAGCGAACATAGGTCACAAAATGTGGAGCTATATGGAAAAATGTATCAGTTACTGGTATTTACAATGAAATTACTTAATAGTACACAAAACACATAGGTTCTTTACCTTGTAAAAATTTGTTTACTTTCCACTACAAGGACACAAACACGCACACAGAAATAAAAGTACATTTATTTAAATAAAGATCAGACTAACTTCCCCATTGTCCTTATCAATGCTATGAGATTCATCCAGGATTCGATCCACTTCAACATAGTCTGGATTAAAGCACTCCTCATCCTCTGGTAGGAAATGACGCATCTGAGCCATCTTGGTTTTAAACCTCTTGAGCTTCTGATGAATGCGTTTGTCTCTCTCAAGCTGCTGAATCGTTGCCCATTCACAGTGCAGATAGGAGCTAAAACCACGGAGTATACAGATCAGTAATTGATTCATATGTTTGGAGGCAAAATTTCAATAGAAAGATACTTACTAATTCTTATACTTGACAAAATATTCTTCTGCCTCAAAATAAACCCCAGAAGGTAGCTAAAACATGAGTAAATCAATGATGAAATGTTAACCCTGGTATGGCTCATCAGTAAGAGAATACTGAAGGGATCAGTTAGGTCTAGATTTTCCTTACCTCCTTCTTAACTAAGCGCATAGAAAGTATTTTATCCACAATTGCAGCATCTTCTTCACTTGGGTTTTCCTTTGGGGAAGAAAAAGAAAAAGAAAAAAAAAAAATCATTGCTTTTTTTGTCAATGCTTACAGAAACCACTGCCAAATATGAACTATTAGGCCCCTTTTACACGGGGCGGACTCCATTCTAACCAGCAGGGGAACAGCTCATAGATCCTAGAGCTGCACAATTAATCGTTAAATCGTGATCTCGATTCACCTCCCCTGACTATCTCTCCTGCAGAGGTTGCCGATTCTTTCATATACCAAGTGGAGAGACTTTATCTGCTCACTCAGCTGTCAAAAGAAAGCATCCCGGTGTCTTGTCGAATACAGTCCCCTATCCAAAAGTGTCCGCCCTGTACTGCGCAGGCGCAGTACGGAGGACAAACGAGACGCCGAAAGTCTCCGAAGTTCAACAGCTGATCGTCAGCTGTACACGGCGCCTGCGCTTTTATTCTTACCCTGTGTCCAGGTTCATTCCCTGCTATCCAAGTGGACATAGAGTAAGAATAAATATTTGCCGAGCGCAGCGAGGCCGTGCCCGAAGCGTGGCGAGCGAAGCGAGCCCGCGAGGGGCCCTCTTGCAAAGCCATCACTAACAAGTGCCCGAGCGCCGTGTACAGCTGATGGTCAGCTGATCAACTTCGGGCATTTTCGGCATCTCCTTCTCCTCCGTACTGCGCAGGTGCTGCGCCTGCGCAGTACGGGGCGGACACTATATGATAGGAGAACAGTTCTTGGCAGAACACGGGCATTCTGCCAAATCTTTAACTTGATACATTTTAACTAAGCTTCCTTCTTAGATCAAAGGGAAAGAACTTCTGTGTAAATAAATAAGCTGGGCAGTCTGCCAAGTTTTTTATCTCTGGAGTTGATCCCCTTTCTAATGCATGCCAATATTTCGTTTGCTTTGTTAGCAGCAGCTTGGCATTGCATGCCATCATCTACTAGGACCCTGAGGTTCTTTTCCATCCTAGATTCCCCCCAGAGGTTCTCCCCCCCCAGTGTATAGATTGCATTCATATATATCGCTCTCCAAAGTCCCGTGTCTTTTTGCTGTTCCATTCCTCTGTTAACAGCATAACTTCTAACAAGCTCTCCGACACAGGAGATGAAAGCAGCTGGAAATTTGTGTCAGGGTGAGATAGAGATGGATTAGCAGAGAGCTTGTCTATTCACAGCACAGCTCTGCATGTTTCTTCATTCCTCTGCCTGGATGGGGTGGGGGGTGCCTTTCCCCCAATCAGCTGTCACACAGTGTATGCCGAGACTCCACACCCAGTGGTGGAACAGGAAGAAAAATTTCTGACACAATGTTCATTTTCTAAACAGTGTAGAGAGCTGAAGACAGCAGATATACAAATAAAACTTATTTAGGGAGATTTGTTTTATCTCGGTGTATCATTTGAGGCTGTTCACTAAGTATATGTGAGGATTTACGTTCAACTTTAAGTATTCCAAGCAAAGAGAAGGCTGGTGAGAATTTTTTTTTTTTAAACTGATCCATCCAGTTAAAAATCTGGAGCATATGAATTGTCTGGTGCACGTTTGCCAACAGCTGGAAGGGAGAGGTGTCCTTTAGAAGGTTGTCTGTGACCTGGATTTCCAGAGCTCTGAGAAGGGCAAGAAGTGCTAGGATCTTTGTTAACGCTCTGGGAGCAGAAGATAGGCCAAAGGGCAGTGCAACAAACTGGAAGTCGATGTCTGCCACTGCAAAGTGCTGATTAGGATAAATAGGAGTGTGCAGATAAGCAAATTGGATGTCTATGGATGCCATGTAGCCCCCGTGCCTCAGGGAGGCAATTGCTGACCTTGCGGATTCCAAGCAAAATTATGTGATTTGAGGGGATTTGTTGAGGGATTCAGCGAGCAGACATCAGCTGGAAGGTGGAGGGCTGATGTCTGCTCGCTGTGAGGGTGGACACTGGTGAGGATCCATCGCCATAGAGCCCGTACAAGTATCAGGTAATACCTCCTTGCTCCTGCACCCTGCATACTCTTTACAGTCTCCGTGTCCTTACTTTGATAGCGCTCAGTTATGATGCCTGATGCGCCCCCAGGACTAGCCCTATTGATTGCTGCCCTTTGATGTTCTACCTTCTGTTCACTGTTACAGATTAACCTCTTGGGCGCCACCTTTGGTCTCCTGATTCAGGGATCTGTGGAGGTATAGATCCTAGTTTGCCTTGGCTCTGGTATCCTTTCCTCCGACCGCCCCTAGGCAAGTTATATTCCTTTACATTTACATTGGCATTAAACGTATTATTCAAACTGTTTGGATGCACATGCATGCACATATGCATGTGTGCATGCGCATGGATGCACGCACGCTCATCTTCCCCTGATATGTATTGCAGAGGGGATGTTTCTATGGTGGGTAGACCACTCCACTAAGCGGTTTTTCAACTGTGTAGATGCACTGTGTTAGACATGCACTTATGCATGTTTGTGTGCATGCACCTATTTGGATGTACGCGCACCTTCCTTCATGTATATGCAAACTCTTTACAGTGGGTGGTCTCATGTGAGTGTGTGGGGGGAGTTTACAACTCTAGCAATCCATTTAATACCTGTCCTTTTTCTGTCCCTCTCCCCCCCCTTTTTTTTATTTCAGTAAGGGATACATTTCGGAGGGCCAGCCTGGTTTGTCCTTTGTGTGGGACTCTGCCCATGTTTCCCCTCGTGCCACCATTGGACCCAACTATTTGCGTTGGTGCATTTACTCACCCCGTCTGGCTTTGGGCCCCACAGGCTGACAGCTGCAACATTTAAAACTGTTTTTAACGTCAAAATCTGGACAGAAAATCCACTCTAGTACTACACAGTTCATACGGTCAGTGTCTAAACACACTAAAACACAAAGTACGATGTGATCACACACGTACCAATTAGCTTGTGTTTAATCAATATTATGTATCTAATATGTGTATATTTTGTTTAAATTGCAGACGGTTGTAGGTTCTGCGATAGAATCGCATACACCCCGATGAAGAAATAGCATTTTCGAAACGCGTTGGATCTTTTCTGTTGTGCTCACCTCCAACATAACAGATCTTTGCGATTTACTAGCTGTCTTTTTTTGTAATATTATATGATTAGTCCTGTCCAGTATTCATTCATGATATTTTGTGATATGTATAGTGTATATATATGTGCTCATTATTTTAAACCTATGTATCTTAATAAAAATTTATATACTTTTTACACTACTCTCATACCTCATTGCGCTATTTATCCCTTCCCAAATATCCCACCTAGAGGAAATTCTATTTTTTCAGTGTCGAGTCTTGCACCAAAAACAGGGGTAGGGGGATGAACTCAAGTTTTGAAGATCAAATCTGGTTACAGCGGTTAGGTGCTCTACTTTGAGGAGGTAGTGGCTACTGAGAAGGGGGGGGGGTTTGGGATCTTCAGGTAAAGAAGTAAAACCTTTTCCCCTGTGGCCTCACCAAACAAGAAATCATACATGCAAGGTTTTTTTTTTAGGCAGCTTTGACTGTCCAGGATTTTAGCCTCAAGATTCTGCACGTGTGAATGGAGATTAGAGCCATTCTGGAAATATGTCTTCTAACATGTTCTAGGGCACCCACACAAAAAGCAGAGCAGAAGGTAGTTGTTACAATTTCTCCCTTATAAGCATGAGCCTGAAAATGGGGTCGTGTTAGTTGTTAATTGCTCTAGTTAGCTGCAGTTTGGTATACTGAAATTGCAGCAAGAGCTGGTTGCAGGGTGTTGGTTCTGCAAGAGTAAAGAGCAAAAGAGCATCAAACTCTATCTGTAGAATATCTGAAGCAAGGAATATTGTCAAAAAGTGTAGTGAGAGGTTTAAGACCCAGACAGTGGGATCAACCACATGAAGACAATTTTTCCATTGGAAAGAATCCAGCAAAGATTCTGGGGGATTGAAAATTCATTATGACGTGATCCAATCAACACAGATTGCATATTCGATCTGTTCATGGACAGGGAAGTATAGTGGCATACTGACGAAGAAAAATATACCATAGCTCCAATACTGCCTCAATGTTCTCTTCCTTCCCTTGGGCAGGTATATCAGGATCCAACTCAGGTAAAGAAATGGAGAGTAGGAGACGAGGCATTGAATTTTTGAACCCTGGGCAAAGATGGTTGTATTAAAGCCATTACTGAGTAATTATAAATTGGATTCAGAAAATTCTGCTTTTATCAAATAAGCAACTTGCTCTTTGCCTGTAATAGAACTAAAAACAAATGCAGAGACTGGTGTTGGACCAGGCTGCTGCTCCGAGGCAAGGGGGTGCATCGTCACTTTGACACTGAGGGTTGCATGGGCCTTCGGCAGAGTGAATGTTTGCCTGTGGTTCTGCAATGGCTCCCTTTCACTTTGTCTCCCCTATAGCTCTGTGCCTACCAAGTTATGTAAGAACATAACATAATATATACACTGCAACAAGGCTTCCTTCCACAAAAGCTATATCACACAAGACTTTCATACCACAAAGAACTGCATGGAGGGAACCATCTCGCCGTCAGGCATTGGGAGAGGCTCAGGCAAAAGGATTGGTTCACTCTTCACTGGCCCGGTAACATCAACTTCCTCATCATCTTCATCATCAGTAATTTTAATGTCTAGATCCTCGGTGTACTTCTTACGTTTCACTTGTCGATTGGATCGTCTCTTCTAAAGAAAAATAAATAAAATAACAGTGCACGCTGACTTGCCAATATAAAAATTGGAAATCGCACAAAACAAACTTTGTGATTACGAATACTAAAACCCTCCAGGTTGACCGAGATTCGAGTTTGCAAGCCCTCCAGGTAGGGAGAAACATTTAAGTACCTGGACACTATCTTCATCTTCTACTGGTGAAGCCTGAGATGGTAACACTTCTGTATCAGAATTATCAGATGATGGGTTCCGCTTCCTCTTCTTCCCAACAATGGGAGTGATGGTACTAAAATCAGGAAAGATAATCATTTTGCAATGGATTCATAGAATGGCAACAACCATACTTCATGCTGGTATTATAAAGACTAGAGAGCACAGTTTCATTTGGAACTCTAGGCAAACTTAAAAATTTCTAAAGCCAAAGCTTGTTTGCTATATATGATGAGCTAGAACTCCTGTCCAGTTGATATTTTGGCGTTTAGGTCCCTGTTGGGGAAATTCACTCTGTTGCCCACTATCACTTGGACAGAAAGTGAAGTAAAAGCCAAAATTTGGAGCTATCAGAACAGGGATGGAGAAGAAATCGTCCAATGGGCACGAATTCCCCAAATGTGACAAAAAGGGAAAGAGGACAGAGGTTTAACCATTTGTTACTCTTACAATTGGAAAACAGTTTGGGCTTTAGCTATACTGTAGGGACATTTTAGAAACACAGCTATTGCCGACCTCTTTTAAATTTACTATTTACCTGGTTATCCCGCAGATTTCATGGCTACTTTCTAATTCACTAATCCAGAACAAGTATGTAGATTAAAAGCTTTTTAAGTAGGCCTTTTTGGAATCCTAAAGCGGAACCAAAGCCAAAACTTTTTTTTTCTTCATTTTGGATAGAGTAAGAGAGGGTTATAACCCCTCACGGGTTTTTTGCCATCTGTGTTCCATTGGGGAGATTTACCTTCACTTCCTGTCCCATAGCCAAAACACTAAGTAGGAGGAAGTCCCTTCAAATTGAGCGAATCCCTGACTGTCACCAGAACAAGTGTCCCCATTGGAAGATTTCCCCTCTATTGCTGTTCTGGGGACAACCCAAAATTTGGGATTTTATGTTACTTTTACTTACAGTAAACAGGTCCAGACAGCAATAAAAACCTGACAGATGTTCTATCCCCTCTACTCTATCCAAAACAAACCATTTTAAGTGCATGCATTTGCAGCATGACGGTTCATCACTTTTAGAGATAACAGATGACATTTCTCCTCCTCATTGTCTGGTAAACACCCTTTGGGCAGCAATTCACAATGGATTGCTTTTAGAAGGGCTGCCGCATGTAATGTAATGTACCCTAAGTGTTTATCATCTCTTTAGGGGCAGGGAGGAATCATCCACGTTGTAAAATGTAATAGTAACTATACCCTTAAAGAATATGTTCAGTTTTGTACACATATCCCATTTTAAATTACTCCCATTTACTATAAAAACAGGTCTTTTCTGTTCTTTAAAGTGGTAGTAAAGTAGGTTTTTTTTCACTTATTCCTACAGGCAAGTTGAATATCTCCTAAACTTACACGGTTTAGGAGATATTCACACTGCATGCAGCCGGCGACTTCACCAGTGCATGAGCTCTGAAGGAACAGCACACCGCGCCAGACCCTCAGAGCACCGTGCCGTGGCCACGCATGATAGACATCGGGGCAAATCAGATGGCCAGAGCATGCAAACCCAGAAGGAAGCCCCATCAGTGTGCCGCTGTAGGGCTTCATTCTAAGATATTTCATAATGTGCTAGTGCATATTGCATGCATACTAGCACGTTATACCTTTTGCCTGTTATTTTTTTTTTTTTTAACTACTGCTATAAGGCTGCCTGTAGAAAATGGCAGTTACATAGAACAGATTAAAAAAAAAAAAAAAAAAAAAAAAAAAAAAAAGGGAATTTTCATGCACCTGTAAATTCCATATCTTGGAGTGAAGCACAGTACAGGACGCTGGAATTGATGCTTAGACTATGGGTTTTATGCCACCAACTTCAGTTGATTGGACACTCCCTTCTGCCACCTGTACAAGTGATCGAGTGGCTCTATAGCCACTATAGAAATCTTGATACCAGGATGATGCCTCCAGGTGCAAGCATCAACCCAATATAACCACTGAAACCCTAGGACATCATATGCTGTCCCTACAGGCAGCAAGTGGTTCAGGTGGAACTTTAGTCCAAAAATAAAACCTGATTGAACAGGTGTGATTTTCAATGCAGAACAGACATGCTTTGTCTCTTCTGCATTAAAGCGATCTGCCTGCCCGTCCCAAAACTGATGGAACTCCTGCGCATGTGCAGGAGTGACAATCTCGACATGGCCAATGCCAGTGGCAGGCGATCGCGACCCGGAATCCGGCTGCCTGAAGATGCCAGCGGCCGGTGTGGAGTTCCAAGACATCACATGATTGAAGGCAAGTATAGTTACCATTTTAAGTAACAATTAAACAGCAGGCAGGGGGCCTTCTCCCTGAATCCGCTCTCCTTTTAAAAAAACTACATGCCTGTGTAGGGCTCTGCCCACACTGCCACATCATTCAGAGTTTCCTGTGAATGAATGAACTACAATTACAGTCTTCTACCAGAGCAGACGGCTTGAAGTTCTGAATGAACTGCAAGGGCACTGATGAGCGCCCTTGTAATTCATTCACAAGCCCTACAACTTTCAAAAACACACAGCCTGTATGGAGGTACAGGCTGAAAGCCGCAAGGCTGATCTGCAGAAGCCTGACATTGCACCCCTGATCCATTGATCAGGGGTGCAATGTGTTCCAGGCACCTGCAGGAAAAAAAAAAATATTAAATACACATTTTGTTTCTGCAAATATATGTGCATTTATTATTTTTTTCTAAAAAGGTGATCGTATCCTTTAAGGTTTCTGTGATTACAAGTGAGCCATAACAGAATGTATTTTGCACAACACGGAGCCTCAATTATAAAAAAAATAAATATATATATAAAAAAAAAAAAAGATACAACTATCCTTAACTATGTTTACAGTCCTCGGTTACTAAATGACAAAAATCACCATAAACACTATTGCCCCAAACTTCAAGGATAAAATATACTGACAAAGAAACACACACACACACACACACACACACACACACACACACACACACACACACACACACACACACACACACACTTCTGCTCACCTGGGCTTCGATTTGCTCTTAGACCTTGAGCTGCTACTCCCTTTGGATTTTTTCGATTTATCACCGCTTAATCCATCACCCGGATCACCCTTCTTTTTCTTCTTCTTCTTCCTACTTGCATCATCATCCTCAGTATTGACACTTGGAAGCTCATCCTCATTTAGAACACGTGGAATATTCTGTTCCCCTCTCGCTCTGGCCCTAGCGATGGCCTCAGCCACAATACGATTTGCCTTTTCCTGTTTCTTCTGACTGTCCAGCTTGCGAGTTTCCCCTGATAGAAAGCATAGAAGGCAGTGAGATCAGGTAAGTAAGAATGCTACCTGCATCCAAAAGAATCAAATGTGTCTTGAATAAAGAACACAGTGCAAAGCTTTCACATTGTCAATAGATAAAAGCTAAAACTTCATGGCAGATTAAAAAGGCCATGGTGCCATTGTATTGTAGTTATTTTGTATTGCAATGTAAATGGGTTCCAACGGCTTAAAGCAGAAATGAAAGCAGGCAACATTTTAAAAACTAATGGCTCTCCCATACATTCACCTCACTACAGTGGCCTTCTGGGGATGATTTCTACTTGAGTAGAATCAGATGTGCAGGCAGTAGGAAAGGCGAGTATTTACACTCTTCTTTCATGGGCAAGTTTTCCCAGGGGAACCTTGCTATAAACGACAGGGTCATTAAATCAAGAGGTATGAAGGCTGCCATTGTGGTCCTTCTTCCCCCTATGAAAATGCCAGTTTCCTGGGTTGCAAGCTGATCTAATGGCTTTGTACTTTGAGTCACTGACCTGAAAGTAGTATGCAGATAAAGAGCTCTGAGTTTTTTCCATGTTTTTTCAAGTTAGTGTTTAAAAGTACTGAAGCCTGACATACGGGTAACCAGCATTTAGCAATGACAGCCACCAAATATCATTTAACACAAGTTTCTTATAGAAGTGCCAACTGCTGCATCACTGTTCTGACATCAGCCTTAGACCCCTTTCACATTGCAGCGCCGCCAAAACCATGCCGGTTGTTTTAGCGGCACTAGTGGGACGGGTTTTTTAGGTCACGTGACGAGAGTGTGAAAGCACACATTGAAGTGAACGGGAGGCAGTTTTCAGGCGCCATTTCTAGTGCTAAAACGCCTGAAAACTGCCTCAGTGTAAAAGTGGTCTTAAGCTGGCAACAGACTTTAAAAGCTAACTGGAAATGAAGTCATGAACTTAAAGATAGTCAAGGCATCAGTGTTGGCATATCTCAACTAAAATAGTTGCATTGGTGGAGTGTTCATGTTTAGACCTATGAAGCAAGTTGATGGAGTCACACTGCAAGGCAACTCTGCCGTTTATCATCTAAAAAAAAAATAATATAAATAAAACACACCACAATAACTAGACAAGGTTTTCTATCTTTCCAATCACTATGCCCCCTATTGGTGGCTGCAGCGCCATAGGCATTAAATTATTGCTTGATATGGCCAATGTACACCATAAAAAAAAAAGCTGCCTTGTTGATATGTTAAAAACCAAAAGGCGGGTACACATGGATCAAACTTCGGCCAGTTCAGGGGGACCAGATAATTTTCAATCCATGTGTAGCCCTCCCAGTTCAAGAAAATGCAATCGTTAGATCAGCTTCTGGTCGAACAGCAATGCTGGAAAACCTTGTTCCATCAGGGGCTTGCAGCAAATTGACTGCAGTGCTGAACGGTGTATTCAGTGTACAGCATGTAACCAGCTTAAGCTGAATAACCTTACAGGTAGATTTCTAAATTTTTAAGGGTAATAAAAGAAAACACTGTTTCTTACAAAACATACCTCCAACTCTCACCAAAGTTTGGTTGGCTGTGAGACCCGCAACTTCACTGGCGTTCAACACTTTTACCACTGACAGACTTTGTGTGGTGCCTTGTGAGGAGCCCGCCTGGCAGAAATCACACATACAGGTAACAGAGTTCAGTAAAGGAACATTTGCAACAATAATTATAACAACAGCTCTTTACTTTGAAAAGTGAACTACCCATTTCAAAAAGAGAATGTCTATCATACCTACAGAAGAGAACACCTAAAGAAAACAGATCTAAAAAATAAAAAAGCTCCACATATATGGTGCCTTGGTTCATATCAAACCTGAAACCCCAGTGATGCAATAGAAAGCACTTTCCCACTGTGTGAATGGTTTATTTTTTTCACCCTAAAAGTGGCACTAAAGTCTATATATTAAGAAAAAAAAAAATGCAAGCAGGCTCTTTATTGCAAAAGAGACGTGTAATGTCTTTCGCAATAAAACAAAAATAAATAATAATAGTACCCGCACATGTGCAGTTCAGTTTACATTCTGGCTGAGTGCCTCTGTATGGGATGGCTGAACTCCTGCACATTATCCGGTGTCAAAATCAAGACAGCCAAAGACTGACACCCAGAAGAAGTCATGTAGAAGGTGTCTGCAAATGACCTCACAAGTGACTTACATAGGTAAGTATTGCAGACTTTAGTTATACCTCCAGGAATTAGTTGTACTGCATATTAACATTGCTTGGTTGGCTTGATGGGCAGCTGGGAAAGCTGAAAATCACTGTAGTGATCAGCACTACTACAGTATTAGCACTAGTACAGCATTACTACAGTAACAGCCACTATCTTTCGGGCCCTGCTCAAATGGCTTCCCTTCTGCACACTGACCACAGGAGGTTGCTTGCTCAGCACAACAGCCGTCCATAGAATGCCTTGCATTTTTTTAAATGAATACAAGGCGTTCTCTGACTGAATGAAGTAGAGAGGAGGGGTGGCGACTATAGATTTCCCTTCACTTCTGTCCTGGCGACACAGAAGTAAATGAGGGGACAGCTCTACAGGGGGAAAGGAACTCCCCTCTTAGAGGTAATCTGAACAAGTGTCCTCAGGTAAAGAATTTCCATCACCTCTTATTCCAGCACAACCTTAACATTTTGTATTTCCCACCACAACTGATCTTGTCAACAATGTTCACTGGGACAATTAGAGGCAGTGTATCTAGGGACAGACCACAATAAAAACCTGACGGGGGTCTAATCCTTAGCCACTCTGAAACGAAGAAGAAAAAAAAAAAAAAAAAAAAAAAAAAAGGAAGGTTTTGGTTTTACATTAACTTTAAGACTCACAATAACCGCCTGTGTCACCTTCCACACGAACTTCAGTTTTGATAGCGAAATCCAAAAAATTTTTTACCATGGCCCACGAAAACAAACAAAAGATACCATTACTGAAATCAAGGAAAAACATATTTTGTCTTGTATACAACACAAACACTGTAGTCCCAATTATTGAAAAAGGGCATGCCCTGCAGCCAGGACTTACAGTTTACAGGGAGACTGCTGGGGACTTCCTGTCCCACTCCCAGAAAAAACTAAAATAAATCAGGCTAAGCGTTGCTCAGCCAGTCACAGGTAATTTTTGTATTTTCTGAATTAAAACATTGCTCTCTCTGACTGGCTGAGTTGGGGAGATGGGTAGATGACATCACGATCTCTGCGCCTCAAGAGAAGCAAAGAGTATCAAAAATCTGTAACTTATTAGGAAACACTAGTACAACACCAGTAACTTTAAATCAAGTCCTCTGGTGGAAAGTTCCCCCACTATTTACACAGCTAAAACCAGCATGGGGGGGGGGGCGGATACTTATCTTTGACAGGTATCCTGATATCACTTCTGGGAGTCCGGGCCGCGGCCTTTGATGACACCACTGGGGCTCCCGAGAGAGAGAGCGAGAGAGGGTGGACCTCAGCTTTAAGATAAAAAGCCTTCTGTGTGCAGCATCTCCCCCCCCCACCTCATACTTACCTGAGCCCCATCTCTATCCAGCGATGTTTACGAGTGTCTTGGCCCATCCAGAACTCTCCCTCCTGATCGGCTGGAGACACAGCAGCAGCACCATTGGCTCCCGCTGCTGTCAAAGTCAGTTAGCCAATCAGGAGAGAGGGGGCGGGAGGGAACAGCAGCTCGGTGTCCGAATGAACATACGAAGCTGCAGCTTGGCTTGGGTGCCCCCATAGCAAGCCGATTGCTGTGCTGTGGGGGCACTCGACAGGAAGGAGAGGCCAGGAGCAGCGAAGAGGGACCCACTGCACAGAGCAGGTAAACAGGTTTGTTCTTTTTTAACGAAGAGAGAAGACTTTACAAATCACTTCAACCCACCAAGCAGCATTGGGAATTTCACCAATCAGTTCATCAGTGAAATCTAAGTGAATTTCATTGAAGCAGGGCTGACACCAAAGATACAACAGATGGTGAGACAACTTTTGAGGAATATTATAACTCTCTCGTGATTCAGCCCACAATCCAAAAAACATAATATTCAATTCTGACCAAATTTGCCCAATTGCATGTGTATGTATTAGAGTATTAGTTGCTTAAAGAGGTAGTAAACTCTCCCACTCTGATGCTGCTTTTCATTTAGTCCATTATAATAAGTAATTATCAAACTATAGCCACTGTAATCCAGCCCAAATCGCATATTACTTACTGTTTAAAGAAACTTTAAAAAAACCTGTTTCCAGGGGTTAGGCAGCGCCATCTTAAGTATTGTTTTCTGAGTCCACAGTAGAGTGTATTTCCGCCCTTATATTGAGCACTTCCTGTACTGTTAACCAAGCCTCCTTCTCAATCCAACATTTCTATGCATTACTGCTCATAGCTGACTAGTTTGATTTTATAGTATTTACTTGTGCCGATTATCTAGTGTTTGCCTTTGTCAGTCTTATCAGCTTCAGCTGATAAGGCTGCAGTAATGCTGTCGGATGGCCAGGTTTACACTGCATGTGATGTCACATGGGGTATAGTAGGGAGCTCTGAGTGATTATGCAGTCTCGTGGGATTTCAGAGTTGTGCCTAGGAAGATCTGATAATAGACAGACAAGTACACAGAGTGTGCCTTAAATCAAGGGAGATCTGGGCATGCTCGGTGAAATCATTCTAAAGAACAAAAAGGATTGCAACAATACTAAGCAAGTAAGGAGATAGCTACAAGCAGTGTTCATTAGGGTTTTTTATGCCGATTTACATGGGACAAAGTTGTCGGGGAGAGTTTACAACCACTTTAACAGGAACGAATATCAACGACTGACAGAATCTGTAAAACGTTAAGTAATGTGTCAGAGCTACATACATTACAAATACACGCATATAAAAAAATAAGAAAAACACTATTACGTGCAGAATAGTAGCAAAATCAATTGCAGTTAGAGAAATGCAGTTTAAAGCATGATACATTTTATATACACCTTTTTGTTCCTGTACTCACCTGTGGCTGTAAGACAACTTTGAGCGGTACAGAAAGCCTCTGAGCTCCTTGCTGACTTATCACATGTGTTTGCTGTGTGCCAGGAGCTAGAGTCAGACCACCTGGTGACTGTTGTACGATTTGAAACTTCTGTGGAGTTTGTCCAGCTGTCCCCGGCTGCTGTTGTACCTGAAGCTGTATAGTCACTACCTTGGCAGGTTGCCCCTGTTGAGTCTTGGCCTGTGTCAGAGCAGCCAGTTGGTTCCCTTGAAGAACAATTTTCCCTGGCAAACCACCCAGTACCACATGACGCTGGCCTTGTTGAGTTCCTGTGGCTGCCTGGTTAGGCTGTTGAAGCACAAGCGTGATGCGTTTTGAATCCCCCTGAAGAAAATGTAGAACGTTATTGAATATATAATTGAATTAGATTATAATATATACATATAAAAAACAAGAAATGTAGCGGTAGGAAAGTGTTTGAGTAGTTTTATTAAACTAGAACACCAACCAAACTTTTTTTTGGTCAGAGTGGGAAAAAAAAAATCAAAACTTTCAGATATTCCCATTTAGGTCCTTTTGGGGGAAATTTACCCCCGCTAAATGTGCTTATGTCCATTGTTATAGTAATAGAAAGCATATCAAAATCCAAAATAGTTGATATGGGTAACAAATGTCACTGGTGGGATTTACCCTCATTTCAAGAGATAAACTTCCTTTATGACAAGACAACAATAAATAGTTCCTTTCCCCTCCTCACGATTCAAGAAAAAGGGGGAAAAAAAAAAAAAAGAAGGTTGTGTATTTCTTCCATAAAAGTTGCTTAGCATAGCACTAGCCTTTCTTGCCTGCTCATTTATAGCCAGGAGTGGACAAAGAGAAGCATACTCGGTAACCTTACACACATGAAAGGTATTTTAATGTGATGGTACAAGAAAACTGAGTCTACAACTGATTAGGACTTCTGCTGGCTAATAAAGGCTTAAGGGACAGGTCCAGCATAGGTGAGTTTTTTAGTCCTTAAAGTGGTTGTTAAGCCACTTCTATTACATGCTCCCATCCTATCTGCACCATTATAATTGTGCCTGCGTTCTGTAAAAAATCTGCAGCAGTGCTGTTCAGCTGAGGAGACAGAGACCTCATGCATGTAGGATTCCCGGCGTAAAGTCATAAGGCTACCCTGCCGGGTCCCCTTACACGCAATGGTGGCAGCACCCGAGACATCAGCTGCGGTGCTGACATCGCTGGACTCCAAGACAGGTAAGTGTTCTATTATTAAAAGCCAGCAGTTGCAGTATGTGTAGCTGCTGGCTTTTATTTTTGCAGCGGAGGGCATACTTACCTGAGCCCCATCTCTATCCAGCGATGTTTACAAGTGTCTTGGCCATCCAGAATTCTCCCTCCTAATCGGCTGGAGACACAGCAGCAGCACCATTGGCCCCGCTGCTGTCAAAGTAGAGAGGTGGGAGCGGAGCTCATACAGGTACAATTGGGCAGTTTTTTTTACAGAACACAGACACAGGGACAATTATTATAATGGTGCAGAGAGGGTGGGAGCATGTAATAGAAGATATGAGAGTAGCAAGGGGGGGGCGCACATTGTACGAGCAGAGACAGACAGGAGGGGGGGGGGGGGGGCAACGACACAAATAGCAGGCTGCAGATGACGGAGGCACGCAAACAGACCATGATGTCAGGGCTCAGCAGCCATGATTATCGTGGTCAGTTTGCAGAGGGGAGGATAAAGGCAGACAGGGTCAGCCGGGTATTTCAGGTCCAAATGACACAGCACAAGCGCTGCGCTGGGAGCAGGTAAGCAAAAATAGGAGACCATCAGCTCACTACTGTATATACGCTGCACCATCCCATAGATGTGCTTAACAGGTACAGCATCCCTGAAATGCAGGCTCACCAGTTAAGGTGAGGAGAAGGAAAAAAAAACCTTTAGAATTCATGGGTGGACCACGCTGCTTTATATCAGGAAAAACAATTTATTGCACAAACATTGATATTGGATTCTATTTTTATTTTCCCCCCTTCTTCCCTGTGTCATTATTTTTACCTGATTTCTGATTTCCCTGAAGTCACACACCTTAACTGGTGAGCCTGCATTTCAGGGACGCTGTACCTGTTATGCACATCTATGGGATGGTGCAGCATATATACAGTAGTGAGCTGATGGTCTCCTATTTTTGCTTACCTTGTGGTCCTCTAGGGGACATAAAGGCCTATTGCCCTTTTTCCGGCCATCTCACTCCTACGGTTTATTTAACATTGGTTTTGCATTAACTGGGTACCTTACCTACCTTCACAGTGGATGTGTTCTAGCTGCTGGCTATTAGGACTCTGGTAACCTTTATCTAGATAAAGGAAGGCCTGTGGATGTGGCGTATCTGGCTTTTGCAAAAGCATTTGATACAGTTCCACATAAACACTTAATTTACAAACTGAGGTCTGCAGGCATGGACCATAGGGTTTGTACATGGATAGAAAACTGGTTACTGTGGGCACATCCAAAGGGTGGTGATAAATAGAGTACTCAGACTGGTCTGGAGTGGTAAGTGGGGTACCCCAACGCCCTATCCTGGGACCAATTCTGTTTAGATTGTTCATAAAATGATATAGGAGTTTGGTATAACCATCTCAATCTCAGCGTTTGCTGATGATACAAAGCAAAGTAGGGCAATGATGTATTATTCACAAAAATATATGTAAAAAAAAACAGCGCTTGCTAATATACGTGTTTCTGCAAACCAAAAACTAGCACAACACAAAATATACTGTGTAACAAAGAAATGAAATCCAAACTGAAGGAATGTTCTCCATGTGAAAAACCAGCGCTAGCTTGGGAACTGACACTTTGACATATGCTATTGTTCAGAACTTATAAAAAACACAAAACAATAAACAAAACAAAATTGGTGAAGTCCGAAGTGCTTAAATCCAGTGATCCTGTGTGTCATCCAATGCACAAAGTTCCCTCAAACATGTCAGCTGTTGCCATAGGTTGCCCACCATGGCTGACCAATGTCTCTATGTGAACCCAAATACACCACATGCAGAAAAAAGTAAAGGTCCCCACTCACCAGATGATGTTGACCCTCTGTCATATAACAAAGACGGGTCAAAATAGGCTTAAGTGGTCTCCTTGACCAAGGGCAAGCCTCCTCTCGGCTCTCGATGTCCTTTCCTCTTGGCAGACAGTGGTTCCGATGGAAGAAGTCAATGGCAAGAAACAGAGGAAAACAAAAAACAGGCTCCTCATAGCGTAAAAATAGTTTGGGGAATTTATTAAAAAATAATCTCCATAGTCCACGGACTTTACAAACTAGGTATAAAAAGGTCAAAAAATATCCCGTGCGGGCATCCGCAATGCATAAGGGAAGCAGGACCCATTAGGTGTCAGTGTGCGTTCCACTGGTGCTCAACGTAGTCCACCATGCGTCCCAGCTTGACATATTCGGAAGCTTCAAAGTCAGTTCTCAAGCTAGTGCTGGTTTTTCACATAGAGAACATTCCTTGACAGTTTGGATTTCATTTCTTTATGTTACACAGTATATTTTGTATTGTGCTAGGTCTTTGGTTCACGGAAACATGCATCTTAGCAAATGCTGTTTTTTCACAGGAAATTATAATATATACCGTATTTATCTGCGTATAACATGCCCTTTTTCCCCCTTAAAATCAGGGGGAAATAGTGGGTGCGTGTTATACACCGATCCCCGCTGTCTCTGAGGGGAAGAGGAGCGAGCGCCGCCGAAATAGACCGAGCCAAGTGTACTGTGTACTCGGCTAGACTTGGCTCCGCTAGTAGTCACACCCAGTTCTGCCTCCTAGCCTTTACGTCCCACCACTGGACCGGTGTTGTGTCCATCATAGGAGCCGGGCCAAGGGGCGGGACTGCAAGACGAGCCGAGAGGAACCGAATACACAGGACATCTGGCTCTGTATATAGGCGGTGCTAAAATTTAAAAACATGGAGGGGATGGGTGCGTGAGACAAGGGCTTCAACCCGTCAACCACCTGAGCTGTCTTCTTGGGGGAGAAGACAGCTCAGAGCTATTTTGTTATTAAAAGGGACATGTCAAAAACCGTTTTGTTTTTTTGTTTAATATTTCACTGCTTTTTGGAGGTGAATGGGTAAGGAGTACGACGTACCCGATACCCATTCACATGGGGGGGGGGGGGGGGGGGATCTGGGGGCCCCCCCCCCCTTCTTAAAGGGGGGCTTCCAGATTCCAATAAGCCCCCTGCCCGTAGAACCCTACAACCACCGACCAGGGTTGTCGGGAATAGGCCCTTGTCCCCCCAAAGCACCCATTCCCCCCCATGTTGAGGGCATGCTGGCGCTCGCTTGTCCCCTCCCTTTCCTGACCTGCCGGGCGGCATGCTCAGAAAAGGGTCTGGTATGGGTTTTGGGGGAGACCCCACCCTATTTTTTTGAAAAATTATTGTGGAGGTTCCCCTCCGAATCCATACTAGACCCAAAGGGCCTGGTATGGACCTGGGAGAGACCCCACATCGTTTGTTTTTTCGCAATTTTTAATTTTTTTTACATTCAGCTGTCAGCGGGGAACCCCACTGACAGCTGACTCATTGGCCTCCCGGCCCCCTCTTTAGCAACCAGCTATATACAGTGTGTTTACTAGGAAAAAAAAAAACACAGCAAAATGTGTGAAAACTGACACACGAGGGTTTAAAATCGCAAAATGCACTGCAAAACAATCCTGAAAAACGCATCAAGCGCAGCCACATAGATGTGAACCTACACTTATGACCTGGACCAGCTGATCGGTTCTGACAAAACAGAACCTCCTGTGCCTATGTAATGTTAACACAGGCACAGGAAATGATGTCATCTTTTCTCCTAACTCCTTTTCGGATCCAGCGTGAGAGAAGATAACATCTACTGTGAGTACAAGTACTACACTGATACCAGATCACATAATTAGGCACATTTAACTAGGGCCGAAACAACTTAACAATGAATCAACTAATCGATTATGAAATTAAATCGATTATCATTTTCAAAATCAATTAATCGGCCAGTAACATAATGGGGTTAAAAAAAATATATAAAATCAGCCCTTTATAGTACAAAAAGAGCAAATAATCGCTACTGTAAAAAAAAAAAAATAAATGAACCCCTTACAGTAGCGATTTGCTCTTTTTGTACTATAAAGGGCTAATTTTAGTTTTTTTTTAACCCAATTACGTTACTAAACGTCTTAGGCCTGGTTCACATCTAATCTCAGTTCATTTAACATGGTTTCCTATGGGACACATTCACATCGAGGCTTTTTTCAGCTGCTATGTATTTGGAAAGGGTCAAGGACTTTTTTCAATGCAAAACTGCTTTTTTGGTTCAATATACTTCAATGGAGAAGCTGCAGAAAAGCATGTAATGCGTTTTTTGCAGCAATTTGTGTTTTTTAATCTGCCCAACAACAAATTAGCCAAAAAAAAAGCATTTAAAAAAAAAAAAAAAAAAAACAAAAAAAAAACCCCCACACATGAAAAAACACAAATCGCAGCAAAAAGCTCTGCAGAAACAGATCAAGAGCAAACTGCATAGGTGTGTAGCGAGCGCCTTATGCTGGTCACACGGATCAATTTTCAGACAAGAATATTCATACGAAAAATCTTTGTATGATCGCTGAATGAAAGAAAGTTGTTTGAAATTTTCACTTGCTTTTAACATTCGGTTTTAAAATGTCATTTCTCAATGAAAATCACATACACCGTCTGAAAATTCCCTTGACCAAGAAGTTATCTATTATTTCAAAATTTTCCCTTCACTGTGGTTGAAAACGAATGTCGATTTGACCCCACTAACGATTAGAAAACCGAACGCACGTTCTTAAAATTACATTTTCTTTGAAGGAAGAAAATTTTTTTTTCTTCATCTTTTTTTCAGCCGGCGGTCAGCTTTCATGTAAAAGCAATCCTACCAGCCAATTAGCCACTAGACTGCTTTTACAAGCAGTGGGAAGGGACATTTCTCCCCCCCCCCCCCCCCACCGCCTTCCAGTTTTCTCGGGCTCTCCTGTCCCACCGGGGAACCTGAGAATGCAGCCAGTGGTTCCCCAGCTGACCATAGAGCTGTACAGCTCCAATCATCTCTATGGCCTAAGAAACCAGAAGCTACGAGCATTTCAGCACTGATGTTGGTGTGGCCAGATGCTTTAAGGGCAGGAGGACAGATCAAGAGTCTCATAAACACCATTTAAAAAAAAAAGGAGTACCCGTCACTACCTATTGCTATCATAGGGGAGATTTACATTCCAGGCTAAAAATGAAAAAATAAATTAAATCACCCCTGTCCCCCGTGCCCACGCACAAAAGGTGAAGACAAGCATCGATCTCGTGTGGTATGTAAACAGCAATTGCACCATGCATGTGAGGCATCACCGCAAACTTCATATTGAGGGCAGTACTTCAAGCACTAGACCTCTTCTGTAAATCTAAAGTGTTAACCTGTAAAAGCTTTTAAAGGCTTTTAAAAAATGTACGGAGTTCGTCGTGGCTGCACGAGCATGCGTAATTTTAAAGCATGTGGTGTTTGGTAACTATGTACTCAGTGCAAGATCATCTTTTATATTTTACCAAATAGGACAATATATTGTGTTTTTGTGCATTAAAATTCAAAAAAAAGTTTCTAAATTGCATTTGGAATAATCAGTGTGACAAAAAAATTGCAACACCCACCATTTTATTCTGTAGGGACTCTGCTTTAAAATATATAATGTTTGGGGGTTCAAAGTAATTTTCTAGCAAAAAAAAATTTATGTAAACAAAGTGTCAGAAAAGACTTGGTCTTTTTCGGAGTATGGGGATACCACATGTGTGACACAGCTTTTTGGCAGTCTAGCCGCGTTCATGACCCTGAAAAGCAAGAAAGCAATCATAGCCTTCAGGCTTCTTAAGGGCGTAAATTGCTCATTTCACTTCCTCACTACCTATCACAGATTCAGAGGCACAACCCCCACCCCCCAAATGACCCCTTTTTAGAAAAGTAGACACACCAAGTTATTTGCCAAGAGGTATGGTATTTTGCAGATCTCGTTTTTTGCCACATTTTTTTTTTTTTTTTTTTTTAAACATTGAAAGAAAAATCGAAAAAAAAATTCATTTTTTTTTCTTTTTTCAATTTTCAAAACCTTGTGACAAAAAGTGAGATCTGCAAAATACTCACCATGCAGTAAACTCCTTTGGGTGTCTTCTTTCCAAAAAGGGGTCATGCTATCTTGGCATTTCAGAGCCTCCAAAACTGAAAGGTAGTGAGGAAGGTAAATGAGCAATTTACGCCCTTAGAAAGTCTAAAGGCAGTCATTGGTTGTCAGGGTCCTGTACACGGTTAGATTGCCAAAAAGTTTCACATGCGGTATCCCCGTACTCAGGAGAAGTAGCAGAATGTATTTTGGGGTGCAATTCCACATATCCCGATGTGTGAGCAATATATCATGTAAATGATAACTGTGTCAAATTTGTATTTGTTTTGTCATTTTTTAAACAAAACAAAATATTCAATGGGCTCAACATGCCTCAGCAAATTCTTTGGGGTGTCTATTTTCTAAAAATATTTTTTTTGGGGGGGGGGGGGGTTGTATTGCCCTGTCATTTTAGCACCTCAAGAAATGAGATAGGCAGTCAAAGTAGAAGCTGTGTAAATAAATTCCAGTATACACACACACACCATAGTTTGTAGACGCTATAACTTTTGCACAAGCCAATGAATATACGCTTATTGGGATTTTTTTTTTACTAAAGAAATGTAGCTGAAAATCTGTTTTTTTTCTCAAATCTCGCTTGGGTACAGCGTTGTATGACCACACAATTACTAGTTAAAGTAGCACAGTGCCGAATTGCAAAAAATGCTCTGGTCAGGATGAGGGTAAAAGCTTCCAGATGTCAGGTGGTTAACCTTAACCACTTCAGCCCCGGAAGATTTGCCCCTTAATGACCAGGCCATTTTTTGCGATATGGCACTGCGTCGCTTTAACTGACAATTGCACGGTCGTGCGACGTTGCACCCAAACAAAATTGACGTCCTTTTTTTTTTTACCACAAATAGCTTTTTTTTGGTGGTATTTGATCACCTCTGCGGTTTTCATTTTTTTTTGTGCTACAAAAAAAAAAAAAGCGACAATTAAAAAAAAAAAAAAAAAATACTGTTTTTCCCTTAACGTTTTTCAGGACAGCACCTTGAGAGAGTGGCTCCACCCACTTGTCAGGAAACACACCTCCACCAATCTTTTAAAAGGAGGCGTAGTAGTAGTAGTAGTAGTAGTAGTAGTAGTAGTAGTGGTGGTGAATGTGTTCCGGCCCAAGCTGGAACACATAATCAGAATATGGTTAGTCACTGCATAACAATTCAAAACAATAAGGGCGGGTTGCTGCTGTCCTGAAAGACTCCTGGAAAACAAGTTACCGGTAAGTCTAACTTGATTTTTCCCTTATTGTCTTTCAGGACAGCACATTGAGGATCACAGAGACTTACCCACTAGGGAGGGACCACAGCCTGCAAGACCTTTCTGCCAAAAGCCTGCTCGCTTGCTGACAGAAGATCCAGTCTGTAATGACGGACAAACGTTAGGTAACGACCACATAGCCGCCTTACAAATTTGATCTGGGGTGGCACCAGCTATTTCTGCCCATGTAGTGGTCTGAGCCCTGGTAGACTGTGCTTTAATTCCCAGCGGGGAGATACCCCACACAGAGTAGGCTGCCAGAATAGCGGACTTAAGCCATCTAGCTATTAGATGCTTGGTGGCCCATCTTTTTTCTAGAAAAAAAGTAAAAACAAAGAGTCCAAAGACTGAAAGTTCTTTGTTACTTCAAGATAATGTAATAAAGTACTTCTTACATCCAAATTGTGGAATTGGCTTTCTTTTTCCGCTGAAGGGTTTGAGCAAAAGGTTGGTAGGATGATCTCCTGCGACCTTTTGTGGGCTGACGCTACCTTTGGCAAAAACCCCGGATCGGTTTTGAGTATAATCCTATCCATGTAGATGGATAAAAAGGGTTTAACAGATAGGGCGTGTAGCTCACCAATTCTCCTTGCCGATGTTATTGCAACCAAAAATAAAGTCTTAGGCCCCTTTCCGACGGAGCGAACCCTGCTGAGCAAAGCGGAGCCCGTACACGGACACATCCGTGTGAAAGGGCCCTTAAGAGTATTCTTTAGTGAAATTGCTTGTAGTGATTGAAAAGGTTCCTTCGTGAGGGCTTGTAGGACCACCAATAGATCCAATTGGGAAAGTGCTTAGCAAGAGCTGGTCTGTATCTATTAAGCACCTTGAAAAATCTTGTAACTAAGGGCTCAGAAGAGACTGGTCTTTCCAGAAAAACTCCCAAAAGCGGCTATCTGCACTTTAAGCGTGCTGACTGGCAAGCTTTTGTCTGCCCCATTTTGAAGGAATTCTAAAATTGACACCAAATTTTCTACCGTTCTATTTGTCGAATGACACCAGGAGTTGTAGACTTTCCAATATTTAGCATAGATTTTTCTGGTTACTGTTTTTCTACTGGAAAGTAAGGTAGTTAACAAAAGGTTTGCGACAGACCTTTGTTTCTTAACTGCTCCTCAGATACCAAGTGGTGAGGCTTAGACTGACCACTTCCGAATGATGTATCGGACCTTGTAGAAGCAAGTCCTGCCGGAGAGGCAGCTGCCAAGACTGTAGAATGGTGGTAAACCATGCCCTTTTTGGCCAAAATGGAGTAATTAGAATTACTGGCACTTACTCCCTCAATACCAACGGGATAAGTTGAAAACGGAGGAAAGGCGTAACCCAGATGAAAAGTTCCAAGGCTGTATTAACGCATCTGTCCCCCGGGAACTGTTGTTTCTCTGAATGGAGAAGAAAACCAGGAGTTGCATATTTTCTTCTGACGCAAACAGGTCTATTTGCGGCTGGCCCCAGGCCCTGATGATCATTGCAAAAACTTCTCGATTCAAGGTCCATTCTGCCTCTTGAATCCGTCTTCCGCTTAGAAAATCTGCCACTACATTTAGAGTGCCCCTGAGGTGGACTGCTGATAAGGACAGCAAATTATTTTCTGCCCATCCTAGGATCTTCGAAGCCAGTAACTGAAGTGTTTTGCTTCTTGTGCCCCCTTGCTTGTTCAGGTAGGCTTTGGTAGTGGCATTGTCAGAGGACCTGGACATGGGAACCTTGAAGGATTGGAGATTGAAGGATTAGTTCCCTCCAATTTGAGGGCGTTCGCCTCTGACTGGGACGCACTCCTTCTGCGAAATTTTGACCCAGGTGCGGCCCCCATCCCCACACGCTGGCATCCGTCGTTACCACTTTCTTTTGGGAAAGACCATAGCAGGTCCTTTGACAGATTTGCCCGATTTCTCCACCACCAAAGCGATCGTTTGACTTTGATGGGGATTTTTACCTTTGCCTCCAGAGATTCTGTCCTGTGATTCCAAGGTCTCAGGAGGAAACTCTGAAGAGGTCTGAAAAGTAACCTTGCCCGTTGAATAGCTGGCATGGTTGAGGTTAGGATTCCTCGTCTGACTGATAATTCCTGATTTGTCTGTAAGAAGGCCATGACATTTTGGACTTTGTACCTTTTTCTCTTCTGGGAGAAAAACTCTGTTCCACTGAACTGATTTGATACCCCAGAAATTGTACTTCTTTGGCTGGATTGAAATTTTACATTTGCATATTTACGATCCAACCCAAGGCTTCTAGATGACCACGGGCTATTCCGAGGTCCTCTAACAATTTCTCCCTGGAAGGGGCAAAGAAGAGGTCGTCCAGGTATGGAATTACAGCGATCCCCTGCAGGCGAGGAGGTGCGAGAACTTCTGCCATCACCTTTGTAAATATTCGCGGTGCAGAAGAAAGGCTGAATGGGAGGGCCTTGAATTGTAGGTGCAGAACCTCGTTCCCCAGGTTTATTGCCATTCTTAGGAATTCCTGAGACTGAGGGTATATGGGGATATGCAGATAGGCATCTCGAAGGTGGATCGATGCCATAAAGCATTCCCTTGTCAACAGGTTTCTGACCGTAAAGATGGAGTCCATACGAAACCTTTTGTAAAGGACCGATCTGTTCAGCAGTTTCAAGGTGAGGATTAAAAATTGAAAACTTCCGGATGGCTTTTTTTTTTTTTTAAATCAGGAATATATGGGAATACAATCTCTGATAATGCTCCCCCTGTGGAACCTGAGTTACAACCCCCTGATCTATCAGATCCTTTAACAGGTTCTTCTTTGCTAGGGACTTTGTTGCATCTTTTGGTAGGTTTGTTATAAAGTACCTTTCTGGGGGGAGATCCGAAAATTCTATTCTGTAACCTTGAGCCAGCATGCACAGAATGTACTGGTTTTCTGTTATGCTTGCCCAATAGGGGAGAAAACCCTGAAGTCTTCCTCCCACCTGTAACCAGCTGTCATTGTGTCTTGCTGGTTGACGCAGGAGGATGGATACTGACATTGCCTTTGCCTTTTCCCCTCTGCCCTGACCAATTTTTCTTTTTCTCTTGAGGCTTGTTTTGTTCCTGAGCCTTTGAGGACGAAAAAAACGTTTGGACTGGCCGTTTCTTCTTGACAGGAAAAGATTACTTTTCTTCTGCAGTCCTGTCAAGAACCAAGTCCAAATCGGGGCCGAACAATAAATCCCCTAGGAAAGGGACCCCGCATAGTTTGTTTTTAGATGCTGCGTCCCCCAGCCAGGTTTTTAACCACAGAGCCCTTCTAACTGAATTAGTAAGGGCTGTGGTTTTTGCTGTGATCCTAATAGATTCAGCTGATGCATCTGAGACATCTGCTGACAAGGTTGAAAAGGAATCAAGGTTTCTTGCTTAGGAGAATCAGCTATTATGTGAGCCTTAAGCTGATTCACCCAATACTCCATATTCCTGGAGATGCAAGTAGTTGCCATTGCTGGCTTGAGGTTGCCCATGATGGATTGCCAAGCCCTCTTTAGTTGTTGATCCATCTTTTTGTCCACGGGGTCCCCATGTCTTCAAATGCCAAATCGGTTGTCTTGACACTTGAGAAAAGGCTGCATCGAGCTTTAGAACTTTATTCCAGAGAGCCGCTGGGTCATCATCAAAAGGAAACCTTCTCTTGTGAGCTTTTGGGAAGAAAGGTTTTCTTTCAGGATCAGCCCATTCTTTAATTGCCTCAGCAATTACTGCGTGGACCGGAAAGGTACGAGTTTTGGGCTCGCCGAGTCCTGCATACATCTTGTCATGTAAAGACAATTGTTTGCGCTCTTCCTCTAGACCCAAAGTAGCATAAATTGCTCTCAAGAGACTGTCTACTTGCTCCAAAGACAAATTTATATTTGGAGGGAGTTAAGGATGCACCGAATGGGTTTTTTGGTGCCGAAACCGATACCGAAAATAAATCTTCCTTAACCCCGAAAACCGATACCGAAAGTGACTGTTTTTAAAAATATTTTTATACAGGAGATGGTCAGCGACTGGGGACATGGTACAGGAGATGGTCAGCGACTGGGGACATGGTACAGGAGATGGTCAGCGACTGGGGACATGGTACAGGAGATGGTCAGCGACTGGGGACATGGTACAGGAGATGGTCAGCGACTGCGGACATGGTACAGGAGATGGTCAGCGACTGCGGACATGGTACAGGAGATCAATGCAGCCTCACCAGTGCCCATCAGATGCAGCCAGCCAGTGTCCCCAGTAGGGCAGCCAGTGTTCCTATTGCAGCGTAGCCAGTGTCCCCCGTAGTGCAGCCAGTGTCCGCATTGCAGCCAGTGAAGGGAGAGGAGAGCCACCGCTTGTTTGATTACAGCACCGGGAACATCACAGCTTTCATTTCAATAGCTGGGTGTTACCCGCTGCGCGCCGTCACATACAGACCCTCCCCCTTGTCAGGGGAACTTTGATAGACAGATCACCCGTCCCAAGATGGTGGCATCCAGCTCCTTTTTGACAGATGCAATCAAATCGCTGCATGCGGAAGAACCTTCTTCCTTCACCAAAGAGTCAATACACGTTTGACATAAAGTCTTTTTCCAGCCTTCAGGTAATTTAGTCTTGCATGAAGGACATTACTTTTTTAATCCCATCAAAACACCAGTCTCATGTGCCCAGACAGGCCCCACCACCAGGGGGAAGTACACTCAAGTCCCACTAATAAACTAGGGAGGAGAGAGCTAGAGAGAGACCCCATAGTAAAAGTAGAGCAGAACCTCAGTCTGCTCCTTACCTGGGCCTGGGCCTTGCTGGTGCCTGTCCCTGTTACACTTGCTGCGGTTCCTGAGGCCATTGCTGGTGCTGCAGCACGATGCATGTGGCAAACGCCGGTTCCGGACTCCATTAGCTCCTCTGCGGAAATATAGGCACCAGACCTATTCCTCCCTCCTCCCCCTGCGCTTTCCGGCGGAAATGACGCCCAACGCCTGCTTATCGGATGCCGCCCCACTTCCGGTTACCTCACTTCCGGCTGATGCAATTCCTCTGACTGCCCTTCCCAAGATGGCGGCGGCGTCGGGGAAAAAAAAACATGCCTGGACCAAAAAAACGAGCGTCCGCATGCCTAACGCTACCGTCTGGGAGCGGCGACTCCTGGAGCAGTCCTGGCTCTCCCCGAGCACTGACAAGGGAGAAGGAGCCCATCCGATCAGCTTCGCATCAGCCTGTGGAGTGGGAGGAATTGGCTCTGAGGTAGGTAATACGGTGGAGTAGGGAGCCTGGCCTCTCAGGGCAGCACCTTGAGAGCTCCTAACGCTCCACTGAGTGTTCCCTTCCAGAGGAACACAAAAACTGGCGATAAGTGGGAAGGAGCCTTCTTTTACAAGATTGGTGGAGGTGCGTTTCCTGAGAAGTGGGTGAAGCCACTCTCTCAAGGTGCTGTCCTGAAAGACGTTAAGGGAAAAACAGTATTTTTACTGTTTGCTATAATAAATACCCAAAAAAAAAAAAAAAAAAAAATTCTTCTTCAGTTTAGGCTGATGTGTATTCTACATATGGGAAGTATTGCTAATAAAAGAAAAAAAAAAACAAAAAAAACAAAAACAAACAAAATCCCTTGGATGGGTATCTTAGGCTCGGTTCACACATATGCAGTTTGCTTTTGATCCATTTCTGCAGTGGGTTTCTGAACACGTGATTTTACCACGATTTGTATTTTTTTTTTTGCTTTGTTTAAAAAAAAGGTTAAAAAAGACAGCGACCCTTTCCATAAAACGCAGCGGCTGAAATAAAAAAAAAAAAAAAAAAAAAAAGCATACAGCGGGGAAAATTATTTGATCTTTGCAGATTTTGTAAATTTGCCCACTTAAGAAATGAAGGGTCTATAATTTGTATTATAGGTGTATTTTAAATGATAGAGACAGAACATCAACCAAAAATCCAGAAAAAAAAAAACACAATACAAATGTTATAAACTGAGTTGCAGGTCAGCGAGTAAAATAAGTATTTGATCCCCAAGTAAAACATGACTTAATACTTGGTGGAGAAACCCTTGTTGGCAAGCAAAGAGGTAAGAACATTTCTTGTAGTTGGTTACCAGGTTTGCACACATCCCAGGAGGGATTTTGATCCACTCTTCTTTACAGATCATCTCTAAATAGTTAAAGTTTCTTAGTTTCTTGGCTGTCCCTTGGCAACTCGAAGTTTCAGGTCTGGAGACTGGCTAGTCCACTCCATGACCTAAACGTGCTTCTTAAACCACTCCTTTGTTGCCTTGGCGGTCTGTTTTGGGTCATTGGCATGCTGGAAGACCCATCCACGACCCATCTTCAGTGTTCTGGCTGAGGGAAGAAGGTTCTTAGCCAAGATTTTACAATACATGGCCCCATCCATTGGCCACTTGCGGCAAAGTCGGCCTGTACCTTTAGCAGAAAAACAGCCCCAAAGCATAATGTTTCCACCTCCATGCTTGACTGTAGGGATGGTATTCTTAGGGTCATAGTCAGCATTTTTCTTCCTCCAAACACGGCAAGTCGAGTTAATGCCAAAAAGCTTAATTTTGGTCTCATCTGACCACAGCACTTTCTCCCAATCCTGCTCTGAATCATTTAGATGTTCATTGGCAAACTTCAGATGGGCCTGTACATGTGCATTCTTGAGGAGGGGGACCTTGCAGGCGCTGCAGGATTTCAATCCACGGGGGGCGTATTGTGTTACCAATGGTTTGTTTGGGGACTGTGGGCCCAACTGCTTTGAGATTATTCACAAGCTCCTCATGTGTAGTTCTGGGCTGATCCCTCACTTTTCTCATGATCATTCTTACCCCATGAGGCAAAATCTTGCATGGAGCTCCAGACCAAGGGCGATTGATGGTTATTTGTACAGTGCCTTGAAAATGTATTCATATCCCCTTGAAATTTTCCGCATGTTTTCATATTACAACCAAAAACTTAAAAACGTATTGTATTGGGGATTTTTATGTGATAGACCAACACAAAATGGCACATAATTGTGAAGTGGAAGGAAAATTATACATTTTTTTTACAAATAAAATATTTGAAAAGTGTGGCGTGCATTTGTATTCAGCCCCCATGCGTAATTTATTCTCAGTAAATACAGCTATTCTGTGAAGCCCTCAGAGGTTTATTAGAGAATCTTAGCGAACAAACAGTATCATTAAGGCCAAAGGAACACACCAGACAAGTCAGGGATAAAGTTGTGGAGCAGTTTAAAGCAGGATTAGGTCATAAAAAAAAAAATTTAATCGCTAGCTTTAAACATCTCACAGAACACTGTTCAATCCATCACCTGAAAATGGAAAGAATATGGCACAACTGCAAACTTACCAAGACATGGCCGTCCACCTAAACGGACAGGCCAGGCAAGGAGAGCATTAATCAGAGAATCAGCCAAGAGGCTCATGGTAACTGGAGGTTACTTAGTCGTGCACTTCACAAATCTAGCATTATGGAAGAATGGCAAGAAGAAAGCCATAAGAAGTCCAGTTTGCATGAAGCCATGTGGGGGACACAGCAAATATGCGGCAGAAGGTGCTCTGGTCAGACGAGACCAAAATTGAACTTTATGGGCCAAAATCATAAAAATACATACATATTACACATACACACACTTTTAACGCATCAAGTTTAAAAAAAAAAAAAAAAAAAAAAAAAAACACCCATCTCGATCCAGCGATGTTGCACGAGAAACTCGGCCTGATTTGAGACACACAGCACAATTGGCTCCCGCTGCTGTTAAAGTCAGTGAGTTAATGGGGGGGGGCAAGCCGAATGGACAAACAGTAGCGGCTCGACTCATGTGCCCCCATAGCAGGGTGCTTGCTGTGGGGGCAGGAGGGAGGGGCCAGGAGCGCCAGTGCAGGACCTGAGAAAAGGAGGGTATGGGCTGCTCTGTGCAAAAACCACTGCACAGCCCAGGTAAGTATTAGGAGGTGTACTGAATGGAAATTTTGGTGCCAAAACTAAAAATGCATGATGCACCTTTGAAAATGACAGGTTTTTCAAAAATATTTATATTTTTATATGTATTTGTATTATATATTCAACTTTTTAACTAATATCATCAATTTAAATTAATATTAATTTATTGTTAGCCATTGGCGTCTTTAGTGCAAGAAAAGCTCAAGAAAAATGCAGTCTGCAGTCTCGGACCATCTTTTGTATCATGTCTGCAATGTCTTACCTAAACTTAAACACATTGCTAATAGTATTAGCAAAATTTCCATGGTACAGGAGATGGTCGGAGACTGCAGACATGATACAAGAGATCAATGCAGCCTCACCAGTGCCCATCAGATGCAGCCTCACCAGTGCCTGGATCAGAGCGGCGATTTCCTGCTGCGTCACGGAGCTGGATTTCAATTGCCCGGGCCGGGCGGCCATAGTAACAAGTCCCACCTCCTTTGATACACATCACACTGATTACATTTCCCGGCATTGGATCAGTGTGCCGTCTATCATAGGAGGCGGGACTTTGTTACAGCGGCTGCTTAACAATTCAGCTCCGGCACAGAGGGAGATCGCCGCTCTGCATGAGAAGGAGAGGAGGAGGGAGGGGAGGACTCTGACTGGGGCGCGCCAGGATGACACCCCCGCAATGTGGGCACCCGTGGCAGACCACCCCCTTTTCGGTGCCATTATCGGCACCTCTCTCTTTTTTCGGCTGCATGGAAAAAAAAAAATTAAAAATTTTGGCCGAAATGTCGGTGCACCTCTAGTAAGTATAGCATGTTTGTTATTTTTAATCAAAATGAACAAAAAAAAAAACAAAACAAAAAAAAAAAAAACACAAGACTTTAGTATCACTTTCAGTATAGGTGTGGTCAATTTAGTGCGTTTAGAGAAAAAAAATTCAATTCTGTGCACTCAGGATCTGAAATTCGAAATGCAGCTAAACAAATGTAAAACACATCTAAAAATATGCCAACATTTTTGGTCAGTTAAAAAAAAAAACAAAAAACAAAAAAAACCACACGCCCCTCCACCCCCCGTTGAAATGCATTGAAAACGCAGCAAGAACGCATCATTAACGCACCCATGTTACATTTTTTATGTGGTTTTTGAGTCACGTAACATATGAAAAACAGACCATAAGCACAGTTAAAATCGCAGCAAAATATTTTTTTCCCCCCCATCTCTTAACGGCAAAATGCTGATAACACAATTTTTGGCTGATGTTTTTCGGCGGGAGCCGAAATTTCGGTGCATCTCTACGTACGGCATTTGTCAAAACAGTCCGGGGGTCGGGGGACAGAGCCCCCCTCCCTCAAAGTCCCAACCCCCCTGTTTTTACATTTTGGCACGCTGTTTTTCTTCTTCTTCACTTTTTATTGTCCACTTTTTACAAATCAGCTGCAAGCGGGGAAGCCCGCTGACACCTGACGAGTCAGCAGTTGTTATGGATGCAGCAGCCGGCTCCTTAGCAACCAGCTCAATGCGGTAAATTCCCGCATTAAGTAACCGCTGAATTGAGCAAATCTCGCATTCAGTATTGAACTACAAATTCTTAGTGAATTGAACACTTGCATACAGCACTTGTTACACCATTCGGTATTTTAATGCATATTATTAGCCGTTATTTAACTCTTAGTGAAATGACCCCTATATTACCAAAAGTACTTGGCCGCTTGCCTTTACACGCACATGAACTTTAATGTCATCCAAGTCTTAGTCCGTAGGGTTCAATATTGAGTTGGTCCACCCTTTGCAGCTATAACAGCTTCAACTCTTCTGGGAAGGCTGTCCACAAGGTTTGGGAATGTTTGACCATTCTTCCAGAAGCGCATTTGTGAGGTCAGGCATTGACGTGGATGAGAAGGTCTAGCTCGCAATCTCTGCTCTAATTCAACCCAAAAGTTGAGGTCAGGACTCCCACCAAACTCACACATCCATGTCTTTGTCGCAATCTTGCCCGAGCCTGGATCGGCTCTGACGTCAGCAGGCTTAAGCCCGCTGTTTGCTGAAAACAGGTCCCAGGAGTGTAGAACAAACTGCACTCATGTGATCCACAGAAGTAGTGCAGCCAAACAAGCTTTGGCTGTACTTCTCCTTTAAACAAAAATAAAGGGTAGGGCTGAACAGTGACTGATCACTGTGATAACCAATCGGAGGCTATCACAGCGATCAGGTGCTCGGGAACTGGGTCTCCTGGTTTCAGATCATTAGTATAAGACTAGTGGGGCTCAGTGAAAGCAAAGTCTCTGTGCTGGGAGAGCACTGTTTACAGGAACAGTTTTTTTTACCCTTTTGAGATAAAAGTTTTACATCGATGACAAGCTGACCATTGTAAGCATCCCAGTCAGTGTTAAATGCTTTGTTTGTCTCAACCCTCTGTCATTATTGCTGGACAACAACAAAAAAAATAGACTTCACTGGCCAGATCGACAGGAAAAGACAGCAAAAGAAAAAAAAAAAAAAAAAAAAAAGATACCTAAAATAGGAAACATACCAGAGGTCTATATAGTAAAGTGTATGAACATTTATTTTACCTGCTGAGGAGTGGACGTCAACGTGACTGCCGGTTTGATGCTTGTATTGCCATCAGTAGTTGCCGATGTGCGCACTGGTTGTAACAATAACTGTCGAACAGGTCTGACTGCACCAGGATGTCCTGCTGGACTTGGAACTTTGGCCAGCACTGTATTCCCAGATACGATGGATACCCCAGGTCTCAGCTGGGTTCCTGTAAGCACCTTAGCAATGGTCACTTTGCCTCCATTAGCGGTCTGTCCAGGAGTTAGAGTTTGAATTTGTGTCACAGGAACACCACCAACAGTCATTCCTGGTGGTGCTTTTAGAATCATAATTTTAGGAGCTGTAGGCGCAGCTGTTGTAGTTGTTGCTGTGGTTACAGTCAAGGGTGTGCCCATAAAAGGGTTTCCTTGGTTCAGAGGTTCCTGATTGATGGTTGGTTGAGAGGGAAGCACTGGTTCTGGTGGGAGAATAGGTGCACGATTTTCTGGCAGCACCTGAGGCTGGATTCGCTGACTTACATGTGAAATTGCTTGTTCCGGTCCTCTATCTGTTGTGAACTGCTCTAAAACACTGCCTAAGCCAAGAGCTTCATCGATAGTATCTGGTCCATCTCTGGTAAATGAGTCACTAGTTAGAGAATCCAACCCAAATAGGTTAGGGTCATCAAAAAGGTCCATTATCGGGTCCGCCATATTTGGCGCCTATAAAAAAAAAAAAAAAAAAAAAAACAACACGGCGGGGAAGGCTAGTAGCCTTCCCCTTCGGAAACAGAGCAAAAAAGATAGGACCTTAGTCACTCAATGTCACGGGACGATGAAACAATGAACAAAGCCAGGATAATACTCTGCAAAAAGAAAAAAAAACACACATATTAACACATTTGATAAAGATTTTACATTTACATCACTTTCTTTTACATTCCCTATGACAGGAATTTTAAAGGATAAGTTCACCTTTTGTAACATGTCACACCCAGTTGAGTGCTGTGGTAGTTAATTAAGTGTTCCTGTCATGGTCAGACAGATACAGTCTGCAGGACCCAAGCATTACACCCACAATCTGCTGATTGTTGGTGCAATTCTTTACAGGTTCATTACAAAAAATAAATGCTTTTTTTTTTTACATGCAAAAAAAAAAAAAATTTTTTTTAAATGTGCCTTTATTTAATTTTTTTTGTAATTAATCTTAATGATCTTGAAGTACCATATTTATCGGCATATAACACGCGCTTTTTTCTCCTGAAAATCAGGGTAAAATCGTGGGTGCGTGTTATAGGCCGATCCCCGCCGATTTTGTGTCATCGGAGAGATTGCGGCAATTGCCGCGGTCGCCGCCGACATACACAGCAGTGGGTAGATTCAAATATGGCGCCGGGACTGCAGGGATTCGTCGGAGCCGAGATACACATACCCGAGTGTTCTCAGCTTTTTTCGGCGCCGCCGTCACGCCCAGTCCCACCCCTTGGACCTGTGTTATGTCCATGATAGGGCGGGACTGGGCGTGACTGAGAACCGCTGAAAAAAGCCGAGAACACTCGGGTATGTGTATCTCGGCTCCGACGAAACCCTGCAGTCTCGGCGCCATATTTGAATCTACCCACGGCTGTGTATGTCGGCGGCGAGTGCACAAAGCTGCACTGACATGGCTGGATTGGGGCAAAGCTGCACTGGGGCAAGGCTGCACTGATCCCCACACACTGACTTCCTTGAATTTTGCGACACGTAATCACTATGCCCTGTGGGTAAACACTGCTGTGCCACACATTTCACAGAGGTGCTGAGAGGGGAAGTTTCAGGAGGTGGAGGTAGTACAGGAATCACTGCTTGAAGGCAGCAAGGTACCATGGGATACGTAGTCCTTAGGAATTGAAAGTAAACATCAGAGAAGCTACAAAACATGCTGGGAATCCAGGAAATTGTGGAAAATGATGGCCAGCAAATAGGCAGCACTTACATCATGAAAGGAGTTTTTTTTTTCAAGTAAGCTTCTATTGGATTGCCAATGGTAACCATTTTTGGATTGCTCTTACAATGCTTAGGTTACAAACTGAAAGTGTAAGCTGTGACCAAAAACTCCTTTAGCCTAGGTTCACACTAAAATATGGTGCAGGCAACCTGCAGTGCAAACTGTGTGAGTGTGTGCGTTTCCTGCACCACATTCAAACCACACTGCCCTTGCAATCCACAGCAGGTGCCAGTGTAGTCTTAACACCCCCACCAGGTACCTGGTTTTGAAATCCCCACCTGCTACACCTTCAATGAATGCCAGAGCTGGGTGTAAAAGATGGGTATAGTCAGGCTCTGGTGATGAGAGCCTGTGACGGCCCATTAGTGCTATAAACTCCATTGCCCTGAAAGATTACAGCTATGTGGGTGGGTGGGGGTCATGGACAGAGGATTTTAAATAAAAGAAGTGGCATCAGCACAAGGGACACATCCTACTAGTTCATTTTTTTCTTATCGTTGGCTGCATCTAGGCTTTTAAAAATAATTATTATTATCAGTGGCTACTGAGAGGTAGAATGTACTCATTACTCAGGAACCCCGATAGAGAAAACTGCTCTAGTCAGTGTTCATGTCAACCACACAATCTGGGTGAAAATGAGATTTTGAACACTATTTTTTTTTCTTGTGGTGTCTATATCATTTTGTATTTTGAGGTTCTTTTTAACCACTACCGGACACTTTCTCCCCCTTCCTGCCCAAGCCAATTTTCAGCGCTGTCACACTTTGAATGCCAATTACTCAGTCATGCAATGCATATATTTCTTTGTTTCTGTATAAAAGTCAATTTTTCTTCATGAATTTAAGCCAAATTGTATTCTATGTTTCTTTGTTAAAATAACCCAAATCAGTATATAAAATATGGGTATATATTTTTTTTTTTTCTGAAAATTGCTCAGTCCTGATGTACTGACGGGCTCCCATTTCTTGATGCCCTAAAATGTCAGGACAGTAAAATACCCCTCAAATGACCCCTTTTTAGAAAGCAAACAACCCAATATTAAAAAAAAAAAAAAAAAAGAGAGAAGGAGACATGCAGAGTTTTTTGAAGTTGTAATTTTTTTGTTACAATTTTTTTTGAAAATGAAAAAAAAAAAAAAAAAAAAAGTTTTTTTTTGTTTGCATGCTATCACCATAGCAGTACATCATATGACTGGTGTGGCGGTGATCAGGGACACCGACTGGTTACAGTATTTGAAAAAAACTAAAAAATGTTTTCTTCCTTGTTTACAATTTTTTTTTTTTTAATTTTACATACTGTGACCAAAGCAGCATGGTGTTCACCATTGTGAAACCGTATTGCTCTAGGGAGGCGATTAGGATTTTTTGCTTTACTATGATTGCTTATTACAGAGATGAGCCAATTACTGTTATAAGGAATCACTTTTGTGAATGGCATCCATTCATGTACCATTGTGTGCTATTGTGAAAACTGTGACTGACTACAGCTATCACATGGTACAGGTCCCTTGTGATTGGCCCCTGTACCATGTGATCATAATGAATGGCTGTGAATGAAAGGCTTTGTGTACTATTGGCAAATGGCATGTGATCGCTGTGATTGGTACTGGAGCCAGCCTGGTACAACAATCGATCTTCTGCTGTGGCCAGTGGAAAAGGCAAGTGACAGATTGTGCCACTGTGTGCCCCCTTGCATACCCTTGGCCTCCAAATTCTCCAGAGTGCAATACAATCGAGCATCTGTGAAGTTTGCTGGAAAAACAAGTCAGATCCATGGAGGCCCCACCTCGCAATTTATAGGACTTAAAGCAGTATTAAGCCCAAAAGCAAACATTATATTGTAGCCTGCCAATTCTTAGAAATAATGGGGTAGATTTACTAAAACTGGAGCACTCAGACACTAGTGCAGCTGTGAATGGTAGCCAGCTTCTAACTTCAGCTTGTTGAATTAAGCTTTGGCAATAAAACCTGGAAGCCAATTGGTTTCTATGCAGAAGTGAGTGTAACTTTGCACTCTCCAACTTTAGTAAATAAACCCCAATGGCTATATTAATTTTTTTTTCTATGCTTTATTTCCTTTATGTTCATCTGGCGATCCAGCCAGTAAGTCTGTTTTTCAAAAGAACAGAGGTCTAGTGGAGTTTGTTCCTGGGCAGGTTATGATGGGTGGCCATAATGTAATTGCGGATCGGCAAATAACTATTTTTTTAATACATTATATATGCAAACCATCATCCCACCTTAAAGCTGAGTGCAATCTGGTACGCAAATATGCTCCAAGGCCCACCTGCCAAGAAGCCGCATATTTCAGTGGAAAATTTCCAATACAATGACTGGGCCACTGAATGTTAGATCGAAAGAACGTTTTGATTTTGCCAATGGCTGAGTGCGCTGATCAGAGTGTTCTGGTGGGGGTCACCCCCCTGTCAGAGCAAAACAGCTCAGCGGGGGGAGATCGCTGTACTAACCCTCAGATCGTTAGTACAGCAGCTTCGACCAGAGTTGTCAGGTTTTTTTTCTAATGAAATTAAAAAACTGTTACTGTGTACCAGGCTTTATTGGTCAGCTGCTTTTATTGACTGAGTGGGAATGACGTCAATCCCATGCATGCACGGGAGTTCAGTCAGATTCAGCTCTGCCAGAATTGTACAGTAAACTGCGCATGCGCAGCTCACTACAGGGGTGGGCAGGCAAGTAACTATAATGCAGAAAAGACAAAGCATGTCTCTCCTGCATTAAAATTTCTGCCAGTTTGCCCTTTTTTATTTTTGGTATAAAGGTTCTACTTTAAGGTAAAAAAAATAATTTTAGAGTATAAAACCACCCTAACAAAAAAATATAAACAACTTCTTCTGCTACTTATTATACCAATGTTCCTTATGAAAGAAAAGCTGCAAACTGCATAAAGTTTAAGGTTTTTTTCTTCATTTTAGGTTAAGTAAAGGAGGATTATAACTGTCATATTTGTTTTCGCCATGTGTCATATTGTGGAGATTTCCCTTCACTTGCTGTTCCATAGCCAAAAAGGAGTGAGAGGAAACTCCTGCAAATTAAGGGAATTCCTTGGGAACCCCCAGGTCACCAGAACTAGTGTCCATATCAGAGGATTTCCGCTCTATTACTTTTCTGGGGACAACCCAAAAACTTCAGATTTCCTTTTACTTTCACTTTCAATGATAATGGTAAACAAAATCGAGAGGGTGAATCTCCTTATCGGGAGCACAGACAGCAAAAAACTGAGAAGCTGTCTTATCCCCCTGTACTCTATCCAAAACTAAAAACAAAAGTTTTGCCTTTAGTTACACTTTGAGAACAGAAGACCAGAAAGGTGCACAAGGACTGTATCCTTCAATAATGGATAATTATAATGATTGCCACCTTTGAGCAAAAACACCAATGTACAACAAATGTAAAAACATGAGATGAATGTTAATGAGAAGTTCATACAGAGGCCACTATTTTGTAGAAGTGGTGGTTATCCTCTACACTGGGGATCAGCTACCAGTAGATCACTGACAGGTGACTAGTAGATCACAGTCTGGGCTTGCTGTCCCACCATCCCAGAGGATCAGAGTGCAATGCAGAGAGACTATTAGTAAAGCTGGATATGTAGTAGGAGGGGCATAAGCCTCTGTAGTGCTGGCTCCTATTCCATGTGGAGTGATACCAACTGCACTCCACCTCTTATCCCATCTAGCATTCTCCAGAGTGGTGCCAGTAGCAGGAAAGAAGAGATCTTCAGGTCAGTGTGAAGCAATACACTGGGCATAATAGTATAGGGCTGCTTTCACACTGATGTGCTGCGGTTTACCCACACCACGGGTGCAGGGCTGTGTACCTGCAGCTTTCCTGCGCTTAGCCATAGACTTCTATTATACCCTGCAGTTTTGGTGCATTTTCTGAATGCAGGAGCTTTGGTGCACTTTCAGAAAGAGCACCACGATTGCAGTATATAATAGAAGTGAATAGCAAAGTGCAGCTCACCCAGGAACGTCACAAATGCACTGCTCTGCACCTGCGGTACAGGTAAACCGCAGCACATCAGTGTGAAAGCAGCCTTATAGGGAGCTCAGCACAGTAAGGGTTCATTGACATTTGTAGTTTGGGGGTAATAAAACTCCATAATTAAGACTTTTACCACCCCACTGCACCCCCTTTAGCTGCAGTGGCCAGGGGTGTACACATGTCGCAGCAAGAGAGTTACACACTCGGTCACAGTTGGTGTACTGCTGCAATCTTGTGCAGTACAGCAAACAAGGTGTGAAAGCAGGCAGCGTTGTGTTGCTTTCTCATCAGCTGCTTTAACCCTTTGGACCCCAGAGAAGTACACAGTTGCAGGGCGATTGCAGAGGGGTCCTATTTACCTGAATGGGTCGCATTTAGCAGGCAATGGAGCCAGCCAAAAGCAACAGGGGGTTTAATTACTGCTGTGGCATGTGTACACTTTTGGTTGCTGCCTAAGCAGCTAAAATGGGGTAGGGATTGGGGTGGTAAAACCGTGACTCAACCGCAAGGGTTTACCCCCCCCCCCAAACTTTGAGTGAACAAGCCCTAAGGGTGCTGCAGACAAATGCAACTAAGGGCTCATTCACAAGTGCAGCAGGCACTGCTGCTCCTCTGAAAAGCAATCCAACTGTGTTTTTACAGGTGGTGAGGAGACAATACCTTGCCACCTGATTTAAACCCATGATTGCCCCACAATGCATGCAATTGCAATATGGTAGTATGGCAATTAGAGGTTTAAATCAGGTGTGAGGAGGAGATACTGTACCTGGTGATCTTGGACTTCTATATTGTTCAGGTAGATCTCCACCACTTTAAAGATTTACCTATAATAAGGCACACCTATATGTAGTGAAAATATCTCCTAAACGCGTACCGTTTAGGAGAGATTTACATCACTGGCACACATGCTCTGAAGGATCGGTCATGGGTGCCGTTCCTTCCGAGCCCCCTGCCGTAAACTGCTGCTCCTGGACGCATGTACGGGAGTGAGGTCATCACAGCTCCAGCCAATCACAACACTGGAGCCTGCAAACTCAGAAGAAACTATAGGGAAGAGCCGTCTCAGCGGTGTGTGGGCATCCCTGGAGGGCTTCGTTCTAAGGTGAGTATTTCATAATGAGCTAGTATGCAATGTGTACTAGCTCATTATGCCTTTGTCTTTTATTCCAGAGTTTACAACCTCTTTAAGAATGCCTACCCCTGCTCTACAACCAGTTCACAACCATGATCCCTGACAAGTGGCTTAATACGATTCTTCTGCGGTCCAGCAATCACATTCTTGTCCATATCAGCACACAGATGATCTATACACATACATATTATGGGATGGACATGCACATGTGGCTAGCACCTTACCTTCTACCTATTCATGCTGTAAAGCAGGCCTATTACCCCCATGGCATTATGATCATATCTGGATGCATTACATCGTATGTATACATAGAATATTGGTGTAACAGTAAGGACCTGAGTGTGTGTGTGCCCATTCTCCTATCAGTGCCCCTCTATGATCATACACCCCCAATGTAATAGCAATAGTCGGCCCCTCGTGCACTTACTTGCTGTCCAGATGAGCTGTTTACAAACTAGCCAAGTATACACATGTAGCAGTCCCCCGGTCACACACATGCTGCTGCACACTGAGCTCTCTCCTCCCCATACAGATACACACGGTGCAACCTAACCCAGCAACAGGCCCCGCCCACACTGCTCGTGCCGCCGCTTTCCGACTCACTGGCTCCATGCATAGTCAATCATGTACGGCACCCAAAGACTAAAGCTAGGCTGAGAGCTTCGCCCCTCCTACCACACTGAGGCCTAGCGGTTTCCAAGGCAAGAGCGAAGCCAGCCTCGATTACAGGCGCCGGGGAATGAATGAAAGCCGGGAAAGAATCAGGTGACGGACCTGGATAGCCCGGAGCGCTCGGCTCCGGCCCGCCGCTCTACTTCCTCCGGCTGACCGAGGAAGGCGGGGCTCTGTGCCTAATAATAAAGGGTTAACGGAGACCGTACACACCTCAATACATACAGCGTGTGACCTACAGTAATACATAGCAACCGGTGTGACAACACTGCACTCCTTATAGAGGAGGACAAACAACCGCCTGAGCCACTACAAGAGCAGAGAAGCTGTTATTAACAATCACCCCCAATGTGGGCGCTTCAGTTCTATAGAACAGGGACGGCATAGCTCACAACTGTCCCTGATTTTAAGGGACTGTCCCTGATTTGGAGCAATGTCCCTCATTTTGATCTGATCCATACAGATGTATAAAATGCACTTTTCATCTATCAAAAAGTGTTTTTCCAGCGCTAAACCTTTCATCTGATTTCTAAATTGCTGCATTTGTAAATTCCAAAAGCCAATATAAAGGAATAGTAGTGGTAAAAAGAGCACCTGTGGGTTTAACCAATCTTGTTTTTTGTACAATTCTCTTTTAAGGGGTGTGTCCTATGCCTGCATACTTTTACAGATAGGTGTCCATTCCCATCTCAAAAAGTTGGGAGGTATGGGGAAGGGGTACATCCCCACCACTGTTTTGTTTCCATGTCCCATTGTGGAGATTTCTCCTCACTTCCTGTCCCCTAGATGAATCAGGAAGTTACTGAAAATGTCTAGGTTCACACTTTAACCACCTGCCCACCAGGCAAATTTCAGCACTCCTCTGCTACATGTAAAAATCAATTTTTTTTGCTAGAAAATTACTCAGAACCCCCAAACACACTAATATATATAATATATTATATATATGTAAACATCTCTTGTAATAGGAATGATGTGTGACAGATCCTCTTTATGGAGAGATGTGGGGTCTATAAGACCCCACATCTCTCCTCTAGGCAGGAAAGGCTGAGATTTAAAAAAATAATAATTCACGAACCTAGCCTTTCCTGCCGAGTCCCCGGGTATGTTTACTTCCGCCGGCCCAGACGTGACGTCATAACGTTGCGCCCGGGCCTCAGAGAATCAGAGATTTCCGGGGGCCATCTGTCCCTCAGAAAGCTCTATGGCTAACTTCTGCCGGCGGAGGATTCCTTAATCCATAAAACATAATTCAGATATCAATCTTTTCCGCTGTTCAGCCGCTTGATCGTTCCTACAGGCGGCGGGGGGGGGGGGGGGGGGGGGATCCCCCGCTGCCTGTAGGAACGATCAAGCGGCTGAACAGCGGAAAAGATTGATATCTGAATTATGTCTGTAGCTGCAGGCGTCATTCAGATATCATCACTGAAAGCCCAGGACTTCGAGCGTTGGCAAATGGTTAAAGTGGTAGTAAAGTCTTTTTTTAAAGTTGTACCTACAGGTAAGCCTATAATAAAGCCTACCTGTAGGTACAGTGACTAGCTCCTAAACTTGCAGTGTTTAGGAGATATTCACCCAGCATACAGCCGGTGACGTCACCAGCACATGAGCTCTGGCCACTCTTCCAGGGGTAGAGCCGTTCCAAAGCACTAGTCTGCTCAGTGCCCTACTGCCTGTCCTGCTGTCACTCTGCAGCGGCAGGACGGGGGGGGGGGGGGGGGAGAGAAGTGAACATTTTTTCAAATGAATGTATTATCAAATGTATTTATTAGTTCAGTAAAGTTTAACGTTAAAATAAACAGAGTTCTTTAAAATGTATTATGTAATTATATGCAGTGTTATATGGGGAAAAAATTATTCAAGTAGGGATACAACACCAACCCTAGTGACGCCACTGCAGCACACCACAATGCATTTTACTGCACAGCCTCGCTTTCCATGAAAATCCAAGGAGCACTGTATGAAAAGCCCACACACCCCAAAATCCAATCACCTACATAGGCCTTTTAGAAATAAAATTAAGGAAAGAAAAATGACCTTACGCCCAGCTTATGAGAGGTGCAGCTGATGTCACCATGCCTTACTGCTAACCCCTAAGAAAGCTGGGTGCACAAAAAACCATAAGGATGTGCCCCTGGATTAGCCCAGAGCCCATTCTCACATAATTAGAACACTGCAGCTATCCCAAGAGGCACACAGAGGTCACCTCCTATACCACCCAGAAAAATATTGGAAGCCAGCACTAGAAGATGAGCATTTTTCTTAAAATGGAATTAGGCCTCTTGCACATGGAGGCCTAAAAACACTACATTTTTTTCTACGGATCTAACTGCAGACCATTGTTTTTAATGGGCATGTACACACTGCTGCATAAACTTGCTCTGTATATAGATCAGTAGGAAAAAACTGCATTGCTGGACAGTACTTTACACATATGACACCCCAAGCAAAGCTAGAAGAATTTTTATGTACATGCGAATGCACATGTATTATACAGTACATCCTTGTGTTTTTACGCAGGAATTTTCTTCCAGGATTCTGATGTTCATATATCAGTACCCTTAAGGTCTGAAAAGGGTCACCTCTGCTCCAGAGGTGATGAGAGGACTGTGAGCTCCCTGACCAGCACCATCTTTTTCCAGGTAGGATGGTCAGCATGGCATGATTTAACTCCCACACAGAGGCACAGGAGTTTATACCAGCCTCAAGGTGTGCTGAGAATATACATGGACCTGTGCATGTGCACCTCAGTATAAAATCCTAAAGAAAATTGTGAACAGGTATGTTTTTTTTTTGTTTAAATTAGACCTCACACACACAGGAGGTTTTCTAAACTCACCTCTTGGCAGCAGCGTTTTGACAAAAAACGCCTGGTGTTTGTAGAAGTGTGTAACATGTTTACCCACGTCAAGCATTTGGGCATTCATTTATTTCATTGGCCAGAAAGAAATATTTTTTTCTGGCCATTGAAATTAACACTCAAGTGCTAAATGCGCCTAGTGTTAATGCACGTTTACAAGCCTCAATCGTTTTTTTCTGCCCAAACTGATGCTCCTGCAGTGGGGTTTTTTCCCTGCCTTTAAATCTCTATGTGTGCATGGACACACGGGCTAACATGCAGGGGATTTTAGAAGCAGGAACAACTAAAACCTGCCAGATGCCCCTTTGGAGCAGCTGTAAAAAGGTCGTGTGTGTGTGTGTGATGCAAATATCAACTTCCTTGGTGTAAACCTTGTCAGAATTATCACTGTCTGAGGACCTATGTTATGGGTAAACCAAACGTTTACCAGCCCTTAAATGTGGTGACTGCATTACTCACTTCAGGATCATACCAGTAAAAAAAAAAAAAAAAAAAAAAATCTATGGAGGGGCAGCATTGTCATCCAGGATAGGACTGTGTAAGAGCTACAGGCTACTTCCCCTCCTCTATGACATAGGGGGAGATGTTCTGTAGTCCACAGAGGTGAACTTCGGGCCAGTAACACTTTGAGATTTCAGTAAGGCAGTTAGAAGCTCAATGGATTTATGGCAAGACATTTTCCTGCATGTATTCAACAAATATAACAAAACTCTTTCAAATATTTAACAAGTCTAAAGAGCACAAGTTCATTTTTTTGGGTTGACACAACACCAGTCAAAACTTCTGTATAGATCTGGGGAAGGTAACATCTGTTTTTTGGCCAAGGCTTCATTGGGAAGAGACTTTCCCCTTCACTTCCTGTGCCACTGAATGTTGTCACACAAACAAAAATCTCCAACAGTGACACAGACAGGGAAAAATGCTGATGGGGTTTATAAACTACACCTACTGCCTTCATGTTCTCCCTGTGCCCATGTGGGTTTTCTCCGGGTACTCCGGTTCCCTCCCACACTCCAAAGACATGCTGGTAGGATATATTGGCTCCTGTCTAAAATTGGCCCTAGTGTGTGTATGTATGAATGTGAGTTAGGGACCTTAGATTGTATACTCCTTGAAAGCAGGGACTGATTGTGAATGTACACTATAAATGAGATGCGCTGAGGAAATTGACGACACTATAGAAGTATCTGAAATAATATTATTATTATCCTACTTGAAGCAGAACTCGATATACAGCTAAAGATATGCAGAAAAAATACATATACTGTATAATAGAGCTGCACGATTCTGGGTAAAATGAGAATCACAATTTTTTTTCTTAGAATAAAGATCACAATTCTTGTGGCGTAACATCTTTCACATTATACAAAAATATTGGGCTAATTTTTTTTTTTTAATTCATTGACGTGTATTTTTTCCTAAAAAATTGCATTTGAAAGACCGCTGCAAAAATACAGTGCGACATAAAATATTGCAACAATCACCATTTTATTCTCTAGGGTCTCTGCTAAAATTATATATTATATATATTTATATTATGTTTGGAGGTTCTAAGTAATTTTCTAGCAAAAAATACTGATTTTAACTTGTAAGCAACAAATGTCAGAAAGAGGCTTAGTCTTTAAGGGGTTAAACTGCCCTCATTTACAGACCGAAGTTCACTCATTTGATCAAAAAGAACCAAATGATACTTTGTTTATAGTTATCTCCCAGCGCTGACAATGTTAATAAACATTTGCTGGCTTTTTTTTTTTTTGATAGCTGAGTAAGCAGAGAATTTGTTACATGAATGAATTGTTGGAATTGCTGGATTAGGATGTGGTGGGGGTGGGAGTTGAATCGAGATCATGATTTTTTTTTTTTTAACGATTAATCGTGCAGCTCTAAATATATAACAGTAGTTTTATCCGCTCAAGGATTTGCATTTCTGTCCTTCCAATCCTGGGATTTACACTGTTATGACACACAGCAGAGCTCTGTCTAGCAGGGCAGGAGACTTTATTTTTCTCTGCTGCAGTTAAAGTGGTACTAAACCCTTCTATTCTTTTAAGGCCAAGGAAGCTGCCTTCTTAGCCTCCGTTTAATCTGCAACTGCCATGGTGTTGCACATGTACTCAATTATACCACCAGCCATTTGATGGTTTGACAGTTTGAAAACACAGGTGTGACAGTTAGCAATTCTGGCATGCCAGGAATGTAACTGTTTTTTGAAACCCTTAAAGCGGAGTTCCACCCAAAAGTGGAACTTCCTCTCATTTGTCGTCCCCCCCCTGCCCCCAATGCCACATTTGGCACCTTTCGGGTGGGAGGGGGGAGCGGATACCCGTCTGACAGGTATCCTGTCCCCACTTCGGGGAGTCCGGGTCGTGGTAAATTACATCACATCTTGGCTCTCTCCTCCTTCCCCAGCCGCCGGGCCAGTAGGAGAGCACAGCGGTCCCTCACGCATGCACAGTAGGGACCCAGCGTGAAGCCATAATGCTACACTGCCACGTTCCATTACACGCAATGGCGGTGGTAGCACCTGACAACTGATGGAAACATCAGCTGCAGTGCTGACATCCCTGGACTCCAGGACAGGTAAGTGTCCGATTATTAAAAGTGAGCAGCTACAGTATTTGTAGCTGCCAGCTTTTAATTTTTGCAGGAGGTGAGCGGAGCTCCTCTTTAAATTGATGGGCTTAGTTCCACTTTAAGTAACACAGGTCTTATCCTCCCCCCCAGCCTGTGAATGGACAGTGAAAAAAGAAGCAGCAAACTGATGAGCTCCTCTCTCTGCCACTATGCTCGCTACTCCTATTAATGCGACCAATGTGAGCACATAAGCACTGCAGTACAATAGAGTGGCACTTTCTGCTGCTTCTATATCTTCCTTAAAGTAGAACTCCACCCCCCCCCCCCCCCACCACCACCATTTTGGATAGCGTAAGGGAGGGTATAACCCCTGTCAGTTTATTTTTTGCCATCTGTGAGATTTACCTTCCTTTCCTGTCCCATAGCCAAAACAGGAAGTGAGAAAATCCTTGCAAATTAAGGGGATGAGGTCACCAGAACTAGTATCCCCATTGGAAGATTTCCCCTCAATTACTTTTCTGGGGACAACCAAAAATTTGGCATTTTCTGTTACTTTCGATGATAATGGTAAACAGGACAAATAAGAGGGTAAATCTCCTTAACGGGGGCACAGACAGCAATAGAAACCTAATTAGGTCTTCTAAGGTGGTCCTTTATATTGGACCCCCCCCCCCCCAGACAAAAATGGGCATTATATTTTGGAAAGGGAGGAGGGTCATTTAATATCTTCTGCCAGCTCAGAGTTACGTTTAAATTGAGGAAGAGAATAGAATTGAAAATTGCTCATTATCGACCTCAAGACTGAGTGGATATCATTACAACACAGGTTCTCAACCAGTGCTACTTATGATGGGTTTGGAGACTTCTTCCACTTCTTATAATAAATTCACCATGACTGTTGCAAATTTTAGCAGATACCGCTATTTTAAAAATAGTTTTGCAGTATTTTAGCAATTAAAATCATTTTGTCATGTAGGACAAAGTGCCAAGTCCTCGTAACAAGTCACCCCTCAAGCACTGCACTCTGGGAATAGGGAGAGAAGGTCACATGCCCCCCCCCAACATACTCACACATGTTGGATAATTCCTCAGCTCTCCTGCAAATGGACGCAGAGACAAGGGACCACAGCAAAGAAGAGTATCAGTAAGTGGGGAAGTAACCAGTAATGTAAAACTGTCACCTTGTCCTGAATAGACAAAGTGACAGATTATCTTTAAAGTGACCCTGTCACTTTCAGTTCAAACAACAATACACGCAGGAAGAGAGGCTCTATACGTACCTTTCCAGCATCTTATCTTGAAACACCCCTGCAATGCTCCTCCCTAGCTGCTGCAAATATTCGACCAACCAGATGAGTTGAATGCCTCCTGATGCATGCGGTGGAGTTGGCGGGAATTCACACACCTGGAAGTGCGGAATACTTGTGGTAGCTGGAGAGCAATATTACAGAAGAGTTTGCAGATACAGGAAACGTAAGTATAGAGCCTTGTCTTGTGGGTATTGTGATTTGTTATCACCCGGTAGTGACAGATTTACATTAACGCCCCTATTTCAAGCTTATCGTGAACCAGGAAATTTAGAGGCTTGTTTTGTATGTTTTTCACACATAACTTGTCATATAGAAGCAGAATTGTGAAATTTATGGCCTCAGACTTTTCAAGTGTTTTTCAGGCACTCCCATCTTACGGGCCAATGATGCACAATTCTGACCCACAGACCCTTCACGTGACACCATTCAGACATGAACATACCTATTGAAAATATAGTATTCTTCATATTGAGTGTTGCCCTGTTTCAAAAACAATGCAGCAAAACGCTAAAATGCATTAATAAACACTAGCAACACCACCTTTGGTCTTGAGGTTTTTCCACAATGGGAAAAAATAATTTTAAAGCTTTAAAAACATTATCAGCGCATTTTTTTCACGCTGCAGTCAAACTCAATGGAGGCGGCAGGTTCCGGTAAAGCCTAGAGAACGTGACGTGCCTTAAAGTGGAACTACATCTAATTAATAAAAGACTGCTAGCAGGCAATAACAAACGCCAAACTGCCTGCTCGCAGTTTTTTACTGAATGCACACTGAGCTGCGTATGCGAGAAAACTGTTATTCCCCAACCAGCCAATCAAGATGCTGAAAACCCGGCACCCTCTACAAACTGTGGAGAAGAGGATAGCAGCAGGCAAGGGATTTAACCGCTGCTTCAGTGGAAAGAGAAGGAGAGTATTTCTTGGAGTTTAGAGAAGTAATGCGAACGTCTATACTGCTCCATCCTTCTGTCATTGATTGATTTAATTACCTACTGCTTTGATGGGTGGTACAGGAAGGTTAAAAACATGTTTACATTTGCGTTGCCCTCTCAAAAGTGATCTGAGGTGCTTTTCAGCCACTAGCGGGGCGCTTTTAATCCCGCTAGCGGACGAATAAAGGGTTAAAAGTGCCCAATAGGCAGTTCAATGGGCATACACCGCTCCTAAAGCGCTGCAAAGATGCTGCTTGCAGGACTTTTTTTAATGACCCGCAAGCACACCGCTCCAGTATGAAAGCACTTGGGCTTTCACACTGGAGTGACAGGAGAGGCGCTTTACAAGTGCTATTTTTAGCGCTATAGTGCCTGTAAAGTGCCTCAGTGTGAAAGTAGCCTAAAGGACAGGAGGGTTTCAATCTGTCAGCAGATCTACAAACTTGGCAGTGCCTAAAAATGGAGAGCAACTAAGCATGTGCAGAGCAGGGTGAGAGCGTTCATTACTGGATTTTAAACAGTATAGGCAATTATTTTTAATGTTTTAAGTAGCTAGACTTTCACAAGGGGGCAGCCTGAAGTGATCTATCAGGACTTCATTTTCTGACTAAAGTTCCTCTTTAATGCAGGGAATACAGTAAAGCTGAAAACGTTTAAACTTAAAGTGGTGCTCCGCCCAAAAGGGGAAGTTCCGCTTGTTTTCCTCCTCCCTCCCTCTGCTGCCACATTTGGCATCTTTCAGGGGAGTGGGTACCTGGTTTTTATAGGTACCCGCTCGGCCACCCTCCTCCTTCCCCCGCCGGCAGGCCAATCACAAAGTGCACTGTGCTTCACACGTGCGCAGTAGGGAACCAGCTGTGAAGCCGCAAAGACTTCATTGCTTCATCCCTTAGCTGAGATTGCGGCGGCAGCACCTGAGAGCCGATTGAAAAATTGGCTCAGGTGAAGACACCACTGGATCCCTGGACAGGCAAGTGTCCTAATATTAAAAGTTAGCAGCTACCGTATTTGTAGTTGCTGACTATAATTTTTTTCTGAAGGAGCCTGGAGCTCCTCTTTAAGATCATGATAAAACTGGGGCTCAACCCCGTTCTTTCTGCCCTCTGGCCACTTGTTTTTGCCACAACTGAGCCCTGGTTCACACTATTGCGATGTGGGAACCAGCACGATTCCAGTGCGGGTTCACGCATCGCATCTCCCTCGCAGGCAGCTCACACTGCCCTCTGCGAACCACTGTGGGTGTGAATACAGCGTTAATGACACCCCCAGATCCGTTTGCAGATCACAGTACAAACTCAGACAGGAATCGGATTGCATGAATGTAAAAACCCATGTAATCCGATTCCACTGCAGGAAAAAAAATGGTTGCTGCAGCCTTTTATGCAATGCAAGTTCAGCCATAAAAACTGTATGGCTAAATTTGCATCGCACAGACATCGCATGTGATCTGCACAGCAATGCAGTGCGAATCAAATGCGATGTCTGTGTTCACAATAGTGTGAACCCAGCCTGAATGAGGCCTTAATGTGGCTCTAAAGTTTTCTTTACCTTAAAGCAGGAGTAAACTCATTGATTTAAAAGTTTCAAAAAAAAAGATACAATTCCTGCACATGCCGGGAATGTAACGGTCACATTGGTTGTGCTCTCAACCAAACTGTCAAACCATCCAATGGCTGGTGTCATAACTGATCACTTGTGCAGCACTATGGCAGTTAAAGATCAAACAGAGACCAAGATGGCAGCTTCCTTGGATGAAACCGATTGGAAGGTTTACTTCCACTTTAATGTATTCTCTGCATTACAGGGTTTGTTGAACCCCAAAAAAAATAATAAAAAAAGAGATTTCCTGGTCCCTTAAAGTGGTTGTACACCCTGTACAACCACTTTTACCTACAGGTAAGCCTATATTAAGGCTTACCTGTAGGTGCTGGTAATATCTCCTAAACCTCCACGGTTTAGGAGATATTTACAATAATGCCGTGCACTGAGGTCTATGGCTTATGCGCACTTTAGAAAGGGCAGATCGTGCTGTTTCTAAAGGGGGTCATGCCGTAACTGGCGGCTTCCGTGCGCATTTGCGGGAGTGATGTCACGCGACTCCGGCCAGTCACAGAGCCGGAGTTCGCGGTCCCGGAAGGAAGAGGGGTGAAGATGGACGCTCCCTGCCAGTGTGGACAGCGGTGACATTGCAGGCTTCGTTTTCAGGTAAGTGACACATAATGGGCTACTATGCGGTGCATAGTAGCCCATTATGCTTTACCTTTGCAGGGAAATAAAGAATAAGTAAAACCCAACAGGGTTTACTTCCTCTTTAAAGCAGATTACACAGCACAGTGCTTGTGCTGTGTAATCTGCCCCCCCGCTAAACTGTAAAAAAAAAAAAACCTCCCTGAACCTGCCACTTCCTGTATCCCCTCTCTGTACTGACCACGGTGGTCAGGGATGCTGTGCCCTGACCACCGTGGTCAGAGTGCGTCCCTCCGTCATATGCAGCTCTCCACTCTCTGCCTCCTCTCTGCCTGTCATCTCTGTCTCTGTCCACCCCCTGCCCCTGCTGCTATTAGTAAAATAAAAAAAAAAATGCTAAATGGTCCCTGCCAGCCCCTCTCTTATAGCCTGGCATAGCACACTGCATTAGTCTTATAAAAAATGAGCATTGTAAATACTGATTTAGCGCAATCTTCACGTGACTCTTGGCCAGTTTCCAGGGCTACTGCAGGAGAGATTGAGTGACCATGTGATCTCCACAGCTGATGACAGAGGGAGATCTCAGCCCATCCTGCAGAAGCCATATATATCGGATTTGAACAGCAGCTGCCAGTCATGTGACCGGCCTGAACATTGTTCTAAATAGGTATTTACAACACTCGTTTTTATAAAAAAAAGACTAATGCAGTGTGCTGTGCCAGGCTCTAATAGAGGGTCTGGCAGTGTTTGTTATATGGGTTAACAAACGCTTTAAGATAAAAAAAAAAAAAGAAGAAAACACTTTTGAATGTTGTTTCCCCCTCCCAATACCTACCTGAGCCCCATCTAGATCCAGTGCTGTGCCCAAGAGCAGAGGCTCTCTCCCTCCTAATTAGCCATGGAGGCAGCAGAGAAAGCCATTGGCTCCCACTGCTGTCAATCACAGCCAGTAGGGGTGCAACGGATCGTCACTGTTCCGTACGGGTCAATCTCCGCAGATCGGCACACCCGCGATCCGCAGAGCGCTCGGAGCGGCGGCCATTTTGGCACACCCGGCGGCAGCCGCTGTATCATCAGGAAGTGACGTTTCGTCGCCGCCATCTTGCTACACCCCACACTCCAGCACACTACTGTAATGATAAAGTGAGAAGGGGGCAAGCGGACATCTTGTTACACCCACCGGAGTTTTAGATTTAAAAGCTATTTTCCACACAAAACAGAACTTATATGCATAAATACAGTATTTGTAGATAGGAAAGACTGTTTAGATGTTAAATTTTAAAAGCAGCAGCAAACCTGCTGACCTTACACGGTTGCTAATGTGACAGAACACCTCTGATTTTCACATTTAACATTAAATGTGAAAATCAGAGGTGTTCTGTCACATTAGCAACCATGTAAGGTCAGCAGGTTTGCTGCTGCTTTTAAATTTTAACATCTAAACAGTCCGTCCGATTGACAAATACTGTATTTATGCATATAAGCTCTGTTTTGTGTGGAAAATAGCTTTTAAATCTAAAACTCCGGTGGGTGTAACAAGATTTGTCTTTTTTTTTTTTTTGCTGATCCGAAAATGATCCGATCCGAGACTCTGATCCGAGGATCGATCCGATCCGTGAGTTTTTTGATCCGTTGCACCCCTAACAGCCAGTGAGGAGGAAATGGGGCTGCACTGTGTATGTCTATAGAGACAGAGCACTCCCATAGGAAGCATGATATGGGAGCGATAGGCCATGGAGGATCCTAGAAAAGGAGGTTTGGGGTATTGCACAGGAGCAGGTAAGTAGTACATGTTTATTATTTTAATTTAAAAATAACTTCAGTAATGCTTGAATGTAGGCATGGGCTAGTTGACCTTAGGTGACCCTAGGGTTGGCACCTCATCCCTTTAAACTACACAGGTTCTGGGGCTAATTTAATGCAGATAAGGCACCAAGTGAGTTTAATTGCCACCTTAATCAGCCCCAGAACCTGTATAATTCATATTTGTTAGGGTTTAAAGCGATGAGGCGTCATTCTTAGGTTTCCCACCAGGGTATGGGTCCTATACAATCCAGGGGGCACTGCTGGATAACATCCATGGAGATGTAGAGGACACAAGTCCCAGATAAGAAGCTCGTATTACAGACAAAGCCGTATACAGTCCCCTCATACAGTGCTCCGAGTGAATGGTGACTAAAGGCTCCGCCGGTGTTCGGTGACGCTGCAGTCCCATCCCTCCCCCCTCAGGTACGATCCATTAGCCCATCCCCGCCGATCTAATCTCCCCGCAGCCTTACGACACGGACGTGTTAGGTGCGGATGTACATATAAGTGATTTCTGTCTGGGTCATACCCCCTCCCCCACGTCTCACCTGTGACCCCACTCCGTGACGTCAACGCCCCCGTCTCACCTGTGACGTCACGCTGTCCGGGTCTCGGCCGCTGTTGACCCTTTATGAGCTGGTCCCGGCTATGCCGAGCATGGACGTTCAGCGCGGTGCAGCTCAGCCTCACACCATTACGCATTACGTCATCCCGGCCTCCGTCAATGGTTGAACAAGTTCGCCGTCAAGTCCCGCCCCATGTGCGACTCCATTGGCCAGTGCGCACGTCACTCGAGTGAAACTATGCAACGTCAAAGCGCACAAGCTAGATTGCGCGCTTCAGGAAGTACCTACGGAAGAGAGGGCAGATGGCCCCTTCAGGCAGGGCTGCCCTACTAGTGCCTGATTGGAAATCAATCGTGGTTAAAAAAAAAAGACAGGCGCCCTAAATTGCAAGCCCTGTGATTAGCTTCTGCCATTAAAATGTAGCTTTCCGTTTCTATATATATATATATATATATATATATATATATTATATATAATATATATATATATATATATATATATATTAACAGATCAGATTTTAGCCCTGGTTTACATTGCAGCAATTTGGCATGCGGCAATGGCACTGTCTGAATCGGTGCAACGCCGCATGTGCGGCGCCGCACTGATTTCCAAAAGAAGTTTCTATTCCACTTTTGGTGACTTCGGGATGTGATTTCAATAGACATCTGTGCAGCAACCCACCCATATAGCAGACATCCCAACTCATTTCAGGGAGGTGGTGCTTCGCGCCCACAAATCCCCACCCCTCACGGCAAAATATTATTTAAATCACTTTTTCAATATTTTTTCACAGTACTTCTGGGAAAGGGGGTGGGTGGTATGTGGACAGTGTCAGTAGTTTTTTTTATTTTTAATAATTGATTTTTTTTACAATTTAATTTGCTTTTAATTTTTTTTTTCACAATGCTTTTTGGGGAGAGGGGGTTGGGGCAGTGGACAGTGTTGGTAGGGCAGGGGAGAGTGGTGTCAGTAGTTTTTTTATTTTTATTTTTTACACTTTTTTATTTTTTCAGAATTTTTTTACAATTTTTTTTAAATATTTTTTGGGGTGCTTTGGTGAGATGTCAGGGGTCTGAACAGACCCCTGACATCTCCCCTTTGAGACAGACATAGGGACTGAGGACACACATTCCCCAGTCCCTTTCTCAAAGCTAAAGATGAATGAACAGGAGACAGAGGCTCCTGTCCATTCATAAACTGAGCAGAGTAAACACAGTTCAACACAGTTTACTCTGCTCATTTATCACAGGACACAGGAGCGATCTCACTCGCTGTGGTCATTAACTAGTTCCCCCCCGCAGCCGGCAGGAGAGGAGGGGAGCCGGCTGCGGGGGACGAGGGGGGCCGGAGCAGAACAAGGGGGGGTGCAGAGAAGGACATGGAGGGGGCCAGAGGAGAACGGGGGTGGAGAAGGACATGGAGGGGGCCGGAGGAGAACAGGGTGGAAAGGGACATGGAGGGGGCTGGAGGAGAACAGGGGTAGAGAAGGACATGGAGGGGGCCGGAGGAGAACGGGGGTGGAGAAGGACATGGAGGGGGCCCCGGAGGAGAATGGGGGTGGAGAAGTACATGGAGGGGGCCAAAGGAGAATGGGAGTGGAGAAGTACATGGAGGGGGCCGGAGGAGAACGGGGGCGGAGAAGGACACGGAGGGGGCCCGGGAGGAGCACACAGAGCAGCTGGGGATGATCGGTGCGGCTGGAGGGACAGCTGTGATCACCGATCTCCCTGTATAGCTTTTTAGCTGACAGCTGCGGGAGGGAGAGAAGGAGAAGCGGCTGTCAGCTAAAAATCTATACAAAGGAGATCAGTGATCACAGCTGATTCCCGCCGCACCGATCATTCCCGGGGGAGCGGGAGGCGCTTGCGGGTGTGCGGGAGCCGCCGCAGAAATGCGGGTGTCTCCTGCACCTTCCGGGAGACTTGAGATGTCTGATATTGTTCCCGAAGTCGGGGACTGACATGCGGGAATGAAATCGTGCGAGTTCAGTTGAACTCGCACAATTTCATTCCCGCCGTCAGTGTGAACCTAGGCTTAGAAATTCTGCAGCGCCTGTGGAATCATTCCCACAAGAAATCACAGCATGTACATCAAAGTCTCCTCTTTAGCAATGTACCATAAAACAGTCTGTAGGGCTAGGTTCATACTTGAGGTTTCCTTTAAGCGTTTTTGTACTTTTTCTGACGTTTTTAGGCTTGACCATTGTTGGTTTAGCAAATGGAATGCTAGGTGATGGGAAGAAAAGCAATTGTGTGAAAACAATTGCTGTGTGCATTTTCAGGTGCTCCAAAGAAGTCTATAGAAACCGAAAATGCGTGCCTCTGCCCCAAAGAAGCTCATCTACTTTTTCATACATCAAGTCACAAGCTTCAAGGTACATCATACTGAGGTGTGAACAGGCGCCACTGAAAATAATGGAAATCTTAATATTTAGTGTTAAAAGAAACACACTTTAAATTGCTCAGGTGTGAACTAGGCCTAAAAGCTCAAGTCCAACCAAAATATTTAACTTTGTTTTGAAGAGTGGGGAAGGGTTAGAGATTATTTCGGGTTTTACAGACATCATGTGCAATGGATAGATTTCATCTCCAGTGGCGGCTGGTGTTTTTTTTGGGGGGGAAGGGGGGGTGGGAAACAACCACCCCCCCGGGCAGTCAGTCATCTAGACCCACACTTACCCAATCTATGTCACAGGTGGGCGGGCAGCGCTCCTACGGGCAGTGGGCATTGCGTCTCCTCCTCCTCTGCATCTCCACCTCCTAAGCGTCTAATAGGATTGCCTGTCCTTTCAGCCAGTCAGGTGAGAGATCTCACGACCCACTTCCTGATTGGTCAGGAAGAGAATTAGTGTGACAATAGCGAATATTAATTCGCTATTGTCATACAACTGGGTGGGCTCAGGGCACAGTGCTCTGCGCCCCAAATCATGGGCTTAAAAGAAAAAAAAACCCCATTGCAATCCATGCGTTCGGCACCCCCCATTTAGATTAGGGGGTCGGACACATGGATGGGGTGGCGGCACCCCTGTGCCCCTTATGGACGGGCCACCACTGTTCATCTCTCTTCCTGTTAAGACAGGAAACCATAAGAAATTTTACCAACAGAATGAAAGGCTGTGATTTCATTGTAATATTCCTCTGATGAAGTCCCCACCCAGGGACACAACGAATAAGGTCGTAGTTTTTACAAACTGATATCATCACGCCTGCTGGCTCAACTGTGGTAAGCGAGCAATGGTTCTTTCACTACTTGCAGCTTGAGAGTGCACCTGATCATTAGGGAAATATTTACATCTGATGTTCCATGCTGGTGTTTTTTTTATCTATGTGACTAGATTTGATGGTGTGACAGACCCAACCGGGACAGGGGCTTTTGGAGGGAACTGCAGGGTAGCCTCTTGCCTACTGACTATGGGCCCTGGCTTTTCAAGGGGCTCTATTTTTTGGGAGGTGTGTGCCTGGGGTACATTTGGAGTGGTTTTGCTTCGGATTGGGGTCCATGTCTACCCCCTGAAACACACAGACTCTGGGAATCTAGGACCTGGACACAGATTTGGGGACCCTGTGTTTTTCTGGGGTACGTAATTAGCAGCCCAAACCGATGTTGACTGCTTCAATGCCCTTCTAGACTGAGAGACTCACAGCATAAGATTATAATCAGTTCAAACAATCTGAGGCTGGTGTCTCCTGCTGCTTTGTGTAAATCTGTTTATTAAGGTGTCTTTCTCTTATTGTATAATTCCCCCATTGTGTGTGTCCTAGGTGTGAATTCCCATTGTTAATTGAGTCACCTCTTGTTTCTGTCCATCTACTAACCCACTTGGAGACGTGATTACTATTGTGTCCACTTTACCCTGTTACCGAACTATTGTGGGATGTTTATTTGTTTATGTTTATGTTAGCTGTTCATTAGAAATAGTTAGATGTACTGATGATATTACTGTTTAAAGGTTTGCATTGTTTAGGATAATGTGATCAAACCCTTATCTGATTTTGTGTGGTATATATTCTGTGTGAATTTACAATAAAGGATCAGTTCTAGTTTGCACATAAGCTAGTGTCGTCTAGTTCTTGGGTGCAATTCTCAGCTAAAATACCTGGTACCTAGTTCCTGGTTCCAGAGTGGAAGAAGCTGTATCTTGGCAGAGGCAACCAGGCTGGGTGCCAGGCGGTCCATCATAGATGGTTTGGCCATTTGTAATAAAATGTCTTTAAATGGAGAGCTTTAGATGTGGCTTTGTTATTTTGAGGGACAATTGTGGAGTTCATATAACAAAAAACCTATGGATGGGCTTGAAGTAGATTTCTGAGGAAGACCCCAGCTTCCATTGAGGGCAGAGGCACAGAATAACTTTCTGTTTACACCATATATTGCCTGTTTTGACCTCTATACATCAGAGGTCAGTTTTAAGGTGAGCAGACTCACAAATAGTGCACAAGGAGTAGTTGGAGGTGGCATTCCTGGATCCACAAGTTGAAGATCAGTATTGACTTTTGATGCACATCAATTTGGGTGAATAAAGCAGATCCTCACCCTCCAAAAGATTACTCCTCTGCTCCACCCCTCCTCTGGTCCTCTATCCTCTAAATGAATCTGGGGGCAGTAAACAGAGCAGGTGTGAACTGTACAGAGTGGCTGTGCAGCGCTGAGACTCTGTGTCTCTGTGTGCGGTGCACTTCCTCACTTAACCACCTGCAGGATCTGTGCAGAACATCTTTGTATAATTTCCTGCTCGCTCTTTTCTCCTCCCTCCCTTCTGCAGTGCAGAGTCAGACCCAATCAGAGCGTGGGAGAGTAAGAGCCAATAGAGACTTAGAAAGAACTAATGTTCAAGAGCCAAGGATTATGGAAGCTGTAGTCTTAAAGGGTGAGCTGGGCAATGCTAGTGAATAGAGGCTAATGGCTACCAGACTTAAATTCTCAGAAGCCATTGTATCAGGAGGAAGGGGTTCACCATTTTCCCAGGCAAATAGTTGGATATTGAGCCAGTCTAGCCAGGAGAGAGGAGAGTGCATCCTAGAGATAGGGTCTGTGCTCTCAACCAGAGCCATCAGGGGGAGAGCTAAGAAGACCTGTTGCGGTGACTGCTTACCTCTACCAGGAATAGGGGACAGACCTGTATATGAGTCTTCCAGAGCGGCCTTCAGAGACTGAGCTTGAGGGAGAGAGTCACTTTGCCTCCAGGATTGGAGCTGAAAGACTGCATCCCTGTGTGAGGATCTGGTACCTGACTTTTGGAACCTGCTGGCCACCAAGCCATTAGAGCCAAACAAGTCCTCTGTCTGGGGTGATGAGCCAAGCTATGCCTCTTAATCTCTTGCCATACACAGTAAATGCATTAGAGACTGCCCTCCTTTAGTTGCTCAATCACATCCACCAACAACACTCCTAAAGGGACAGTGCACCTAAAGATGAGCCCCACCGATAGCCTTCCAACATTAACCATTAGGTGTCAGGTAATTTTTGTACTTCTTCAAGGGGTACCTAATACACTAGATGCTGGCCGACTGCTGGGGTTGTATGTATAGTGTGCACGCAATAACCCTTTTATCCTTCTGAGTTAGTTGATGCTGATCTAGAGACTCTAGTTGCACCATAGTTCAATTTAGCTTTGCTATAGTGACTGCTGGTTAGTGAGTAATTGATCATTATATCTTATAGTGCCCTTATGTCTGTATAATTATTTGTTTATTCATTCATGCCTTGTTTTATTGCATTTGCTATAATATACTTACTTAATTTACCATCAAATTGTTTGTGGCCTAATTCAGGTGCATTTTTAGAGTGATAGCCTACTAACTCTTAAGGCACTTTCACTGAGGCGCTGGGGCGTCGGCGGTAAAGTGACGCTATTTTTAGCGGCGCTTTACCGACGTTTTAGCGGCGATTTACCGACGTTTTAGCGGCGCTTTTTGACCGCTAGCAGGGAGCTTTTAACCCCCACTAGTGGCCGAAAAACGGTTGGTTTCAATGGGCAGGGGCACTTTAGGAGCGGTGTATGCCCCTCAAAGATGCTGCTTGCAGGACTTTTTTTAGCATCCTGCCAGCACACCGCTCCAGTGTGAAGGCACTCAGGCTTTCACACTGGAGTGACAGGAGAGGCTCTTTACATGCGATTTGCAGGCGCTATTTTTAGCGCTATAGCGCCTGTAAAGCACCTCAGTGTGAAAGTAGCCTTAAAGTGGGAGTAAACACCCTTGGTTGATTTTTACCTGTAGGTAAGCCTATAATAAGGCTTACCTATATGTACAGTAAATATCTCCTAAACGTGCACCATTTAAGAGATATTTACTCGCAAAGCCGCCGGTTATGTAATTGCGGCTCATCCAATGAAAGTACCGGAGGCCACCAACTCGAAAGGGAGACCGGGTGAAAATGGAAGCCCTGTCAGCAGTGACAGCATGCTGCTGGAGGGCTTCATTTTAAGGTAAATTTTACATAATGTGCTAGTATGCAATGCAGGTTTTAAAAAAAAATAAAAAGCCAATGTTTTACTATCGCTTTAAGTCCACAGGTATAAATGGCTTTTAGTCTATGATCAAGTTTGTCAGTGGGACCAAGCAGTTAAGAGAGTCATGGCAGAACGTAGAACCCATCATCACCAGCAGCTCCTGCGGGGGTAAGCACTACAATAAACGTAGAGTTCTCCCTTAAAGTTTTCTTTGCTTTCAGTTACATTCTCAAGGGTACATACTGTAGATAACATTTATTTTTTCTAGGCACACAGCAAGCACTGACCTTGTTTGCTGGACATAGAGTTGTAGTGCATTTTACCCAATTGAAATGTGATCTAACCTTATCTCTTAACAAATCAATACAAAAGCTTTTGTAAGCTGAAAAATAAATGAGAATACTGTTTGCAACTTTAAGTTGCGGGTGTTCTGTGTACGCATTAAGAGTTCTCAGGTCTGGATGTTTCCTAAAGGGCACTTCTTTTTTTATACAACAGACAGTTTCTACTTTAACAAAAAGTATATGCTCAAAGTTAAATATCGAATGTGAGATAAATACTGCACATTTGTTAAAATAGTGAGATAAATACCGCAAAAAAAATGAGATAAATTATTAAATTCAATTTCAGTGAAAAACATTTTTATCATCTGGTGTTTGCTGGTGCTGTTATAGAAATGTACAAAATAACAAGAACTCTGCACTGGCCAGGAAATTAAAAGTATACAATGTATCAGTGTGAAAACATTTTTCTTTGAGCTCAGGAATGAAAATAAATTGTAACATTTCATCAAAGGGAGATCGTTTTGTGAAAGAAAGCACCTCAGAATGTTTTCATAGTTTCACAATATTGTTGTGTGCCTTCTGGTACAGTGTTAGCCTGCAAAAAAAATTGCAAAAAAAAAAAAAAATGCCAAAAATAACACATAATTTAACTAAAAAATAATTGCGGTATTTATCTCTTAGTGAATTGACCCCTACATTTCACAAATTGAGCCACATATAGCAGTAAAACCTGCCAGGGGTTTTAACCCTTATAACAATTTTAACTAGAAAATGCATTTCCTGGAGAAAATGAATGAGAATGCTGAATAGCTGAATTGCTAAAGCTAACTAGATGAATAGCCTAAATCCGTAAGAAAAAGTTGAAGTGAGAATAGTTGGAAAAGTAGGAACGGTTTTAAAATAAACATGAATTTCATTAAAAAAAGTTTAACAACACCACTAATGTATGAAAGATGTGGAATATTTAAAGGTTTTTTTGAAAAGCTTCTTGATCAATAATCCCCACACCTAATGAGTCAGAGACAGTGTGAGAGAACCCTTCAAACAAGCCTTAATAAATCCACAACAGTACATGCTATCGAAACAGCGACTTCACCGTTAGAGACACACGGCCTTTTTGAATGTATCGGTATAAAATTTATGTTGATAAACTTAAAAATGTGGGCATGTCAGCGATTTAAAAAAGAAGTTGGCTGTGCGTTTCGCTGGGAAATGTGAAGAATTTTATACAGGACAGTCAATGGAAGAAAGTGTAGAACTCTTGTCATTTGGAAGCTCAACCAGCCAAAAGTAAAAGGCGTATCACAAAACTGAGCACATTGCCTGAAACTAGACACAAATACCTACGTTTTGATGTATAAATTGTGTATGACAAGTAGATCTTGAGGGCCTGAGAGCAATTTATAGAGAAGGAACTATGATAATTTTTTTAAGGCTCTGTGCTCTAGCTATGACATCATCCACTCTAAGCAGCCCAATACACACTCTGTTTAATCGATAACATTTCCTGAAATGATTACTAAACTTAAACAGCTTTTTCACAAAAACTGTAAAAGATATCAAACCGAAAAGATATAGCCAGATAGCTGAATATTTTGTGAACGTTTTAAAGTTTGTTTGTACAGATGTGGTATCCACATATTTGGGAGAAGTAGCAGAATGTGTTTTGGTGTGTAATTCCATGTATACCCATGGCATGTGTGAGAAATGTCATATTATATTATATATACTATAACTAAATTGACAACTTTGTCATTTTCCAAAAACGAAAAATTTCTATGAATTCAACATGCCTCTCAACAAATACCTTGGGATATCTACTTTCCAAAAAGGGGTAATTTGTGGGGTGTCCTGTCCTGGCATTAAGGCCTATAAAAACATTATGTGTATGCCAGCATTAGGAGTTTCTGCCACGCTCCTAATGTTGGGCATACATGTAATTTCTTTTATTTTTTTAGTTCAGCCTGTGGGCTAAATTAAAAAATAACCTTCATTCTCATTAAAAAGAGCTGCAACTAATTATTATTTTCATACTCGATTCTTTGGCTGGTTATTGTTTCTATTAATCAGATGGAAACCTCAAAAAAAGTGTGGTGAATAATTTGGTTATTATGTAAAGTTTAAAAAAAGACAATTTATTCTTGAATTGCTATATGCGGTGGTAAATATACATAGCCATCTATATGGTTGGGGAACAAAATATTGAATCCACTCTGAGAATAACAGGAGAGATTTACAGTATATAATATTAGAGATTAAATCTGATACATATCATCAGACTCAGATGATAGCCTTTTTCTTCAAAACTTTTTTTTATGATTTGTGTCTGAGCTCTAAAATGAACGTCTGCAGTACAGTTTCTCCTGTCCCCCATAAACTGCCCTTTCGGGATGTTTCTTAGCCACAAAGGATGGTATCCATTCTTTACTGGTAGATAGCTATTCCTATCAGTGGCTTTGAAGAAAACTTTAGTAGTCAGAGCATTATTCTGTAACATTGTAGTTAAATCAAGATGTTCTCTACTATAATGAAAATCTAATCTTATATTGTTAGTGTTGTTATTCAACTCCTCCATAAAATCTTTCAACGATTGTTCAGTCCTTGCCCAAATAAATATCAGATCGTCTATAAATATTTTGTAAAAAAGAATTTCCTTCTTCTCCTTACCAAGATCATAGTGTATCATTACACTCTAGGCGTAAGCATAACAGGGACTCTGCAGGCCTGAAGTTTTGAGGTATTGATCTCTTTGGCAAGGTGAAAATAGAGTCAGGGAACTGTCAAAATGCGAGACTAAATGGATTTTTTTGACTGACACTTTGAGTCCAAAAGGTATGAACTTTGAGCTGGATTTAAACTGCTTCATTAATGACTATTAATAGGGATTTTTATTATTTTGGCTTTACATATAAATTAATGGGGTTTGCAGTACATCAATTATTGAATAGTGACCGTTTGGTTTTTTTAAATAGTTTTTAATTTTTAATTATGAATTATAGGTATGTTTTTAATTATGTATTTTTTATGTTTTATTCGGTGTTTATGCTTTGGATGGATTCATATAAGACATTTAGAATGAGATAATATATCAAATGGATTGTTGAAATGAATGGAGAAGGTGTATCCAGTTATATATTGTGGTGGTTTTGATGCGCTAAACATGAAGCACAAACCCATCCATGGATCCATCCAAAGACATTAGAACATATCATATAGTTTGTACATTTTACTATCAAGGTTGCATTGCACGTTTGGTGAATGTATTAATGCAATGTATGGTGGCCAAACTACACACATTATGAGTATAGAGCAGTTATGCAGTGATGATAGCGATCTCTGCACTGATTGAAATTGGAGGCAGTTCGAGGGTTAAATTACCTGACGACAGCCCATAAATAGAGTGAGCCATGCTGTGTAGCCAGGCCCTCTGACGAAGTCTACGACGATACGCGTTAGGGTGAAGCTATACGGCCACTCATCGCCACAATCCTTTCAATACTAGGATCCGTGGAGTGACACCAGGCAGGCAGGCAAGCTACTGTTTATATGCTTGTTTTTAATCCTATATTTGTAAGTGCAATATGTAAGGGGGGATTTGGGGTTTAATTAAAACTGTTTAAAATGGAATTATAGGGGGGCGTGGCTTAGCGTATGGAGTAGCAGGACGTGTTTGCCTGGAGCTCCTGCACACGTCAGAACAAAGGAGGCTCTCAGCCCTTTCTAGACGCGGCATACAGGTCGGTAATGGGGAGGAAAGGAAGGGGAGAGGGACACCGCACTCCCGAACCACACAACGAGGGTGAGATTGATCATTTTTTCACCTGTTTGGGACAGACACAGTGTGACCCCCCCCCATCCAAGATGGCGCCGGCCCGGACCTCAGGCACACACGCGGCCTCACAGGGAGCTGCTTTACAGCGCTCCACATCTCATATGACAACCAGACAGCGTGCCAGGTCCCCTCCAGACTCTGATAATGGCTTGGTTCGTTCGGCCTGCCATTCCCCAGACTATCACAGATCCTATGGTGGATGGGACATGGAAGCTTACATTAAAGGCCCTCCCTACCAAGCATGACTTTGAAGCCTATGTACAGAGACTTGAGCGTTCATACAAGCAGGAAATCAGTTACGCAAAGATGTAACAAACAGGCTGGAAGAAGTGGAGCATGATGTGGAGGAGAATACCTCCACACTCCAAGCACATGAAGTCATTCTACATGAACATACTTTACAGATTCAGCAACTAATGTACCACCAGGACGACCAGGAAAATAGAGCCAGACGTAATAACATACGTATCCGTGGCCTACCAGAGTCGGTAGAAACTACAAACTTGGCCCCTGCAGTCATCGCTATATTTAACTATCTGCTCCACAAGGATAAAGATGCCCCTCTTGAGCTAGATCGTGTTCACAGAGCCCTTGGCCCTAAGAACCCTAACCTGGATCATCCCAGAGACGTCTTCTGCAGAGTACACTTCTATGCGATTAAAGACGCAATCATGAAAGCGGCAAGAGTCCAAGACGCCATTTACTTCAATGAGACCCCAGTGTCTTTACTCCCAGATGTCTCCAAACTGACACTTGATGTGCGTAGAGCTCTGAAACCCCTCACAAGTGCCCTTCAAGCAAAGCAGATAAAATATCGCTGGGGTTTCCCATTTAATCTTTTCGCATCCCACGAAGGGAAATCAGCAACATTCCGCACATTGGGTGATCTTCCAAAATTCCTTGGAACATTTGAGTTGCCACAGCTTCCCATACCAGACTGGTGTCTTCATGCTGCCACCCCAGGTTTTCAAGCTGCCACAGGCTGGCAAAAGAAGACTAAGAAGAGCAAATGTTCTAAATCGAATGCCTCTAGAGCAGCTGATGGATGAACCTCTGTTCCTCATTTCCTGTTTAATCACATTTTTTCTTCACAGGTTCTGGACCAGTGAAGCTGTCCCTGTTTACAGTTTGCAGTTATGTCGGGACATTGTATTGCTGATCTTACCTTGATTTTCTGTACATAAGTCTAACCTTTTTTCTGTGGGAAGCATGTTTTCTTTTTACAGAAGAAATATAAATGTTTGTATTTGTGGTCCCATCACCACTATAGGTTTCTTTTTGATACTTCCCCCCTCCTCAGCCTTATTGAAGAATACTGTCAAATTTAGAAGCTGTGTATAAGACCCTGCAGGCCATTAAGCTTATGTTGAATAGGGTCCTTTTTGACACCCATTTATAGTTCTTAAAAATACAATCGGCAATGCAGGGCCTGAGACTTCTTGCATATAGACAAAATCAATAGAAATTGTCCAGCGTGTGCGGGCCTCTCTGTGCTCTGACCGCGACCCCCCCACTTAGGGTTTTCAGCGCCCATTGCGGTTTTAGCTGTTATGTTGATTTCAACATTGTTAGTACGGCCATCTAGGCCTTTGCTTTCTATTTTCTCTTCTACCACTCTCTATCACTTCTTTCTCTTATACTTATCTTTTATCTTCTCCCCACAAGATGTCGCTCTCTCCCTCCCCTCTCCTTACTCTCCCTCTCCTTTGGGACAGTGGGCCTCGGCCATATTTACTCTCGCTCACCCTCTAAATCACGCTCCCAATGTCAGCTCCAACCTCCCTTAAAGTCTCCTCGTTAAATTGCAGGGGCTTCAACACCCCGGAGAAGAGAAGACACATACTCTATCATTTTCATAAATTTCGCACCCAAATTCTTCTCCTACAACAAACTCATTTTAGGTCGGATGCGATCCCACAATTGCTCCACAAACAATATCCCACCTGGTTTCATAGCACCAACCCTTCAGCAAAATCTAAAGGAGTCTCCATTGCATTTCATGCTACATTCACACCAGATGTTCTTGATACTTATGTTGATCCATCGGGCCCATATATATTTATTAAATTGTCATATATGAATATGATTTATACTATAATCAATATTTATTCTCCAAACCAGGACCAGCACCACTTTCTTTCCACCGTGGTCTCTCGCTTGAAGAGATTTAGTACATCCAACGTGATCCTGGGAGGGGACCTCAATGCCACCTTGATAACCCGCCTCAACGCCTCCTCTCGTAAGTCCTCACTCTCCCCGGCTTCTCTGACCAAAATGCGAACAACTCTATCTGACCTCTCCTTAGGGGAAGTGTGGAGAATATTACACCCCTCCACTAAAGATTACACATATTACTCCCCAGCACATTCATCTTATAGTAGACTGGACTACTTCTTCATTTCCCAATCCTTACTGGATTACTCCCCCCTCTCCTCAATAGGCCTCACTCTATGGTCTGACCATGCTCCTATACACATGACACTAGGAAATGTCCCAGTACAAAAGAAACAGACCTCCTGGAGGTTGAATGATAATCTATTGTCTGACTTAGTCTGCACGCAAGATATTATACAGACCATTAACCACTTTGTAGCTGATCACGCCCAAGACACCACCAACCCACTTTCGAAATGGGAAGCACTTAAATGTGTGCTCAGAGGTAGATTTATTCAACTTGTTTCTCGACTTAAACGTGCACGCACAGCCGATATTACGCATCTCCTTGCTAACATAGCCACGTTGGAAGAATCACACAAAAAAAACCCTGACGCCACAGTGCTACTAGAACTCACCAATGCTAGGAGAGACCTATTTCAAATTTTCTCAGATTCGTCCACTATTCTCAAGCCAATAAATGTGGTAGATATCTGGCAAGTACACTCCAGCCCCGACAAACCCGTAAGCCAATTCCACTTATTAACTTCCCAACTAAAGGTAAATTACTGAACAACTCGGCCATAGCCGAAGAATTCCGCCAATACTATTCTACTTTATATAATCTCACCCCACGAATTTCATCGCCCTCACTCGCAGGACCACCCTTCATACATACAGGAAACGGCACTCCCACCCTTCCCAACATCTGACACGGAAGAATTGGAATCTGCTCTTTCCGAAACAGACTTTCTCCTCATCATAAAAAATCTTAAAAACGGAAAGAGCCCTGGCCCTGATGGGTATTCCTCACGCTTTTATAAGACATTCAATCTCCAATTAGCACCTCTATTAGCAAAAGCATTTAATGCCATTGATGGAGGTCTTGCTCCTTCCCCTACTTTGCTTCAAGCCCAAATAGCTGTTATCCCAAAGCCAGGTAAAGACCCCTCCTTATGCCCCAATTATAGACCAATCTCCCTTTTGAATATAGACTTGAAATTATATGCAAAGATCCTCGCGAATCGCTTATCTCCTTTACTGCCCGAGACGATTCATAAAGATCAAGTGGGCTTTGTCCCTGGACGTGAAGCCAGGGACAACACCACTAAAACCATACACCTTATGGCATATGCCCAACGCAACCACACACCGACCTGTCTACTCTCATGCGACGCGGAAAAGGCCTTCGACAGGGTCAGTTGGCCCTTCCTATCTGCTACCCTCTCCCAGTTAGGATTAGGCCCAAGAATTCTTACACGCATTATGTTCGGCTACAGTTCTAGTAAACGGCACCCAATCAGAAAAATTAAAGATTACAAATGGTACCAGGCAGGGCTGTCCTCTTTCCCCGCTCTTGTTCACCTTGGTAATTGAACATCTAGCCCAAGCTATCAGAGCTAATCCCAACATACACGGTATTCAATCCCCCACTTCCCACTGTAAACTCTCCCTATATGCCAGTGGTTCTCAACTCCTGTCCTCAGGACCCATCAACAGGCCAGGTTTGCAAGATAACTGAAATACATCACAGGTGATATCATTGTATCATCAGTGATTGCATATTCTAGTCTGCATCTCCCCTAGTTAATACTTAAAACCTGGCCTGTTAGTGGGTCCTGAGGACAGGAGTTGAGAATCACTGCTATATGCAGATGACCTACTACTTTATGTAACCCAACCACACATTAGCATACCATCTATACTAGCTGAGATTGATCGGTTTGGCTGTTTTAGTAATTACAAATTAAATATCACTAAAACAGAGGCACTAAATCTATCCCTGTTGCATGCTACCCTTTCTTCCCTTAAAGCCAACTTCTCCTTTCAATGGCAGACAAACTCCATATCGTACTTAGGAACAGCCATTCCGAAACGGACATCAGATATATACACCCTGAACTTGAGCCCATTACTAACGAAACTCAGACGCCTTACTGAAACCCGTATGACCTTACCAATGTCCCGGTTTGGTCGTATGAACGTACTAAAAATGGATATTCTCCCCAAATCACTTTATTTATACCAAGCCCTCCCAACTGCCCTTCCGTGGCATTTTTTCGTACCCTTCGATCCATGGCAATTCGATTTGTATGGCGGGGAAACCACCCTAGACTGAAACATAAACTCCTATGCTCCCCAGCTACTAAAGGAGTAGTTGGCCTGCCTGATTTTGAACTCTATCATACATCGACAGTGCTCTCCCATATTCCGGAGTGGTTCCCCCGTCCGCTGATCAAACCCTCCACCCTTGTGGAACAGGACTTGTCCTCAATTGATCTTCGTGCTCTCTTATGGGGCTATGGTCAGACATACAAATCGTTAGCACTAGTGTCCCCTCTTACCAGAGATGCTTTGGCAATCTGGTATCGCAGGAGGGAGAGTTACTCCTTATCCTCCGAACCGAGTCCTCTTACCCCCCTATTCAATAATCCTGCCTTCCCCGAAGGCAACTCTATTCTGACCCTAGACGATTACAATAGAGTTTCCTGGCCCACAGCCAAACAATTTGTACACAACACTCTAGGTACATTTGTTGCAAACCAAATCACCACATCCCCTAAAGTAACATGGCTTACACGTCTACACTTAAATTCCTATTGTAAACAACTCCACGACTCCAAACAAATCCATAGACCCCTGACTGGTTTCGAGCAATGTTGCACACTCTCGGAGACTCCTAGACACACCTTATCATTAATATACAAATTGGTTCTGGACCGCGTTCATGGATCCCTACCTAAATATACTAAAACCTGGTCAGAGGAACTCGGGAGAGACATAACAGAAGCGGAATGGGGTAAAGCCTTTCTTTTCACTCATAAATCAGCCATCTCGAGCTATACTCAGGAAAAAACTATAAACTAGTATCAAGGTGGTATTGGGTTCCATCTACTCTCAGGATTATGTTTCCTTCAACCTCTGATATTTGTTGGAGATGTAACTCAGCGAAAGGTACGTACACTCACATTTGGTGGGAATGCGATGTGCTTCTCCCTTTTTGTACACAAATTTTCCAGATATACACAGAAATATACGATAAACCGCTTATGCCCTCTCCTACCATTGCTCTTCTTTCTATACTCCCTGGTACTATTAAATCACAAAAACATAACCTCCTAAAATTTTTCCTCAGTGCAGGGAGACAGTTGATCCCCAGACATTGGAAAACTACCGTTCCCCCATCCCTTGTGGAATGGGTAAACGAAATAAACAATGTAATGTTCATGGAAGAAATGCAAGCCAAGGTATTAGATAAACAAGCAAAATTTTCTTTTATTTGGAGCATCTGGAGGCATTACTCTGCTTCAGACAAACTAAAGTATAGGCTCTCAATATTAAATGTAACCTGAGAGTCCAAAAATCCTGATAATAGGACCCTTATACATCCAAAAGTGATGCTAATACTAGGTCTAGGCTCGCTGTCCCACCCCCCCTCCCCCCTATATCCCGTCTATCTTTCTTACTCTTAGCTCTTTTCCTTTTTTTTTATACTGCCGCTTCCAGCCTACTCTGATTTATCTTTCCTGGCCTTTCTTGGCCAACCCAAGGAATCATTTATAATTTGATTTTTCACCATGAGTTCTTCCATTATTCCTGAGAACTGGAATTACCTTACCATTAAAATCCTACTGAATATATATGTTTTACTAATTGTTTCTTTGGCCCCTGGACGCAGCAGGTTCCCATTGGGGCGTTCAGATCCAGAGAAATAGCACTGAAATTAATGATGGGCTAATGTTTAAATGTTAACTTAATAAGCATAATTTCTAGATACCTCAACACCTGTAATAGAATGCACTAAATTTTATTATTACAAATATATACTTGTACTTGGTGTACCGGAATGCCTACTGTTAGGCCCCGGTCTTATTCATGCTTTTTTCTGTTTAAACTTGTGTTAAAACAATAACATTTTATTGAACCTAAAATGGAATTATACTATGAGAGCTTCTTTATCCTTTGGGCATGATCGCTGATGAGCTTGGGATCCAGTAGCAATCTATTGGAGTCTGGCATTCCAGGATAGAACACAGTGTGAACCCATACAGACCTAATACTGGAGAAATTACGTTAGAAGCTAAAGAGGTAGTCCGTACCATGATCAGATGACCAGAGGAGATAGTCCGCTTATTTGTGGAGTTTAAGGCTGATTTTCACCTGATTTCTGGTGAGTGTAAAATCTTAAGGGAGAGGTGTCCCATGTGGTGTGGTGAAGGGATGAAGATTCTGAGGAATTAATTATAATTAAAACATCCCCCCCCCCCCCCGTGCACTGTTGGTTATTTTGTTACAGCTGATTACGGAGACTTCTTTTTATACTTTTTTATACTTTTTTATTCTTGTTTATAATGAGGACATTGTGAAAAAAAAAAATGATAAATAGTTTTCAACATTTTTTACAAATGCATTTGCATTCAGCCCCCCTGAGAATATTTTGTAGAACCACCTTTCGCTGCAATTACAGCTACAAGTCTTTTTGGGTATGTCTCTATCAGCTTTGCACATCTAGAGAGTAAAATTTTTGCCCATTTTTTCTGGCAAAATAGCTCAAGCTCTGTCAGATTGGATAGAGAAGGTCAGTGAACAGCAATTTTCAAGTCCTGCCACCGATTCTCAATTGGATTTAGGTCTGGACTTTGACTGGGCCATTCTAACACATGAATATGCTTTGATCTAAACCAAGGTTAGGCAACCTTTCAGAGTTTGAGATCTACCTGGACAACATGGAGGAAATCGAAGATCCCCGGGGGAAGGGGGGGTTTCCCTTTAAAAAGAATAACTATCAAGCGCACAATAAAAACACAGCATAGTGTCCTGTGCCCCCCCCCCACTCCCACTAGTGTCCTCCACTCCCCTTTACATCATTCCCCTCACAATAGTGTCCTCTGACCCCCCACAGTAGTTTCCCCCCCTTCCCACAGTAGGGACCTCTGCTCCCCATACAGTAGTGTCCTCTGCCTCCCCATAGCAGTGTCCTGTCCCCCTTTACATCACACCCCCCACTATAGTGTCCTCTGCACCCCCCCTCCACTCTGCAGTAGGGTCCTCTGCCGCTCCAACTATTGCAGTGTCTTGTGCTCCCCCCCAAAGCAGTGTCTTCTGTCCCCCTTCATGTCACAACTCCCCACTGTAGTGTTATCTGCACCCCCATAGCAGTGTCCTGTGCCCCCTAAAAGAAGTGTCCTCTGTCCCCTTCACACACCCCCACTGCAGTGTCTGTAAGGGTTAAATCTGCTTAGACCTGGACAATCAGTAGAATTCTTTCGGAGCTCCGGAAGCATCCAATGCACAAGACAGGAGAGTTGTTCAATGAATGCTTGCTTTTTATTGTAAGAATCATACTTTTATACAAATTATGGACAAAGAATATTGCACAACTTAAAGAGAAAGGAGGGAGGGAGAACAGAGTTCATCACATGACACATAATTCCTACACAAACATATAGCATCTCAGACATAGTCTAAACTAGTATTTTAGCTCTCATGGGATATTATCTAAAAACATAATTTAAACTATTTAACCACTTCAGCCCCGGAAGGTTTTACCCCCTTCCTGACCAGAGCACTTTTTACAATTCGGCACTGCGTCGCTTTAACTGCTAATTGCGCGGTCATGCAATGCTGTACCCAAACGAAATTTGCGTCCTTTTCTTCCCACAAATAGAGCTTTCTTTTGATAGTATTTGATCACCTCTGCCGTTTTTATTTTTTGCGCTATACACGGAAAAAGACCGAAAATTTTGAAAAAAAATGATATTTTCTACTTTTTGTTCTAAAAAAAATCCAATAAACTCAATTTTAGTCATACATTTAGGCCAAAATGTATTCGGCCACATGTCTTTGGTAAAAAAAATGTCAATAAGTGTATATTTATTGGTTTGCGCAAAAGTTATAGCGTCTACAAACTAGGGTACATTTTCTGGAATTTACACAGCCTTTAATTTATGACTGCCTATGTCGTTTCTTGAGGTGCTAAAATGGCAGGGCAGTACAAAACCCCCACAAATGACCCCATTTTGGAAAGTAGACACCCCAAGGAATTTGCTGAGAGGCATGTTGAGCCCATTGAATATTCATTTTTTTTGTCCCAAGTGATTGAACAATGACAAAAAAAAAAAAAAATTACAAAAAGTTGTCACTAAATGATATATTGCTCACACAGGCCATGGGCATATGTGGAATTGCACCCCAAAATACATTTAGCTGCTTCTCCTGAGTATGGGGATACCACATGTGTGGGACTTTTTGGGAGCCTAGCCGCGTACGGGGCCCCGAAAACCAATCACTGCCTTCAGGATTTCTAAGGGCGTACATTTTTGATTTTACTCCTCACTACCTATCACAGTTTTGAAGGCCATAAAATGCCCAGATGACATAAAACCCCCCCAAATGACCCCATTTTGGAAAGTAGACACCCCAAGCTATTTGCTTTGAGGCATGTTGAGTCCATGGAATGTTTTATATTTTGACACAAGTTGCGGGAAAGTGACAAATTTTTTTTTTTTTTTTTTGCACAAAGTTGTCACTAAATGATATATTGCTCACACAGGCCATGGGCATATGTGGAATTGCACCCCAAAATACATTTAGCTGCTTCTCCTGAGTATGGGGATACCACATGTGTGGGACTTTTTGGGAGCCTAGCCGCGTACGGGGCCCCGAAAACCAAGCACTGCCTTCAGGATTTCTAAGGGCGTACATTTTTGATTTTACTCCTCACTGCCTATCACAGTTTCGGAGGCCATGGAATGCCCAGGTGGCACAAACCCCCCCCAAATGACCCCATTTTGGAAAGTAGACACCCCAAGCTATTTGCTGAGAGGCATGGTGAGTATTTTGCAGCTCTCATTTGTTTTTGAAAATAAAGAAAGACGAGAAAAAAAATTTTTTTTTTTTCTTTTTTCAATTTTCAAAACTTTGTGACAAAAAGTGAGGTCTGCAAAATACTCACTATACCTCTCAACAAATAGCTTGGGGTGTCTACTTTCCAAAATGGGGTCATTTGGGGGTTTTTTTGCCACCTGGGCATTCCATGGCCTCCGAAACTGTGATAGGCAGTGAAGAGTGAAATCAAAAATTTACGGCCTTAGAAAGCCTGAAGGCGGTGCTTGGTTTTCGGGGTCCCGTACGCGGCTAGGCTCCCAAAAAGTCTCACACATGTGGTATCCCCATACTCAGGAGAAGCAGCAGAATGTATTTTGGGGTGTAATTTCACATATTCCCATGGCATGTTTGAGCAATATATCATTTAGTGACAACTTTGCGCAAAAAAAAATAAAAAAAATAAAAAATTGTCTCTTTCCCGCAACTTGTGTCACAATATAAATTATTCCATGGACTCAACATGACTCTCAGCAAATAGCTTGGGGTGTCTACTTTCCAAAATGGGGTCATTTGGGGGGGTTTTGAACTGTCCTGGCATTTTATGCACAACATCTAGAAGCTTATGTCACACATCACCCACACTTCTAACCACTTGAAGACAAAGCCCTTTCTGACACTTATTGTTTACATAAAAAAATAATTTTTTTTTGCAAGAAAATTACTTTGAACCCCCAAACATTATATATTTTTTTTAAAGCAAATGCCCTACAGATTAAAATGGTGGGTGTTTCATTTTTTTTTTTCACACAGTATTTGCGCAGCGATTTTTCAAACGCATTTTTTGGGGAAAAAACACACTTTTTTACATTTTAATGCACTAAAACACACTATATTGCCCAAATGTTTGATGAAATAAAAAAGATGATCTTAGGCCGAGTACATGGATACCAAACATGACATGCTTTAAAATTGCGCACAAACGTGCAGTGGCGACAAACTAAATACATTTTTAAAAGCCTTTAAAAGCCTTTACAGGTTACCACTTTAGATTTACAGAGGAGGTCTACTGCTAAACTTACTGCCCTCGATCTGACCTTCGCGGCGATACCTCACATGCATGGTGCAATTGCTGTTTACATTTGACGCCAGACCGACGCTTGCGTTCGCCTTAGCGCGAGAGCAGGGGGGACAGGGGTGCTTTTTTTTTTTTTTTTTTCTTTATTATTATTATTTTTTTATCTTATTTTTAAACTGTTCCTTTCATTTTTTTTTTTTTAATCATTTTTATTGTTATCTCAGGGAATGTAAATATCCCCTATCATAGCAATAGGTAGTGACAGGTACTCTTTTTTGCAAAAATTGGGGTCTATTAGACCCTAGATTTCTCCTCTGCCCTCAAAGCATCTGACCACACCAAGATCGGTGTGATAAAATGCTTTCCCAATTTCCCAATGGCGCTGTTTACATCCGGCGAAATCTAAGTCATAAAATGCTCGTAGCTTCCGGTTTCTTAGGCCATAGAGATGTTTGGAGCCACTCTGGTCTCTGATCAGCTCTATGGTCAGCTGGCTGAATCACCGGCTGCATTTTCAGGTTCCCTGTTGAGACAGGAGAGCCAGAGAAAAACACGGAAGACGTTGGGGGGGAGGGGCATTCCCTCCCACTGCTTGTAAAAGCAGTCTAGAGGCTAATTAGCCGCTAGGATTGCTTTTACATGAAAGCCGACCGCTGGCTGAAAAGAATGATACCAAGATGATACCTAAACCTGCAGGCATCATTCTGGTATAACCACTCAAAGTCGTGAATGGCGTACCTGAAGACAAAAAAATGGTTAACAATAAAGCACAGTAAACGGTAAGGTATAAAAAATTGCATACCTGAAAAGCAAACATGATAAAACATAATAACAATAAAACATTGCAGAATAGAATACAGTAAAAAAGAGCAGAACAATAGAGAGAGAATAGAGAGAGAGAGAACAATAAAACGACAACTATTTTTTTTTATTTTATATTTTTGTATGTGTTTTTTTTTTTTTTTTACACTTTTTTTTGTAACTAACTTTTATAACTGTAACCGGTTCCAGGTTAGGGTCTCTCAAAATGCGATGGCATCTTGGGAGACCCTGTGAAAGTGTGCCTAGTCTGTGCAATGCTGTACCCTACGCTAATACTCAACTAGTGAATGGTAGCGTTCAAAACATTCACCAATGCAAAGACCAGGATTGTCAGGACAGGAGGGACAATAATAGAGGGTGTCACGCCTATATCCGCGCTTGCTGCAGACACGACATCTTTTTTGGGGGTTCGTTGGGTAGGGGTACTCGGGAGGACATAAAGAAAATGCCTCTCATGCAGCCGACTGCATTTGGTTGGGGATGTGAATGGGGGAAGTACGGGCGCTGCAGAAGCGGTGGGTTCCCAATTAGGATTGGCGAATGCAGCAGGAAGGGCACTATGGGCACGACGGGCCTGTGTTTGTCTTCTTGGTGGCAACGGGACACTACTTGTGCTTGCCACCTCACCAGCTTGAACTGCATTTATGGGACTCGCCATGTCACCAAGTGTTACTGCAGTGCTGGTTTGACTACGACCGGGGTGTACTAGGCCGCTGGTGCTTGCCAGTTCACCAAAACGCTACCAGAAAAATTGTTAGCGATCGCAGGAATCAGGCCTGACTCTGCGAACGCTGCAGTTATGCGTTTAGTGTTTTGTAAGTGTCAGTGATCGATCGATACTGCACTTGGGTGGGCTGGGCTGGGCCGGGCGGAGGGGCAAAACGCAGGTGCTAGCAGGTATCTGGGCTGATCCCGCTAAGACTGCATTTGTGGGAACCCTAAACTGCTGGGGACGCTAGTATAGATCTGATCGGATCAGATATTGATCCGATCAGATACTATACCACTAAGGGAGGCGTATGCTGCGTGCGTGGGTGTTAGCGGTACTGGCGCTAACCTGACACTGCTTGGGGCTGGTGCTTGCCAGTTCACCAAAACGCTACCAAAAAAACTGTTAGCGATCGCAGGGATCAGGCCTGACTCTGCGAACGCTGCAGTTATGCGTTTAGTGTTTTGTAAGTGACAGTGATCGATCGATACTGCACTTGGGTGGGCCGGGCAGAGGGGCAAAACGCAGGTGCTAGCGGGTATCTGGGCTGATCCCGCTAACACTGCGTTTTTGGGAACCCTAAACTGCTGGGGACGCTAGTATCAGATATTGATCCGTACAGATACTATACCACTAAGGGAGGCGTATGCTGCGTGCGTGGGTGTTAGCGGTACTGGCGCTAATCTGACGCTGCCTGGGGCGACGCATATCACCGCCGGGCGATCAGGGGGCTAAACTTTTATTCGGTAATAAACGGCGGGTGCCCTGACACTATAAAAAATAAACGAACTAACCAGCGTCACCCGTAACAGTTATACGGTGATCAGTGGTGAAAGGGTTAACTAGGGGGCAATCAAGGGGTTAAAACATTTATTAGGTAGTATATGGGGGTCCCTGTCGCTATAAAACGCTGACGGCAAACCTAAATATTTACCTCACTAACTAGCGTCACCAGCGACACTAATACAGCGATCAGAAAAATGATCGCTTAGTGACACTGGTGACAGGGGGTGATCAAGGGGTTAAAACTTTATTAGGGGGGGTTAGGGGGGTATCCTAGACCTAAAGGGGGCCTAACACTCACTGCCCTAACACTGTAACTGTCACAAACTGACACTATGCAGTAATCAGAAAAAAAAAAAAAATACTGCTAATGTCAGTTTGTGACAGGGGGGGGGGGTGATTGGGGGGGGATCGGGGGGCGATCGGGGGGGGATCGGGGGTGTAAGGTATGCCTGGCATGTTCTACTGTGTGTGTTTGTGTTGTGTGCACTTACATGTCTTCTCTCCTCGGCGCTGGATGGAAACTGCCAGACCGAGGAGAGATGACATCACATCCTCTGCCTGTGTGAAACTACACACAGGCAGAGGAGGATACCCATTGGCTGGGAGCGATCGCGGGGGGGGGCCATGATCGGATGGTCTCCCCCTCGCCTCCCGACGCTCCCAGTCAGATGCCGACCGCCGCTGGCACCGGGGGGGGTCCGATCGGACCCCCCGCCCGCGGGAGGCAGATCACGTATATATACGTGATTCTGCCTGCCCGTGCCACTCTGCCGACGTATATCTACGTTAGGCGGTCGGCAAGTGGTTAATACTGAAGTTCTGACTTTGTCTGAAGACATCATTTGAAAACCAGTTCTTACCAGACCTTATCTATCCTGTGGTCATCGTGACAAACAAGATCCTAACCTAAAGATATTCCTCTGTCAGCTCTTTTAAAGTTTTAGTCGGGTTAACTCTTTCTCCTCCTTCAATCCCCTCTTAAATCACAAAAGTGATTTCACCATGATCACTTAATGTAATTTCGTTGCATTGTATAATTACAGATACATTGAATTAGCCTGAACAATATATATAAACTAATTATAAAAACCAGGCACATTAAAATTAACATTCCTGCCTGTCGGAACCAAGAGAAAATGGAACCAAAAAAATCACCAAAAATTCCTAGTCCCTTAAAGGGGTTTAACACCTCATTTTGGTGTTTATCAATTATATCATAATAATCCGGAACTTCAATACTGGTATTATGAATCCATGTGCAGCACTCATAGTCCTTCGTTACTTCTCAGAGTCCAGTCAGAGCAGCACTGGATTCGATAGCAACTTCGTGCATATCTAGTTGTTTACAAATAGCCCTTTGTTCAATACTTAACAGTTTGATATCTACAGAATTCTTTTCCATAATTTCATCCATGATTTTGGAGTAGTTATTCAATCTTTTCATTATTTCTACTCCCCATCCTATCCATGAGGGAAAACATGCCCAGGCTTGGTCTTTATCAGAAAACAACTCTCTTTTCTCTATGTTTTTAAGGGGGTACCTGGGATATGCACTAGCTTTCAAAAGATGTTGGTGCTTTCCTTTTTCATCCCCTATAATTCCCATAACTGGAATCAATGAGGTCAAATAACACCACCCACGGGTACCAACCGGTATCCATGGATAGCATTCTTTCCCGCAACATACATATACACTATTCCCTAGGGAAAATGATCGTTGCCTTATAGTATCCTGAAAACTTTCAGAAACGGCGGCCATGGTCAACTGGTTCAAAACGAAACTCACAGGGTTGTTGATACCAGCTCCCTGATTCAAGATGGTATTTCAATTTGTATTAAGTTCTGAGTTATATTTACAGGGGCAGCTAAGAGAGGAATTTGGAGTGTGCTTGGATGCAATTTACTACATACCCAACATTTGTCATAACCTGACTTCTGAGCATAAGAATACTTATACTGAAGTAACAACATTTTATCAGTAGGGGGCTATGAGTCCTTTAGGCCCTCCACGTTGGATTCCCTCCTTTATCTAGTTACTGTTCCATTAGAAGGGGGGCTGCATATGGTCTTTAGGGTGTCCTCAGAATGATGAATACAGTTAGTGATGATCTATGTGGGCAGAAATACCATCAGTATCAACATAAAGAGTAGGCACAAGGCTTTCGCAAAAGTCTGTTGTGAGAGAAGTGTGGTCATCTTTTTCAGAGTCTTTTATCACCTGTTTCACTCACTCTTCGAGGATTTGCATCACCTGCTTGACCTCCTTTATCTGTGTCTTGCTTCAGGGTCCTTTGTGGTACTTTCTTTATCCTCTCGTCGTGGATCCAAGCTCCGGATTGTTCCGTGAGGACAGTGGTTCTGGTCACTGTGACTACGCAAGTGGGCGGCCAAAAGGGTAACCTTGCTTCTTGCTCTGGTTCAGCTGGCAAATTACGACCACATCTGCAGGTTGGAAGTTGTGTGCTGGTTCCTGTGAGGGTAATGGAAAAGAAGAGAATACTTTACCGTAGATGCCATTCAACTTCATAATCAAGTTTCTACAATATTCTTCCTGTATCAAACTCAGATCTCCCTGTTCTATTACCAAGGGTTTCTTAATCCAGGGCATGGGAAAAGGTCGACCCATCAGGATCTCAAAAGGGGACAAGTGATTGGTATTGGAAGGGGTCATTCTTATTTCTGCTAAAACCACAGGCAGCACAGTTTTCCATTTGGCAAATGTGCCACCCGTAGCTTTCCTTATTTTATCTTTAATTGTTCGGTTCATTCTTTCCACTATACGTGAACTCTGTGGGTGATATGGAATTTCCACTCTATTTGCAAAGTCTTGTGTTAACATTTCAGCTGTAGCTTTCCATCCTTTATGTCCTATGCCATGGTACTGTAAGATGAATAAAGGTGCACTTGCTTTTGGTATGCCTGGTTTCCCCTCTTTGGCAATGAGTCCAGTCTCAGGACTCATTGTCAGACTCTGTTTATGCCAATAGGCCAGATCTTCTGGTGAAGCCTTAGCCTATAGGTCCTGCAAAACCTGTTCCCAGGGCAAAGTTGGGGGTGTAAGGGGGGGCATTTGGATAAAGGCTGGGACTGTCAAAGCAGCTTGTTTAGCAGCGGCATTGGCCAGTGCATTTCCCTTTGAAATGTCATCAGTACTGTGCGTGTGCTTCCGTAGGGTGACCTAATTTAAATTATGTAGCCATTTCTACAGCCATGGCACAACAGATCAAAGCCCTCAGACACGCCGGCATGCCTTGTACCGGAACTGGGACTACTCTAGAAAAAAAGGCTACAGGTCTCAGCTTTCCTCCATGCTCTTGTGCAAGGACCCCAGCCATTGTTTTACAGTTGTCCCTTGCAAACAAATGAAACACTTTACAATAATCAAGTAATCCCAAACCAGGAGCCATTACCATAGCAGTTTTAAGATACACAAAAGCATAAACCATTTCATCATTGCATTTCACAAGATCAGGACTGTCAGGTAGAGCAACTTGTCTCAGCAAGTTATCATAGTAGGAGCAATCAGATATCCATTGGCTGCAGTAACCAATCGTACCTAAGAAGGTTAACACTTCCTTCTTGGTATGTTGGCGGGGCAGACCCATGAGAGCCACAGCTCTCTTGTGACTGATTCTCCTTTCACCATGGGACAGAGTAAAATCAAGACACTCAACAGTTTCTTGACACCATTGCAACTTTTCCTTAGACACTTTGTGATCTGTCTATGCTAAATGTTCTAACAGTAAAACAGAGTCTTTCTAACAGGCTTCCTGGGAGGGACCACACAACAGTAGGTCACTGAAGAGGGACGGAACCATGACTAGGTGCCTAAGAATGTAAGGTGGCCTGGAGAGCTATTGAGTAGACTGCAGGTTAGTCTATATGGCCATGGCAAGCGATTCCAGGTTATCTGGCGCCCTCTATAGGAAAAAACTAGTAGTAGTTCGTCTCTTCATCAACAGGGATGGAGAAAAAAACATTACTTAAATCAATAACTAAAAAACACACTGCTGAGGCAGGTATGGAGATAATAAATGATGGCACATCAGGTACAATAGGGGCAATTGGAATCACAAGGTTATTTATGGCTCGGAGATCCTGCACAATCCTGTATGATCATCACTTTTTTTAACTGGGTTTATGGGGGTATTATAAGGTGATATAATGGGTCTTAAAATTCCTTGTTTCAGGAATTGCTCAATAATGGGTGTGATGCCTTCCTCCTTCTATTTGGAGAGATGGTACTGCTTGTGGTAAACTGGGGATACTCCTTGTTTTAGTCTGGCTTTGTAAGGGGTACATGAAATGTATCCCACATCAAGACTGTCTTTAGCCCAGAGGGGGTGGTCCTGTGGAAATGGGGGAGGGACTTCAGTTTGAAAGAATAGTGGTAATTCTATGGCTACTCCCTCTCTTCGAGTCAAGAAAATTTCAGTTTCTAAGACTCCTATTAAATCTCTTCCCAAAAGATTTACCGGACATGAAGGTATTATCCTGAATGAATGATGTAAGAGTAAAGTTCCAGTGACACTCACTATCAAGGATCATATCTGCCGAAGAGGTAGCTTCCTCTTGGCCACATTTGAGTGGTGGGGGGTCCCTGTTTACTTCATGTACTTTATGTCCCACTCAGGGTCCCCTGTGTACCAATGGAAAACTTTCTTATCCCTCAGAGTCCCCTGACCATATCCATATGGAATTGTTCATTTGCGCCTGTGCGCGGGAAGGGTGAGCTACTGCACATACTTTCAGTTTACCTGGCCAGATCAAATATGAAAGGATTTATCAAAAAATAATCCATTCCACATACTCTGACCACATAGTCTTCACATGTCTCTCCGGGATTAGGTGGGGGGTATTCTTTACTTTCTCCCTTACCCATTCTTAATTTGGTTACAAACAACTTATACAAACTTACCAAGGGTCATTGTCTTACCTTACAAGACCCTCTTGCAATGTACAACAATAATATAAGCTCTAAACAATATTCTTATACAGTACAATACAATATTCTTATACAATATTCAGCAATCAAAAGAAAAAGCAAAAAGGTTGGTAGAATTTCACTGATTGTCCGGCTCCTTCCTTAAGAGTCTCTATTTTACTATTTTCAAATCAGTCTCCCAAAGACTATAACTTTAATGTGCTTGCCAAAAGCACATGTGCTTTCCAAAAGCACAGCAGTTTACAATTAACCTCTCTACAATTTTGCACTATCAGTCTACCAAAGACTATTGCCTTAATGTGCTTGCCAAAAGCACAGCAGTTTGCAATTTTGCACTATACAGTCCCTGACAAAAGTCTTGTCGCTTATGTACAAATTGACCCAAAGTGCCGCTAGAATATATTTCTAATCAAGATTTTGTTACAAGAAATGGGTCATTTTAATCCCAACAGCTTTTGTAATAATGTTTCAGTGCAAAATGAAACTGACAAAAAGTATTCTAATATTCACAGCTTGGTAAAGCCCATTGAGTCAATTTTTGCCAAGACATAAGTGTTGTCGCCTTGTTATATGAGCTTCACCTGTGACTAATAATGGATCAATTAGGTCTCAGGTGTGTATAAAAAGAACACCAGTACACTAGACCTTCTCAGCTGCAACTAGACCTCTGCAAACATGCCTAAGATTCACCCGGAGACTAAAGTGTTGATTATCAAGAGGCTGAAGACCAGATCCACTGTTTCAATGTGTCTCAGCGTCAAGTTCAGAGGATAAAAAAAGATTTGAAGAGACTGGAGACGTTTTGGACGAGGCCAGGTCAGGCCGACCCTGCAAGACAACTGCTCGAGAGGAACGTTTATTGGCTCGAAAATCCAAGGACAGCCCATTTTCCACTGCAGCAGAGCTCCACGAGACTGGTCACCTGAAGTCCCTGTGTCAACCAGAACAGTTTGTCGGATTCTGTCTCGAAATGGCCTCCATGGTCGAGTCAGTGCCCATAAGCCAGCACTAAACAAAAGGCAATTGAAAAACCGTGTGGCATTTGCCAAGGGCCACAGCCTGCTAAAAGGATGGACTCTGGAAAAGTGGCAGAAGGTGGATTTTTCAGATGAATCTTCTGTTGAATTACACCACAGTCGCCACAAATATTGCAGGAGACCTACTGGAACCCACATGAAGCCGAGATTTACCCAGAAAACAGTGAAGTTTGGTGGAGGCAAAATCATGGTCTGGGGTTACATCCAGTATGGGGGTGTGCGAGGGATCTGCAGGGTGGAAGGCAACATCAATAGTCTAAAATACCAAGAAATCTTAGCTACCTCTTATGTTCCCAACCATAGAAAAGGCCAAATTTTGCAGCAGGATGGTGCTCCATTGCATACTTCCATCTCCACATCAAAGTTCCTTAAGGCAAAGAAGATCAAGATGCTCCAGGATTGGCCAGCCCAGTCACCAGACATGAACATCATTGAGCATATGTGGTGTAGGATGAAAGATGAAGCATGGAAGACGAAACCAAAGAATATTGATGAACTCTGGGAGGCATGCAAGACTGTTTTCTTTGCTATTCCTGATGACTTCATCAATAAATTGTATGAATCCTTGCCAATCCGCATGGATGCTGTCCTTCAAGCTCATGGAAGTCATACAAGATATTAAATTTGGATCTCACAGCACCACTACTTAATTTGCTGATATATTTTTGGATTTTCAGTAAAGTTGTTCAATTTATGTATAGGAGACAAAACTTTTGTCTTGCCAAAATTTGACCTATCTGTCTTGATTAAATGATAAATCTTTTTTCAGTGAAACTAATTTATTTCAGTGCATTAAACATCATTTGGGAGGGCTTTAGCTTTTCATAGGAGCTATTTCTAACACCAATTGATTAATTAAAAGTCAGGTTAATAGCAGGAGTTTCTACAAAATAGAGAAGCAACAAGACTTTTGTCAGGGACTGTACAAGGATGTGGTATTGTCAGAGCTAAAGCAAGAAGAACAGTGTCAACAAAGCAGACATTCTACATATCTCAGATGAACATCACATTCCACACGCTGCCACTACTGTAAGGGTTAAATCTGCTTAGACCCTGACAATCAGTAGAATTCTTTCGGAGCTCTGGAAGCATCCAATGCTCAAGACAAGAGAGTCGTTCAATGAATGCTTGCTTTTAATGGTAAGAATCATACTTTTATTCAAAGTATGGACAAATAATAGTGCACAACTTAAAGAGAAAGGAGGGAGGGAGAACAGAGTTCATCACATGACACATAAGTCCTATACAAACATAGCATCTCAGACATAGTCTAAACTAGTATTTTAGCTGACAGGGGATATTATCTAAAAACATAATTTAAACTATTCAATGCTGACGTTTTGACTTTATCTGAAGACATAATTTCAATACCAGTTCTTACCAAACCTTATCTATCCTGTGGTCATTGTGACAAACAAGACCCTAAAATAAAGGTATTGCTCTGTCAACTATTTTAAAGTTTTAGTCATGTTAACTCTTTCTCCTCCTTTAGTGTCCTCTGCCCTCCCAAAGCACTGTCCTTTGTCCCCTTCACATCCTCCCCCACTGTAGTATCCTCTGCACCCCCCCAATGCAATGTCCTCTGTCCCCCCCAATGCAGTACCCTCTGTCTCCGTCATCCCCCACCAACAACTGTAGTGTCCTCTGCGCCCCTGTCACATACCTGCTAGAAGAACGCAGAGGAAGGCCTCTCTTACACCTCTGACTCAGGGCCCCTGATAGAGTAGATGGATAGCACAGGAGTGCAGAGTTGCACAAGTGCCAGTGGTCTTGCTGGCTGCTGGGCTACTGGTAGGCTAGTATGCTAGATGACAGCGGATGTTCTGTGAACTGGAACAGGCTGGTGCATAGATGTAGTAAGCAGAAGAGCAGGCCCCAGTGGCTAATGGGCAGATGCTTGTAGCCGGATAGTTCTGTGAGGACTGAAACACAGACAGGGTTAAACAAGCCAGGTCATACACGTGCGGTCAGATCAGGTACAGATGTGGAGGCAGTAGAGGAGTCAAGGTACAAGCTGGGGTCGATGCAGGCAGAGAGCAGGAGTAATCAGAACAAGCCGGGTCAATAACTGGAACAGAAACAGATCAACAGGGAGTAGGACAATCAGGGGAATGCTGTAGACGAGACAGCACTAATCCTGGGTGCTGATCCAGTACAAATAGCTCATTTGGTGCCCTTATCTGTCACGGAATGCGCCGCGCACACCTGTGCACGCATGCGCATATTTGTTTGCATTCCGGCACATATCTGTTGGCCTGCATATGCACATATGCCTTAGCACGCTCTAACACGCCTCTTCTTCCAAACATTTGGGGAACAGGGATTTGTCTGCCGCTATTATTCTGTCTTCTGACAGAGCCTTCCTGACAGCCCCCCCAATGCAGTGTCCTCCATCCCCTTCACCCCCCCCCACTGTAGTGTCCTCTGCCCCCCCATGCGATGTCCTCTGTCCCCTTCACACCCTCCCCCCCACTGCAGTGTCCTCTGTCCCCTTCACCCCCCCACTGTAGTGTCCTCTGTGCCCTTTACCCCCCACTGTAGTGTCCCCAGTTCCCTACACATACCCCTTCCCACTGTAGTGTCCCTCCCCCCCACTGTAGTATCCTTTACCCCCCCAAATGCGATGTCCTCTGTCCTTTTCGACCCCCATGCAGTGTCGTCTGTCCCCTTCACCTCTCCCTCCCCTCAATTGTAGTGTCCTCTGTCCCCTTCACACGAGTGTGTAGGTAGCACTCTCCTACCTTACACTGGTGTATAGCAGAGTGGAGAACCAGAGAAGTCACAGTACTGGATAGAGGGCACGAGCGGGATCTGATGGAGTTAACTTTTTACATTAACAAGCTGGTGATTGGTTGCTAGGACTGCTCGGCAATCAATTACTTGCTGGTTCACGTAAAAAGTTAATTCCAGCAGCACCCGCCCCCACACTCGATCCAGTACTGTGACTTCTCCTATTCTCCACGTTGTAGTGAAGAGGAGAGTGGCAGTGGCTGGGGAAAGGACTGTGTGTGGGGCTGTGTTCCCCCATTGAACCGTCAGCTGCCTACGATCGACGGCTTGCTGACCCCCCATCTAAACCATTCCATTGTAGCTCTGGCTGTATGTTTAGGGTCGTTTTCCTGCTGGAAGGTGAACCTCCGCCCCAGTATCAAGTCTTTTGCAGACTCTAACAGGTTTTCTTCTAAGATTGCCCTGTATTTGGCTCCATCCATCTTCCCTGTCCCTGCTGAAGAAAAGCATCCCCACAACATGATGCTGCCACCACGTTTCACGGTGGGGATGGTGTGTTCAGGGTAATGTGCAGTGTTAGTTTTGCGCCACACATAGCGTTTTGCTTTTAGGCCAAAAAGTAACATTTTGGTGTCATCTGACCAGAACACCTTCTTCCACATGTTTGCTGTGTCCCCCACATGGCTTCTCGCAAACTGCAAATGGGACTTTTTATGGCTTTCTTTCAACAATGGCTTTCTTCTTGCCACTCTTCCATAAAGCCCATATTTGTGGAGTGCACGACTAATAGTTGTCCTGTGGATTCTCCGACCTGAGCTATGGATCTCTGCAGCTCCTACAGAGTTACCATGGGCCTCTTGGCTGCTTCTCTGATTAATGCTCTCCTTGCCCGGCCTGTCAGTTTAGGTGGACAGCCATGTCTTGGTTGGTTTCCATTTGCGGATGATGGATTGAACAGTGCTCCATGAGATGTTCAAAGCTTGGGATATTTTTTTATAACATAACCCAGCTTTAAACTTCTCCACAACTTTAACCCTGACCTGTCTGGGGTGTTCCTTGGCCTTCATGCTGTTTGTTGTTTGTTCACTAAGGTTCTACTAACAAACCTCTGAGGGCTTCACAAAACAGCCATTTTTATACTGAGATTAAATTACACACAGGTTTACAAATTAGGTGACTTCTGAAGGCAATTGGTTCCACTTGATTTTAGTTAGGAGTATCAGAGTAAAGGGGGCTCAATACAAATGCATGCCACACTTTTCAGATGTTTATTTGTAAACAATTTTGATAACTATTTATAATTTCCTTCCACTTCACAATTATGTGCCACTTTGTGTTGGTCTATCACATAAAATCCCAATAAAATACATTTACGTTTTTGGTTGTAACATGGCAAAATGTGGAAAATTTCAAGGCACTATAAACATACCAGCAGTAGGATATACAGGGTATTTTAACTAGGAGTCAGACATTAAGCTACATGAAAGGTGGGGGATATACATACTTATACTTTAAATGTAATTGTAATGCTTTTTATTACCTCCAGTCAGAGGCGTTGCTAGGGGGTGGCTATTGGGGCTATAGCCTCGAATCTGGGGCCCATAGCCCTGAGTCTCTCACTGGGGGAAGCGATGCCATCAGTGGCGGATGTGGGCGCCGTGCAGATAACTAACATCTCAGCCATTTTACTTTTGTTCTGCCACTGCACTGGTTGCTAGAGCCACCCAGGGTCTAGCAACCAGTGATGTCACATAACCTGAGTGACACAGTGGGAGCCCGAAGCAGTGGTGTCGCTGGGGGGGGGGGGGGGGCTGCCTTCCCTTCCTCTCTGTTTACATCCACACAGGAGGAGGAGGATCACGAGGGACACACCACTGTGTACAGTATATCCGTCAGCGCTGTTCTGAGGTCTGTACATTTTTACTATACAGTATGTAGGTGGACATGTGCAGGGGACTATGGGAGGGGAGAGGGGTGCCTATACTGATGGGGGTCTGCACTGAAGCGGGGTGTCTATACTGATGGGGGTCTGCACTTAGGAGGGTCTATACTGATGGGGGGTCTGCACTGAGGGGGGGTGGCTGCACTGAGGGGGTGTCTATACTGATGGGGGAGGTCTATACTAAGGGAGGGGTGGTCTGTACTGAGGGGGGGTCTGTACTGATGGAGGGGGGTGGTCTGTACCATGCCCGCAGCCTCTGACATCTCTTGTACCATGCCCGCGGCTTCTGACATCCCATGTACCATGCCCGCAGCCTCTGACATCTCCTGTATCATGTCCGCAGCCTCTGCATCACCTCTTGTGTGTATATATATATATATATATATATGTATATATATATATATATACACACACACACACACACACACATTTTTATTATATACATGTGTATGCCCGCCCAAGCGTATGACTTTCTTTACTTCGCTGCTATGGGCTCTAGCCCCATATCTTTAGTAGGCCTAGCAATGCCCCTGCCTCCAGTCTATCAGTCTCCAGCTTCTCTGGGTTCAGATGCTGATCTTCCCTGCACAGAGCCCTTCAAATGATTGTAAACATTGGACTTTGTTCTGTTAAACATCAAACATGTTATACTTATCTGCTCTAATGGTTTTGCACAGAGCAGCCCTGATCCTCCTCCTCTGGGGTCCTCTAGCAAGCTGCTTGCCATGGTGGTACTTGTGTGGGCTCGATCCCTAGCCCCACTGTGAGCTTCTGTTGACACACACAGTGCGTCTCGGCTCCACTGCTTGCCCCCGCCTCATAGGCTTTGATTGACAGCAGTAGGTGCCAATGACTTTTGCTGCTGCATGTCCTGTGAGGTGGGAGAAAGAGAGAGCAGGGCTGCTGTTCTCGGGCACAGCGCTGGATCGAGATTGGTATCAGGTAAGTATACAGGGGGGCTTGGGGGAGCTAGTCACAGAAGTTTTTTTTTACATTAATGCGTAGAATGGATTAAGGTTAAAAAAAAACTTCTGCCTTTAGAATACATAGTAGTTACATAGTTACATAGGCGAGGTTGAAAAAAGACACAAGTCCAACCCATGTGTGTGATTTTATGTCAGTATTATATTGTACATCCCTGTATGTTGTGATTCTGCAGGTGCTTATCTAATAGATTTTTGAAATTATCGATGCTCCCTGCTTAAACCACTGCTTGTGTATCACGGTCCCTACTGTGCCATGCAGACGGCCAGGTGTGGTCACACCCCAAGTTGCTCAAGGAGGTATTGAACCTATGACTGCCTGTTTAGTGCTCCTGTTACTTTGCCTCTGAGCCACACCTCAGTTCCTTTCTGCCTGCTTTCCAGCTTTGCCTAGTTCTGCATGAAATACTAGGGCCATACTCTGGATCTTGTTGCAATTTATACCTGTCCTGGTTCAGCTGAGGCAGTTTATCCAATCAGCCAGGTATAAAACACTGCCTCACTCTGAGGGCTTTGTCAGTTCATTGTTTCCTGTTTTGCCTAAGGTTCCAGTATTCCTGTGTTCCAGTATTCCTGTGTTCCAGTATTCCTGTGTTCCAGTGTTCCAGTATTCCTGTGTTCCAGTATTCCTGTGTTCCAGTATTCCTGTGTTCCAATTACAGCATTCCAAGACTGACTCCGGCTTCTGACCCTGGCTCTGCTTATCGTTTATTCTGTCTTCTGGAATCCCTGACTACGGCTTTACCTCGACTATCCTTTGGCAAATTCCTGTCAAGCCCCCGTGCACAGATTCACAGCCCAGGTAGTTTATCTCTTTGTTACCGTGGGCTGTGTGTATTTGCAAGGGTGAGCGTACATCTCTGCGCCATGGACTCCAACCTAGGTAAGCCCTTACATTGTGGAAGAGAATTTCACATCCTAGCCGCTCTTACAGTAAAAGCCCTCTAGGCAGTTTAATGTTAAACCGCATTTCTTCTAATTTTAGTGAATGGCCGCGTGTCTTGTAAAATTCCCTTTCGCGAAAAGCTTTATCCCTATTGTGGGGTCACCAGTACGGTATTTGTACATTGAAATCATATCCCCTCTCAAGCATTTCCTCTCCAGAGAGAACAAGTTCAGTGCTCTTTGTGCTCTTAACCTTTCCTCAAAACTAAGGTCCTCCAGACCCTTTATCAGTTTTGTTGCCCTTCTCTGGACTCTCTCCAGTTCAGCACATCCTTCCTGAGGACTGGTGCCCAGAACTGGACAGCATACTCCAGGTGCGGCTGGACCAGAGTGTTGTAGAATGGGAGAATTATCGTTTTATCTCTGGAGTTAATCCCCTTTATGCCAATATTCTGTTGGCTTTGCTTGCAGCAGCTTGCATTGCATGCCATTGCTGAGTCTGTCATCTACTAGGACCCCCAGGTCCTTTTCCATCGTAGATTCCCCCAGAGGTCCTCCCCCTAGTAAGTAGATTGCATTCAAATTTTTGCCACCCAAATGCATTATTTTACATTTTTCTACCTCAAACCTTATTTGCCATGTAGTTGCCCACCCCATTAATTTGTTCAGATCTTCTTGCAAGGTTTCCACATCCTTCGGAGAAGTTATTGCCCAGCTTAGCTTAGTATTGTCCACAAATACTGAGATTAAGCGGTTTATCCCATCCTCCAGATCGTATATGAATAAATTAAATAGAATTGGTCCCAAGACAGAGCCCTGGGGGACCCCACTTTCCACCATGGACCATTCTGAGTGCTCCCCATTTATCACTACCCTCTAAACTCTCTTGGCCCTTTTTAAATATTGGTGCTACGTTAGCTTTTCTTCAAACAGCAGGTACCATTCCAGTCAGTAGACTGTTCGTAAAAATTAGGAACAATGGTCTGGCAATTACTTGACTTAGTTCCTTAAGGACCCTCGGGTGCAAGCCATCTGGCCCCGGAGACTTAATAATGTTACAGTTTTTTAAGTCTATTTCTAATTTTGTTCTCTGTTAACCATGAGGGTGACATGTAATGAGGAAAAACAGAGGAGAAGAATAAATTAAAAACCCTCGCCATCTCTCCATCCTTAGTAACCAGATTCCCTTCATAATCCTTTATGGGACCAATATGATCTGACCTCCCTTTCTTACTATTTATGTTATTAAAGAATTTCTTGAGATTTTTTTTTACTGCTATGTGCCTTTCATGTTCTATCTTAGCCGCCCTGATTGCGCCCTTACATTTCTTGTTGCATTCTTTGTAAAGTTGGACTGCTGATCCCTCAGCCTTGTATTTTTTGAAGGCCTTCTCCTTTGCTTTTATATGCATTTTTACATTGGAGTTAAGCCACCCAGGACTTTTATTAGCCCTTTTAAATGTATTTCCCATTGGGGTGCACTGGCTAATGGCCTTATTTAATATGCTCTTAAAGCATACCCATTTTTCCTCCGTGTTCTTTGTTCCTAAGATTTCATCCCAATTTTTATCCTCTATCAAGGATCGTAGTTTAGGGAAGTTGGCTCTTTTGAAATTCAGTGTCTTTGTATTCCCCTTATGTTTCCTATTTGTGTATTTTTTACTAACACTAATTGACCTATGATCGCTTTTTCCTAAATTGCCCCATATTTCCACATCCGTGATCAGGTCTGTATTGTTGGAAATCAGTAGGTCTAGTAACTCTTTGTTTCTAGTTGGTGCATTTACCATCTGACCCATGAAATTGTCCTGCAAGACATTTAAGAACTGGCGAGCCTTAGATGAATGCGTGGTTCTATCCACCCAGTCTATGTCTAGATAATTAAAATCCCCCATTTTAATGACACTTCCCATTCTTGCCGCTAATGCAAATTGTGATAGGAGGTCCACCTCCGCCCCCTTCCTCTGCTTAGGGGGCCTATAGCATACTCCCAGTATTACTTTCCCCTTAGTAGCTCTACCCATAAGGATTCCACCTCCTCCCTTGCTCCTTTAGTGATGTCATCTCTCACATTCACTCCCCTTTTTTACTCGCTCTATCCCTTCGATATAGGGAATACCCTTGAATGGTTGCCAGCCAATCATGGGAACTGTCGAACCAAGTCTCTGTAATTTCTACAAAATCTAAATTCTCCTCGTACAACTGTAGCTCTAGTTCTCACGTCTTGTCCGCCAGACTTCTGGCATTGGTGAACATGCCACGTAGTTTAGACCGGTCACATACTATCTCCTTATTGGGTGATCTGGGGCTGCAAATAGGACTTTTACTATACTCACCTCAGGTCTAGGTGCTTTAGTCAACTTACCACTAATGCCCCAATCATACCCTCCGGAATATGTTCTGCGCTGGCTATCTCTACCTCTGGACCCTCCCCCCGTCACCAAGTTTAAAAGCCACTCTAACTTTTCGGCCATCTTCACTCCCCGCAGATCTGCACCCTCCTCATTTAAGTGCAGTCTGTTCCTTCTATAAGAGCTGGTAACCGACTGAGAAGTCGGCCCAGTTCTCCAGGAACCCAACCCCCTCCCTTCTACACCAGCTCTTCAGCCACTTCTTAAATTTCTTAATCTCCCTCTGCCTTTCTGGTGTGGCTCAAGGTACCGGTAGTATTTCTGAGAATACTACCTTGGAGGTCCTTTTCCTCAATTTAGTTCCTAAGTCCCTAAAATATTTTTTTTTAGGATACTCCATCTACCTCTGACTTTGTCACTGGTGCCAACGTGCACAATGACAGCCAGGTCTTCCCCAGCCCCTCCCAGTAATCTGTCCACCAGATCCGTGATGTACCGAACCCGAGCGCCCGGTAGACAACATACAGTTCGGGGCTTCAGGTCTTTGTGACAGATTACCCTCTCTGTCCTTCTAAGAATTGAGTTCCCTACAACCAGAATCTGTCTTTCCTTTCCCTTGGCTTTACTCCCACCCTCACTGGACGAGTTATTCCCCTGGCAGCTAGGAGAGCCACTCAGCTCCAGCAATGCTGGTCCCTGACTGGTTTCACCAGTGTCACTCAACGGGGCATACTTATTGGGATGTTCCAGCCCATGACCGGCCTCCCTGGCACTTTCCCCACTACCCTTCCTGTCACCCACGCACTATGCTTTGGTGCCTGCCCCTCTTTATCGCCACCCGCCTCTGTGCTGGCCCCTGCCGGGTATGATCCCAACTCTCCTTTAGTATGGAGTGTCTTTTCAGTGTTGACAGTAGCTTCCCTAGATTCAGAACCTGGGCTTCCAGGGAAACAACATGCTTACATTTTGAACAGCAGTATTCGCCCTCAATCGGATGATCAAGAAATGCATACATGCCGCAAGATGTACACCGAGTTGCCTCTCCACACCCTCCGGGCATTGTACCTACTAATTTAATGAGGATTGGGGATTATACCCTATCCAAATTACCTAACCACTAGCTTCCTGACACTAATACTCAATACACAGGTACTCAACAAGACAATACACAGGTGCTCACAGCCCATGTGCACTCACAGGTGAAGGAATTTAAATAATTTCCTTCCCCTGCTCAGGACTACATGTCCCATGAGGCATTGCTCCTCACTTATTCACATTCATAAGCTCTCAGCCATTTACTGACAGGTATGGATGGTTACTGAGCTGTATGTATGCTGCACTGTATTTCCTGGTACGTAAACAAATAATGCATTTTGTATGCAGGCCAACTAATCGGCTGACCAACTAATCGATTATGAAAATAGTTGACAACTATTTTTAGAATTGAATATGTCAATTAGTTTTTTCAGCCCTAGTGACAAGTTCCATACTATCATTGCTCCCCATGTAGTCTGGGCGTTCGGGGGTCTCCAGTTGACTGTCTTTTCCTTCATAAATTCTAAAGCATATGTATAACCTGTGGCCCTCTCACAGAGCTGTTACATTTTGACCCCATATCTGGCATGCTTGCTGGGGAGATGTTGCAAGCCTGCCAGTAAATTGTATAAGGGACTCATCTATATACAGTAGATGTTTTGTTGGGGCAAATACAAACATCAGCAAATTTCTGGGGCAGGAAATTTGTGAGGGGCCGAATTTTGTGGGGCCGATCATAGGGTCACCCTGGGGGCGACAGAGGTTATTGTCACTGAAATGCATAAAACACATTATTATCTCATATCTTTTCCTGACCATTGCAGCAGAGAACACTGGCATGTAATGAATCTGCGAACCAATATGACCGTGTAACAAGGGGTAAATTCTGTGTTACATTTATTCATTTATTGACAGGTTCATTCATATATTTACCCTTCAGATTTGTGGAAGTACAATGATTAAAACAACACACAAGTAATATAGTAATAAAAGAGATTTACTTAGCTTTTATTAAAGATGTATTACAGATGATAAAATACAGATAAATACAGCATTCCATCCAGGGAACCCCTCAAGTTCTGAAGTCATCAGAAAGTTCTGGAAGTCAACAGTCTCTTCAATCTCCAGGCACATTCATTCCATGTCCTGGAAGAGGTTCTGAGCCACTATATTGTCTAACCTTTTAAAGGTTTGAAAGAAGGCGCAAAGAAGCTGATTTCATCCAGTGCTAACAATAGAATAGCAATAATGGTCCTAAGACAATGGGGGTTATTTACGAAAGGCAAATCCACTTTGCACTACAAGTGCACTTGGAAGTGCAGTCCCTTTAAATCTGAGGGGTACTGCACCCCGTAGATAGGGATTATAGCTATTACTCGAAGGTACATGATGTCTATACCCGCATAGACCTGATTTGTGTAGACTGCTGCAGGCCTCGTCCATCGGGAATATCACGATCTCAGATCATGCCCCAGTAATGGCTGCACTGGTTCTGCCACAGGGCACCCGTAAGGCCTGGTTGTGGCGCCTAAATGAATCCCTGTTGGACAATGCGGCAGTGGTTTCCGGGGTCACGGGGGTTCTGTCCCACTACTTCAAGGAAAACAACAAGGAAGAGATAAGCAAAGGGATTGTTTGGGAGGGTCACAAGGCAGTGGTGAGAGGCGAATTGATCTCTCAGGGATCCAGACTTAAGAAAGCCAGGCAAGCAGATTTCAATGTAGTACTTCAGGTGCTCCAGCAGGTGGAACTTAAACACAAACAGGACGGGGACCCAGAGGCTCTGAGGACACTGATGGAATTGAGAGAATTATTCTCTCGATTGCTGGACCGAAAGGCACGCAGACAACTGCGATACCTGTCGCATAGATACTACGAACACGGCAATAAGTGCGGTCGTATGTTGGCTAGAGCTCCTAGGAAGAAACGTGCGCTAATGTATGTACATAAGCTACGTCTCTCCTCAAATGACTACATGGTCAGGCCCTCCCAGATAGCCTCTGGGTTCCGGGACTATTATAACACTCTTTATAACCTGAACTCCACACAGACCCTGGAGACCCAGGCTGCAAGAATGAAAGATATTCAAACTTACCTGACTGCATCTTGCCTACCCCCACTGAGAAACGAACAGTGTGCCACGCTGGAAGCCCCCATTACCACCACTGAGCTAGAATCCACTGTGAACTCTTTGCCTAATGGGAAGAGCCCGGGCCCTGACGGGTTCACCAAGGCATATTATAAACTGTTTCTACCCCTATTGTCCGAGTCGATGTGCAACTACTTTAATTCCATAGCAGATGGCACCGCAATCCCTAGCGAAGCCCTATTGGCCCATATTTCTGCAATCCCTAAGGAGGGAAAGGACCCCGCTATGCCCCAAAGCTACAGACCCATATCCCTTCTTAATGTGGATATAAAAATACTAGCCAAGATCCTTGCGACCAGACTGAAGCACCTAATCCCACTAATTGTCCACCCAGATCAAACAGGGTTTATAACAGGCAGAGAGGCTAGAGACAATTCTACCAGAGCAATTCACCTTATTCACTGGGCGCGCGCTTCCCCTCAATCCCCTCCCTACCCGATCCTGTCCACCGGCGCGGAGAAAGCCTTCAAACGGGTGGACTGGACTTATTTACATGCTGTGCTGGAGGTGTTGGGCCTACGCTCACACATGCTCACCTGGATCATGGCTCTGTATTCGGACCCAAATGCTCAAGTCAAGGTCAACGGCTTTCTTTCCCCGAGATTCCTGATCAGAAATGGCATGAGGCAGGGGTGCCCCCTTTCGCCACTTTTGTTCACCCTGGTGCTGGAACCGTTTCTACACACTGTCAGGGCGAACACAGATATTAAAGGACTCACGGTAGGTCATACGGAGCACAAGCTTTCGGCTTACGCCGACGATGTGCTTTTCCACCACACGGAACCCCTGATCTCTTTGCCTAATCTGATGCGGGAACTCCAACACTTTGGGACACTTTCTAACTTCAAAATCAATTATACGAAGTCAGAGATATTACCTATTCAATGGACATCCTCCCTGACTGAGAGGTTGCAAACTACCTTCCCATTCACTTGGACCAAATCGTCCCTAAAATACTTAGGTATATGGCTGATGGACAGGTTTGACACCCTATATACCACTAACTTTCCCTCCCTACTAACAACTGTGAAAAAGATTTGGCCCTGTGGACTAAGACAGCTTTCACTTGGATAGGAAGACTCAATATCATCAAAATTAACATTCTCCCACGCGTGTTGTTCTATATGCAGATGGTACCCGTGGCCCTACCTAGGAGCTTTTTTGCCCAACTATCCAGTCTGATATCAACTTTTGTCTGGAACAATAAGAGACCGAGAATTGCAATTAGACTGTTGAGTCGCCATAGAGACATAGGAGGTCTGGGCCTCCCACATGCTCAAAGGTATTATAGGACTATAGTCCTCCAGAGGATACTTAACTGGCACGTCCACACTCAATCCAAACTATGGGTCTCCCTAGAAAAATATATGGCGGGGAGAAATTTGGCCTATGCCCCGTGGCTGGCCCGGGAACACAGGGGGCTGTCTACCTCTGCTTCTCCGCTGACGAACCAGGTTCTGAAAACCTGGGACCGACTCAATGCCAACTTGGCACTGGTGCCCCCTGTGTCCCCACTGGCCCCATTGGGAGGTTATCTGTGGTTCCTGCCTGGTGAACAGGCAGCTTTCTTTGGCCCCTGGGTAGACGATGGTAGCGCCAGTTGTGGTAAATTAATGCAGGATGGTCAATTAATTCCCCTCTAAACGCTACAGGACCGGGCAGGGAGTTTCCCTATGGATTTTTGGCGTTATAGGCAGCTCCACCATTTTTTCAAAACACAAGGAGACTCCATACGAGATATCTCCTCCCTCACACCTTTCAAACGCCTCTTCATAGCAGAAGAACCGATCCTACATATGGTCTCTGAACTCTACCAACTGCTTAGCTCTGCTTCTCCTGCAGTGAAGCCCTCATACATTAGGGCCTGGGAATGGGACTTAGAAACAGTTTTCACCCCCGCTCAACTATCTTCCCTCTACGAACTTACTCGATCCAGCTCAATTGACTCCAAGACGCAGGAAATAAATTACAAAATACTGATGCGCTGGTACCGAGTACCGGCAGATTTAGCAAGAATATACCCACCCACACCAGACCAATGCTGGAGGGGTTGCAGTCACAAAGGCACCCTTCTGCACATTTGGTGGGATTGCCCTGTGATCAGACTTTACTGGGAGGACATCAAGTCCCAAATCAAAGAAATTATGGGCATAGACATACCTCTCTCTCCGGTTCACTTCCTGCTACACATTCCTCCCACGCCAATGAGCCAGTACAAGAAAAGTGTGCTGCCTCACTTTCTAAATGCAGATAAGCGGCTACTCCCCATATTCTGGAGGCACCCGCAAACCCCAAACAGGGAGGAATGGCATCACAGGGTGGGTGACATCCGAGAGGCAGAGGATTAGATCGCCACCTGCAGGGGTGTCCGTGACCGCTTCACCGCAACTTGGCAGCCCTGGACCGTGTATGTCTCGGACCCAGGCCACATGCCTTCCAGCTTAGATGTAGCCCTCCTGGAACTGGCGGAGCCATCCCTGAGGGGGCGCCCTCAAGGCTCACAGACGGGAACCACGAGCTGAAGGGTTCCAACACACCAATACGTCATTTAATCAAATGAGGGAATGGGGGCGAGATGTTCTTTCCTCTCCTTTTTAGCTTCCAGCATGTGTGGAGATGTCGCCAGGGCTCGGAGCGGAGGTGGAGTTGGACGTGAGGTTCCAGGTATGTTCTAACCCACCTTTCTTTTCCTTTCTTTTTCTCCCCTTACTACTTTCTAATAATCTATGTTTTAACTGGTCATAGCCGCCTAACTACAGATAGACAGTATGTTAGATGCCAGGTGTCGGGCGAGAAATAGACGAGCAGGCTGGCCTGATAGGATCTGGCGGTTTGTTGCCATGGGACACCCCGACCTGTAGGGGGAATTGGCACCTTCGTGTCACCATGGAACAGACGCCTGGACTTAAGGGGGCTAGGGCGGGAGGCACTGTGGGAAGCGGTTAGCTGGAGGTGCAAGCTCGCCCCCCTCCGTCCACGCGCGCCCGCCTGACCCATCCCTTAACCCCGGGCGTTTGCGGTGGTGGGAACCACGCACATATCCCTACAGTGAAGCACATTCATCATCTAATTTGTTTGATCATGTATGGACAAATCATATGATTTTTGCACTATTTGTTCGGATCACGTATAGCATATATCTATTTTAATATTACCAATTTTTGTGTTTTATATATCCAGCGCTGCACTTCTTTTTATACTTTTTTTATACTTAAACAGGTTGAGACTATCTCGCTGACCCGCTACCTGATGATTGCTCTTTCTATAACTTTAGTTGCATAAAAATATAACTGTGACTGTTTATCATTCATGTTTTCATATTCTTTTCTTTTCATGTGAAAAACAAAAAAGTAATGATTGGTGTATTACTTGAAGCCATCACCTTTGGCAATTGTTTTTTATCTTGCAATGTAATACCCTGTCTTTTACAAATAAAGATTCTTTAAAAAAAAAAAATCTGAGGGGTAGATCTGAAATGAGGGGACACTCTACTGATTTTATCATCCAATCATGTGCAAGCTAAAATGCTGTTTTTTATTTTCCTTGCATGTCCCCTTCGGATCTAAAGCGACTGCACTTCCAAATGCACTTGCAGTGCACTTTCAACTGCACTTGTAGTGCAAAGTGGATTTGCCTTTAGTAAATAACCCCCACTGTGACCATCTGTGAGCTGACAGATCAATGTATGCAGAAATGGCACACAGAAATATATATATATATACACATACACAGAAGTAATCACGTTAAAACTATCAGTTAATAACTCCTAATACCAAGTTCCTTGTAAATCAATTATGAATATAGACCCGTACTACAGACCGCAATTCATTCTTTCTTGTAATGCCCATGTTAAGGGTTAGGTCAAAAACTTTTTCAATTCGAAAACCGTAATAGGTTCGAATGAGCTGGCAAAGTATGAATTTGGGTTGGCTGCAATGAACTGTAGGGCATAAACATTACTTTGGTCCACACTTAAATTTTAGAGGTCTTCGGTGAAAAAAAAACAGCTCAAAAAAGTCATGAGGCATCGTTAAGTTGGCTGTATGCACTTGAACCCAGGGCTGGGCTGTGAATAGGGGGATAACAGGTGCTGCTGAATCTGGGGGTAGGCAGTTAGAGCCCATTCACACAGAGGAGACTTTGGATCCGACTTGAAGTCATGCAACATGTCAAATTCCATGTTAGTCAATGAGACCCGTCTAATGTACACTACTGAAGTCGCTCCGACTTCAGAAAAGGTTCCTGTACTACTTCAATCCGACTTCTAGGCGACTTGTACCCATTGATATCAATGGAAGTCGCCTCCAAAGTCAGATCGTGTCTTAACTGAAGCAACAATACAGGAAGAGAAAATGGTTTTCTCAGGCAAACCCTTCCTTCCCCCCTCCCTCCCACAGAGCTGATTGTTGTTTTATTGGCCACTGGAAAGTCGCCTGTCCTGGAGGCGACTTGAAGTCGCCTTGTAAGTTGCGCTGTGGTGCGCGCTCAGGTCGCGTCGCAAAGTCGCGGCCAGAGTCATGTAGCCCCTGTGTGAACTGGCTCTTAGGGTTTTCAAGCACCTCTGGAGGGCAACTATGGGGTCTACAGGCCTGTGCTCGAATTCTTGGTGGCTGCGGTTGCATTGCTTTACTAGTGCTAGCTACCTCACAAGCTTGTACTGCACTGCTTGTGCTCACTACTTCACCATGATAAACTGCATTGGTGTCTAAAAGGCCAGAATGTAATGTACTGAGCATAATCATGTGTGTTTAGCACTTTAGCAACATGGGGTCGGTTGCACCTGATTTCAGCAGGGACCTCTTCATTATCGTCCGATCAAGCTGTCAAGATACCGCTGCCTTCTACAAGTTCATATTCTAAGTCCGATTCTGACAGTGAGGCCTCCCCTTTGCTCTCATCTGGCATGCTCAAAATCCTATATATCTCTCACTAGTGTACCTTTTATTGGATATTTTGGGCACTAACTTTACAGGTACCTATTTGTGACTATGGGGAAAAAGGGCTCCTGGCTACCAATCGGGGACTGCTTGCGCCTGAAATAAAATGAACTGCTAGTGGTAGTAGAGATCAGGCCTGATCTTGCTAACAATGCGGTTTTGAGGACAATGTATCAGAGGTGGCAGTACTCAGACACTAGGTTATTGGGGACACTACAAAAATACAAAAAAAAAAAAGCGGCTTGACTCCCATGTGAGCAGTGTATGCCTGAAAAACCACTGTAATTGCACTTCAACCCCAAAAGGGACTATGCAAAAGTATCCCAAACAGGAGGGGACAGAGAAAAGCGGGACTAATGAAAGGGCAAAACACAGGTAATTATATCAGAAATTAAAATTTATTGGCATATACACAAATTACAGGTAGAAGGGTAAAGACCCAATAGTGTACTGTTCCTGGTAAAAAATTGCCGACCACCTAAATAGGCTGGTCTGTCGCAACCACAGAAAACAGGGGGAACAAAACAACATGTAACAAAGACATAAAACATAAACAGCGTCCGGACGCAAGTATAATTGGTGTCAGCCTTGTCGTCCACCGTGGGAAATAACCAGAAAATACTGGATAAGGCCCCAAGGCTGACATTAATCCCCCAGGTGGATGGGTGGAGCTCGGGAGGGGATGGAGGACGGGGATAAAAGGGGAAAAAAAAAAAGTGATGTTGTCACAATGTGTCTTGGGGGCTCATGGTGGACACCGGCTGGTGGGGGTGCCCGACTGATATCTACAGTCTATAGGAACCGGACAGCATAAGATTGGGGGCAAAAATGGCAAAGTTCAATGCTGTGTGACTATATATCACCGTCAAAGCAATGTTGCTGTGGGTAGCCTGAAGTCTGGAATATCCTGATCTGAGTATATTCTCAGAGAGCCGGGAGTGGTAAGCTGTCTATAAAGTGCACAACTGGCATGTAAAAATAGATCAAAGAATGAAAACAGCCATAGTACATTACCACCCCCCGTTGTAGATAGATGCCGTCATCTGCTTCCAAAGCTGGTGCCTTCCTGTATCAGTGTCCTGCCGTCATAAGGTCTCAGATCCTTGAAGCGGTATCTTTTGAAGAAACCCTACGTGCGGGGTACAGGTGGGCTAGTGTGTATGAATAAGCATGGGTGGATCAGACATCTAGGTATAGAGCCTCGTCTATGTACTTCCAAGGTCTCCCTGAGTGCCGAGCAGTCATGTGATCAACCTCCTCCCACAGGATAGCGAGCTCACGAACACCAATGGGGAATGGCATCAAGGCGTAGCGTCCAGGCGGACATGACGTCAACGCGTTTCACATTTGGGGGTGTGTAGCTTCATCTGGACTACCCACAGCAACATTGCTTTGACGGTGATATATATTCACACAGCATTGTGACAACATCACGTTTTTTTTTTCCCCTGTCCTCCATCCCCTCCCGAGCTCCACCCATCCACCTGGGGGATTGATGTCAGCCTTGGGGCCTTATCCAGTATTTTCTGGTTATTTCCCACGGTGGACAAGGCTGACACCAATTATACTTGCGTCCAGACGCTGTTTATGTTTTATGTCTTTGTTACATGTTGTTTTGTTCCCCCTGTTTTCTGTGGTTGCGACAGGCCAGCCTATTTAGGTGGTTGGCAATTTTTTACCAGGAACAGTACACTATTGGGTCTTTACCCTTCTACCTGTAATTTGTGTATATGCCAATAAATTTTCATTTTTGATATAATTACCTGTGTTTTGCCCTTTCATTAGCCCCGTTTTCTCTGTCCCCTCCTGTTTGGGATACTTTTGCATATTGGGGACACTAGTATAGTTCTGCCTGTGTCCAGGATCAGGGAGCAAAACCATCCAGGGCCATCAGCAGGTTCACAGCCAAAAACATTGGCTGTGAGCCTGCTGAAAAACTCATCTGTCCAACCACAGCATGAGCAGCAAGGGGCACGCGGGTGCTCCTGTAAAGCTGGAGGTTCCCCTGCAAAGTACGGGTACATTGTGTGGGAGAGACAAAGCCAGCGGCAAGCAGTAAGGCACACTGGGCTTATTAAAAAAAAGACAGTTCCCTTGGCAGTAAGTAAACAAGCTCATATAAAGCATTTTTGTACATGAGTTTAGGAGCAGGGCAGCCATCAGAAATTTTAGGGTCTACACGTCGCAGCCTCAACAGGAATTATACACCCTGTCACACTTAACAGGTGTAGCGCCTGCCAAGCGTGACCCATTCAAGTGACTGGGGTCACTCTGCAAATACCCTGCAACTGTGTGCAAAGCATACAGTTGCAGCATGCTAGTGTGGGATCCAAGGGGTTAAGGCAGGTGGTGAATAGGTAATAAAACACCTCCTCACTACCTGCTTTAACCCCTTAGGTCGCTGCACTGCACAAGGTTACAGGGCTCTTGCCGAGAAGCCCCATTTACTTGAATGGGCCACACTTGGCAGGTGCTACACCTGTTAAGTGTGACAGGGTGTATAATTCCTGCTGTGGCATTTGTGTACACCCCTGGTCACTGCAGTTAAACAGACAACAAGTCTGTTGGTTTTTAAACAATACACGCTGTTCTGACAATGTTAGTAAAGGCTTGGTTCACAGTACTGTGAATGCATTTTTAATGTAAATTTTAGAGTGATTATGCAGTGTAATTTTGACAGGCACCATTAAAAACAATGTGATTTCCCTTGTAATGGGATTGTGTGTGACTTAAGTCACACCAGTGTGAACCAGCACTAAGAGTGTTGAGACAAACCATTTACCACTCACAGGGGTGCTTACAATCATCTGTTTTTTTTCTTTTTTTAATGTAAAATCTTTATCCGAAAAGGTAAAAAAAAAAAAAAGCTTTGCTGTAGCTGCTTATAAAGTGTTAGCTGAAGTTCAGCTTCAATTTGTTTAGTGTATCTAAATCTGCTAGTACATCTAACACTCCCCCCAGGCTGACAATGCTGCTGTGCCTCCTTTTCTCCTTCATGCAGAGTGGGGGAACTCTATATAGGAGGTGCGTTACTGGCCAGATCACCAGGTGAAAACTGACGGAAAAAATCCTGTCGGTAAGTGACCAGGCTGAGTATCTGACTTCATCTCAGTGTCCTGTGATATCCAGAGTGTTTCAAGCATGCAACACTGTGGGGGAGATTTACTAAAACTGGAACAGTCAGAATTGGGTGCAGCTGTGCAAGGTAGCCAATCAGCATCTAACTTCAGCTTGTTCAATTAAGCTTTGACAATACAACTGGGTAGCTGATTGGTTTACAATCATAGCTACACCAGATTTTGCACTCTCCAGTTTTAGTAAATAACCCCCTGTGTGTACCTCCAGGAGCTGTGCTGGTATTATGCAGCAGTTGTCTCTCTGTTGCAATGAGTTTGGGCTGATTCTCATTTACTTCCCTGCTCTTCCATAAGTTGACAAAATAACCCTGGGCACAATGCATAGAAAACGGAAAATTGTATACTCTCCATGGCAGCACACACTGGGTTGTGACTCCGCCCCCACAACCTGACAGGATTGGTTAGCTATAAATTTGAAGGGGAGACACCCCGCTGCATTCTCTGTAAATATATCACCATAAAACGGGGTGGGAATCTGTGTGCTGCCATGGAGAGGCGTCAGGAAAGGAAAATTACGGAAAGGTGAGTATACAATTTTCCGTTTTCCTGACGCCTCTATGGCAGCACACACTGGGAAATAACTCGCCAGTCGGGTGGGTGCAAGAAAATAATATTTATTCCTTATAATGCGGAAGAATTGGCTCTAACAACAGATCTACCGAAGTCTGCCATAGCCAAGTGAGCAGAATCTACTCTATAGTGAGAAATGAAAGTATGTCTGGAGGACCAAGTTGCTGCTTTGCAAATCGTCTCTGGTGAAACCCTGCAATACGCTGCCCAGGAGGTAGCCACTGCTCTGGTCGAGTGAGCCCTGATGCCTTCAGGAATTGCCATATGATGCATGGAGTATGCCTTCTTGATGGACTTGACTAACCAGGAGGCGATAGTACGTGAAGTAGCCGCTTGACCTCGTCTGTTCCCATGTGGAATGACCATGAGGGTATCTGTCTTCCTAAAAGAATTTGTAGCCGCCAGGTAACTAATGATGGTAGTTTTAACATCCAGAGGATGAGGTTCACCCTGATCATTAGTGAAGGATGGTAAGACAATATCTTGGTTGTAACAAAAAACAGGGGTAGAAGGCAAAAAGAATTCTTCAATAAGGAACCGGCATGTTTAGCAAAAATATAAATGTTTAATATAGAAAAAATGATACCACATATACACCAGATAGTGTCAACAAAGTTTGACAATAAATGAACCAGTAACCACCACTACCAATTAAAATAGACAACGTTGTCTAAAAAACAAAGAACAACATACAGATGGCCACCACAACACATACAGACACATCTAATTGGCCAGCTGGACTTAAAAAGTCTCATGTATAGTATATCTAGCTGAAAAATGAGAAGCCAATGGGTGACGGTATGCAGCCTTGGATGAAGGGGAGTCCGCAATGTACACTGCCGATGGCAGGCCTGGGTTTGACTACAGGTAGGTGTGCAAACTATGAGGGTTGCTGGTAATAGCACTGACAAGTGGATATCAGCCGCAGCAAGTGGCATGCATGAGCGGCTGTGTCAGTGCTGGGCAGAGGTGCAGGGGAGGATGGTGTGCCTGTGTAACTTTAAATAAACGACAACAGCGTGTGGAGTGATGCGATCTCACCAGACCATAGGCATCCGGGTACAGCAGGTAAGTTGGACAGTCCAATCCTCCTCAAGCTAAATCATCCTCTGGTCAAAGTAAGGTGGCTGATAAGTCCGTGTGAATAGATGCCCGCCAGGTAAATGGAAGTGGGGGAACGTAGTGGCGTACCGCCTGCTTGCGGAATGGAGCCACAGTTGCTTCCGGATTCCGTGCTGTGGGGCTATCGACGGACTTTCAGCAGGGCTTGAGCGGCTTCAGCAGTAGCGAATCAGATCCCCGGGGCTGGTGGGTGGATCTGTACGGGTGCTACATCGAACGTGATGGCGTCATGCTGACGCGTTTCATCCGTAAAGGATTTCTTCAGAGCATGCGCAGTAATTGCAGTAGGCGGCTTAAATAACAATACCAGTTGAAGACGTAAGTACGTCAACTAGCCGTTGTCTAGGCAACTGCACAACAGATAGACAGCCATTCAAATCAAAAGACAACAACAAATAATAATAATGGAATGGGCCCGTCCGTGGGTGCAGCAGCACCACCAGGTATGTTTAAGTGGAGAGGGGGGGGGGGGGGGGGGGGGGGGGGGGGGAGAGGGGGGAAAGAAGGGAAGGAAGAAGATATGGTTATCCGAATATTAAAATAAATAGGGCAATGACGGAGAGGCATGAGGATTTTCCTCCGATGACTATGATGTAAGGAATACTGATAAATTACATTCATTGTTTAACCCATGTGGGGACATACTGTCAAGGGTATATATCCACATTTTTTCTTTCTGGCAGAGAATCCTGTCGAAGTCACCCCTTCTAAGGGGGAGGTTTAATTTGTAGATACCCTTGACAGTAAGTCCCGTGGGATCCCCACCATGATGATCAAGGAAATGTAGGGGGATGGGACGCTCATCATCCTTACTGAGGATGCTCTGTACGTGTTCACTGATCCTGATCCTGAGTTTCCTTTTTGTTTTCCCCACATATTTTTTGCCACATGGGCATGTGATCATGTAGACCACTCGTGTGGTATTACAGTTGATAAAGTTGTGAATTCTAAACTGTTTCTCACCATCAGAACCAGTGAACACGTCAGGGGTGACTTCGACAGGATTCTCTGCCAGAAAGAAAAAATGTGGATATATACCCTTGACAGTATGTCCCCACATGGGTTAAACAATGAATGTAATTTATCAGTATTCCTTACATCATAGTCATCGGAGGAAAATCCTCATGCCTCTCCGTCATTGCCCTATTTATTTTAATATTCGGATAACCATATCTTCTTCCTTCCCTTCTTTCCCCCCTCTTCCCCCCCCCCCCCTCTCCACTTAAACATACCTGGTGGTGCTGCTGCACCCACGGACGGGCCCATTCCATTATTATTATTTGTTGTTGTCTTTTGATTTGAATGGCTGTCTATCTGTTGTGCAGTTGCCTAGACAACGGCTAGTTGACGTACTTACGTCTTCAACTGGTATTGTTATTTAAGCCGCCTACTGCAATTACTGCGCATGCTCTGAAGAAATCCTTTACGGATGAAACGCGTCAGCATGACGCCATCACGTTCGATGTAGCACCCGTACAGATCCACCCACCAGCCCCGGGGATCTGATTCGCTACTGCTGAAGCCGCTCAAGCCCTGCTGAAAGTCCGTCGATAGCCCCACAGCACGGAATCCGGAAGCAACTGTGGCTCCATTCCGCAAGCAGGCGGTACGCCACTACGTTCCCCCACTTCCATTTACCTGGCGGGCATCTATTCACACGGACTTATCAGCCACCTTACTTTGACCAGAGGATGATTTAGCTTGAGGAGGATTGGACTGTCCAACTTACCTGCTGTACCCGGATGCCTATGGTCTGGTGAGATCGCATCACTCCACACGCTGTTGTCGTTTATTTAAAGTTACACAGGCACACCATCCTCCCCTGCACCTCTGCCCAGCACTGACACAGCCGCTCATGCATGCCACTTGCTGCGGCTGATATCCACTTGTCAGTGCTATTACCAGCAACCCTCATAGTTTGCACACCTACCTGTAGTCAAACCCAGGCCTGCCATCGGCAGTGTACATTGCGGACTCCCCTTCATCCAAGGCTGCATACCGTCACCCATTGGCTTCTCATTTTTCAGCTAGATATACTATACATGAGACTTTTTAAGTCCAGCTGGCCAATTAGATGTGTCTGTATGTGTTGTGGTGGCCATCTGTATGTTGTTCTTTGTTTTTTAGACAACGTTGTCTATTTTAATTGGTAGTGGTGGTTACTGGTTCATTTATTGTCAAACTTTGTTGACACTATCTGGTGTATATGTGGTATCATTTTTTCTATATTAAACATTTATATTTTTGCTAAACATGCCGGTTCCTTATTGAAGAATTCTTTTTGCCTTCTACCCCTGTTTTTTGTTATGCTCTCCAATTCAGAGGAACACATCCACCCATATTACTCTGGATGTTAGCAAGTTTTAGCATTTGTAGGCAGATCCTATTTGGGCATTACCCCTATCTGTCTATAGCTATATGTAATTAGAGCAAAGTGTCTGTTTCATAAGTTTTTTCTTGTTGATTTATATTTGTTCTGTGGGATTATACTTCCCTTCTTTATGAACTTCATTTTGCTACCACGCACACCAGACTTTACCATAACCACACACCTTTTACTAGTGGGCCCGTCCCTGGGTACATTACACCTCCTTTTCCCTTCCCCTTCCCTTTTTCCCTCCCTTCCATCCCCTATTTCTTCCCCTTTCCCCACACCTGGTTATCCAGATTTTTTCTTTCTGTGATATGGCCTATCTTCTTGACGAGGACATTGATCGAGAAATCCAGTCTGCCTTTTCCTCTCAACAATCGGCTTCAAATGCATGTGAGGATTCCCTCCAGTCCCTATTCAGGAATCATAAAAAACTAACTATTAAATTCCTGAATAGGAAGTGGGACATTTCATCACTAAAATCTCACATTGAAAACGGAATTATCCCCAGAGGCCTGAGAGAAAGGGTGACCCCAGCCGGACATCTTCACACACCACGCTTTATACAGGCATGGAAGGCCAGCTGTTTGAAGCGCGGCCTGGAAATTATGCAGTTGATTGTTGATGAGGAACAGGCCCAACTTGCGGAAATTCAAACGGAGATAAATAATAGTGCTAGCTTACTTGAACCCTTTAAAACAGACTCCTCATTTGAAAAACATAATGAGCTCCTCAAAAAAGAAGTAGAGAAAACTCAGAGAAATCTAAAAATTCATAAACAAGAAAAATTTAAACAAAATTTACTTGATCTTGAAAGCGGTGATCTGTTTGATCCCACAATTCATAAAGGAAGGAGCCGCTCGCGAAAAAACAGAGGGAGGAGCAATAGCTCAGCCAACACCAAGGCCACCCGTAAACAATATTCCTCCACGGATAGTGACAGCGAACGCAGAGACCTCTCAGTGACTTTTTTAGAGAGGGACCAGTCACCAACAGACAATCCCCCAACTACCGTAGGGAAGAACCAAGCAATAGGAAAAGGGAGGATACCCCCAGATTCACCCCCAGGTCATCAAGGAAGAACAAGGGAAATTCGCAAAAGCCAGAGACAGGTGAGGAAGAAAACACACAGGACATAGGTATGCAGAAATCAACAGAGGACTCCCCCACAGATATGAAGGTAGTTAACCTGACCAACTTCCCCCTGAACCAACATCATCTTTCCCTACTTAGCAAGGGTCTCTCTTTCTCCCCCAAATCAGGGATGAATGAGTTTGAAGTGTACAAGGACATCTCCCTCTATCTAAGAAAAGTCCTCTTTAGATACTGGCATCTATCTAAACACACTGAGACTAAACAGGACTCCCAGAATAAAGAGGAAAGGGAGGCCTTGGATGCACTTGTTTTACTTCTACTAGAAAATGAGGACTCTGATTCTGACTCTGAGATACCCCCAATGCAGGTTGCCCTTGCCCGCCCCGCCAACCTATCCATCAAATCGGATAAAATGCCCCCTTTGTCCAAACACAAAGCCATCGAATTTTTCCTGGCACAGGTTAAAAGAGACCTATCTAAGGTCAATTGGAAATACAAGGGTATAGATAACCTTACCAGAGATGAGAGAAAGGCCCTAAAAGAACTAGAGGAGACCCCCGGTATTGTAATTAAGGGCAGTGACAAAGGGGGTAACCTGGTCCTCCTCACGGAGGATCAATATGAAAATGAAGTACTTAGACTCCTAAGTGATAAACTTACTTATCACAAACTTGATATAAACCCCTTCCCCGACATTATCAATGAACTGAACTACCAGCTGAGTTTAGCTATGGAGGAAAAATTAATTAACAAAAAGGAGTTTAATTTTCTTAAGGTGTCTCAGTTCAACACACCCACCTTCTACATTATACCGAAGCTCCATAAATCCCTAACCAATCCCCCCGGTAGGCCCATCGTGTCTGCAGTGAATGGTCCCCTTGAAAAAACGGGTAAATTCATTGATGCACTAATCAAGGAATTGGTATTTGACCTGCCCTCATATGTACAGGACACTGGGCATGTATTATCCCATCTAGAGAACGTGGTCCTACCGGAGGGATCTATGTTGGTTGGGATTGATGTTGAATCCTTATACACATCAATTCCCCACACCTGGGGATTGAAAGCAACTCATTTCTTTCTTGAAAAGAAATTTCCAGATCTGGGACATCAAAATGAGTTTATTTGTGATATGCTCAAATTTTTATTGGAGCATAATTGCTTCCAGTTCATGGGGTCTTATTATCGACAAATCAGGGGCACCTCGATGGGGGCACCATGGGCTCCATCTTATGCATGCCTTCACCTTGGCATGTGGGAGGAGGAGTGTGTCTACCATTCGTCGATGTACCTCAGCCATAGTCGCCTCTGGCTGAGGTACATCGATGATGTATTTATGGTCTGGGCGGGTACAGAACAGGAACTGGTGTTGTTCATGGATGAACTCAACACCAACGACAGAAATATTAGGCTCACCTACACAGCCCATCAACACACCCTCTCCTTTTTGGACCTCACCCTTACCGCCAACGATGGGAGGATCAGTACCAAAACGTACAGAAAACCCACAGCAGCGAATACGCTCCTCCAGGCAACAAGTGATCATCCTAGATCGCTGATCAGGGGTATACCTGTGGGCCAGTTCCTCCGTATTCGCAGAAACTGCTCCACACAACAAGATTTTGACATTGAAGCTAGGGACCTATATGGTAGATTCCGAGACAGGGGTTATTCCCATGGGGCTATCAGAACAGCTAAGAAAAGAGCTGCTCAGACTGATCGACAACAACTCCTTGTTAGAAAAAAACCTAAGGCATTTAATGATAACTATGGGCCCCCCAGGATTATTACCAAGTACGGTTCCCAATGGAAACAAATTCGGACCATACTTGGTAACCACTGGCACATCCTCTCAGACTCCCCTGTATTGGGTGAAATAGTAGGTGAACGCCCTCTCCTCACCGCCCGACGTTCTCGGAATCTCAGGGACCACCTGATTCATTCCGAATATCTCAGGTCACACAGTCAAAACTGGCTTACACAACTTCCACCTTTAAAAGGCATGTTCAAATGCGGTAGATGCAGTATATGCAAGTATGTGGAGCGCACTGACGTGTTCACTGGTTCTGATGGTGAGAAACAGTTTAGAATTCACAACTTTATCAACTGTAATACCACACGAGTGGTCTACATGATCACATGCCCATGTGGCAAAAAATATGTGGGGAAAACAAAAAGGAAACTCAGGATCAGGATCAGTGAACACGTACAGAGCATCCTCAGTAAGGATGATGAGCGTCCCATCCCCCTACATTTCCTTGATCATCATGGTGGGGATCCCACGGGACTTACTGTCAAGGGTATCTACAAATTAAACCTCCCCCTTAGAAGGGGTGACTTCGACAGGATTCTCTGCCAGAAAGAAAAAATGTGGATATATACCCTTGACAGTATGTCCCCACATGGGTTAAACAATGAATGTAATTTATCAGTATTCCTTACATCATAGTCATCGGAGGAAAATCCTCATGCCTCTCCGTCATTGCCCTATTTATTTTAATATTCGGATAACCATATCTTCTTCCTTCCCTTCTTTCCCCCCTCTCCCCCCCCCCCCCCCCCCCCTCTCCACTTAAACATACCTGGTGGTGCTGCTGCACCCACGGACGGGCCCATTCCATTATTATTATTTGTTGTTGTCTTTTGATTTGAATGGCTGTCTATCTGTTGTGCAGTTGCCTAGACAACGGCTAGTTGACGTACTTACGTCTTCAACTGGTATTGTTATTTAAGCCGCCTACTGCAATTACTGCGCATGCTCTGAAGAAATCCTTTACGGATGAAACGCGTCAGCATGACGCCATCACGTTCGATGTAGCACCCGTACAGATCCACCCACCAGCCCCGGGGATCTGATTCGCTACTGCTGAAGCCGCTCAAGCCCTGCTGAAAGTCCGTCGATAGCCCCACAGCACGGAATCCGGAAGCAACTGTGGCTCCATTCCGCAAGCAGGCGGTACGCCACTACGTTCCCCCACTTCCATTTACCTGGCGGGCATCTATTCACACGGACTTATCAGCCACCTTACTTTGACCAGAGGATGATTTAGCATGAGGAGGATTGGACTGTCCAACTTACTTGCTGTACCCGGATGCCTATGGTCTGGTGAGATCGCATCACTCCACACGCTGTTGTCGTTTATTTAAAGTTACACAGGCACACCATCCTCCCCTGCACCTCTGCCCAGCACTGACACAGCCGCTCATGCATGCCACTTGCTGCGGCTGATATCCACTTGTCAGTGCTATTACCAGCAACCCTCATAGTTTGCACACCTACCTGTAGTCAAACCCAGGCCTGCCATCGGCAGTGTACATTGCGGACTCCCCTTCATCCAAGGCTGCATACCGTCACCCATTGGCTTCTCATTTTTCAGCTAGATATACTATACATGAGACTTTTTAAGTCCAGCTGGCCAATTAGATGTGTCTGTATGTGTTGTGGTGGCCATCTGTATGTTGTTCTTTGTTTTTTAGACAATGTTGTCTATTTTAATTGGTAGTGGTGGTTACTGGTTCATTTATTGTCAAACTTTGTTGACACTATCTGGTGTATATGTGGTATCATTTTTTCTATATTAAACATTTATATTTTTGCTAAACATGCCGGTTCCTTATTGAAGAATTCTTTTTGCCTTCTACCCCTGTTTTTTGTTATGCTCTCCAATTCAGAGGAACACATCCACCCATATTACTCTGGATGTTAGCAAGTTTTAGCATTTGTAGGCAGATCCTATTTGGGCATTACCCCTATCTGTCTATAGCTATATGTAATTAGAGCAAAGTGTCTGTTTCATAAGTTTTTTCTTGTTGATTAATATCTTGGTTGTAGTGGAAGGAAGTTGCTACCTTCGGGATGAAGTGGTCTGAAGGTCTTAGTACTACCTTATCAGGAAAGAATACTAAGTAAGGTTCTGATGCCATCAGTGCTTGGATCTCAGATACCCTCTTTGCTGATGTAATTGCAATGAGAAAAGACAGTTTTAGAGTCAGATCCCACAGAGATATTGATTCAGATGGAGTAAAAGGAGGATTGGTGAAGGCATCGAGAACTACTGAGAGATCCCATGATGGAAAAACTGGTTTCTTAGGAGGTTTGATTTTTAGGCAGGCTCTCAGGAATTGGATAACCAGCGGATGTAATGCCCATCTGGTGCCTGTTTTGGCCGACAAGGCGGATATTTGTACCTTAAGGGTACTTGAACTTAGACCTTTGTTGATTCCTGACTGGAGGAACTCTAGGATTTGAGAAGGTTCTGGAGCAATAGGATCCCATCCCTTCTGCTGCGCCATTGTAAAGAATTGGTTCCAAATTCTTGTATAGGTGGTGTTGGTGGTACTTTTACCTGGCTTGCATCAGAGTCGATATTACTTCCTGTGAGCAGCCTTGTTCCCTTAACCTAACCCTTTCAACTTCCATGCCGTCAGATGCAACTTCTCTGGAGCTGGATGTAGAAATTGGCCTTGAAATAGCAAATCCGGAGTTACCGGAAGAAGGATTGGAGGTTGAAGGCTGAGCTGCAATAGGGTCGTGAACCATGGTCTTCTCGGCCAAAAAGGGATTACCGCGATTACCGTGGCTGAAGATCTCCGAAGCCTGGACAGGAATCTCGCAATTAACGGAGTTGGCGGGAATATGTACCCCAACTTGAAGTTCCAGGGGTGAATTAGACAATCTATCCCTTCGGCTGAAGGGAAAGATGCTCTGGACAGAAACCTCCGACACTTCGTATTCGCAGGAGTGGCTGCTAAGTCAATCTCTGGCACTCTCCATGTCTCCGTAAGAAGAGAAAAGGCCTGGAGACTCAGGGACCATTCGTTGTTCGAAAGAGTCTCTCGACTCAGGAAATCGGCTAACATGTTCTGTGCCGCAGGAACATATATTGCTTTTAAATCTGCTAGGTGTGCCTGTGCCCATTCCAAGATAGGACGGACTTTCTCCATCAGTGTGAGACTCTTGGTACCCCCTTGCCTCTGGATGTAGGACACTGCCACCTTGTTGTCCATCCGAATAAGCACGTTCTTCCCTCTGAGGACTGGTGCAAATGCCATGAGGGCCTGGAAGGCTGCCCTGAGTTCCAGTATATTCGATACTATATCCTGGGCCCGGAACTGCCATCGGCCCTGTGCTGCTTGATCTTGACAGTGAGCTCCCCAGCCGCTCTGACAGGCATCCGAGGTGACTATTATCGGATCTGGGGGAACTATCAGCTTGTATTTCCTGAGGTTGGTCAAGTGTGTCCACCACCACACTGATTGCTTCATTGATCTGGAGATGGTAATGGTCTGACGCATCGATACTCCATCCCACTGCCTCAGAAAGGAGTTTTGGAGGACTCTCATGTGCCATTGTGACCACTGCACCATGGGCAGGGTTGCAGCCATGGACCCTAGAACACTCAAGCAGATTCTGGCTGGAAGATGCCTCGCTGATAGTAATCTCCACATCTTCTGTACTAGAGGCTGAATCTTCTCCTGAGGGAGTTGTACCCTGTTCAATTTGGTGTTCAGATCCGCTCCCAGGAATACCATGTTTTGTGTGGGTTGTAGGCTGCTCTTTTTCCAGTTGACTAGCCAACCGAAGTCCTGGAGAGTCGTGAGTAAGATTCTCTGATGACATAGCAAGGTTTCTTGATCTTCTGCCAAGAGCAGGATGTCGTCCAAATAATGGTGGACTCGCAGACCCTTTTCCCTGAGGAATGCAACCAAGGGTAGGAGGACCTTGGTGAATGTCCTGGGAGCCGACGAGATGCCGAAAGGAAGGCACTGGAATTGGAAGTGGCTTTTGTTGATGGCAAATCGGAGGAATTTTTGAAAGGCGGGATGAATTGGAATATGTAGGTAAGCGTCCGATAAATCTACTGAGAGCATCTAGTCGCCCAGGTTCACTGCCAGAAGTATGGACTGCAGACTCTCCATTTTGAAGGCCTCTATTTTTATGTTCCTGTTGAGATTTTTTAAATCCAATACAGGACGTAAGTCTTCGGTCTTCTTCTTTACCAAAAATAGTGGGGAATAGAACCCCCTCCCCTTTTGATCTGACGGAACCTCCAGGATTGCCCCTTTCTCCTTCAATTCCGCTATATATTTTAATAGTAACTTCCTTTTGATTAGTGAAGATGGCAGTCTTGTTGATTGGAAGTGATTTTTTGGAATTTTGCCCATAAACTTCCACTTGTGTCCAAATTTGATTGTGGAAAGAGTCCACGGGTCCTTTATATGGCTTGACCAAATCTGTACGAAGTCCTTGAGCCTGGCGCCCACCTGTACTGGGTGGGCAGGCGAACCTTCAAAAAGACTTCTGCTGCTCCCCTGCCGGGGTAGGCTTGGACTTCTGCATCCTTAGGAAGGAAGGTCTTGTGTTTTTCCAGTCTCTTCTAAACTCCCTACCGGGACGGTAGGCTCTAGCTTCCCTATATTTCTCAGGAAGGTTGCGCCTGAAGAACAGACCCTTTTGGGCCTTGGGTCTCCTGTCTGAGGGAATTAATCCCGACCTCCCTCCTGTTACCTTCGAGATAGCGGTGTCCAATTTAGACCCGAACAGGTTTGAGCCATCATATGGAATTCTGCACCAGTTTGTTTTAGATGCAGTATCGGCCATCCATGGTTTCAGCCACAAGGCCCTTCTTGCCGTGACTGAGGCTAGCATTGATCTCGCCGAGGATCTTATAATATCCACTGAAGCTTCTGCCACGAAGTCACCTGCCAACTTGATCTCCTGAAGAGAAGATATTATTTTGTCTACTTCAGTACCGTCTTGCAGATCTTTCTCCACCCTGGTTGCCCAACCTGATATGGCTTTAGCCACTGCTGCTGTGGTAATTGCTGGTCTGCACGCGCCCCCAGCAGTGGAGAATGCTTTCTTCAATTCCAGATCCAATTTCCGATCCAGAACATCCCGAAAGGAAACCGCGTCTTCAATAGGCAGAGTGACATGCTGTGCAAGACGCATCAAGGAGGAGTCAACTACTGGGGCGTTCATCAATGAATTGACTTTTGACTCCTTCAGAGGATACATTTTTGTCAGTCTGTTGGTGAGACTGGACCGCTTATCAGATCTTTCCCACTCATCTTTAATTAGATCCTCCAGTTCACCTATAAAAGGGAAATTCTCTGGTTCTTTCCTTAAATTTGGGAAATATTTCCGGACTTTCTGCGGCTCCGCTTTATCTTCTTCCCAGCCTATCGCTTCTTTAACTGACTTTGCCAAAGGTTGTACAAGGGAGAAATCAAAACCTGCTGACATGTCCTGATCCTCATCTCCTGAGGAGGGTTCTGATGCCTGGGGTTGAAGGTCATCCGCTACCGATGTGCTGGGCGTAGGCCTATCCATTAGTGGTGCTGTTGTCTCCCTTATGGATTCCCGCACAGATTCTCTTATGAGCTCCGTAGCCACTGCTGCGTCTAGCTCTTTGTCCTTTGCTGCTTCATTGAAGCAGGATCTACAGACTAGCTTATCTGGCAAGGCCGGCGCGCCGCATACCCAGCAAGCGTTTGCTGCAGGACGGGTGTGGCGGCTCTGGCGGTGTGATGAAGGTGACCGTCTGCGGTGTGACCGACTGACGGGAGCGGCTACGTCTTGAGCGGCTGTGACGTGAGCGGCTATGTCTTCGGTGGCGGGAAGAAGATGTGGGACTTCTTGCTTGACGCATGACTTGATCTCCCTTCACGCCTGGAACTTGTGGCTCTTGACCTGGTAGGGCTGCCAAAAACGCAGCGTTAGTGGTTGGCTCTCTTTTTCTCTCCCCTTCTTCTATACTTACCAATGACGGATGGCCTCTTACCTCGTTTGCTGATGGTGGTCTGCGCGGGCAGTGGTCTCCATAGTGATAGTGACAGTAAGACAGTAAGACTGAAGGGTAATAAGAGAAATTTTTTTTTTTTTTAAAATTCCCTTACTTTTTTTTTTTTAAAAAAAGGCTAAATCAGATGATTCGACTTACCTGGTCTTGCTGAGTTGTTTTCTGGCAAAACAGTTGAACGCATGGCGAAATCCAGGTATTTGTGAGAATCCTCAGCAAAAAACACAGAAATGCCTGTGCTTTTAAATTTGCCGCCACCGTCGCGGCAAAATGACGCTCCCGCGCATGCGCAGAGTGTCCCGAACGCCTCAGCGCCATCTTGGAGAAGGGCATAACCTTCCCAAGGCAGAACCTAACCCTGAGGCCAATTGCAGAGCAGAAGAGGCGGCCATGACGGTTCCACAATGGTGGACAGCAAGTGCCAGCAAGCCCCCTAAGCAGGAGAAACATACATAAACAAGGTACAGGCAAAAAAGAAAGGAGACCACTGCAAAATATGAAGCTTCTTTAAAGCTTACTGTGCCAGATGTCCAGACGCCCCCTGAGACCACCAGACCGGGGGTTCCCTCCATAGAAGCTCCTTTAGAGACTGTACAGGAGGGACTTCCAAACAGGAGAGGCTTGAACCTGCTGGGGCGAGTGCGGTAAGAGGCTTTTTCTTTATCTTGACAACAGGAGCAAGCTTGCTTATCCCAATCTGTCAGGTGAGGATAAAAAAGAGAATGCAGCGGGGTGTCTCCCCTTCAAATTTATAGCTAACCAATCCTGTCAGGTTTTGGGGGCGGAGTCACAACCCAGTGTGTGCTGCCATGGAGGCGTCAGGAAAGTATATTTCCTGGTGCCTCCCATGTCAGCATACCCATGGTTGGTTGCTCTGCCCTCTACCAACCCACAGGGCCATTTTAACTCTATAAAAAAAGAGTTCCTCCCCTTAGTCAGTATTTTCTTTACTTTGTCCTCACGCCTGCAGGATAATTATCAGCCTTACCTCACCGCTTTATGGTGTAACCGTTGCAGGTTCATGCTCTCCTGCAGTATGGAGTCCCATCGCTTGGGCTGCTAAAGGCGCCAGATAAGTATGGGAGGCCGTTTTTTTCTGTGGATCTTTTTTTGGGCCATATTGGAAGATTAACAGGAGCTTAGCCTCTCCTCTATGCTCTTCCCTGATGGTATGTCTCCTATCCGTATGTGAGCAGGCTGTTACTTCCACATGTGACAGTACGGTGCATGCCCAGTAACAAACTGAAGCTGTCGGTGGCCATCTTGGTACTCCCAAAGTGCTCTCAGCATAAATGGAGAGCCTGGGATTCATTACAGGGCCAGCTATCAAGGTGAAGACATCTGCCTTAAGTGTCTTCCCTATTTTTTGCAATGGAGCCTGGCCAAGGTATTTAGGGGCTTGCAAATGGGTACTTTTGTTTAATGTTATGTAGAGAAGACCTGTTGGGTATGTGGAAGACAAGCGCTGCCGGAAAAATTGGTATGCGAGAAGTGTCTACTAGAGGCTACAGGGGATAAAGAGAATAAAGCCATTCTAAGGCTACATCCACATATGTGTGCGTTTTCTTCATGTGGAGCATTTGCAGTGAGTCTTCAGACCTGTGTTAGTTCCAAATTGCGACTTGTAGCATACACAAGGCTACCATTCTTCACTCCCAGAGGCCGAATGCAGTGGTAGGGGGACAAAAGAAAGGGAGCAGTTCAACAAACTTGCTGCTATGTCATGCATGGTCAAAACAGTTTAATTTTAAAGGGTCCGTCTAATTTACTATTAACAGAAGCCACAGACAGCAAAATGCAATAGGCAAAATAAAAGAAATATTTAATGGCAAACAAAAAAATGTATTAACACATTGAATGGCACCAAATGGTTGATATTATTATTAGTTGATAGTAATAATAATAAAATAATAGTAGTAGTAATAATAATAATAATAATAATGAGTAATAATAATACATAATGGCATTCTCTGGTACCTAACTTCAGGCAATAAAGTGCTAAAATACAATGTAACATTTACATAAAAAATTTTTTTTTTTAAAAATAGGAGAGCAAAAAAACAAAATTAGTGTCTATTCAAGTAGAACAATAAGACAACTAGCTATAGGCAATTTGAATTCTCATGCTGTGTTCCCAGTAAGTTATATGCACTTTACAAAGAAATTATCACCAAGCAATGGCCTTCACTATCTTCACTGGTGGAAAACCTAAGTTTAACTTCTTTTCCAAGAATCCTTCAATGTAGTTCACGAGACATGGCTCTGCTCACTTTCAGCAAACACAAGACTTGAGAGATTAAAAAGTTCTAGGAGTCAGTGCCTCAGTAGTTTAGAAGATGACTATCCAAATAACCAATACAAAGTAGAAACCTGACGGTGAGAGCTCCTGTCCTGCAGGATTCTTGGAAAGCAGCTCTCAGCTAATTAACTCAGGTTTTTCCTGAATCATCCTCCATATAAGGATACATAAGAGAGAGTTAACAAAAGGATACCTAAGGTGGGACTACCTACCACTTGAAGCATTTTTCTTCCAAACACCTAAGCTTGAGTAGAGAGGAGGCTGATGCGAAAGTGACTCATGACAGCATTTAGGTCTGACCATGTAGCTGACCTGCACATCTGTTCAGATGCACCATTCTTTTCTTCCCAGGAGGTAGACAGTGCTCTGGTTGAATGCACAGTGATTCATATAAGGCAAGCCTTACCAGTAGAAGCGTAGGTCAGTGCAGTCTGTCTAGCTATGGTGGATATTAAAGCTTGCTTAAAGTGGAACTGCAGTCTGCTCACATAATTTGTAATAAAAACAACTTTGCCATTCTGAAGCTTCCCTCCAATCACTTTGCATATTATTTTTATATATACTGATTCTGTAATTGCCAAATATGCTGCAGAAATCTCCATCCACTGAGTCTGGCTGAGACCATTTTAACTGTGGGCAGCTGAAGCTACTGCCTGTTCAGTTCCTGGATTTACACAGACACACGCCTCCAGCTCTGCAGCTCTCACTGGCCCTCTTATGACTCACCCCCCCATCCCTGGCAAACTCTGAGTGAGAGAGCTGTGCATGATGTCATAAGCCTAGACCAGACAAGAAACAGGAAGTGGGCTGTATAAGGTATTTACTGGCAGAAAAAAAAATGTTTTACTATCCAAAGTTAAAACAAGGGCAGAAGATTTAATAGATGGAAAGATGAAAAAATGACTGAAATTCCACTTTAAGCCTGTATCACACGGGCTTCAGCTTGTATAAAAGGCAGTGTGAATACAAAGCTTGTATGAATTTTTCAACAAGCTTTTGCAACGTTTTTGGCAAGCTTTGAGCTGCTTTGATTATTTAAGCTTTTAAAGCACCCTTCTGCTCCTGTTTGGAAATGTTTTACGATCGATCTTAAATGGGAGTGCCGATTGTCATTTTAAGTGTGACTATAGGGTCAAACTTAATGGTATATACACAGTGGTAAATGACAGCCCACTCCCCCCCCCCCCCCCCATGCCCAATAACCAGCCAAACACAATGGGAGTGTGATATTACATGTACTGTAGATTGATGGAGGTTTCACCTCCCTCTTATTCTAAGACATAGGCTGGGGGGGTGCGATGCAGCCTGTGACTGACAGAAATCTGCCCACACCATGCTATTGCCAAAAAAAAAAAAAAAAAAAAATTTATATATATATATATATATATATATATATATATATATATATATATATATATATATATACACACATATATACATACACACATATATACATACACATACACACACACATATATATATATATATATATATATATATATATATATATATATATATATATATATATATATATATATATATATATATGATTTCAAAGAATATATATTATATTTTTTTTTTTTCACACACATACACAATTTAAAACAGTTTATTGCTATTATTATTTTTTACTCTGTATTTCAAAGGCTGTTTTTTTGTGGAACATGTGACCAGCAGCAGAGGACTAGAAGCTCCTCCTACTTATGTTTCCCTGCAGACAGGCTGGGAAAGAGCTGGGTCATGTGACAGCTGTATATCGATTAGGAAAAAGGTACTTAGATTTTATTTTTTTTTTTTTATTAAAATAATTAGTGCCATCATCCATTTACAGAAATAGAAGGGACAATGTAAATTAAACTATGTGCATTTTGTATCACTTTTTGCCTGTTAGCAGCTTGCATAAAAGTGACAATCGGCACTCCCATTAGGACCTGTGTTCAACATTTACAAACTGGAGTTGGATTGTACTTTACAAGCTTTAACAAAGCTTGGTAAAAGCTCTGCTTTCTGTTCACACTGTTCTTCTACAAACTGAAGCCTGTGTGAAATAAGCCTTAGTCTGCAAGATGAAGTGATGGCCACTAAAAAAGGCAACTTAACCATGTAATCAGATCAGTCACAAATTTACTCTAGAAAATGCATGTCACATCAAGAAGGGTGACAAATTAACCATAGGGGAGCAGACGGCTTGGGAAATTGGTCTGCACTTTCAGAACCAAAAGGTAGAACAGGTCTGTCTTGGAGGACCCACGAGCCTGCTCTAATGTCTTTGGCTGGCAAAGGGGAGGCCTCAAACACCTGCAACTGGCCTCTGAGGGATCAGTACACTAGGAGGTCAAACGCGTGTGAGTTTTTTGGAGGCAAGAAGCACAAGAACTGAAGTGCTGGCTCCTAGTTGCCCTTCTTAAATCTGTTTCAGTCTTGTGTTACTTAAAGTGGCTGTAAACCCTCTCATATACCCAGTGAAGTGAACAGTCTCAGATGATACACAGAGATGAAACAAATCTCCCTACATAAGTTTTATATGTATATCTGCTGTTTTTCCCTTTCTACACCTTTTAGAAAGTGCACATCGTGTTAGAAATCTTGTTTCCTTGTTCAGCAGTGGGTGTGGAGCCTGGGCTTACATTGTGTGATGCGCTGATTGGAAGAAAGCCCCACACACCCCCTCCACATAGGCAAAGGAACATGCAGAGCTGTACTGTGAGTAGACAAGTTCTCTGCTTATCTATCTCTAAGCTCCCTTCCCGGTACAAATTTGCAGCTGCTATCTTGTGTGTCTGAGAACTTGTCAGACGTGTCTCTGCTGATAACAGAGGAACAGAGCAGCAGAAAGACATGGCACTCAGAGCTTTGGAGAGAGATAAGTAAACACTACAGATATATGTGCCCAGGTCATATTTCATGAATGGGGTTTACAACCACTTTAAAGGTGGGTAAAAGACTTCTCTCATGCATAATCCTGCAGGATGATGCTGGGAAAACAAACTAGTGGTTTATACCAACAAGTCACACCTAACCTAATGTGCAGATGGCATCTGACTGCATGCTACAGCGTGAACAGGCAGTTTGTAAATACAAGGCGTTATGTGGTTTCATTTGAAGGCTCAATTGCTGGAACTCGCATTGCCCTTCTTACAACAAATGTGCTGGGTCAGCCAGCCTGTGTACAACGCTGTCTATTGAAGCAACTTAAGGTAACTTTTTACCATACGTGTCCCAGCTACCCATTGTCAGTACATACAGTAGATGCAAATACTAGTCCCCACAGGAAACCTGGTCTCAAGCAGACAAACTATATACACCTTAAGGATAACAGCTTGTAAATATTAACCATGACACTTAATAATCATGGTGATAAATTACCCTTAAAATGTAACACTTCAAATGGAAACACCTGGGAATGTAAACATATTTTCTCTTTCTTCAACCAGTTTAGAATGTAGTATTTATCAATCACGCAGATTACTATACTTGCTACACTCAGCAAGAAAATGAATGTTTGAAGAAGAGATTACCCCCTCATATGTGTGCATTGAAACAGCCTGAATAGGGCAATTTTAAAATATGAAGAGAAGTACAATAGACCAAATAAGGGAAGAGATGCAGGGAAATGGTGAGTCAAGGGCTGAACCCCATTTTCCTCAAATATTATCAATTCTATCATTTTTTATTTTTATTTTTTTAACAGCAACCAGAAGACCCTCTCCCTTCTGCCTGGCTTTGTCTTGCTCCTCCAAGAGGCTCCAGAAGTGTCTGCTGTGGTCCAACCTTAATACCATTAGCCTGCAAGAAAAGGAGCAAAAAGAAAAGAAAATGTTAGATTAGTATCATCCTCCACACGATACCATCAAAGACATGATCACTTCCTTATCCTTACCTCATTGTTTACATCAAAGAGCCCCTGCTGAATTTTCTTGTAAATTTCTTTGGCAGTGCCAATAAAGGCCTTAAAAAAAAAAAGGAAGAGTCATATGCTTAAAGCCTAGAAATGGGATTGTAAAATGCTCATGTCTGCCATATATACCTCAGTCTTACCTCTTCCACATTTGCTGCAGTTTTGGCAGAGGTTTCCATAAATATCAGGCCGTGTTCTCTTGCAAATGCCTCTCCTTCCTCCCTTGATACATCTCTACGGCCTTCCAGATCACTGAGGAATAATTGTATTACTCACCAATGTATGGAATACAGTGTATACATTTTAGCACATGTCTACTGCACTAGGGATAAGGGTTCTACCAAATTCACCAAACTGGCTACAACTCAACATCCAGCCCATATTGCTGGGGGTCCAGGGTTAGTGAAGGAGTAAGACTGGCTATGCAAGTACAAGGCTTTAGCAGATATTGCAGGAACCCCCTAGATTCTTTTTCATTGGTATTCCTTCCAGGAGAGGAGGCAATCCTGTCCCAAGCAGAACCACCATAGGGATAGCAGAGATGAATTTCTAACATTGCGTTCTGGCCCCAAGACCGAACTGCATTATCTTTCACAGGCACAGCACTGGGCAGGGATTGGAGTGTGGGAGGGTAGACACAGAGGGAGGAGGCAGAGCAGATCGATCCCTCTCTCCTCTTCCGCCAGTGCGTGGGGGGGGGGGGGGGGGGGGTGCGTTGGGACAGGACAGTGCTGACAGGAGACAATTTCTGATGGATGGTCGGCAACCCTGCTTAGGCACAATGTCCATGGGTTGCCTGGGGTGGGGCAGCACCCCCCTAGTACCGGCCATGGGTGATTAGAGTGTCTTCAGGCATGCCTATGAACTGCATATTGCCACCATTGGCCTAGGATATGACAATTCGGGCACTCTCCACTGACCATCATTTTATTAGGACAACTGCCATACTAATCACTACTACACCTTAGTAGTATTAGTAGTAGTAATGCAGAGCTGCTTATAAGATTTGCCAGAAAGTTTTATAAATGTTGGAAAAGGAAAGGAGTGCTTTAAAGAGAACTAGCCAGGGAAAGGGCACTGGTACACTCTTCAGTTGTTAGAATTGTGCAGCCTTACCTCAGAGACTGGTGTTTGTACTATTATTCACTCAGTGTCGGGCTGTAAAGGTTGACGTGTCTCCTGCCTGGGCTGCCTGGACCATTATACAGTCTGCCTGAGGAGGGTGTAGCTATCAGAGACCAAAGCTTTTCGTTTTTGTAAACCGGACAGCACTTTTATCACAATATTTTTCTTTAGTGATTTACTAGTGCTGCTCTTAAACAGGAGGTAGGACAGCCCTACAGCCTAAACTTCCTGTTCTGAAATGGAGAGAATGAAACAAAGAAAATATACACCACAGCAATCTGTGAGAGGTAAGGCTGTACTAGAACAATTTAGGAGTGAAGAGCCAAATTATTACATAGGCCTATTGTTAGCTGGTTCTGCCAAAATGTAGAGATCTCTCCACTGGAAGGGCAAAAAAGGACTGGGGCACCACCTACCAAATGAAAAAACAAAAAGCTTTGGGTACACTGACCCTTTAATTATACAGGATACACGGCTGTAATATTTATACTCAAACCTTGTCCTTTTTTGCTCAGCGTGGAAGTAGTTATTTATGAAAATTAGCATCTATATATGCCTGAAACAGAAGAAAAGGCATGAAACAGAAAGCTCACCTTTTGTTCCCAATTAAAATGATCACCATATTGCTACTAGAGTGTTGTCGCGCATCTTCTAACCATGATGTTAAATGGCTAAATGTTTCTCTTCTGAAAGACAAAACAACTCTAAAACATATGCTCTCACATTTTTACACTTGCTTCTCACGACCCCTTTAAAAGAACTAATTCCTTATAAAGAAAAAAATAAAAATAAAATAAAAAATAAATAAAATCACATCAGGCAGTTCAAAACAGCTCTTATGTCAGCCTGCTTGAAGGTTAAGTTCACCTTTTTTTTCCCCTAAAACCCAGCTCCCTATATACCAATATACCATTAATGTAGAAAAATACAACCTTTCTTTGATTTTGAGAACAAGACCATACCTTAGCCCTTGCTATATTTCTTAAAAAGGTTCAGAGACTCCCTGGTAGGGATGAGCCGAACACCCCCCTGTTCGGTTCGCACCAGGACATGCGAACAGGAAAAAAGTTCGCTCGAACACGCGAACACCGTTAAATCTATGGGACACGAACATGAATAATCAAAAGTGATAATTTTAAAGGCTTATATGCAAGTTATTGTCATAAAAAGTGTTTGGGGACCCGGGTCCTGCCCCAGGGGACATGGATCAATGCAAAAAAAAGTTTTAAAAACGTCCGTTTTTTCAGGAGCAGTGATTTTAATAATGCTTAAAGTCAAAAAATAAAAGTGTAATATCCCTTTAAATTTCGTAGCTGGGGGGTGTCTATAGTATGCCTGTAAAGGGGCGCATGTTTCCTGTGTTTAGAACAGTCTGACAGCCAAATGACATTTCGAAGGAAAAAACCCATTTAAAACTACTCGCGGCTCTTGCATTGCCGACAATACACATAGAAGTTCATTGATAAAAACGGCATGGGAATTCCCCACAGGAGAACCCCGAACCAAAATTTAAAAAAAAAAAAAAAAAAAAAAAAAAAAAAAGGACGTGGGAATCCCCCTAAATTCTATACCAGGCCCTTCAAGGTCTGGTATGGATTTTAAGGGGAACCCCACGCCAAAAAACAAAACAAAAAAAACGGCGTGGGGTCCCCCCAAAAATCCATACCAGACCCTTATCCGAGCACACAACCTGGCAGGCCGCAGGAAAAGAGGGGGGGGACGAGAGTGCGGCCCCCCCCTCCTGAACCGTACCAGGCCACATGCCCTCAACATTGGGAGGGTGCTTTGGGGTAGCCCCCCAAAACACCTTGTCCCCATGTTGATGAGGACAAGGGCCTCATCCCCACAACCCTGGCCGGTGGTTGTGGGGGTCTGCGGGCGGGGGGCTTATCGGAATCTGGAAGCCCCCTTTAACAAGGGGACCCCCAGATCCCAGCCCCCCCCCCCTGTGTGAAATGGTAAGGGGGTACTTACCCCTACCATTTCACTAAAAAACTGTCAAAAATGTTAAAAATGACAAGAGACAGTTTTTGACAATTCCTTTATTTAAATGCTTCTTCTTTCTTCTATCTTCCTTCATCTTCTTCTTCTGGCTCTTCTGGTTCTTCCTCCGGCGTTCTCGTCCAGCATCTCCTCCGCGGCGTCTTCTATCTTCTTCTCCTCGGGCCGCTCCGCACCCATGGCATGGGGGGAGGCTCCCGCTCTTCTCTTCATCTTCTTCTTCATCCTCTTCTCTTCTTCATTTTCTTCTCCGGGCCGCTCCGCACCCATGCTGGCATGGAGGGAGGCTCCCGCTGTGTGACGGCGTCTTCTCGTCTGACGGTTCTTAAATAACGGGGGGCGGAGCCACCCGGTGACCCTGCCCCCCTCTGACGCACGGTGACTTGACGGGACTTCCCTGTGACGTCACGGGAAATGCCACAGGGAAGTCCCGTCATGTCCCGTGCGTCAGAGGGGGGCGGGGTCACCGGGTGGCCCCGCCCCCCGTTATTTAAGAAGGAATTGTCAAAAACTGTCTCTTGTAATTTTTAACATTTTTGACAGTTTTTTAGTGAAATGGTAGGGGTAAGTACCCCCTTACCATTTCACACGGGGGGGGGCTGGGATCTGGGGGTCCCCTTGTTAAAGGGGGCTTCCAGATTCCGATAAGCCCCCCGCCCGCAGACCCCCACAACCACCGGCCAGGGTTGTGGGGATGAAGCCCTTGTCCTCATCAACATGGGGACAAGGTGTTTTGGGGGCTACCCCAAAGCACCCTCCCAATGTTGAGGGCATGTGGCCTGGTTCTGGTTCAGGGGGGGGCGCGCACTCTCGTCCCCCCCTCTTTTCCTGCGGCCTGCCAGGTTGCGTGCTTCGATAAGGGTCTGGTATGGATTTTTGGGGGGACCCCACGCCGTTTTTTTTTTTTTTTTTTTGGCGCGGGGTTCCCCTTAAAATCCATACCAGACCTGAAGGGTCTGGTATGGAATTTAGGGGGAACCCCACGTCATTTTTTTTTAAAATTTTGGCTGGGGTTCCCCTTAATATCCATACCAGACCTGAAGGGCCTGGTATGGAATTTAGGGGGACTCCCAGGTCATTTTTTTTTTTTTTTTCATTTTGGTTCGGGGTTCCCCTGTGGGGAATTCCCATGCCGTTTTTATCAATGAACTTCTATGTGTATTGCACTGCAATAGCCGCGGGTAGTTTTAAATGGGTTTTTTCCTTCGAAATGTCATTTTGCTGTCAGACTGTTCTAAACATGGGAAACATGCGCCCCTTTACAGGCATACTATAGACACCCCCCAGGTACGAAATTTAAAGGGATATTACACTTTTATTGTTTGACTTTAAGCATTATTAAAATCACTGCTCCTGAAAAAACGGACGTTTTTAAAACTTTTTTTTGCATTGATCCATGTCCCCTGGGGCAGGACCCGGGTCCCCAAACACTTTTTATGACAATAACTTGCATATAAGCCTTTAAAATTAGCACTTTTGATTTCTCCCATAGACTTTTAAAGGGTGTTCTGCGGCATTCGAATTTGCCACGAACACCCCAAATTGTTCGCTGTTCGGCAAACTTGCAAACAGCCAATGTTCGAAGCTCGAAGCTCATCCCTACTCCCTGGTATACAGACAGAGACAGAGGAACCAGTAAGACACAGGAAGGAGTTTACCAGCTGACCTCATTAGCACACATTAACCACTTAAGGACCAAGCCTATTTTTGAGATTTGCTGTTCACAAGTTTTTCTAGAAAGCTACATATATTGTGAAAGATAAATGTTATGCCGAGTAAATTGATACCCAACATGTCACGCTTCAAAATTGCACCTGCTCGTGGAATGGCAACAAACTTTTACCCTTAAAAATCTTCATAGGCGACAATTAAAAAAATTCTACAGGTCGCATGTTTTGAGTTACAGAAGAGGTTTAGGACTAAAATTACTGCTCTCATTCTTCTGATCGCGGCAATACCGCACATGTGTTTAAACACCGTTTTCGCATGCGTTCGCTTCTGCGTGCTAGCTCGGCGGGACGGGGCGCATTTAATTTTTTTTTTCTTATTTCTTTTACTTTTACACTGTTCTTTAAAAAAGAAATGTAAACATCCCTTGTAATAGAAAAAAAAGCATGACAGGACCACTTAAATATGAGATCTGGGGTCAAAAAGACCTCAGATCTCATATTTACACTAAAATGCAATAAAATAAAAATAATAATAATTTTGTCATTAAAAAAATAAATAAATAAATGGCCTTTTAAGAGCCATGGGCGGAAGTGACGTTTTGACGTCGCTTCCGCTCAGCAATGGTATGGAGACGGGTGGGGGCCATCTTCCCCTCACTTGTCTCCATACCCAGCCTGGATCAACATCCGATCGTCTCCGCCGCTGCCAACGGCTCTGGTAAGTGGCAGAAGGCACCAGAGCGCGGCGGGAGCGCTCTCTGCCGCCGCCGATAAAAGTAATCTTGCGGCGAATCCGCCGCAGAGACCACTATTATCAGAAACCGGACACCGGCAATCAAGCGGGCGGCGGGTGCAGACATCACGGGGGTAGTAGAGGAACAAAAAATAAGCCGTGAGGCACCTACCCGTCCGGCGTGGCAGCGGCTGTAATCAGGGGGTAAGGCATCCATGCACCCATACCACTGTACGCTCTTCATGTCTGGGAGTATGTTGCCAGAGTTTGCACATGGATTTCCCTGGTGAAAAAACTGTGGCAGGTCCCTTGAGCAGCGGCATGGGGAAAATGTCAGTGCATTATCGCAGCTTGGGGGGGATGATTGCAGACCCCTCTGTAGGGGTGAAATCTCAGGCAGAGCAATACTGCTCAAATATGCTGCCCCTGCTCGCCCTCCCAAGGCCTGCTGGGCTGGATGGGATGCTGGCAGGGGGTCTCCTGCAACTAGCACAGAGACTGAAGTAAAATAACAAACATTTCTTTTGCAGCTCCTGTGGGTCCGGAGGAAACAAACAACGGAGGCACGCAGGTGTGAAATTTATAATGGTGGACTAATGTGTTTCCTGTTTCAGGGAGGAGGAGCCTATCTCTCAGATGCTGCACTGGAAGACAATTCGAGAAAAAGAGGATACCGGGGTTATGGCAGCTATCTGCTGCCATAACAATGATATTCCTCTTCAAACTTAGGACGTATATCGGTGTGTGGCGGTCCGGAAGTGGTTAACTACTTTTTCACAGCATCCCCGGCATTTCTCCACACGTGCATTTGCCTGGCTTCCCCAGTGTCCCCCCAGATGGGCTCAGGTTTTATGCTAAATTCCCTGGGGCCACATGCAGCCCAGCGAAAAACCCCTAATGTAGTGCAAGGGCCTGCCTAATTGGATACACAGTGATTGGATTGATGGTGTGTCTTATTATATAGTTTTAGTAGCTCAAAGCTCCCCCGCTGTACCTGGTATTTGTCATTTTTAAGGTTGGGAACTAGTGCTGCCCTGGAAGACTTCTTAGAAAGAGAGTTACCAGGTACCCAACTCTGTTTTCTCGAATCGTCTTCCAGGGCAGCATCTGAGAGGATGTATCAAGCAATACTTACTAGGGTGGGGTTAGAGACTGGAGCACTTTGCGACCAAATGCTTGGTCTTGGTCAGACAGCTAGTCTATCCGGTAGTGCTTTGCGAAGGTACTGAAGCTCGACCATGTCGCTGCCCTGCAGATCTGCTCCGGAGTTGCCCCTGCCTTCTCTGCGACCGAGGTTGCCCAGGCTCTAGTTGTGTGCGCTCTGATTTCACTAGGTGGCGTGAGATTCTGTGCCTTATAGGCAATCTGTATGGCCATCCTTATCCATCTGCTGATGGTACTTTTTGAAGCTTGTTTCCCTCGGTTGACTCCTGCATAGAGAATGAAAAGGGAGGTCGTTCTACGACATTCCTTCGTTCTTTCGAGATACGCTATGAGCGTGTGCCTTACATCTAGTTTACTGTAAATGTCCCTTTTCCTACTATCCATGGTTGTTGGAAGTGAGGGTATGACGATGTTTTGGGTTCTATGGAACGTAGAAGAGACCTTGGGTAGAAAGGCCAGATCTGGGGAGAGAATTATCTTGTCCAGATGTATCAGACAGTACGGTTCTATTGTAGACAGCGCTTGGATTTCGCTCACTCTTCTGGCGGATACTAGGGCCAGAAGGAGCGCAGTTTTTAACGTGAGGTTTTTGTCTGAGCTTTCTTCCATAGGTTCAAATGGAGGGGAAAGAAAGCCCTTAAGTACCGTGCCCATGTCCCAGGTGGGAGTTCTGTACACTTTGGCTGGTCTAGTTCTTTTAAGTGCTATAAGGAATCGTCTTATCAGCGGGTCCTCCGCTAGTCTAGTATCCATGACCGAGGAGAGTGCTGCAACTTGTACCTTCAGGGTACTTGGCGATATGTTTTTGTCTGCACCATCTTGTAGGAAGTCCAAAATTGATGGAATTATCCCACCGTTGGAGATTGGTCTGTTTTTGTACCAAGAAACAAACTTTTTCCTTATTTTCTCATAGATAGCCCTCGTTACCGGCTTCCTGCTGTTTAAGATGGTGTTGATCACTCTGTCTGACAGTCCTTTGTTTTGGAGTTTTACCCTCTCAGTAACCAAGCCGAAAGCTTCAGGATCTTGTGGTTCGGGTGGTTGACTGGGCCCTGTGATAGTAGATCCGGCCGGTCCGTCAGTGTCAGCTGAGGTTGTATGCTGAGGTTTTTCAAGTGACTGAACCAAGCTCTCTGGGGCCAGTGCGGTGCTATTAGTATCACCGTTGTTTTCTCTGCCTTGATTTTTTGAATTACCTTTGGGATTATGGCAGTTGGAGGGAATGCATAGCACAGCTGCCATTTCCAGCTTTGGTTGAGAGCATCTACCCCGCTGTTGCCATCTGTAGGGTCCAGGGAGAAAAATATCGGAGATTTTGCATTTGCCTTGGAAGCGAATAGATCTACTTCGGGTATTCCCCATTTTTGAGTGATTTGAGCAAAGGTTGTTTGGTTCAGTGACCATTCTGTTTGTCTTATCGTTTTCCGGCTCAGGAAACCTGCCAATGTATTGTCTGTTCCTTTCAGATGAATACCGGATATCGATCTTGTGTTCGCTTCTGCCCATAGTAGGATTGATTGTGTCAGCCTCATCAAGTTTTGGGACTTTGTACCACCTTGTCTGTTTAGGTATGCGACGGTCGTGGCGTTGTCTGATTGTACTTTTACATCTCTCCCCTGTAATGCTGGCTTGAAAGCTTTTAGTGCTTCCCCCACAGCTTTTAGCTCTCTCAAGTTTGAGGAGGCTTGGGACCATTTGGATGTCCATTTCCCTTGTGAGCACAGCCCTTCCATGTGGGCTCCCCATCCCAGGGCGCTTGCATCGGTGGTGATCCTGACTGGATCGACTTGAGCCCATCTGCGCCCCTCGATGTACCGAAGTAGGTTGAGCCACCAGTGGAGTGTTTGACTGTGGCTGGGACGGGAATGGACTTGTCTAGGGATGCTTGCCTGCTATCCCACGGAGACAGAATGTAGTTCTGTAGGGGTCTCATATGAATCTGTGCCCAGGTGATGGCTGGAATGGAAGACGTCATCAGTCCAAGTATGGACATTTCGTGCCTGATTGTTGTGGAATGATTCCTTAACAGGGAGGTAATTGCCTGTGTAATTTTTTCGTCCTTTTCCTTTGTTAGGAAAATTTTTGACAGTCTGGAATCCAGCACATATCCCAAGTATACCACGCTCTGGCTTGGGGTCATTTGAGATTTTTCTGCATTCACTATCCATCCCAGGTTTTGCAGATAGGCCATACTTGTGCGCAGGTTGTTTTAAGATTTCTGCCGAGTCCGCAAAGAACAGTAGGTCGTCTAAGTACGGTATTATTCCAATACCCTGCTGCCTTAAATCCTTTAATGCTTCCGCCATTATTTTTGAGAATATTCTTGGTGCCGAAGAGATTCCGAAGGGGAGAGCTGTGTACTGTAGGTGCAGAGTAGCTGCTGGCCCCTGAATTGCGAACCCCAGGAACTTTTGATGATCCTCCCTTATGGGGACATGTAGGTAGGCATCCTGTAGGTCCAGTGTTGCCATGAATGTCTCCCGCGGTAGGATGTTCCTGATCGAATAGATAGATTCCATTCTGAATCTCTTGTATTTTATCCCTCGGTTGAGTGGCTTGAGGTTTAGTATCAGTCTTAGTTTGCCTGACGGTTTTCTTTTTGCGAAGATATGGGAGTAGAAGCCCCTTTGTTCCTCCTCTTGAGGAACGTGACGAATCACCTTCTGATCCAGCAGGTTCTGCAGGGATTCTAAAAAACCTCCTGCTTGGTCGCTGTCCTTTGGTAGCATGGTTGCTAGGTATTTGGTTGGGGGGTGGGTGGAGAATTCTATTGCGTAGCCGTCCACTATGGTGCGCAATATGAACTTGTTTTTTGTTGTCTCCTCCCATTGGCGGGAAAAGGCCGCAAGTCTGCCCCCCACCTGGAGACAGTCATTGTTTTTTGTTCTTTTGAATAGGAGGCTTGAGGATGAATTCACCTTTGCCTTTTTTATTTTGTTGACCCCAGCGCTTTTTTGCCCCTGGCTTGTTAAATTTCTTAAAATGACGAAAGGGCACCTTCTCTTGTTTCTTCTTGGTTTGAGGGAACCCCTTATTCTTTGCTGCAGTCCTGTCCAGGACTGTTTCTAGTTCAGGTCCAAAAAGTAGGTCTCCAGTGAATGGGATCCCACATAATCGGTTCTTGGAAGGGGCATCCCCTCCCCAAGATTTCAACCACAGGGCTCTGCGGGCTGAGTTCAGTAGTGCTGTGGTCCTAGAGGATATTCTGACAGTTTCCGCTGTGGCATCTGCTAAGAAGGCTGCCGCTCTAGTCAGTGTGGGGATGGTTTTTATTAGTTCTTCCCTGGGCGTGTCATTTTCCAGCAGTTCTTGCAGCTGGGTTAGCCAGATTAGCAAAGTCCGGGCTGTGCAGGTGGAAGCAATAGCCGGATTTAGGTTTGCCGTCCCTGCTTCCCATGCCCTTTTCAGGAGGGCTTCTATTTTCTTGTCCATGGGGTCGCTTAGGGTACCTGTGTCATCAAAGGCCAAGTCAGATTTGTTTGTAATTTTTGCCAGAGAGGCATCCACCTTGGGGCATTTAGCCCAGGTTTTGATGTCTGCTTCCGCAAACTGGTATCTGCGTTTGATTGTGGCAGGTATAAAAAGTTTTTTCTCTGGGTCTTCCCATTCTTTTTTGACTATGTCTTTAAGGGTTTGGTGTACAGGGAACGTTCTTGGCTTCTTGGGCTGTAACCCCTTGTACATCCTGTCGTGCATAGTGAGCTCTGTGGTTTTCTGTTCTTTAATGCCTAGAGTGTCTGTGATGGCTTTAAGAAGACTATCTGTGTCCTCTGAGGGAAACAGGTTGCAGTCTGCAGTGTCATCTTCCTCCTCTGAGTCTGAACAGATTCCATCTTCCGATTCAGATTGCTCCGAATCATCTGAATCCACCTCTTGTTCTACCTGTACCTTGTTACCCACCGGAATGTATGTTCCGCTGGTAAATGGGATACTGGCCTGACCGACACTTGATGGCGCTTCTAATTTTTCAATAGCTGAGCGTAGTGGCACCATGGTGCTCTGAATTTCTTTCTTAAAAGAACTGAGCAGGTCTTTCAAAAATCCCTGCGATTCTTTGGCCACCATTTTGTCTATGCATTTCTGACATAGGGGTTTTTTCCAATCTAGGGAAAGCCTGTGGCTGCATGAGGCACATGTTTTGCCTTTCGCCTTGCTTTCCTTGTTGGTCTTTGCCTAGAAGCAAGCATAGTAAACAAAGTCCCCGTGAGGCAGATGGTCAAAGACTGCCTGAAGGTAGGCAGTTTTGTAGAGAGGTTAAGACAGAGATAACGCTAGAGTATTCTGGCTTACCTTGGAGCTGTCCTGGCTCGCAGGATCTGCAGGGCAGGGTGGAGAAGCGTCAGACATGATCAGCCACCAGGATCCTCTGCTTAGAGGGCCTTTTTAACTGCTTCCTGCATAAGCTCCGGCCCCGCCCCCAGCTGACCCCGTGCAGGTTGGTGGACACACCTGCACATGCCGCTGCCTTTTGGTATACTCCTCCATGGTACTGATAGGAAGGGACCTGTATCAAAGGTTAATTTGTAACCTAAGTGTATGTATTTGCCTTTTCTTTTTTTCTTTTTTTTAAATGCCCGCCCCCGGAAGTCCTAAGTGTTCCGCTCTATCTCCTCCAGGAGATAGGCTACAGGAAAATGGCCTCCACCCGGAAACGGAACCGCCTCTGCTCCGGCACCATTTTGGCACACCCACAGAGCCTCCATGGAGAGGCCTGCATGGCAACGTGCCAAGGACGCCACTGCGCCGCACGGAGAGCGGGCAGCCGGCCGGACCAGCCGCATCGCTCGGGGGGGTATCGGCCGCGGCCACCTGGGGACCAGATAGAAGGTAAAAATAACTTACCCGATCGGTGTGCTGTGGCGGCGGCGGCGGGGGGGCAGCCACCCGTACATATGCTGATGTATCCCCCTGGCGGCCTCACAGTGACAGCTGCCAGAGAAGCTGCTTTCATGGAAAGCATATGAAAGAGATGGTCAGACCTGCTAAAAAACAGAATAGCAGGCCCTAGAGCAGCGGCATGGGGGGGGATGACAGAGTCCTCCTGCAGCCTGGGGGGGATGATTGCAGACCCCTCAGTAGGGGCGAAATCTCAGGCTTGAGCAAGGTTGCTCAGTGCTGCTCCTGCTCGCCCTCCCAAGGCCCGCTGGGCTGTATGGGATGCTGGCAGGGGGTCTCCTGCAACAAGCACAGAGACATAGTGAAAATAACAAACATTCTTTGCAGCTCCTGTGGGTCCGGAGGAAACACAAAACAACTGAGGCACGCAGGTAAGACTGTGAAATTTATAATGGTGGACTAATGTGTTTCCTGTTTTAGGGAAGAGGAGCCTATCTCTCGGATGCTGCCCTGGAAGACGATTCGAGAAAAAACATGTAACTTGCACCATGGCAAAATGTCTCATAAGCTACTTTTCCACGTGTAGTGAAGCCCATTGAAAGCAACAGGCTCTCCCTATGTGTGTCACTGGAAAAATGAGCCAAAAACTGTGCACTTCCACTACTCAAGGTATGAATGGGGCCTGGAAGTGAAATTATTGCGTTTACACAAAAACAATGAGGCTCCATTCACATCTCTGTGTTTCCAAACGCACGGCAAACTACACAGAAAATGTGCGCTTTGCCATGCGCTTCAGAAACGCTGCAAATGTGCATAGTGCTTGTGTTGTCATTATATGTTAAAGGCACACCAAGTGCTGCAAAGGAGTTCTGGAGCTTCTCTGGGGCATTTGTCGTAGAGTAGAGCAGCCCATTCAAGTGAATAGCCTGGCCCATGCGTGACGAAAGAAAATGTTCCAGAATACCCAAAACAAAGGCAAGCGGGAATATTAGTTTTCACAACGTGGAGATGGGAACGGGGTCTGAGTGTGTCTCTGTCCACTGCCTATGTTCTTGTATGAAGATGGCCAGACACTATGCAATCTGATTGTACAATTTCCTTTAGATTTACCAAAACTATAGAATAGAGGACACATCTGAACAATCCATTCAATTTGTATTAAATCAGGCAGGCCCTTGTACTACATAGCTGATGGGAGATCCAATAGGAGATTGTATAGGAAGTGGGTGGAAGGTAGTATTGTAATGAGGGAGGTGTGGTGAACATGCCCTATTACACCCTCTTCTGCGATGCAATAAGGAACTGAAAGCTTCTGGGAGATGATCTAACAGGAAGTGAAATCTGAGCAAGTGATGGAATCTGCAAATCCTTTTAAAAATATTTAAAAAAAACAAATAAACTGACAAGATTTGAAATCCTCTGTGGATAAGGTAAATGAGAGAAAAGCACATTGGGACGGCTGGGCCAGAATTGGCATTGGAAAACAGTATTAATTACGAAAATTGAAATTCTGCCCGAAAAGGTGAAGTTATCCTTTAAATCCACCATACAATACAAGGTGCTTCCAGATATGATAACAGTCAAGTGCAAACATTATCCGAAAACAGAGAGGGACATCATCAACCCTATGTAAATTCTGACACAATCAGGCACAGTGCTAATAAAATGGCTGCTGGGCAACAAAATGATTTTGGAGCATGGGACCAACTGGAAAATCACAACATCAAAATTCTATTTCCAGTCACAGATGAATTAAGGACTTTTCTCATATTCAGTGATCAAAGTAACTGACAGCCGCACTCAAAATGATAATCACCTTTATTGATAAAAACAAAAGTACATGCCACAGCAAGAAGTACAGGAAAGCTGACGCGTTTCACACTATAGTTAGTGCTTAATCATAGCTATGATTAAGCACTAACTATAGTGTGAAACGCATCAGCTTTCCTGTACTTCTTGCTGTGGCATGTACTTGTTTTTATCAATAAAGGCGATTATCATTTTGAGTGCGGCTACCCAGGACTTTTCTCATATTCATCGTTACTAGCATTGCGGGCAACTTAGGCTTCCAGTTTGGAGGAGAGGTTCCCGATTGACCTCCTTAGAGCGGTGATTTTTCTTTCTTACTTTTATCACTACAAGAACAATATGGCAAGAGCCAATTCACACTGGTCAGGTTCATTGCAGTATGGTATAGCACATTTACATGCCATTTGAATGGGAAGCTCAAAAGCACAACGATTAAACATTTTTATGTGCTGCATTTTTTAAAACGCAATGCACAATAGTGTGTTTACTGCAGGTTGCACTAGAAGTGCATTGGGGAGTTTTCAAAATGAATGGCACCGCAACACACATCGTGCACTACCACACTGCAGTGGTGTGAATAGGCCCCAAAGACTAATGTAATTTATAGAGTACACATACAGGGGGAGATTTACTAAACTTGGAGCACCCAGAATCTGGTGCAGCTAAGAATGGTAGCCAATCTGCATCCAACTTCTGCTTGTTCAATTAAGCTTTGATAATAAAACCTGGAAGCTGATTGGTTTCCATGCAGAGCAGCACCAGATTTTGCACTCTCTAGCTTTAGTAAATGTCCCCTACAGAATACGATCCAGAACAGAGAACTGTGCCAGTGTTACAAATACCGCTTCTGTCATTTTCTCTTACCTAGTGATATCATATACAAGGAGAGCTCCTGCAGCACCTCTGTAATATGACCTGGTTATAGAACGGAAACTCTCCTGTCCAGCCTGGGTAGAAAAAAAGGAAGATGGAATATATAACATTAACCAACCACAAGGTATAGATGAAATGGCATATGCAGCATATTACAATAAAAGAAATACAACGCATCAGATACCCAGTAAATCCAAATGTTACAGCCTCTTCTATGAAAATAAGAATATGGGAGCCATTCTAAACACTAAGATCTGCGTCTGTCATTCTGATCCTGGCTGCACTAACTAGAAAGCTGCTGACCTTCAACATACATGAAGATAGGAGTTCACACTTTAGTGGCCGCATGCTTGTTCCAGGACAAGAACTCACTAAATGGACCCAAAAGTGAGCATATTTGATTAAAAAACAATCACCTCTGTGACCTGTTCTTATATCTACTGCATTAGTGAAATTCCATTCATAACATTTGCATTTTAGATGCAGTAGAGAAGTGTTGGATTCTGTCAGATTTCTCATCCCTTGTGTCCCTGTGTAGGATACATCCACTGACTTCCTATTTTGATGAACACATGGGGTCAATTCACAGAGAGAGCGAGAGAAATACCACATGAATCTTTGCCTTAAAATAACTTAAACAGCATTTATTAAAAAAAAAAAAAAAAAAAAAAAAAAAAGTGATGTAACAAATACAATAAATATTTAGGTTTTGTGATATTTAGCACCTGAATCTAGTGTTTTTTTCACATTTTTTTCACAGGCTAAGGCTCGGTTTACACTACTGCAAGATGAAAATTGCACATCTTATGGTGTAATTTTGCCAGGCGACCTCCTGGGGATTTGCTTGCGACCCGATGTGCCTTGAGTACTCCTTTGATGCAACTTTAGCTGGCCTTACACCATACAATTTTCTTATTCAATTTTCTTTAGATTTACCTTCAACTATGTAGTGCAAGGGCCTGCCTGATTGCATACAAAATTAAAGTGTTTAGGTTTAACCTCATAGTATATGGTTTTGGTAAATCTAAAGGAAAGTTGTACAAGAAAATTGTATAATGTATGGCCAGCCTTAGTCTTGTGAAGGTATGCAGAGACAGCATACAAGAAGATGCCATGCACTGCTTGGGTAATCTTCCTGTAATATCGGATCCAAATTACATCAATATAGAGGAGGATCCAACTTGGAAGTGGCTTCCATTAAAGTCTATGGGCACGGATAGAAGTCACCTTGAAGTAGTACAGGAACATTTTCTCGGACTTCACACGCGATGACGTCAGCGCCATACCGACGCGCGTTTTGTCATATGACGTTGTCTGGGGCCCCAGACGTCATTATATGACGAAACGCGCATCGGGAGGAGCTGACGTGCTGACATCATCGCGTGTGAAGTCCGAGTGGACGGGCGTTCATATTAGCCGGCCGGCTGCTATGTGTGTGTTTTTACTTCTCGAAAATTGTAAGTGTTATTCTACTTTGTAATAAACGGTGATCCACCAGTATTATGCTAGGGTGAGTTTTTCTATTCTGGGGAACAACTGGACGGCATTTGGAGTTAACTTCATACCTGGACCCGGGAATCGGGGGATCCGGGCTGAGTGTTGAATTCATCTCTAGGATCTTGCTGGCAATGGTTTTTTCCATCTTTGGATAAAGGCCCTAGCCGGGTAATAGGCTGCAGGCTCATACAGCTTGCCTTGTGGTAAGCGCGCATTTTGTGTGGTGCTTCACTTTTGGTTTCGGTGGAAGATTTATATACCGTATTTATCGGCGTATAACATGCACTTTTTTCCCCTTTAAATCAGGGGAAAATCGCGGGTGCGTGTTATACGCCGATCCCCCGCTGACTGGTCTTCAAAATCGCCGTCCGCGATTTGAAAATGGCACCGCCGGCGCCGAAATACACAGAGCCGGTCCTCGGCTCTTCTCGGCCACTTTCGGCTTCACCCGAGCGCCGCCCGAACCTAGCTGAGTTTACTCGGCTAGGTTCGGATAGCTCCGCTCACAGTCACGCCCATCCCGGGCGGGACTACGAGTGGAGCCGAAAGTGAACGAGAGCCGCCGGCTCTGTGTATTTTGGCGCCGCCGGCGCCATTTTCAAACTGCAGTGACAATGAAAAGTCACTGCAGTTTAACTGCAGCCTGAGCAAGGCATCACATGGACACTGATAAGGCTGCTGACTGCAAGGCTGCAAATGACACCAAGGCTGCTGACTGCAAGGCTGCAAATGACACCAAGGCTGCTGACTGCAAGGCTGCAAATGACACCAAGGCTGCTGACTGCAAGGCTGCAAATGACACCAAGGCTGCTGACTGCAAGGCTGCAAATGACACCAAGGCTGCTGACTGCAAGGCTGCAAATGACACCAAGGCTGCTGACTGCAAGGCTGCAAATGACACCAAGGCTGCTGACTGCAAGGCTGCAAATGACACCAAGGCTGCTGACTGCAAGGCTGCAAATGACACCAAGGCTGCTGACTGCAAGGCTGCAAATGACACCAAGGCTGCTGACTGCAAGGCTGCAAATGACACCAAGGCTGCTGACTGCAAGGCTGCAAATGACACCAAGGCTGCTGACTGCAAGGCTGCAAATGACACCAAGGCTGCTGACTGCAAGGCTGCAAATGACACCAAGGCTGCTGACTGCAAGGCTGCAAATGACACCAAGGCTGCTGACTGCAAGGCTGCAAATGACACCAAGGCTGCTGACTGCAAGGCTGCAAATGACACCAAGGCTGCTGACTGCAAGGCTGCAAATGACACCAAGGCTGCTGACTGCAAGGCTGCAAATGACACCAAGGCTGCTGACTGCAAATGACACCAAGGCTGCTGACTGCAAGGCTGCAAATGACACCAAGGCTGCTGACTGCAAGGCTGCAAATGACACCAAGGCTGCTGACTGCAAGGCTGCAAATGACACCAAGGCTGCTGACTGCAAGGCTGCAAATGACACCAAGGCTGCTGACTGCAAGGCTGCAAATGACACCAAGGCTGCTGACTGCAAGGCTGCAAATGACACCAAGGCTGCAAATGACACCAAGGCTGCAAATGACACCAAGGCTGCAAATGACACCAAGGCTGCAAATGACACCAAGGCTGCAAATGACACCAAGGCTGCAAATGGACGCTGTGCAAGGCTGCATTGATGGGCATTTAAATGTAAGTTTTTTTCCTTAAAACGTTTTTTTCCTTATAATTCCCTCCTAAACTTGGGGTGCGTGTTATACGCCGGCGCGTGTTATACGCCGATAAATATGGTAATTTCGTCACTCAAAATACCTATATCTACACTTGGTTTATGGACTTTGAGCACGTCTTGTTTCCTGCTAAGGACATTTTCAATTTTGATGTGCTAAAGATCCCTCCCCGGTCACCTTTTTACATCATGGTAACTCATGCAAATAGCGGAATAGAGGAACAAAACAGCCGACAGAAAGGGCACTTAGTGCTCTGGACTGAGATAATTACACATGTAGGGATATGCTTTGTTCATAGGTCTCAGGTTTACAACCACTTTAAAGTAAAAAGAAACCTTATGCCTTTAGAACCACTTGAAATTCTAACATTACTTATTCTATTGAAAACGTAAAGTGTATGTCATGGGAAAAAAAAAAAAAAATCTATTAAAATACACCTCTGCAATACATCCCCATTTATCAAAGCTTTATCCCCTCAAAGAACCTGCAAGTACAGAAAAATATTTTAGTCTGTCAGAAATGCATTCAGCATTGAATATTCTGCTGTGTGCTTACAGCAGATTGCCTATGCTGGATTTGTATCAATTGTCTTTTTGCTAAGCTAAAGAACAAGACAAGTCTGCATTTCTGAACGGATTAACAGGGAGACCATTCAAGAGGAAGTTTTAATCGACAAGGAGTTGTAAACCAAGCTTTGCAGTCTCTCTTTAGCTAACCCAAAGTGCTTTGGGAATCCACGGTCATGTATCATACATTATGGACGGTAACCTTACCTTTACACTGAAGGTAAGTAATGTCCCCTGTGCTTATGTTTTTTAGGTAAACTTAGGCTCTAAGACATCAGGAATTTAATTTTCCCATTTATACTTGAAATAAAGCATATGATCTTTTGAGATCTATGTTGTGCTTGAATCAAAAAAAAAAAAAAAAAAAAAAAATCTTACCGTGTCCCATATCTGCAGCTTTATAGGTTTCCCGTCTATATTTATCATTCTGGCACCAAATTCAACCCCTGAGAACAAAAAAAAAGATAAAAAAAGATAAGAAAAAAACATTCATAAGTTGAAAATGTTTTAGTTTGATTATTATATAGTTTATTTTCTCTTTAGGTTTCACTGATGTAATGGAAGCATGACTGTAAAAAACATGGAAAAAAATCTAGCATCTTTTTTACCCTATAAAAAAAACTTTTGTCGCTTCAGAGATGTGTGGTCAGTTACTCTGAGGTGAAGTTGGAATTTTACAGGATCCATAAAGGGAAGATCAGAATGGAAGATAGCAGAAAAAAAAAAAAAAAAAAAAAAAAAAGGGAAGGAAGGAGGCAGACATAACCCTAAAAATTAAAAAAAAAAATGTGTATAGGAATAATAAAATGTAACTCACTAGCTTGTGGATACCTAACAATCGCACCTATATCAGGTTGTTGGAGATCCTAAACCATGTGCAATAATAAAAGAGTTGGCCCTCCTTTGCAGATACAACAGCCTTCAGATTTTGGGAACGCTTTCCACAAGATGTTGGGAGTATGTCTGTTGGAATCCGTGGCCATTTAATCAAAAAAACGTTTGAGGTAAAATACTGACATTGTAAAAAACAGATGCGCCTCCCAGTAGCCGTTTCAATTTATCCCAAGGTGTCCAAGATCCAAGATGTCAGTGGCAGTTAGTTCCCTGCAAGCTGTATTGGTTGGGAGACACAGGCTCCCATCAATCCTTTCCCTTTCCTATGAAGTTCCGCACATTACACTCATTCACACTATCTCTTTGGCGCCCTCTGCTGGCCTTCTCTAAATTGGCAACACAATTCCATCCCCAGCCTAAATTCTTAACACATTACAGTTTGAACATGTACTGCAATATTGCACTGCTACATAAGCATAAGCAGGGGGCATCTACTAAGCTGCCGAAAAAGAAAAATATTAAAAAAGGCTTTTCTTATGTTTTTTTTTCTTGATATTTAATGTTTGTAATACAGTGGGTAAAATTATTATTTGAGCGCCTGCAGATTTTGTACCACTTTGCCCACTTACAAAGAAATGAAGGGTCTATAATTTTTATCATAGGTGCATTTTAAATGATAGAGACAGAACATCAACCAAAAATTCAGAAAAACACGATACAAATGTTATAAAATTGAGTTACAGTTCAGTGAGAAAAAAAAAAAAAAAAGAAGTATTTGATCCCCTACCAACCAACAATAATTCAGGCTCCCACAGACTGGCTACAGTATGTGCTCATGTGGTACACAGATTAGTCCTGTCAATTTAGCCACTTCCCGCCCGCCATATAGCAGTCATATTATCCTGACTGGGCATCATAACATCCAGCAGAATGAGCCGCGGGGGAGCGCAGCGATCGGTGGTGTGGCGTGTCGCTCTGACACACCGCATCTCCGATTTAGGTAACGAGCCTATGACGTAGGCTCTTTACCATGTGATGAGCTGTGTCCAATCACAACTCATCACATGGTAACCAGGAAATGCCGTTTATCAGCTTTTCCTCTACTCGTGCTGACAAGGTACGAGTAGAGGAGAAACGGTTGGCGGGTCTCCTGATATGGGGGGGGGGGGGGGGGCGATTGATCAGTGCAGACCCACCAGGGATGCCCACTAGAGCCCACCAGGGATGCCAATCTGTGCCCATCAGTAATGCCTGTCAGTGCCACCCAGTAGTGCCCATCAGTGCCACCTATGAGTGTCCATCAGTGCTGCTCATCAGTGCCGCCTATCAGTGCTGCATATAAGTGCCGCCTCATCAGTGAAGGAGAAAAAAAAACTTACTTAAATTTACAAAGTTTTATAAAAAGAAAAAAAATATTTTTTTCTAAATTTTCGTTTTTTTTTTTTTATTTGTAGCGCAAAAAAAAAAAAAAAAAAAAAACACCGAGTGGTGATCAAAACACCACCAAAAGAAAGCTCTATTTGTGGGAAAAACCAAGTTAGACTTACCGGTAACTTGTTTTCCAGAAGTCTTTCAGGACAGCACCTGAGAGATAGCGACTCCACCCACCGGAAACAGGAAACACCTTCTTCTTCCAAACTTTAAAGGGAGTCACAGCATAGTATATACAATACAATAGGGCGGGATGTTGCTGTCCTGAAAGACTTCTGGAAAACAAGTTACCGGTAAGTCTAACTTGGTTTTTCCCAAGGCGTCTTTCAGGACAGCACCTGAGAGGATAACAGAGACTTACCCTCTTAGGGCGGGACAACAGCTTGCAGGACCTTTCTGCCAAACGCCTGATCATTAGCAGATGTGAGGTCCAGCCTGTAATGTTTCACGAATGTGTGAAAACTCGACCAAGTTGCCGCCTTGCAGATTTGTTCAGGGGTGGCACCAGCTCTCTCTGCCCAAGTGGCCGCTAATGCTCTTGTTGAGTGTGCAGAAATTCCTGCTGGAGGAGACACACCTGCATGCGAATAAGCCTCTGAAATGGCTAGCTTCAGCCACCTTGCTAAAGAGATTTTAGAAGCCTGGCAACCTTTCCTGTTGCCTGAAAATAGCACAAACAGAGAATCTGAACGTCTAAAGAGCTTTGTCCTTTCCAAGTAACATAACAAAACTCTTCTAACATCCAACATGTGAAAACAAGTCTCCTCCTCCCCTACTGGGTTGGGGCAGAAGGTCGGAAGTACAATGTCCTGAACGCGATTTTGTACTGAAGCTACCTTTGGTAAGAATTTCTGATCTGTTCTAAGTATAACCCTATCTGGGAAGATAGATAAATAGGGTTCCTTAACTGATAAAGCATTAAGCTCACTGATCCTGCGTGCAGAGACCATGGCAATCAGAAACACAGACTTAAAAGTGAGATATCTGAGTGGCGCTTCTTCCAAAGGTTCAAAGGGACTCCTTGTTAGAGCCTGGAGGACTATCGACAGATCCCATTTGGGAAACAACTTAAGTGGTGCTGGTCTGGATCTCGTAAGGGATCTGAAAAATCTGGTTACCAACGGATCTGAGGCCACAGATCTTTCTAGGAACACTGCTAGCGCAGCCACCTGTACCTTCAGGGTACTAACTGCTAGTCCCTTGTCAGCACCAACCTGTAAAAATTCCAGAATGGTAACAAGACTCCCTGGGTCCTGGTCAGATGAATTACACCATGTATTGTAAACCTTCCAGACCTTGGAATAGATATTTCTAGTCACCCTTTTCCTACTGGATAATAGCGTTGAGATTAACCGGTTGGAAAAACCTTTGCTCCTTAAGAGCTGCTCTTCAGATACCAGGCTGTGAGCGCCAAAGTGGCTACCTCTGGGTGATTTACTGGTCCCTGAAATAGTAAATCGTGCCTGAGGGGCAGATGCCAATAAGGCCTGACCGCCATTTTCAGAACGGTTGAAAACCAAGCCCTTCTTGGCCAAAAAGGCGTGATTAGGACAACCGGTACCGTTTCCCTTTGAATTTTTCTTAATACTAAGGGAATTAACTGGAATGGGGGGAAAGCGTAGCAGAGATGGAATCTCCATGGATACGCCAAGGCATCTGTTCCTAGTGACCCGTCGTGATTGCTTAGGGAAAAAAATTGCGGAACCAAGGCATTCTCCTTTGAGGCGAACAGGTCCACCCTTGGCAGCCCCCACTTCTCGACAATCATGGCGAAAACCTCTGGGTTCAGCGACCATTCTGCTTCCCGAATGGGGTTTCTGCTCAGGAAATCCGCTACCCCGTTCAGGGATCCCTTTAGATGGACTGCTGATAAAGACAGCAAGTGTCCTTCTGCCCAACGGAGAATGCTCATGGCTAGTACTTGCAGCGATTTGCTCCTTGTACCTCCCTGCCTGTTTATGTAAGCCACGGCCGTGGCATTGTCTGTTAGTATTTGAACATGCTGGGCCCGAAGCCCCTGAGCAAATGACTTCAGAGCCAAGTCGATCGCCTTGAGCTCTCTCCAGTTTGAGGACTTGGTCGCCTCTTTCCTGGACCAGTTTCCCTGAGTGAAACCCTTTTCTAGGTGGGCTCCCCAACCCCAGGAACTGGCATCGGTTGTCAGCCTTTTTTCGATTGGAAAGGCCCAGACTAACCCCTCCGATAGGATATCCTGCCTTTTCCACCACCATAGTGACCTCTTCACTTGGGTTGGAACTCTTACCTCTGAGTCTAGGGATTCCAAATTGTGATCCCAAGATCTCAGAAGAAAAGCCTGCAGATGTCTGAAGTGTAGTCTTGCCCACTGAACAGCTGGCATTGACGAAGTCAGAACACCCAGGGCTGACATGACCAATCTTACCGTCAGCTGCTGGTTGGTCTGCAAAAAAGACACTGTATCCTGGATTTTTCCTTTCTTCTCTGAAGGAAGAAAAATTTTTTGGCTTACCGAATTTATTATATACCCTAGAAACCGAATCTCCTGAGATGGTTCCAGGGAAGATTTTTGGAGATTTAGGATCCAACCTAGAGACTCCAGATGGCTGCATGCTCTGCTTAAATTGCTCCTCAATTCCTCTCTTGAGGGGGCGAAAAATAGCAGATCGTCTAAGTAAGGAATTACTGCGATTCCCTGAAGACGCAGCGGAGCTAGGGCCTCTGCCATTACTTTGGTAAAAATTCGGGGTGCGAATGATAGCCCGAAGGGTAGGGCTCTGAATTGCAGATGCTGAATTCTGCCTTCCAACCTTACCGCCAACCTGAGAAACCTCTGGGACTGGGATGAGATTGGAATATGCAGGTATGCATCCTTTAGATCCACTGACGCCATGAAACAACCTGGAGTCAGAAGATTTCTGGTGGTGAGTCCATCTTGAACCTTCTGTATTTGATGGCTCTGTTTAGTGGCTTTAAATTTAGAATTAAACGAAATCTTCCTGTTGGTTTTTTTACCAGGAAGACATGTGAATAGAAGCCCTCGTGCCATTCCTCTGGTGGCACTGGGATTACTACACCCTGTTGCATCAGTTCCTCCAGAGAGGATTTCATGGCCAGGGCCCTTATTGAATCTCGAGGAGCATTTGTTACCAGAAACCTTCTTGGGGGGCTTCTGGAAAACTCGAGAGTATAACCCTGCGAGAGAGTGGTCAGAATAAACTGATTTGTAGTTATCACTGACCACTGCGGAAGAAACTCTCGTAATCTTCCGCCGACCCGCAGAGATGAGTCATTGCGAGTTTTCGGCCTGTGAAGGAGGACGGAAGAGAATTCCGCCTTTGCCCTTCGCCTTTTGCGCGGACCAATTTTTTCTCCTGCCCTGAAACTTATTTTCCTGCTGTTGCTGTTGAGTTTTTTGAGGTCGAAAACAGAGTTAGGTACCTGGTAACTCTTTTTCTAAGAAGTCTTCCAGGGCAGCATCCGAGAGATAGGCTCCTCCTCCCTAAAACAGGAAACACATTAGTCCACCATTATAAATTTCACACTCTTACCTGTGTGCCTCAGTTATGTTAAAGCACCGAAGGAATTCCCTGTAAGCTGCAAGCTCCCCCTCTGTACCTGGTTTTTGTTGTTTCAAGGGTGGGAACTAGTGCTGCCCTGGAAGACTTCTTAGAAAAAGAGTTACCAGGTACCTAACTCTGTTTTCTCGAATCGTCTTCCAGGGCAGCATCCGAGAGGATATATCAAGCAATACTTACTAGGGTGGGGTTAGAGACTGGAGCACTTTACGACCAAATGCTTGGTCTTGGTCAGACAGCTGGTCTATGCGGTAGTGCTTAGCGAAAGTACTGAAGCTCGACCATGTCGCTGCCCTGCAGATCTGCTCCGGAGTTGCCCCTGCTTTCTCTGCGGCCGAGGTTGCCCAGGCTCTAGTTGAGTGCGCTCTGATTTCACTAGGTGGAGTGAGATTCTGTGCCTTATAGGTAATCTGTATGGCCATCCTTATCCATCTGCTGATGGTGCTTTTTGAAGCTTGTTTCCCTCTGTTGATTCCTGCATAGAGGATGAAGAGGGAGGTCGTTCTACGCCATTCTTTTGTTCTTTCGAGATACGCTATGAGCGTGTTCCTTACATCAAGTTTGCTGTAAATGTTTCTTTTCCTACTATCCATGGTTGTTGGAAGTGAGGGTATGACGATGTTTTGGGTTCTGTGAAATGTAGAAGAGACCTTGGGTAGAAAGGCCGGATCTGGAGAGAGAATTATCTTGTCCAGATGTATTAGACAGTATGGTTCTATTGAAGATAGAGCTTGGATCTCACTCACTCTTCTGGCGGATACTAAGGCCAGAAGGAGCGCAGTTTTTAACGTGAGGTTTTTGTCTGAGCTGTCCTCGATAGGTTCAAACGGAGGGGAAAGAAAGCCCTTAAGTACTGTGCCCATGTCCCAGGTGGGAGTTTTGTACAATTTGGCTGGTTTGGATCTTTTAAGAGCTATGAGGAATCGTCTTATCAGCGGGTCTTCCGCTAGTCTAGTATCCATGACCGAGGAAAGTGCTGCAACCTGTACTTTCAGGGTACTTGGTGATATGTTTTTGTCTGCACCATCTTGTAGGAAGTCCAAAACTATTGGAATTATCCCACCGTTGGAGATTGGTCTGTCTTCGTACCAAGAAGCAAATTTTTTCCTTATTTTCTCATAGATGGCTCTCGTTACCGGCTTTCTGCTGTTTAAGATGGTGTTGATTACTCTGTCTGACAGGCCTTTGTTCTGGAGTTTTACCCTCTCAGTAACCAAGCCGAGAGCTTCAAGATTTTGTGGTTCGGATGGTTGACTGGGCCTTGTGACAGTAGATCCGGGCGGTCCGTCAGTGTCAGCTGAGGTTGTATGCTGAGATTTTTTAAATGACTGAACCATGCTCTCTGGGGCCAGTGTGGTGCTATTAGTATCACTGTTGTTTTCTCTGCCTTGATTTTTTGGATTACTTTTGGGATTATGGCAGTTGGAGGGAATGCATAGCACAGATGCCATTTCCAGTTTTGGTTGAAAGCATCCACCCCGCTGTTGCCATCTGTAGGGTCCAGGGAGAAAAATATCGGAGATTTTGCGTTCGCCCTGGAAGCAAATAGGTCTACTTCGGGTATTCCCCACTTCTGGGTGATTTGAGTGAAGGTTGTTTGGTTTAGCGACCATTCCGTGTGTTTTATCGTTTTCCGGCTCAGGAAATCTGCCACTGTATTGTCTGTTCCTTTTAGATGAATACCGGATATCGATCTTATGTTCACTTCTGTCCACAGTAGGATAGATTGTGTCAGTCTCATCAGTTTTTGGGATTTTGTGCCCCCTTGTCTGTTTAGGTATGCGACTGTCGCTGCGTTGTCTGATTGTATCTTTACATCCTTCCCCTGTAATGCTGGCTTGAAGGTTTTTAGCGCTTCCCCCACAGCTTTCAGCTCTCTCAAGTTTGAGGAGGCTTGTGCCCATTTGGGTGTCCATTTCCCTTGCGAGAACCGCCCTTCCATGTGGGCTCCCCATCCTAGGGCGCTTGCATCGGTGGTGATGCTGACTGGATTGACTTGAGCCCATCTGCGCCCCTCGATGACCCGAAGTGGGTTGAGCCACCAGTAGAGTGTTTGTTTGACTGTGGCGGGGACGGGAATGGATTTTTCTAGGGATGCTTGCCTGCCATCCCATTGGGACAGAATGTAGTTCTGTAAGGGTCGCATGTGAATTTGTGCCCAGGTGATGGCTGGAATGGAAGACGTCATCAGTCCTAGTACGGACATTCCGTGCCTGATCGTTGTGGAATGGTTCCTTAGCAGGGACGTAATTGCTTGTGTCATTTTTACGTCTTTTTCCTTTGTTAGGAAAATTTTTGACAGTCTGGAGTCCAGCACGTATCCCAGGTACACTACTCTCTGGCTTGGGATCATTTGCGATTTCTCTGCGTTTATTAACCATCCCAGGTTTTGCAGATAGATCATACTCTTGCGCAGGTTGTTTTCTAGGATTGCTGCTGAGTCCGCAAAGAACAGGAGGTCGTCTAAGTATGGTATTATTCCAATACCCTCCTGTCTTAGACCTTTTAGCGCTTCCGCCATTATTTTTGAGAATATTCTTGGAGCTGAGGAGATTCCGAAGGGGAGAGCTGTGTACTGTAGGTGCAGCGTAGCTGCTGGCCCCTGGATTGCGAACCTTAGAAACTTTTGGTGATCCTTCCTTATGGGGACATGTAGGTAGGCATCCTGTAAGTCTAGTGTTGCCATGAATGTCTCCTGCGGTAGGATGTTCCTAATTGAATAGATAGATTCCATTCTGAATCTCTTGTATCTTATTCCTCGGTTGAGTGGTTTGAGGTTTAGTATCAGCCTTAGTTTGCCTGATGGTTTTCTTTTTGCGAAGATGTGTGAGTAGAAGCCCTTTTGTTCCTCCTCTTGGGGAACGTGACAAATCACCTTCTGATCTAATAGTTTCTGTAGGGATTCTAGAAACACCTTTGCTTGATTGCTGTCCTTGGGTAGCATGGTCGCTAAGTATTTGGTTGGGGGGCGGTTGGAGAATTCTATTGCGTAACCGTCCGCTATGGTGCGCAGTATGAATTTTTTTTTTTTTTTTCTGTTATCTCCTCCCATTGGTGGGAGAAAGCCGCCAATCTGCCCCCCACCTGAAGGCAGTCATTGTTTTTTGTTCTTTTGGGTATTAGGCTTGAGGATGAATTCACCTTTGCCTTTCTTGTTTTGTTGACCCCAGTGCTTTTTTGCCCCTGGCTTATTGAATTTCTTGAAATGCCGAAAGGGCGCCTTCCCTTGTCTCTTCTTGGTTTGAGGGAACCCCTTATTTTTTGCTGCAGTCCTATCCAGGACTGTTTCTAGTTCGGGACCAAACAGTAGGTCTCCAGTGAATGGTATGCCACATAAACGGTTCTTGGAAGGTGCATCCCCCCCCCAGGATTTTAACCACAGGGCTCTGCGGGACGAGTTTAGTAGTGCCGTGGTCCTAGAGGATATTCTGACAGTTTCTGCTGAAGCATCTGCCAAGAAAGCTGCCGCTCTAGTTAGTGTGGGGATGGTTTTAATTAGTTCCTCCCTGGGTGTGTCGTTCTCCAATAGATCTTGCAGCTGGGTTAGCCAGATTAGCAAGGTTCGGGCTGTGCAGGTGGAAGCAATAGCCGGATTTAGGTTTGCCGCCCCTGCTTCCCATTCCCTTCCTCCTCTGAGTCTGAACAGATACCGTCTTCTGATTCAGATTGTTCAGATTCATCTGAATCCACCTCTTGTTCTGCCTGTACCTTGTTCTCCCTTGGAATGTGTGTTCCGCTGGTAGATGGGATACTGGCCTGAGCGACACTTGCTGGCGTTTCTAATTTCTCTATAGCTGAGCGTAGTGGTGCCATGGTGCTCTGAATTTCTTTCTTAAAAGAATTGAGCAGGTCTTTCAAAAATCCCTGTGATTCTTTTGCCACCATTTTGTCTAAGCATTTCTGACACAGGGGCTTTTTCCAATCTGGGGAAAGCCTGTGGCTGCATGAGGCACATGTTTTGCCTTTAGCCTTCCTTTCCTCAGGGGTCTTTGCCTGCAAGCGAGCATAGAGAACAAAAAAACCCCGTGAGTTTAGGTGGTCAAAGGAACTGCCTGTAGATAGGCAGTAAAGAGGTTAAGACAGAGATAATTCAAGAATATTCTGGCTTACCTTGGAGCTGTCCTGATTTGCAGGATCTGCAGGGCAGGGTGGGGAAGCGTCAGACATGATCAGCCACCAGGATCCTCTGCTTAGAGGCCTTTTTATCTGCTTCCTGCATAAGCTCCGGCCCCGCCCCCGGCTGACCCCGTGCAGGTTGGTGGACACACCTGCACATGCCGCTGTATTGTAGAGTAACTGTGCTGGTAGTGAAGGGTAGCATTGAACAAATTTGCTATTTGTATTCTGTTTTCTCTCTCTTTTTTTTTTTTTTTTTTTAAAACTTCCCGCCCCTAGGTGTCCCTGCTCTATCTCCGCAGTAGATAGACTACGGGAAAATGGCCGCCAACCCGGAAGCGGAACTTCCTCGGCGCCATCTTGGTACACCCCCGACTTCCTGTAGCGGCCTGTGGCGGTGAGGACGCTGCTGCGCCGCCCGGAGAGCGGTGGATTCGTTTGGGGGGACAGCCGCAGCCACCAGGGACCTAATTTAGAAGGTGCAAAACCCTCCCTGCTAGACCCTCTGCTGCTGAGGTTTTCGGCAGCGGTCGTCGGCGGCGGCGGGGGGGGGGGGGGCGCCCATCTATGCATGTATCCATCCCCCCTGGCGGGCTCCAGATTCTGCGGAAAGCCAGAGGGGGGTGCTTGCGGAAGCATACACAGGCCTAACAGCGGCATGGGGTGGGGATGACAGAGTCCTCCTGCAGCCTGGGGGGGATGATTGCAGACCCCTCAGTAGGGGCGAAATCTCAGGCTTTGAGCAATGTTGCCCAGTGCTGCGCCTGCTCGCCCTCCCAAAGCCCCTTGGGCTGTATGGGATGCTGGCAGGGGGTCTCCTGCAACAAGCACAGAGACAGGTGAAAATAAAATAACAAACGTTCTTGCAGCTCCTGTGGGTCCGGAGGAAACACAAACAACTGAGGCACACAGGTAAGAGTGTGAAATTTATAATGGTGGACTAATGTGTTTCCTGTTTTAGGGAGGAGGAGCCTATCTCTCGGATGCTGCCCTGGAAGACGATTCGAGAAAAAGACGTTTTGGGGTCTGCTTTTTCTTTTTGACCGGAAAGGACTTCTTCTTATCGGCAGTTCTGTCTAGGATATTATCTAGATCAGGGCCAAAAAGAAGGTCACCTGAAAAGGGAATACCACAAAGTTTACTCTTTGAAGCTGTATCACCTGGCCAGGTTTTTAGCCATAAAGCTCTTCTCGCAGCATTTGCTAAAGCTGCAGACCTAGCTGACATTTTGATAGCTTCAGCCGAAGCATCAGCAATATAAGCAACCGCAGAAATCAGGGTAGGAAAGGAATCTAAGATCTCCTGCTTGGGGGAATCTGCCACTATATGAGATCTAAGTTGGTTCACCCAGTATTCCAGATTCCTGGCTACACAGGTTGTGGCCATTGCTGGTTTTAAATTGCTCATGATTGATTGCCATGATCTCTTGAGCAAAAGATCCATGCGTTTGTCCATTGGATCCCTTAGAACACCCATGTCTTCAAAAGACAGGTCTGTGGATCTTGAGACCTGTGAAAAGGCCGCATCCAACCTGGGCACCTTATTCCACACCGCAGAAGGGTCCTCCTCAAAAGGGAAGCGCCTTTTGTGGGCTCTGGAAAAAAAGGGCTTTTTCTCTGGATCTTGCCATTCTTTAGTAATGGCGTCAGAAATGACCGAATGAACCGGAAATGTTCGCCCCTTAGGCTCATTTAACCCTGCATACATGCGGTCATGATGAGATAACTCCTTCTTTTCCTCACTTAAGCCAAGTGTAACATGGATAGCCTTAAGGAGTCCGTCTACCTCCTCTAGGGAAAGCTTAAATTTGGAAGGAGCCACCTCCGCATCCTCACCCTCCTCCTCCGAATCTTTAACGGAAGGAGTAGGGGACTGCTCTTCCCTGATAGAGGGGCCTTCAGGTAAAGCTTCTACCATGGGGAAAGAAACAGAACCCTGGGAAGCCTCAGAAGTGGATGGCTGACTAGCAGCTGGATTAACTAAAGAGTCACGAAAAGTCTGAATCGTGGCGTATAGTTCCTTCTTTACAGAGGCAACCAGATCATCACAAACCGAAGCTGATTCCTCCTTAACTAAAGAAGTCATGCATGTACTGCATAAGACTTTTTTCCAATTTTCTCCCATTTTGGCCCTGCAAGAAGGACATCTCTTTTTTGGGTCAGAGCTTTTAGCCTGTGAGAGAAAAAACAAAAAAGGGAAAAAACCAGGGGACCTTTTAGTGAGACCCGGTCTCAGCTACACAAGAATCACCCACAGGTGCACTAAGAAGAAACCAGTCAGCCTCTAGTGCCCAGACAGGCCCCTTGCCACTAGGGGGTAAGAAAAAAGAAAATAGACCAAACCCAGGAAAAGGAAGAAAGGCAGACTTAAACTGCTGCTCCTACCTGAGCTTTACTGGCGCCTGTGCCTGTCCCCACCGCTGCAGACGCTGAGTCCTCCATCTCTGCTATGCAGCTCCTCACTTGTGGCTTCATATGCCGCTTCTGGACTCCCATAGTGCATCTGCACCGGACCGGAAGCGGAAGTAGGCGCCAGTACCTGTCCTCCCTCCTCCCCCCTTGCATCCACGCCGGAAATGACGCTTCTGCTGACCCAGTGACCCGCCTTGTCACTTCCGCCGCGCCTGCCGGCCAAAAAACATGGCGGCGGCGCACCGCCGCTCCTACGACCGCGCGGATCACCGGGTCTACGGCTCTCACCGAGCACCAGGAGGGGAAGAGGAGCCCGATTGCTACCGCTGCAAAGGCTTGGGTAGGCCGGGGAGGACAGCGGGTCTCCTAAAGGAGGAAAAAAAAGAATAGGAAGCCCTGTCTCCCAGGAGCATCTGAGAGACCTTGACTCCCCTTCAAAAAGATGTTCCCTCTGGGCCGGAGGAAACACAAAAACTGAGGTATGGTAGGGAGGCGCCTCCCTTTAAAGTTTGGAGGAAGAAGGTGTTTCCTGTTTCCGGTGGGTGGAGTCGCTATCTCTCAGGTGCTGTCCTGAAAGACGCCTTGGGAAAAAAAGATAAACACTTTGGGTACAGTGTTGCATGAGTTAAAATGCAACAGCACTGAAACCTGAAAATTAGCCTGAACGTGCCTTGTATTGAAGTGGTTAAGAACTCACAACTTGTTATGTGTATAAACGACACCTGTCCACAGAATCTCTTTCTTCCATTCAAACCTCACCATCATGGGCAAGACCAAAGAGCTGTCAAAGGACGTCGGGGGGCAAGATTGTAAACCTGCACAAGGCTGGAATGGGCTATAAGACCATCAGCAAGAAGCTTGGTGAGACAGAGACAACCGTTGGAGTGATTATTTGCAAATGAAAGAACTACAAACTAACCATCAATCGCCCTCGGTCTGGAGCTCCATGCAAGATTTTGCCTCATGGGGTAAGGATGATCTTGAGAAAAGTGAGGGATCAGCCCAGAACTACACGGAAGGAGCATGTGAATGATCTCAAGGCAGTTGGGACCAGTCACCAAACCATTGGTAACAACAATATGCTGCCGTGGATTGAAATCCTGCAGCACCTGCAAGGTCCCCCTCCTCAAGAAGGCACATGTACAGGCCCACGTCCCAGGATTGGGAGAAAGTGCTGTGGTCAGAGGAGATCAAAATTGAGCTCTTTGGCATTAACTCGACTTGCCGTGTTTGGAGGAAGAAAATTGATGACTATGACCCTAAGAACACCATTCCTACAGTCAAGCACGGAGGTGGAAACATTATGCTTTGGGGCTGTTTCTCTACTAAAAGGTACAGGCCAACTTTGACGCATTGAGGGGCCAATGGATGGGGCCATGTATTGTAAAATCTTGGATAAGAACCTTCTTCCCTCAGCCAGAACACTGAAGATGGGTCTTCCAGCATGACAATGACCCAAAACATACTGCCAAGGCAACAAAGGAGTGGCTCAAAGAGAAGCACATTAAGGTCATGGCGTGGCCTAGCCACTCTCTAGACCTTAATCCTAAAGACAATTTCTGGGAGGGAACTGAAACTTTGAGTTGACAAGTGACAGCCAAGAAACCTTAAGGATTTAGAGAAGATCTGTAAAGAAGAGTGGACCAAAATCTCTCCTGAGATGTGTGCAAACCTGGTAACCAACTACAAGAAATGTTCTTACCTCTGTGCTTGCCAACAAGGGTTTCTCCACCCAGTACTAAGTCATGTTTTGCTTGGGGATCAAATACTTATTTTACTCACTGAATTGCAACTCAAATTTATAACATTTGTATTAGGGCTGCAACTAACGATTATTTTCATAATTGATTAGTTGGCCAATTATGGTTTCGATTAATCGGTTAACAACCTTAAAAAAAAAAAAAGAAAAAAAAAAGTGTGGTGTATAATTTAGGTAATATGTAAAGTTTAGGGAGCAAAATCTGTAATCCACTCTGAGAATAACAGACAGAAATGATATACTATTAGAGGTTGAATCTGGTAAATATCATCACACTCAAAGATCAATTCTTATTTTTTTATTTAAAAAAAAAAAAAAAAAAAAAAAAAAAAAGTTGACTGTTTTGCAGATTTTCAAACAGAATATATTATATGCTGGCCGTACAAAAACAATGTATTTTTAAGATTGTTCGTTCAATTTTTTTAATCATTACTGGGGTCAAATCAACATTCGTTTTCAACCACAATGATGGAAAAATTTAGAAATAGAAAACGTCTTGGTGAAAGGAAAATATGCTGCAGAAATCTCCCTCCCTTGAGTCTGGCTGCAACCATTTTAACTGTGGCAGCTGAAGCTGCTGCCTGTTCACTTCCTTTATTTACACAGACACACCTCCAGCTCTGCAGCTCTCATTGGCCCTCTTATGACTCATCCCTCCTCCCTTCCTGGCAAACTCTCACAAGAGTGAGTAAGGTGCATGATGTCATAAGCCTAGGCTTTTTACCAGACAAGAAACAAGAAGTGGGCTGTATAAGGTATTTATTGGCAGAAAAAAAAAATGTTTTACTACCCAAAGTTAAAACAACAAGGGCAGAAGATTTAATAGATGGAAAGTTGAAAAAAAAAAAAAAAATGACTGAAGGTCCGCTTTAAAAGTAAGGTTTCACTTGTTATGAAAATACTTCCAGCATTATCAGCACCAGTTATCTTCAGCTTTACTCTACTGCGGAACCCTTAATGGAAAAAAGTTTTCAATAAAAATTACTGGAGAAAAAAAAAGTCTGGCATTCATGTCTGTGGAGGCAAATGCTGGACTCGGGAGCGAGCCCGCAAGGTAACCCCCTTGGGAGAGAGCTTCTCCTAGGGGGTTATCTTATGCAGGGAGGAGCCACGAGAGGTGCCGGGGGAACCCAGAAAAGGATGTTCGGGGCCACTCTGTGCAAAACGAGCTGTACAGTGGAGGCAAGTATGATATGTTTGTTATTTAAAAAAAAAAAAAAAAAAAAAAAAAAAAAAAACAACAATCCGTTACAATCACTTTAAGAAGTGTATAACTGTATATATGGCTGCTATTTTTAGGTTAAAAAGGGTTGGGGAACTGTATATATTGATGTCACGTGTGTCCTATGTATGACTGCTATAGGGACATGGGGAACTGCAAAGTTCACAGGTCAAAGCGGCTTTGCTGCTGCCTCCTAGATTCTGTAACCCTTTTTCAAAACTGCTTACAAACAACTGAGCAAAGGAGCACTACATGTCCCTGTGCTACAAACTTCATACATGTAGAAACCAGAAAAACACAATAAACACAGCTTAGACTGCAATGCGTTATCCTCATATCACTGCACTTGCAGCAAGCCTGCAAAAATATATCAAACTCATTTATAATTAACAGTGTGGATGGCACAGTCTAAATACAAATCAATGTCAAGTTTGAAAACTGAACATGGGGCTTAAACCTTGCAGTCTCCTCCTAAATAAAATGAATATAAGGCATGAACTGTGCAGTTTACATGAATTTTGATGCGTAGACCATAATCTAATTCTCAGACCCTGCCCGCAGGGCTCACTCTTTGGGCACATTCTATAGATCTGTACACAAGAGCACAAGGAAATCTAGCCAACTAATGTGTCACAGATCCTTTTTATCTATCATGGTTTAACTTGGCCCGCTTTTATAATCAATGGCTTGGGCACCCAGTATGAAATACAAAAACTTTATAAAATTTAAATCATTTCTGAAATTTATTCATTAGCATTACATTTATGCTATAGACATATCTACAAGATCGATAGATCGGTAGATGTATTTTATTGGGATTTTATGTGATAGACCAACACAAAGTGGCACATAATTGTGAAGTGGAAAGAAATAATAAATAGTTATCAAACTCGTTTACAATTAAATATCTAAAAAGTGTGGTGTGCATTTGTATTCAGCCCCCCTTTACTCGGATACACTTAACTAAAATTTAGTGGAACCAATTTCCTTCAGAAGTCACCTAATTAGTAAATAGAGTCCACCTGTGTGTAATTTAATCTCAGAATAAATGCAGCTATTCTGTGAAGCCCTCAGGAGGTTTGTTAGATAACCTTAGTGAACAAACAGCATGATGAAGGCCAAGGAACACACCAGACAGGTCATGGATAAAGTTGTGGAGACGTTTAAAGCAGGGTTAGGTTATAAATATCCCAAGCTTTGAACATCTCACTGAGCACTGTTCAATCCATCATCCGAAAATGGAAAGAGTGCGGCACAACTGCAAACCTACCAAGACATGGCTGTCCACCTAAACTGACAGACCGGGCAAGGAGAGCATTAATCAGAGAAGCAGCCAAGAGGCCCATGGTAACGCTGGAGGAGCTGCAGAGATCCACAGTTCAGGTGGGGGAATCTGTCCACAGGACAACTATTAGTTGTACACTTCACATATCTGGCCTTTATGGAACAGTGGAAAGAAGAAAGCCATTGCTGAAAGCAAGCCATAAGAAGTCCTGTTTGCAGTTTGCGAGAAGCCATGTGGGGGACACAGCAAACATGTGGAAGAAGGTACTCTGGTCAGATGAGACCAAAAATTGAACTTTTTGGCCTAAAAGCAAAACACTATGTGTGGTGGAAAACTAACACTGCACATCACCCTGAACACACCATCCCCACCGTGAAACATGGTGGTGGCAGCATCATGTTGTGGGGATGCTTACCTTCAGCAGGGAAGCTGGTCAGAGTTGATGGGAAGATGGATGGAGCCAAATACAGGGCATTCTTAGAAGAAAACCTGTTAGAGTCTACAAAAGACTTGATACTGGGGAGGAGATTCACCTTCCAGAAGGACAACGACCCTAAAAATACAGCCAGAACTACAATGGAATGGTTTAGATCAAAGCATATTCATGCGTTAGAATGGCCCAGTCAAAGTCCCGACCTAAATCCAATTCAGAATCTGTGGCAAGACACAGACGCTCTCCATCCAATCTGACAGAGCTTGAGCTATTTTGCCAAGAAGAATGGGCAAAACTGTCACTGTCTAGATGTGCAAAGCTGGTAGAGACATCCCCAAAAAGACTTGTAGCTGTAATTGCAGTGGAAGGTGGTTCTACAAAGTATTGACTCGGAGGGGCTGAATACACATATATATATATATATATATATATATATATATATATATATATATATATATATATATATATATATATATATATATATATATATATATATATATATATATATATATATATATATATATATATATATATATATATATATATATATATATATCCAAGACATGGCTCTCCACCTAAACGGACAGACCAGGCAAGGAGAGCATTCAGAGAAGTATCCAAGAGGCCCATGGTAACTGTGGAGGAGCTGCAGAGATCCACAGCTCAGGTGGGAGAATCTGTCCACAGGACAGAAATATTATTTATTTAGATCTACAGTGACTGCACTTCCAAGTGCACTTGTAGTGCACAGTGGATTTGCCTTTAGTAAATCAACCCCAGTAAGTAGTAAGTGGCGAGTGTGTCCTATTACTGATAGGGGGGCATACATGTCGCAGGCCAGTCCAGAGACCATTAGGATGGCAGACAACAGTGCTAGTGCAGTGGAAGCATGCGGACTCACCACCACAAAAAACTTTTTTCAAACAATTGCGTCTGCAGGTAAAACGATGGCAAGTGTTTTCTGGTACAAACATGGCGTTATTGATATGGATTTTCTACCCTGTGGTACCACTATTAACAGTGAATATTACGGTCGTGTTCTAAGTGATAATTACAGGACATACTACATATAGAAAACAAAAGCAAACATTTTTTATTGACTACAAAAAAATCTCTTGAAAGCATTTACCTATAGTGAGATCGTGAACAGGCTGAAACCGCTTATCTGTAAACTGAAGCAGAAGACATGACTTCCCAACCCCTACAAAAGATAAAACATAGATAGAGACATCACTAATGAACAGAATATACCAAAATTCACAAACATACAATAATACAAAACAGTTTATTAGTCAGTATATAAAAAGCAAGTTTCAAGTGTGCCCTTAGAACCATGCAAGTTTTAGGACCTGTTTAACCACAATACCAGCCACCTCCCCCCCTTCCTGCCCAGGGCAATTTTCATCTTTCAGCGCTTTTTAAATGACAATTGCGCGGTCATGCAACACTGTACCTAAACAAAATTTTTATCATTTTGTTCCCACAAACAGACCCCTTTCACACTGGGGCGCGTTTCCGGCGGTTTAGCACTAAAAATAGCATCTGAAAAGCGCCTCTAAAGCCTCCCTAGTGTAAACGCCTGAGTGCTTTCACACTTGGGCAATGCACTTGCAGGACGGGAGAAAAAAAAAAAAAAAGTCCTGCAAGCAGCATCTTTGGGGCGGAGGAGCGGCGTATACGCCGCTCCTCCCCCGGCCCAGCCATTGAAATCAATGAGCAGCGCTTTAGCAGCGGTGCTTTTCAGGCGCTTTTAACCCTTTCCTCGGCTGCTAGTGGGGGTTAAAGGTGGCGCGCTAGCGTCCGAAAAGCGCCACTATAACAGCGGCTCTTTACCGTTAACGTCCACAGCCCCCCCACCACCCCCCAACGTGAAAATAGCCTTTTTGGTGATCTTTGATCACCACTGGGGTTTTTATTTTTTGCTAAACAAATAAAAAAAGGGGACCAAAAATTTGGAAGGGGGGGGTTTTTCTTTGTTTCCGTTATAAAATTTTGATGAGGTGGCACCAATGAGGTGATACAAAGCCATGTCTGTCCTTCTGCACCTGCTCTCTGTAAGCGGATACGTCCTGGGATATCTGATGTGCATATCCCAGGAGGCTGCTGGAGCAAAGTACCTGTCATTCATGCCTGGGTGAGATTGGAGGGAAGGAGGGAGACTACAAGCATGGTATCACTGCACTCATGTTTCATAGGGACTATGAATCAGTCTGCCACAGAGGCAGACAGGACTTGTAGTTTGTTTATTCACAAATATAGCTGTGAAAATTTCTAAAGTGACAGCTACTGCAGGGGAGAAGAATCCCCACACACTGTCACACATGGGAGGGTCCCATGTGCATCATGTTACACCCTAAATGTAACATTCAACATGGTCCAAAAGGTGGTGTTAGCCTTTAAGATTTGGGGGGGGTTGAGGGTTGCAAAGATGCCAAGTGGTTTTGGGGGAGTGAAGGTCTGTTTTAAGTTCAACTGAATCAAGGTTCTAATTTTAGCACAATAAAATCACAAAAAGGGATACAAAATTACAGGTAGCTAAACCTGAAAAAATTGTTGTGCTGATTTCAGAGCACAGCCATCTTAACTATATGCATTATGCTTCTTGTTTGTTGAGTTTACATTGATTGCTACATGACTGCACGAGTGTCTCACGCCCACCTGTGACCACAAGATCTTCTAAGACGCAAAGATGAGAGGAAGTTACTTCAAAACCGTTAGCAGAAACACCCGTAAGTAGATGTTATTTCATTAAAACATCACAGAACGTAGGGTTATTCTAGATTTTAAAGGGCATGCATATTCCTATGCTTTGCACATCACGTTAAGTTAGACTGTCCAAAAATGCATTACTGAAAGAGAACTTTACGAAAGAGAGCGTCAGAATCATTCTTGATGAATTCCGTTAACGTCTGTTGTGCAATCTGGAAAGAAACAAGGGACTCCTCAATGGCCTTCCAGATGATCAGGTAAGTGCATAGATTTTATATTAGACAAGGATTAGATAAGGATTGAGCATCTGGAAATAAAGACTTCATTTAACTTTATCAGAAACACTGGATACATGTTCATATACAGATGTGCCATTCACATCTATACATTCATATTACATTGCCCGAATGAAGAAATGTACAGTTACTCAGGGATTATTCCTTCCACTTTCCAATGCTGAACTGGCAAAATGAAAGGGAGAATCTGTTTTGGCATGCCCAGCTGACATAGGGATAGAGAAGGACTCTATTTGTTAGTTTTTTTTTTTTTTTTTTTGCAGTCCTTTCAGAGTGCCCAGCATGCTTTGTAGACATACAAATCTTAAAAGTGGTTCTAAAGCCAAATAACAGGTTTTTTTATTTTTTTTATTTTCACCGTAATGCTTTACGCTCAAAGTAAAAACAAAAAAAAAAAAACTTCCACGATTTGTTCCAACTCCCTCCCTAAATTCTTACCCGAGTCCTGTATCAATACAGCGCTGTGCCCATATGTAGCAGTGCTGGTTCTCTCTCTCCCCTCTCTCACAGGCTCATTGGCTCCTGCTGCTGTCAATCTAATGAAGGGAACAGGGCCGAGCCACACTGTGTCTATAAACATACACAGCTCAGTTTGGGAGTGAGCCCGCAGGTGCGCCACCATAGGAAGCAGCTTCCTATGGGGGCGCACAGAGAAGAGGAAGAGGTGAGAGAGGGGACCTGAGATGAGGAAGTTTGGGACTGCCCCATGCCTTGATTTATGTAAATCTAAGTCCTCATGCACACGGACGTTTTTACAGCTGCTTTTTTGAGCTTTTTTTGCAGCCTAAAAAGGCCTGTCTATGTTAGTCTATGGCTTCATGCCCACCTAGGCGTTTTTGAGCTGCAAGTGGCATAGGCGTTTTTAAGCTGTAAAAAAAACCCAGGACCAGTGGGTTCTGAAAGACGTTTTTCAGCTGTAAAAACGCTCTAACGCTGAAAAACGCGCAAAAACGCTCAAAAACGTCATTCACCGACGTTTTTTAGCATTTTTGATCCATTGAAAAAAAAAAAAAAAAAAAAAAAACGCTCAAAAACGCTACGCGGAAAAACGCTCAAAAACGCTATTGCAAAAACGCTGAAAAAAGTTAAAAAAAATCACTGCAAAGATACTGGCGTTTTCATAACGTTTTTTTAACAGCCTGTGTGCATGAGGGCTAAAGGAATACAAATTTTGCTTTAACTGGTTAATAAGTGTTGGCTGAAATCCAGCAGGCTGAACGAAAAACAAAAAACTGAAAAGCTCAACAGGAGCCGCTGTACTAACTATGCAATGTTAGTACAGCAACATCCCCCACTGAGCTATTGTGTGCCAACAGCAGGAAAGCCCTATCAGCGCTCTCTTGGCCGATCAGCAGGCGTTTTTTGGTCACACCCCTTCAACAGAAGTAGGCTGAATGGCCGCCTTCTGTCAGACCAGCTGCTGTATACACAGGGAGGAAGCCGGACGTTTATCGAACTGGCAGATTCCGGCCCACATTCGGGCTGTGTACTGGCGTAAAATTGGAGTGTGCAAAATATAGTGCAGCTCTGAAAAGAAACCAATCAGACCTATTCTGCCCATAAAACAATTAGACTGGGAGCAAAAATTGATGAGACCCCCCACAACAAGGAAAGTGAAGAAAAAGGGGGACGTGGAGGTGCCCCACGCTGCACCTCCTTCCACCAGGTTCCAAGCAATGTGTTACACACAAAAACCGCCCAGTTCTGTAGGACTGCCTTTTAAAGTTTACAGTGACACGTTTCCTGTTCCTGGTGGAGGAGGTGCCATATGCTGCCCTGGAAGACACAGAAAATATACATGAAACTTCAGGGTATGGGTGAGCATATAACGCGCTGCCCCTCCCCCATGTGACAATGCTAGCTGCTCCGAGATTGGCTTAGTGCTGTCACATGGTGCTTGGGAAACAGTTCATAGCCCTGGGTGGGCTCTGACAAAATGGTTTCTTTACCTTAATGCATTCCTTGCATTAATGTGAAAAATGTTTTGCCTCCTGACGTGCCAAGCTCTTCTCGCAGAAGGATTGGGCAGCAGTGAGAGCCTTTAGCCCATGCTGCTGTCAGTCAAATCCTGTGAGCAGGCAGCAGGTGGGTGGGGTTTGGGTTTATGGGCAGGGCTGAGCCACGATGCATGTCTATAGACACACACAGCCACGATGCACATCTGTCAGCTCACACGTCTGTCCCTTGGCAAATGGCTTGCTGTGCTGGCAGACACAAAAGAGCAGGAGCCAAGATCGCCAGTGTGGGACCCCAAGAGAGGAGGTTCATGGCCCCTCTGTGCAATACCACTGTACAGAGCAGGTAAGCAGGACATCTTTTTATTTTATTTAAAAAATGTGCCTTTAGTGATGCTTTAAAAAACTTCCTTCCCCAGTTCCAGCAGCCAACCATGGAAGCGAAGTACCCGAGCATGTACTGCTGGTGGGTAAGGGGGGGTCACTTTAGTGTAAACCTCTTCTAATAGATATGCACCGAAATTTTGGCCGAAAGCGGTGTTATCGGAATTCAGACGATAGGAGAAAAAAAAAGTGTTGATAATGACACTGAAAATCCACGCGATTTTGCCACAATTTAGCTGTGAATTTGTGGTGACTTTTCCGCCATTTTACTGTACTTATGGTGTGTTTTTCATATGTCATGTGACTCAAAAACCGCATAAAAAAAACCAAACACGTTGCATTAATGATGCTTTCTTGCTGTGTTTTCAATGCGATTGAACTGGGAGGTGCGTTTTTTTGTGTTTTTTTTTTTTTTTTTTTTTAACTGACCAAAAATGCAGCAAACAGGATTTTTAATGGAATGGAATTTTAATGGAAGCTCAACAGACCAGTGTGCAGGTATAAATTCAATTTAAAGGGATACATTTTTTTCTTGAGCTTTCCTTGCGTGCCAAAAACGGCCGCCATAAATTCATATTAATTTAAAAATTGATGATATTAATTAAAAAGTCGAATACAATACAATTATATATAAAAAGATAAATATTTTTTAAAAACTGTCATTTTCGGTTTTTGGCCAAGTGCATCCCGCATTTTTGGTGCCAAAATTTCCATTCGGTGCATCCCTATCTTCTAACAAAGCAGTGTACATGAACATACCAGATTATATTTGCATTGGTCCAGGGGGCTCACAAACCTCAGGACTCTCTATTTTCTAAGGAAATCTAGGGTTTGTCCGCCCCCCATCCTATAACTCCCTATAGACTTATTAACATAGCAACAGCTATGTGTCATAGGAAGTTGCAGTAAGTGGCAAGGAAAGGGCCTGCTCTTGACTTTATCTGAAAAACCACTGCTGGGAAAAGGAAGCAGGGTGAGCTGAGCTGTAAAGAAAACAATTTCAGTGATTCTACTGTGAACTTTGAGGATGATTTGCTCCACAGTGTGTGAGTCTACAGAGGTCAGTGAGGGCTTGCTTTAATGAGAATTTACTGTTTATTAAAAGTATGTATATACTTAAAAGTCCATAACTTGGTCACAAGTTCACTAAGGGCCCTTTCACACTGGGGCGGGGGCGGCAGTAAATCGCCGCTATTGTAAGCGGCGATTAACCGTCAGTATTCGGCCCGCTAGCGGCCGAGAAAGGGTTAAAAACCACCGGAAAGCGCCTCTGTAGAGGTGCTTTGCTGGCGGTATAGCCACGCTGTCCCATTGATTTCAATGGGCAGCAGCGGTATACACTCCGCTCCGAAGATGCTGCCAGCAGGACCTGCTAGCGCACCGCTCCAGTGTGAAAGGCCTCGGGGCTGTCACACTGGAGAGACAGCAGCGGCTGTTTCGGGTCGGTTTGCAGGCGCTATTATTAGCGCAATATCGCCTGCAAACCGCCCCAGTGTGAAAAGGCCCTTAATGTTCAGGGAGCACTCATACACGCAGGAACATGTTTGGATTTGTGTTGACCTTTGTTAAGGACATCTGCTGTGATTCTGGTATCAAAACATGGATCAACAGGCAGAGAGACTCTTACATAGTGAAGGACAGACAGACAGACAGACAGACAGACAGACAGACAGACGCTTTGTTGCCAGCAGTAGTCACCTGTAGCCACAGTTTTGCTTTAAGCCTTGATTCACGCTGAGGGTGGGTTTGAAATCGTGCGAGTTCAGCTGAACTCGCACATTTTCTAAGCCGGATTTCAGTTTGAAATTGGAGGCGATTTTTAAGACGTTTGTGCAGGTTCATGCACAGATGTCTATTGAAATGGCCCCCGAAGTCACCATAAGTAATGCAGGAACTACTTTTGGGAATCGGTGTGGCACTGCACCAATTTGGACGGTGCCTATGCTGACAATAGGCTCTGATTTGACATGTCAAATTGGCCGATGTGAGCAGGGGCTAAAACCCAAAATGAACCTTCAGTTTAGATCAGCTAAATACATTTCAGGTGGCTCAGCACAATAACTGTTAAATGCCTTACAGTTTGTTGTCCCGTTAAAGCAGCCACAGAGCTGGGTTCTGAGTAGTAAAGCCTGTGGGGAAGCAGCAAGCTCTCTGTTAGGCTCCATTCACACCTGTACGTCTCCAAAGTCGCATGACTTTGGAGTGCAACTTTGGATATGTGAGACTTGGATGTGACTAGTTGTCTCTCTGCAAAGTCAGATCAACTGTTGAATGTAAAACATTCAGGTAGGACTTTCATTCAACTTTTGAGGGGTAACATTGAAGCCTATGGCCCTCAAGTTATATGAAATTTGGACCAAAAGTAGTGCATGAACTACTTTAAGTCGCACATAAATGAATGGTTTTCATTGGAAAACAAGGTATGACTTGCCATGCGACTTTGAAGTCCAAAGTCACATGACAAGTAGCACAAGTGTGAATGGGTTCTAAGGCTGGATTCACACCTATGCATTTTTAGTGCTTTTTGCATATTTGCACTACAGAATGTGTTCCATAGGAAACCATGTTATATGGACTGTAGTGAAAATCTGCAAAATGCAAAAAGCACTAAAAATGCATAGGTGGGAATCCAGCCTAAAGGTCTGGCACAACCTTTACTGAGTAAGATCTATACCTCTGAAGTTAGCAAAACTCATGTGTCCTGCTAAATAGAGAGTTCTAGCTTACTCAGTTGGGGGCGTGTCAGACCCCTCAAAATAGATCTCTGCTTTCCCATATTGAGCAAGGATCATACTCTGCAGCATTCTGGCAGGGGAGAGGCTTTACTATTCCCGTTGAGGCTACTTTTGAGAAAAAAAAAAAAAAAAGTAAGAACTTACAAATCTTTTTGTTTTTTGATGGATCTGAACTGTATTTAGTGGATTTAAACTGAAAGTTCAAATGGGTTTTACATATTAGTTTTGCCAATGGGTGCAAAGGGATCAGGAGTGGCGTCCCACTGGATCTCTAGATCAAAGTGATTGTAAACCCTCACATATACCCAGTGAAGTGACTGGCCTCATGTTATACACAAAGATGAAACAAATCCTCCTACAGAAGTTGTACTTGTCTATCTGCAGTCTTCTCTTATCTCCATGCACTCAAAGTGCTGAATATTTAAAGTTTCTATAAAAAAAAAAAAAAAAAAAGTTCGTAGAGCCGAAGTTACACTCTGCAGAGCTCAGTGAGGAAAGCTCTGAGAGCAGATTGGAGGGAAGAGACAGCTCACAGGAACAGAGCTGAGTCTGTAAATCTACTGGAGATCCCTCCCCTGTCACCATTCTTCTCTTAGGGCCCTTTCACACTGGGGCAGGGTCGGCGGTAAAGCACCGCTATTATAAGCGGCGATTTACCATTGGTATTCGGCCGCTAGCGGGGCGGTTTTACCCCCCGCTAGCGGCCGAGAAGGGGTTAAATACCACCGCAAAGCGCCTCTGAAGAGGTGCTTTGCCAGCGGTATAGCCGCGCTGTCCCATTGATTTCAGTGGGCAGGAGCGGTGAAGGAGAGGTATACACTCCGCTCCGAAGATGCTGCTAGCAGGACTTTTTTTCCCGTCCAGCTAGCGCACCGCTCCAGTGTGCACCCAGGCTTAAAGTTTGCCGGAGACAAAGCAGCGGCACTTTCGGGTCGGTTTGCAGGCGCTATTATTAGCGAAATAGCGCCTGCAAACCGCCCCAGTGTGAAAAGGCCCTAAGTGTCAGGAAAACTTTTCAGATGTCATTCATGATGATAGCAGAGGAACAAAGCAGTAGACAGAAATGACGGATTGTTGGCCAACAAAGCGTCAGACTTTTGTCCGAAGGGCATGTGTCGTGAACTTGTCTTGCATACAAACAGCACACAATTGTCGGTCAACAAACACGAATGTAGTGACGTACTACGAGGAATTTCAGCTCTTGAGCACCACCCTTTGGGCACCTTCTGCTAATGTCGTGTTTGGTGAGCATTGATTCCGAGCATGCGTGTTTGTACTTTGGACTTTTGTGTGACGGACTTGGTTATACACAATACGAAAATCTGACAACAGACTGTTGTCCGCCGAAAATGTACTAGCCTGCCAGCCAACATTTGTTGTTGGAAAGTTGGACAACAATTGTCTGATGGAGCACCAAGGTTCGGATTTTAGGCAAACGGTGTGTCTTCACACAATTCCCTGCCGAAAATCTGATTGTGTGTACAAGGCTTTAGTGCTCTTAATTGATACAAGTTCCCACTATAGAGGGAGATGCTTTGTTCAAATTTCATGTCTGAAATCTGGGAACAACTTTAAGCCTGGGTTTACACTATTGCTAACACAGACATTGCATGTGATTCACAACGCATTGCTGTGCAGATCACATGCGATGTCTGTGTGATGCGAATTCAGCCATACAGTTTGTATGGCTGAACTCTCATGGCATTCACACGAAAATGCTAAAGGACCCTTTTTTTTCCCGCACTGGAATCGGATCGTATGGGTGTTCTCACCTATACGACCTAATTCCGGCCCAAATTCAGTTCGCCCTGCGAATCGATCTGGGGGTGTGATCAACATTGTATTGACACTCGCAGTGGTTCGTAAAGGGTAGTGTGAACTGGCTGCGGGGGAGATGCGGGAACCCGCACTAAAATCACAATGGTTCCCACATAGCAAATAGTGTTAACCAGGGCCAAAGATCAACTATAAACTTTAGAAAAGTTTATTTTAACCAGAAGGAACAAGCGCATATATTTAAAGTGCAACTAAAGCTTCGCTATTACATACTGTGAGCATGCAAGCTTTTTTTTTGCGCAGAAGAGACCTGTAATGTCTCTTCTGCAATAAACTACACCTATCTGCTTGCTCATAGCAATCCCCAGAATGTAAACTGAGCTGCACAGGTACAGCTCAGCTTACAGCGGCCGGGCCAATCCATGTGTGCTGGAATGACTAGTTCCTGCACAGCTCCGCTTACAGCGGCCAATTCCTGTGTGCTGGAATGACTAGCTCCTGCGCATGCACAGCTCAGCTTACAGCAGCCAATTCCTGTGTGCTGGAATGACTAGCCCCTGCACATGCACAGCTCCGCTTACAGCAGCCAATTCCTGTGTGCTGGAATGACTAGCTCCTGCGCGTGCACAGCTCAGCTTACAGCAGCCAATTCCTGTGTGCTGGAATGACTAGCCCCTGGGCATGCACAGCTCCGCTTACAGCGGCCAATCCCTGTGTGCTGGAATGACTAGCTCCTGTGCATGCACAGCTCCGCTTACAGCAGCCAATCCCTGTGTGCTGGAATGACTAGCTCCTGTGCATGCACAGCTCCGCTTACAGCGGCCAATCCCTGTGTGCTGGAATGACTAGCTCCTGTGCATGCACAGCTCCGCTTACAGCGGCCAATCCCTGTGTGCTGGAATGACTAGCTCCTGTGCATGCACAGCTCAGCTTACAGTGGCCAATCCCTGTGTGCTGGAATGACTAGCTCCTGCGCATGCACAGCTCAGTTTACAGTGGCCAATCCCTGTGTGCTGGAATGACTAGCCGCATGTGCGGTAGTGATGTCATGCCATCAAATGAAGATGGCACAAAAAAAAAAAAAAAAAAAGAAGACACCGACACCAGCAAGGGATGGATGCATTTTCAGATTATTTTTCTGAAAATGCTAGCTGCTGTTATGCCGAATAAGAAGAAATGGCTGCACACCACAGTAATGATCCAAGATCCTTTATTGGACATCCCAAGTAACAGCACAGGACCAGAATGCCTGGTAGACGCTTTTTACCCAATTCAAACGTGCTTAATCATGTAATGATAAAGCACATTGGAGGGGAGTCTTCCTTGCTGTTATGCTGACCCACTGGTATCTATACTTCCAGAGCCAGTAATTGGCACAAAACAGAATATTTACAAGTCCTGATCTATAATGGCCCTGGGCCAATGGAATTACTGAAGAAAGCCATCGTGACAGCCAGGCACATAGCATTTCAGAAGGAAAGGTCAGCAATGGCTACCCCCTTATTCCTCACAGGACTTTAGATGATGAAATAAATGCAAGTTTCCCTCAGAGCAATCTGCTTTTAGTAATCCACAATAGAGAACCCCCAACAGGCAGAAAATAAAGAGGAGGGACCTGAGAGAATGCCATCCATAATAAACAATGAGGAGCCTTTGTTATTATGGGTGGATCACCTGCAGCTGATACAACTTGCCCACCAGAAGACACGTCCACACAAGCACATGCAGCAGCACAGCTAGAACTGGGAGAAGCCCGCACCTGTGTCGCCGATGATGATATATTTGAACAGATAAGCATACGACATGACTGCTGCACACCAACCACACAGATGATCACAGGGTGTAGTCTCTCTGCCCACTGGACCTGCTCTCGATGGTATGACAAGAGACTATCCGTTCCCCAGGCCTCCTCTCGGATGCTCCAGGAAGTCTTCACTTATTGGTTACTAAACTACAGCTAGAACCTACGTCTGAGTCCTCCGTCACGACACCACGTGATATCCATGCTACTTACTACACATTGGTCCTGCGCTTGGAAAATGTCACGGTGACTTCCGGGGTTTTTACCGGAAGCTGGTCTTCCGCCATCTTGGTGGAGGCGGAGAAGTGTGGTTATAAAAAGAAAGGGCTAGCCGGTTGAAGATGGAGGTAAGTGGATTGGTCACTGTTGTGGGGTGAGGGTTAGGAGTGGCGGGTCTCTGGGCAGAAGACAGCGTCCAGGAAGCGCGTGTTGCCTTTGTAAAGGCAGAGTATGGCGAGCCGTGTTCTTCTATGAGTCTAGGTGGTGGATTGCTTTGTATGGGCCTGTTAGCTGCACTCTGTAGGAGAAGGAAGGTGTCTTCTACCAGCTCTATGTAGAGGAAGGTGGCATTGTGCCAGCTTGTTGGGTGATCTCAGGGAGAAGTACAGGATCTGACAATTGTCTACGTGCACATTCATTCTCATCCCCAGCCTTGTCTGAGTGAAGGCAAAATAGAAGATGGCTTGCTATGTCCACTAAACCCTGCTTCCACTGAAACTACACTGGATCTGAGGGCCACAAATGCTGTTTAATTAATTTTCAATATTCTAAGCCATGTGTGCCCAAGCTTTTCAAGAGTGAGGGGCACTTTAAGCGACTTGGTAACCAGTCGTGGGCAACGATGAGTGGGTGAATGACAGGTTTGTGTTCACGCTGCATATACAGAACAGACACAGCTCACTCTACTCTATGGGCTCTCCAATCTCCCCAAATGGAAGAGAACAGATCCCCTTTAGGTTTTTTTTGCAGATCGGAGTGGCAGGTGTAAACACAGGTCTGTTTACATCTGCTGATCCATAGAGGTGAATGGAGGGTCCAATTGGGCCTGCCTGAAAGGTGAACCCAATTGGACAAAAGGGGACTAAGACTGCTTTCACACTGATGTGCTGCTGTTAACTTGCACCTGCACTTTACCATAGACTTCTATTATATCCTGCAGGTGTAGTGCACTTTCTGAAAGCGCAGCAAAACTCCTGCTTTCAGAAAGCGCACCAAACCCACAGGTAATATCAGAATCTATGGCTCAGTGCAGGTGACCTGCAGGTACACTGTGCTGAACTTGCCAATCAGTTTGAAAGCAGCCCAGTAACCACTGCAGAAGAGATCTGACCATATGCACTCCGATTTTAGTAATAAACTGACCTTTAATAAGTCTTCCATTCAGGTTTTGCTGGCTGTTGCTGTCTCCAGCGCAGTGCATTTGGTATCACTCAGCCTGTGATGGGAGCCGGGGCTATACAGGAAGCATGGGCTTATGCAGCTGTTTGCTTCCTCTACCACCAGCTCCATATACAACACTGATGCTCTAGGATGGTGGGCCGGCAACCCGTTATCTGGGCTTGCCGACCTGCCACATCAGAGGGCTCCACAGGCCACATGTGGGGCACCCCTATTCTGCTTTATTTTACTGTGAAATCATTTTGAAACCCCCCCAGCATTTCTGGCTGTGGCCATTTTGAGTAAGGGCAGATAATTCATGCAGCATTTACTTAGCTCATGCATGCAGGAGGGTATGCTTAGCTGGGAAAACCCCTCAAGACTCTTGGGATGTATTTCTCATTTGCCTAGGTCAGAAACCAGGAAGTAATTGAAGAAATGTAAAAAATGAAAGGTTCAAACAAGTAAATATAATATATATTTTTTGTCTAGTTACTAATGTTAACTGCTTAAGGATTAAAAATTGTCCCTGTTGACAGAGTGAAGTTTCTCTTTAAAATGATATTAAGCCCTTACTTTTTAACGCCTTCATGACCAGGGTCAAAACAAACCTTCAAAAAGAGAAGTCAAGCCTGAGCTTGTTTGGCTGGGCTTCTCCTATGGATCACAGGAGTGCAGTTTGTTTGCACGCCTGTGACCAGTTTTCAGCAGAGAATGGTCTGAAGTCCACTCTCTGCTGACGTCTCTGGAATCAGTCCAGGCACCGCATCATCACGACAGTAAAGTCTGGATCCACCAGGTGCCTGGACTGATGCCTGTCTCAGTCTCTCAGCGAGCCGCTGAGAGACTGAGATGCCGCTCCCCGCCCCTCCACAGCTCAGCGCTCCAATGAGCTTGGAAGAGCAGAGAGGAGAGCTGCTGATTGACAGTCAGCAGCTCTCCTCGGTGTTCGATGGCTCGGTTCTCAGTGCAGAGACGCCAGGGGACAGATGCAGCATTGGTCCGATGTATATCAATGCAATTACTTAGTGTATCCAGGTGGATTATGCCAGGTTTGTTTTTTCAGGACAAATTGGACTTTCATTTAGTGGTAAATGGTAATGAATATCTTCATTATGGTCACAAAATAGTAAAAATATTCATTTTTTTTTTGTATTTCTGGCCATTATCATAACTTACCACCACAGAACAACCAAAAATAAATTCTCCTGATCATCATGATTGCAGCGATACCACATGTTTGTACCTGTAGTAGGGCCCAGAAACAATAGTGCCCCTTTTTCTTTTTTTTAATCCTACCTAAAGTATACTGACTCTGATCTTTGACGCTGATGGTGCCCTTTTTCCCTTGCCTTAACCACTTGCTGCCGGAAGGCCCATCAGATAATGTCCCTAGGTTGAAGTGGTGCCATCTGGAAGATTCCTGCAGCTACAGGTGTCCGCCAGCGATGCTCTATCCTGCAAAAGCCATCCTAGTGGCTCAGGAGCTGCTGGGTTGCTTTTACAGGCAGTGGGAGGGGACGTGCTACCCTGCAGTGGCTCTCATGTGTGTTTGAAGACCCGAAAAACCGATCTGGCGGCGGATTGCTATAGAGCTGGCTGCTGACCTTAAGCTCTCCTGCTATGATCCTGGGAGGCCGGAAGTGACATAATGCTGTAACTTCTGGTGCTAGCAGATGTAAACACTGCCAGTTCTTTCCCCTGGAAAGCTGAGATAGGGGTCCCCCCATCTCATGCTTTCCAGGGTAGAGGAGATGTCTGAAGTCTCGTTGACCCCAGTTGTCTCCATAAAGAGGACGTGTCACCATGAATGTTAGAGGAAGAGCGATAATTCTAGCACTAGACATCCTCTATATCGCCCCTTTCACACCAGCAGACTGATCGGTCCAATCATTGTACTCTTTGGGGAGGCGGATGTCAGCGTGTTTGCTGACACCCGCCTGGCATCCAACCCGTCAAAATCCGCTGAAAACAGACGTATGGCGACATGTTCGCCATCTGTCCCAACAGGTCAGAACGGATGACAGTCTGATGGAAACAGACATGCAGTCTGTTTTGATCAGGACTGCCCCGTAGAGGAGAGCGGGCTCTGTCCTTCTGCGCTCTGCATAGCAGACACGGACTTGTCATCTGCCAGCTCAGTGAAGAGATCCCCTACTGAGCAGGCAGATTCCACTCAGACGGATGTGGCCCGTGTGAAAGGGTCATAACTCTAAACTGGTAACCTGTATATATTTAAAAAAAAAAAAAGAAAAAGGAAAGAAAAAAAGTAAAACATCGCCTATAGAGATTTTTAAGTACCGTAGTATTGAGCGATTCCACAAATGTGCACAATTCTAAAGCATGACATGTTTGGTCTCTATTTATTTGGAGTAACATCTTTTATGTTTTACCAAAAAAAATGCTGCGTAAATGCCATATGACATAAAAACAACCGCAATTTTATTCTCCAGGGTCTTTGCTAAAAAAAAAAATATATATAATATAATGTGTGGGGGTTCTGAGTAATTTATCCAAAAAATTATGATTTTTACATGTTGGAGAGAAATGCCAGAATTGGCCTGGTTGTGAAGTGGTTAATCTCACCACTGACCTAGAAAAGAAAAAAAAAAACCTTAATCTAGCTATTTTATTTCTTTTTTTTTTTTACATTCTTTTCTTCTACCCTGCCAAGGAGAGGACGATACAATATATCTTCTCTCCATTCAGAGGAGAGAAAAAAAAAACAAACACCACAGGGGTGGCCTGCATAGTGACTGATTACTGTGATAGCTAAACAGAAGCAATCAAAGCGATCAGGTCATGGGGAACGGGGCTTCCAGCACAAACACAAGAACACATGTATATGGAGCACCTAGGTTTGAAGCCCACCTCCTGCATGCTTCCTCTATGTTACCATGTCATAAAGGGGTTAATTTGTTGTTTGTACCTGTAGTAGGGCCAAGAAACAATAGTGCACATTTTGCGTTTTATTTTCGGGTATCCAACCTAAAACGCACTTTGTGGCCTTTGACCTGGTCTGTGATCGTTAAGGCTGGGTTCACACATGTGCGGCTGCAGGTACATGCCTGGGGTCCGGTGCATCTCTGTTTGCCAGTTCAGGTGCAATGCAGGTCCGAATTTTTGTCTGAATTCGCACCTGTACTGGACCCAAACATGCACTGTATCATTTTTTCAATCTGGACCGCGGCCGCCCCAGACGTGTGAACTGGCTCCATTGAGAGCCGGTCACACTTGCCTGTCATGCGAGTTGGATGTGGATGGATAAATTTGCATATGTGTGAACCCAGCCTTAAGCCTTGTACACACAATTGGATTTTCTGACAGGAAATGTGTGATGACAGGCTGTTGGCGGAAAATCCAGCTGTTTGTACGCTCCATCGGACAATTGTTGCTGGACTTTCCATGGACAAATGTTGGATAGCAGGCTTTAAAATTTTCCACGGACAAATGTCTATTGTCAGATTTTCAGATTGTGTGGACAAAAGTCAAAAGTACAAGCACGCATGCTCATAATCAAGGACGAGCCAGAAGCGGTTGGTCTTGTAAACTAGCGTTCGTAATGGAGAATTAACATTCGTGACGCAGCAAATTATGAAATGGCGAAATGCAGCGCACAATTCTCTTCTTCTTTAAGGGTCCTTTTACACTGGGGCGGTTTGCAGGCGCTATTGCGCTAATAATAGCGCCTGCAAACCGACCCGAAAGTGCCGCTGCTTCCATTCCAGTGTGAAAGCCCCGAGGGCTTTCACACTGGAGCGATGCGCTGGCAGGACGGTAAAAAAAGTCCTGCTAGCAGCATCTTCGGAGCGGTGAAGGAGCGGAGTGTATACCGCTCCTTCACCGCTCCTGCCCATTGAAATCAGTGGGACGGCGCGACTATACCGCCAGCAAAGCGCCTCTGCTGCAAGAGGGGGGTAAAACCGCCCCGGTAGCGGCCGCATACCGACGGTAAAGCGCCGCTTACAATAGCGGCGCTTTACCGCCGATGCTGCCGCCCGCCCCAGTGTGAAAGGGCTCTTATGGGATAATAATGAAGTTGCTTTGCTGGTGATACTGATGGAGTTATTGCAAACAAATTTTCAAAGGCTTTTTTCTAGTGATATCAAGAATAATATTATTATGCTTTTTTTTTTTTTTTCTTCTATTTGAACAAATTACCACAACACCATTATCCCGTAGTTTTTAAGATCAAAGATACAACTATGTTGGTGTCCCTTGTCAATTTTACATTGAATTTTTTAAAATGTAAATGCCTACTCCCAAACTGTCATTTGAAGTAAAACACATAGCCAAGTATTATTCTCCACAATTATTTTATTGTGGATTAAAAAAAAGAAAACAAATAAAATTAGATATGCTATCTGCCAATAGAACTTAACCAAAAAGTGCATACTATGCATCCAAAAAAAAATATAGAAAATATACCAAATCAAATCATTATTATTCAACCAAATTAATTTAGGGGGTCAACAATGCCAAGAGTTGTGAAAGCAGAGTTCTGTCATCCGGAGATAATTCTGAAAATCATCTGGATTATTCTCCTGGAGCTCCCGCAGCAAAGGCATATGACATAATTTTTGGTCACCATTAATAAAAGCAACCAATTTTTGGTCCAAGAAATCCTCCTCCTCCTCCTGTTCCTGGACTTGGGTCAAAGCAATAACTCCAAGGCCAATAATAAATAACACATTATGTCCTCAGATTCCGGAACATGTCTGGTTGATGAATGGCCGTTCAGAAACGAACTGAAAAGCGCGAATCAACACTCACCAAACTTCTACTAACACGAAATTAGCAGAAGGAGCACAAAGGGTGGCGCTAAAGAGCTGAAAAACAACGTAGTACGTCACTACGTTCGTGTTTGTTGGCCCACAATTCCTTGCCGTTTGTATACAAGACAAGTTCCTGGCCAACGCCCTTTGGACAAAAGTCTGCGGAAAATCCGATCGTGTGTGTGAGGCTTAACTCTGACCTTGACACTAATTTAGATTGCCCTTATCTAGCCATTTTATCTTTATTTATTTTTTTACTCTTCTCCCCTGAGTAGAAAAAGATACATTGAGGAGAAAAAAAAAAAAAACAGTACAGGTGTGGATTTTATTGAACGATCACTGTGATAGCCAGTCATGTTTTTGAAAGGTGGGCCGCTTGACTCCTGATCATTTGTAGAAGACTTGGAGCTGTCAGTGACAGCTCTTTATTAATGTTGGGAGTGCACTTCCAACACAAACATTAAGCACATATACTGTATGTGGTGCCTCGGTAGAAGACTCACTTCTGTGGCACTGTATATATGTGTTAGCTTGGTGTTAAAGAGGTAAAAAAGGTTAACTGACCACGCTGACATCTGTGTTGAACACTGGCTATGGTGATCTGTCTAAAAATGGATGCCAAAATATAATTCTCTGTACCAGCTCACTCCTCCACTGACTAGCACTGTACCTGCGCACCCCACCACTGACTGCCACTGTCCCCACAATTGTACATTGCTGTGATTGGGGCTGGGTTCATACTGTTGTGAATCACGTAACGTGTTCTGTTAAGGCAACCCATTCATTTGAATTAACTTTTTTTGTTTTCGAATGCAGCAAGCTACAACACACGGTAATGCATTACCAAGCGCTGGGGTGCCATTAAGAATGAATGTACAGTGCATCAACATGTGTTTTTGCAGCTCAAAAGTGGACACCCAGCCTTAGGCCCCTTTCACGCGATCGGCCCGCCTGTCTGTTTTTCAGGCGAAGCTAAGCGGGCCACCCATTGACTTGTATGTGCCCGCTGACACCCGCCTGCCATCCGATCTGACAAGATCCGCACAAAACAGATGGCGACATGTTCGCCATCTGTCCAGCGGATCAGATAAAAATGGACAGGCTGTCTGTTTTCATCCTATAGAGGACAGTGGGGCTCTGACAGGTCCATCCCTGCACAGTGAGCAGTGGAGTGGATCCGCCCTGTGTGAAAGGGGCCTTAGGCTAGGTTCACACCTATGCGTTTTTTAGTTTGCAGAAACACACTACAGTCCATTTAACATGGTTACCACTAGCTGGTTGTTAAGGAGCAGGCTGGGAAGTCAGTCTGTGCATCCTAAACAACCGATGAGTCATCAGCTGTCAGCGGGTTTTTCTGTTGACAGCTGAATGTAAAAACAAGAATTGCTGGCAATAAAACAAATGGGGGGAGAGACGGTGTGGGGTCCCCCCAAATCCCTTTGGGACATCAATCCGCAGACCTCCACAACCACTGGCCAGGGTTGTGGGGAAGAGGCCCTTGTCCCCATCAACACACCATGGGGACAAGGTGCTTTGGGAGGGGGGGCAGGGGCAGAGCCTCGACTGCCCCCAAGGCACCACCCCCCCATGTTGAGGTCATGTGGCCTGGTATGGATCAGGAGGGGGGGGGGGCACTCATTCGTCCTCCTTGCTGGTGTAAGGCTACATTCGGAGATTTGGGCTGGTGCAAATTTTAGTGGCAGGAATCAGATGCCTGCTGCGCTGAGGTCTGGCCGCCGGCCCTATTCACTATAATGACAGGTTGTTGGAGGCTGCAGCTATTCATGGCTCTTTGCACAGCCAGCAATTACTTGCAGTGATCACTGCTGGAAGCACTTTGTGGTGTGGTGAGTGTTCAAAGCAAAACATGGCTCCTCACCCCCCCCAACTCAATTTTATTTCAAGTGTTCATGTCACTGTACAGCAGCGTGATGTGCTGCTGTACAGTGACATGCAATCCTGCACAGTGTGCTGCTATAAAATGCTCTGGGCTGTGTTGCAGTGTGAATGGGACATAAAGGAAACAATTTTTTTTCTGTCTCCTTGTGGTGACTGGGGTTTTACAGTGCATTAAAGTGTTACTAAACCCACAACAATAAAATCAGTCTATATATGCAGTAAAGCATGCTTGTAATACTCACTGTGGAACCCCAAGGGGTTAATGCTGCATATGGTGCAAAAAGTCTGTATGATCCTTTTTTTCTCTGATCCTCCCCTTCTTCCACTGTCCCCAGTCCATTTGCTGATAGAACAGAGCCTTTGGGAGGGTGCATGTCATCAGCACAGGGCCAATCAGCACTGTCTAGATAGAGGGTCAGGAATCCTGCAGCCTCTAAGGACAGTCAGAGTAGGATGAAAACTCCTCCTACAAGCTTTAACCAGACACTGATAGCAGTATATAGCAGTCTTGTGACTTCTGATGACAAAAGGTCTTTTGTAGTTTATATTCACTAAGATAATTACATTTCCATGTTCTGTGTACTGTGGGAGATCAGATATAGTGAGTGCAGGATCCTGGGTTTAGTAACACTTTAAAATGCCGCTCACGGCATATAGCGTGAATTCCGCCTTAAACGCCCCTTTTACACGACAAGCCCGCTCGGATCCACCTGTCCATTTTTCAGGCGGATCAGAGAGGGCCATCCATTGACTCCTATGGGCAGGCGGATGTCAGCGGAGATGTGTCCGCTGATATCCGATCCGCTAAAATCAGACGTATGGCGATACGTTCAGCCTTCCATCTGGCGGATCGGATGAGATCTGATGAAAAAAACCAGACATGCTGTCCGTTTTCATCCATCCTCCCATAGGAATCAGCGGGGCTCTGACAGGCCCCTCCCCGCTCAGTGAGCAGAGACGGACCTGTCATCCGCCAGCTCAGCGGAGATCAATGGAGTGATGTCCTGTTAAAAGGATCTGCCCCGTGTGGAAGGGGCCTTTGAGCTTTTTTCCATCTGGTTATCCAGCCAGTAATATACCTTGTCTTGTCATACTTGCGAATGTCACTGCTTGTGATTAAGTGCAGAAGGGAAGCCCCATTGAAAAACAATCTGAGGCTGACAGCTTTCACATCTATTTGCGGCTGATCACATTTAATTGTTCATGCAGCAATTACACGCAGAGGATTAGCACTGGATGCAGTCTATGTCCAGGGCCAGTCAATGGCAGATAGTTGCTGAATGAACGATCGCGCGTGATCGACTGGGAATAGAGGCCGGACCTGTAAGCTTCCCTCCTATATCTAATCATAGGGAACCTCTACTAGGTGTCCTGCATCTATTTGCAAATGGCTTCATTAATGGGGCCTTAGAGTGTCTCCTCCACTGGAGCAGCAACAGAGACACCTTTGGGCAGCAGCAGCATTGTCAGTCTGGGGAGAGTGCAAGGTTAGATGCACTAGCAGATTTGAATGGACTTGATGAATTAAAGCTAAATGTCAGGTAACACTTAAAGTGGAAGTAAACCCTCCTATCGTTTTCAGCCAAGGAAGCCGCCATCTTGGCCTCTGTTTAGTCTAGAACTGCCATGATGCTGCACATGTGATCAGTTATGACACCGGCCATTGGATGGTTTGACAGTTTGGTTGAGAGCCCAACCAATGGGAGTGTTACATTTCCGGCACGTGCCGGAAAGGTAGCTGTTTTATGAATGGGTTTACTTCCGCTTTAAAAAAAAAAAAAAAAAAATCTTCCCTATAGCCTTAGTGGCCTTACCTGCTGAACTTGAAGCACTGTGATAGTTAATAGCTCCAAGTCTTCTGTAAAGCTGCATGAACAAGATCCTGATGGGGACCTGCTGCCTTCATTGTGAAAAGTTGTTTTATAGTGCACACTGCATGTAATACATGTGAATGGAAAAAAAGAGGCCTGTAATCTTTATACTCTTCCCCCATACAGAGATCATAGAACATTGAGTGTACACTATGAAACAAGTTTTCCCAATGGAGGAGGTGGGGGTGGGTCCCTATTGGGAGCTTGTTAACTGCAACTTTATAAAGGTTTTATTTATATTTTTTTTTCGGCTAAGCTTCAGCTTTAGGCAATTACTTTTTTTTTTCACCCTTTTGGGATCAAGGCTTTACATAAATGACCATTGTAAGCACCCCTGTCAGTGGTAAATGGTTAGTCTCTACACTCCACACTGAAGAGAATGCAAACAACATGCTCCCAGGTAAGAGGGCACAATGACACGACTGGAGTTTTGCATGAAGAGGACTACTGGTGCTGAACCAAGGAGGAAGTTGGAATCGCCGCAGTGTGGAGAGAGCATAAAAAAAAAAAAAATTTATACAAGCACACAAGGAAGAGGGGGATTAAAAAAATAATGATAAAAAACTGGAGTAACACTTCTAATATAAGATGGGCTTTATTCTGAACCATTGATCTTTGGACCTGGAGCTTTGCACCAGAAATGACAGGGGTGGAACTTCTAACACTGATCGCTAATTTACTGCAGGTTTCGTTCAAATTTCCTTTGAGGCAAGTTGGGGGAATTCATAATAAAAGTGCCTCAGGCAAGGTCTATCAGCATATATCATTCATTGAAAATGTAAAAGCTGATTGGCTGCATTCTAGTTGAGACAGTTTTTTTTTTTTTTTAATTCTGCATGTAAAAGATAAGCAACATAACACAATAGGATGACATGACATCACGTTCTTAGTCATAAACAACAGTTAACAGGCTTTAAGCTTTCAAATGAGGAATTCGAGGACAAAAACAACTTAATGTACATAATTCCACCACATCAATATGCATTTTTTTTTTTAACCAATACCAAAAGTGGAAAAAAAAAAATTAATTTTGGGGTTGTCACCAGAACAGGAGCAAATGGGAAATCTTCCAACAGAGACACTAATTTTGGTGACAACCAAGGATTCCCTTACTTTAGAGGGATTTCCTCTCACTTCCTGTTGTGTCTATTGGACAGGAAGTGAAGGGAAATCTCCCCAACGGGATGTTTAAAAAAAAAAAAAAATCCTGACAGGGCTTATAACCCTTACTTAAGCTCGATTCACATCTATGCATGTTGCTTTTGAGCGTTTCTGCTGTGCTTTCCACGTTTTTTTTACAGCAGTTTTACTGCGATTTATGTTTTCTGGAAAATTTGTTATTGGGCAGATTTAAAAATGCAAAACACGGTAAAAGCACAGTACATGCTTTTCTGCAGCTTCTCCATTGAAGTCTATTCAAAAAAAGCACCGTTTTGCATTGACAAAAAGTCCCTGACCCTTTCCAAAAACGCAGAGGCACAAAAACGCATTGATGTGAACATGTTCCATAGAAGCCCCCCCCAAAAAAATGTCATGTGTTTCTGCAAAAAGCAGGAAAAAAATGCATTGGTGTAAATGGAGCCTAACTCTAAACAAAATGTAAAAAAAGTTTGGGCTTTAGTTCTACTTTAAATTCTAACCACCAAGCTGGCCCAAAAAAAACTATGTTCTACATTAACAGATATGCCTGCTGTGTGCAAGTGTATAAATTATATGCAGCCTCTGCTACATAAAGTATACAGCACTGTGTTCTGGAAGATTCCATCCTGCTCCTGGAACAAATAGAAGCCGACTGAGCTGCCCAACCATTTAGGAGGAAGCTTTGTATTGTATAAATTATTACAAAGCTTCCTCTGATTGGTTGGGGTGAATTGGTGGGCGGTTGATGTCACAACCTTCACCTCAGCCCAGCAGAGAAAGCCTTGTATCCATTCTTTTAAATACAGAGCTTCCAGTGAATGGATGAGTAGTGCTCAGTCTGAGAAGCTCCTATACTGCTATGGCTGATGCTACATACAGTTCATACAGCAAGCACATCTGTTAGGCCAGGTTTATGCTACCTGTAGAGAGAAACATTCTGTTCTGCAGGTAGGGATTATGCTGGGCAGGCTTTGGGGGATGGTGCCTTGCACTTTTACAATGCAATGCACGGTTTTCCCCGTTTTTTTTTTTCTTACCTTTATAGGCATGTCACAAAGTGACACTCTATTCATTTCTATACACTGCACCAGAGCTCTGCTGCGGTTCAAAAAAAAACCAAAACACAAGGTTACACTGAGAGCTGTGAAGCGGTGTGAAAAAAAAAATGCAGACGCTGTTCTACCCTGCAGGTGACAGCTGTGTGGAAGTGTGATGGGGCACACAGAAAACCACTGTTTTCTATGTGCACTTGCAGAGAGCTGTGGTCTTCTTCTACAGAAAAAGGCAGATCTCCACACTACAAACAAATGGCCACTGCCCTCATCTATAACTGGCCTTCACAGCAAGGAGCACATGGAAGGGCGACGCACGTCAAACAAAACCAAAGAAAATTCCCAGCTCAACTCACCGACCAGCCTGCAACCAACCAAATGATCCTGTCTGACAGCTTGTGTTAAAAACGGGTGTAGTTTGCACACATTTGCAAATACATGCATAAGCTGCAGAGCCACTTCACGGCACCCCATTATTATCTGCAGTCCTAACTCTATACATTTTTTGAGAGCCTACATAGTAGAAGCAGATGTGTGATAATAGATAGTGGGCAGGTAAGCCTGGAGGGAGTCCACAGGGGCGCACTGGACACCCAGCATATAGCACAACGTCAGCGAAGGTGTCCAGTGCGCCCTCTTACCAATATTTCACAAGTACAAACAAATGGCCACTGCCCTCACCTATAACTGGCCTTAGCAGCAAGGAACACACGGAAGGGCAACTATGTCAAACAAAACCAGAGACATTCCCAGCTCAACTTAGCGACCAGCCTGCAAACAACCGAATGACCCCATCTAACAGTATGAGTTAAAAACAGGGGGTTTAGTTTGCAAATACAAATACAGCGTAAGCTACAGAGCCACTTCATTGCACCCCGGTATTATCTGCAGTCCTAAGTCTATACATTTTTTATGAAGTGTGAACTGGCCTTTAGTGAAGAAAATAGTTAATTTGGACCAGCCAGGCTTTTTAACCGCTTCAGCCCCAGAAGGATTTACCCCCTTGCTGACCAGAGCACTTTTTGCGATTTGGCACTGCGTCACTTTAACTGACAATTGCGTGGTCGTGCGATGTTGCTTCCAAACAAAATTGACGTCCTTTTTTTCCCACAAATAGAGCTTTCTTTTGGTAGTATTTGATCACCTCTGCGGTTTTTATTTTTTGCGCTATAAACAAAAAAATAGCGACAATTTAGAAAAAAAAAATGCATTATTTTTTACTTTTTGCGATAATAAATATCCCCAAAAAATAATAAAAAACTTTTTTTTTCCTCAGTTTAGGCCGATACGTATTCTTCTACATATTTTTGGTAAAAAAAAAAAATTGCAATAAGCGATTATTGATTGGTTTGCGCAAAAGTTATAGCGTTTACAAAATAGGGGATAGTTTTATGGCATTTTATTAATTTTTTTTTTTTTTTACTAGTAATGGCGGCGATCAGCGATTTTTTTTTTTTTTTTTTTGTGACTGCGACATTATGGTGGACACATCGGACATTTTTGACACATTTTTGGGACCATTGTCATTTATACAGCAATCAGTGCTATAAAAATGCACTGATTCCTGTGTAAATGACACTGGCAGTGAAGGGGTTAACCACTAGGGGGCGGGGAGGGGTTAAGTCAGTACTAGGGAGTGATTTCTAACTGTAGGGGGGACGGGCTAGCTGTGACATGTCACTGATCTCTGCTCCCGATGACAGGGAGCAGAGATCAGTGACACTCTCACTAGGTAGAACGGGGAGATGCTTGTTTACATCTGCATCTCCCCATTCGTCCTCTCCGTGAGGCGATCGCGGGTATCCCCGCGGCGATCGAGTCCGCGGGACCCGACTTGCGGAGCTCCCGGCCGGCGTGCATGAAATTCTGCCGACGTACATCGGCGTGCACCGGTCGGGAAGTGGTTAAAAGGGTTGTAAAGGTTCGCGTTTTTTCACCTTAATGCATCCTATGCATTAAGGTGAAAAAACATCCGACAATACCGCCCCCCCCGGCCCCTCCGTTTTACTTACCTGAGCATGTTCACCTGCTGCGCTCTCCCCCGATGTCCTCTTCGCCGCTCAGCCTGGCCGTTGATTGGCTATAGTGGATGGATTGAAAGCAGCGCAGCCATTGGCTCGCGCTGCTGTCAATCACATCCAATGACGCGGCGCGCTGTGGGGCGGGGCCGAGTGATACAGTGAGGGGCTATAGCCGCCGGCTGTTTCACGGGAGCGCTCCTGCAAGAACGAAACACCATGCGAGAGAGCTCGCATGAAGGTGGTTAGTTCTTGCGGGGAGGAGCTGAGACAGCTACCGAGGGACCCCAGAAAACCAGGTTCGGGGCCACTCTGTGCAAAACGAGCTGCACAGTGGAGGTAAGTATAACATGTTTTTTATTTTTTATTTTTTTTAATTGCCTTTACAACCCCTTTAACGTTTACTCAAAACCTGGTGTTAGGCTCCCCAACTGTGTTACTATGAAGGTAGCCCAGTGAAAGACAGGAATCATCCCACACACATGTGAGGATAGGGAACATGGCAGAAAGATACATTTGTTTGCGTTGGCACGGCAGCCCATTCTTTCAAATGGGCTACTAGGCCTGCACCATTTCTAACCATTTGGTACCCACCTACCTGCAATATACTGTGGGCGAGTGGTAGGCAAAGTGACTTACCTATATGTTGCTGCCTACTTCCAAACTTAGGACGCATGCATGTGCACCTCCGACCTGGAACCCGCTGTGATTCTGTCAGCAAGTCCCAGCCAATGATTCACGGCCAGGACCTCCCGATTGGCTGTGTATAATCGCAGCCCAGAGGTCTGTAAAGAGTGAGCGATCTGTTCGTTTCTCATCCCACTGAGAGATGTTAGTAAAAGCAGCACACTTTACACATAGTTAGGCCCGCATTTAACTCCTTGATTGCCTTAGATGTTAACCCCTTCCTGCCCAGTGTCATAAGTACAGTGACAGTGTATAGTATTGACACTGATCACTGTATTAGTGTCACTGGTGATGTCAGTATAGCCTAGTACACATGGACCAAATGTTGGGCGGCATCAGCCGGTTCAATAGAAACCGTCCGACATTCCCGCCCGTCTGTACGGCAGCTGGTCTGACAGAAGTTGGCTGTTTGGCCGGCTTCTGTTGAAGAGTCATGACCGAAAAAGGTCTGCTGACCAGAGTGTTCTGGTGGGGGGGGGTCTTCCCTCTGTCAGAACACAATATCACAGCAGGGGAGATCACTGAACTAACATTGTACAGCGGCTCTGACCTTAGCTGTCAGTTTTTTTTCCATTCAACCCACTGGGTTAAACGAAAAACAACTAGTAAGGTGGGAACCAGTCTTCAGTCAGTTCCCCCCAGCGACAGTTAGTGTCAGATCTATTGCAGTCCCATTATAAGTCGCTGATCGCTGCCATTAGTAGTATAAAAAATATAAAAACTCCAGTATATATACACACCATAATTTGTAGGTGCGAACCAATCAATATACACTTTTTGAAATTTAATTTTTTTTTTTTTTAACAAAAAGGTTTTATAGCAGAAAGTAAAAAATTTGTTTTTTTTTTCCAAAATTGTCAGTCTTTTTTCGCTTATATAATAAATTAAAAAAAAACCTGGTAATTAAATACCACCAAACGAAAGCTCTATTTGTGTGAAAAAAAAATCATATAAATTTTGTTTGGGTACAGCGTTGCATGACCGTGCAATTACCAGATAAAGTACCGCAGTACCAAATAGCAAAAAAATTCCTGGTCATGAAGGGGGTAAAACCTTCCGGAGCTGAGGTGATTAATGAAGAAAATTATTCATTTGGGCCAGTCAGGCTATTTTAAGCGCTTCCGGACAGCCCACCGTACATATACTGCGACAGGGCGGCCAGGCTGAGCGAAACAAGGTACCTGTATGTTGTCTCCTCTTCTAGGGTCTGGGGTGTGCGCCACCGGAGACCCGATCACACTGTGACTGGACACAGGGGACACCGGCCACCCCCAATCCTTTGTAGGAAAGGCAGAACAGTGGTTTGTCTCTGGTCTAAACAAGGCAGATCATCGTTCTGTCACAGAGGAAGCGCGAGATCTGCAATTCCTGCTAATCAGAAGCACAGATGTCTCTCTTTCTCTGGTCAGTCCATCCCCCACGCAGTTAGAAATCACTCCTTAGGAGCACATTTTACCCTTTGATTGTTAACCCCTTTCCTGCCAGTGTCATTTATACAGTAACAGTGCATTTTTTTTTTTTTTTTTAGCCCTGATCACTTTATTGGTGTCACTGGTCCCCAAAAAGTGTCACTTAGGACTAGTTTACACTTGCTTCAAAATAAGGCTTTGGAAAGGCTTTGTTAAAGCTCTCTAAACACCAGTCAAAGCTACTGTCACTAAATAGAATGATTAGCTTACAGTCCTGTTTACACCTGCTTTTGCTTGGGGCTTCGATGAGCCTTCAAGCGAGCTTTGCCATAGACTTCAATGGAGGCTTTGAAGCACCACGGGGTATAATTTTTGAAGCGAAACCGAAGCAAAGCAAAAGCAAGGTGTAAACAGGACTGTAAGCTAACCATTTTATTTAGTGACAGGAGCTTTGACTGGTGTTCAGAGAGCTTTAACAAAGCCTGTCCGAAGCCTTGTTTTGAAGCAAGTGTAAACTAGTTGTTAATGTGGGTTGAATTTGAAGCAAGTGTAAATGAGCCCTTCGTGTCCGCTGCAATGTCGCAGTCCTGCTAAAAAAAAGAAAACGCTGTTCGCTGCCGTTACTAGTAAAAATTAAAATGCTATAAAAATGATCCCATAGTTTATAGACACAATAACTTGTGTGCAAACCAAGCAATATAGGCTTATTGGGATTTTTTTTTAACCAAAAATATGTAGCAGAATACGTATTGACCTAAATTGATGAAGAAATTTAGAGTTTTTACACTTTTTATTGGGTATGTTTTATAGTAGAAAGTAAATATAAAAATTTTTTTTGTTTATGGCGCAAAACATAAAACCTGCAGAGGTGATCAAATACCACCAAAAGAAAGTGCTATTTGTGGGAAAAGGACATCAATTTTGTTTGGGCACAGCATCGCACAACCGCGTAATTGTCGGTTAAAGTAACGCAGTGCCATATTGCAAAAATTGGCCTAGTCAGGAAGGGGGGGGGGGGTAAACCTTCCGGGGCTGAAGTGGTTAAAGCTCACTCAGAATTTGGTGTGTGAAGGTGACCCAGTAAAAGAGGACAGTTGACATGTGAGGATAGGGAAGATGGCAGACAGGTGTGATCATAAGTACAGCTCCTTCTGTACAAGCGGCTATCCTCATCTCAGCCTTCCTTCCAAAACAAGAGCCCATACTACAAGTAGGTCCGGCATACTTGTCCCGCAGCTGGCACCGCACGGGTGTGTCTGAGAAGGAGAACGCTCGGGATGGTCACATGTTAGCGCTGGGCCAATGGGTGATCGGTGCAGGTTCCGGCCGGTGGGGGGCAGTGTAAAGCTTGTTCGGGGAGAGTTGTGTGGCGGGATAAAATGTATGTAGGAGAGGCGGCACTCGGCTGTTCTTATACAGTGCTGGCTGATGGATCTGCATTTCTTCACGGCTCTGGAGAGCGGCCATGGGGCAGAACTTTTCTCGGAGGAGGAGGGGGGTCCCTCCTCTGCTCTGGGCTCTCCGCAGATGTACGGACTGTATGGGCGCACTAAGGTCAGCTTCCTGTTCTCATTTCTACAAGGAGACGCTGGGTGATCTGTATGGGTAAACCGAGTAGGGAAGAGTTAAATGTCTATCCGCCTTCTCTGATCAGATGGAGAGAATTCCTGTCCTGGTGACACTGAAGTCAGGAGATCTCCCTGCGGAGAGGGGAATTTCCATCCTAGACTGGTGTCATCATGTTTATCCAAAATCGATGATATACACGCAAGACCTGCTTGGTGATCATTGTAAAGCTTTGGGTTTGTTATTAAGGACCCGTTCACATGGGTGATCAGTCTATCAGATGGATCCTGACATCCACAATGTATGATTAGGGGCAGGTGGATAGAAACAGTCAATGATCTGTGTGTGTTTGTTTTTTTGTTTTGGGGGTTAATTTTATTTTTTATTTTTATTTTTTTGTTTTGTTTTTGTTAGCTTTTAGGGGAAATAATATTATTTATTATTATTATTATTATTATTAAAATATATGTATAAATAAAAAAAAAAAATATATATATATATATATATATATATATATATATATATATATATATATATATATATAATATTTTTTTTTTCTTAAACTGAGTGAAAATGCAAACTGATGTGAACTGAAGACAGGTGTGCATACGAATGTAATGTGATCGATCTGATGACCCCTGTGTGAAAGGATCCGTAAGCCTAGTACATACGGGCTGCATACTGGGTGACATTCAATAGGAAGCGGCCAGCATCTTGCCTGTGTGTACTGCAGCCAGCCCAATAGAAGCAGGACGTTTGGCAGCTTCTCTTGAAGGGGCATGACTGAATAAGGTCTGCCGATCCGAGCGCTGACCAGAGTGTTGTGGTGGTGGTGGGGGGGTCCTCCTGTCAGAACTCAATAGAGCAGCAGGGGAGATTGCTGTACTAACATCAGCTTGTTAGTACAGCAGCTCTCCTCCTGAGATGTCAGTTTTTTTTTCAGCCTGCTGAGTTTAATAACACTACTAAAGCAGGGGGTCTCAAACTGGCGGCCCTCTGGCTGTTTTCGAAACTACAAGTCCCATGAGGCATTGCAAGTCTGACATTTACAATCGTGACTCCCACAGAGAAGCATGATGGGACTTGTAGTTTCGCAACAGCTGGAGGGCAGCCAGGTTGAGACCCCTGTACTAGAGTGTGCTAAGCTGTAGGGCATGTTCTCACCAGCCTGCACATTGGTTGTCAGGGAGGAGGGGTGCGTTGTGGTCCTAAAAGACAACACACTGCATATAGGGGTGTTTTTTTTTTTTTTTACCCCACAAAGTGACACTTCCCTTCCACTCTACATCACAACATCTGAACCTGATCATCAAACCCCTACAACAATAAAAACTGATCGTCTAATTCTTCAAAATGTATTATAATAATAAAAATCAGCTTTAGCCCCTGTTTACACTGATGCATTTTTTTGATGTTATCCATAACGCATGGAATCGCAGGACAAGAGAAATACCATGAGTTTCTGTGGAGGCCGTTCACGTGTATGCCATGCAATTCAATGTGATGGGTTTTTTTTTGGGGTCCTGTGCGAGTTTTAGCTCCATAGATTTGAATGGAGAGTGCATGTCTGTCCTAAAGTAACAGTACATTTTTTGCCTCCCATCCCCAGAGAGCGAGAGACAACCTGAGAGAGCGATCACCGCTGTATCCAAATCACGTTAAAAACGGATTAGAATCACATTTGAACTGCATTTAAAAGCCTTGCCCCTTGATAATAGAGGACACTGTCGTTTTTTGCAGTTTTGAAGCCTAACGTATTTTGAGACCTCTTTACTCATCACAACCCCACATATTTTATTGTCTTACAAAAAGAACACACCTGTAGATCGTATTCATTTTAATGCATTCTTCTGAGAATATAGATTAAAGCAAAGTTCACTTTTTTAAATAAATGCACGTTTTTTTGCAGGTGAAAAAATGTGCATTTTATTATATTTTTATAGTAGTAGCCTGTTGAGCATTGCACCAGAAATCAGCAGGTGGCTGATGCAATGCAGATCTGTCAGTGTATGGGTTTCCTTGTACATCCCATACGGATAAGCTGATGCTCCCTGACAGGAAGACTCGAACTACAAGCTGACAACCACTAAGGATGTCAGGGCTTGTAGATCGGAGTTGTGTATATGAATGATGCAGCCGTGGGGGCGGAGCCTGCATGGCCGCGCTGTTTTCAGACCATGACAGCTAGTACAGGGAACTACTCCCCATACTGCTGCCACAGGGAGGAAGGGGGGGAGGAGGATCGGGCAACGGCTGCAGCATTGGGAACATGTGTCCTGTTCCCAAAGGTAAACTTATCCTTTAAACTAAAGGCTACATTTTTTTTCATTTTTTGGATAGCAGGGTTATACCTTTTTTGGATTTTCTTTTATTTTCATTTTTCAGGAATAACGGTAAACATGACAAGAGGGTGGTTCTCTGTAATTTGGACACATACAGCAATAAAGGCCTGACAGATATTCCAATCCCTCTCCACTCTATCCAAAAAAATAATAAGTTGCCTTTAATTATATACTTTTTTTTTTCCATTTTGGATAGCGTAAGGCTCGATTCACACCTATGCATGTTGCTTTTGAGCGTTTTTGGAGGTTTTTTTTTCATGCTTGGCACGTTTTTGAGCAGCGTTTTTGTAGCGTTTTTGCCGCGATTTGCGTTTTGCGTTTTTTTTTTTTTTTTTTTTTTCATTTTTTTTACAGTCTTAAAAAAAAATTACAAAAAAAAAAAAAAAAACCCAGCAAAAACGCACCAAAAACGCTGCAAAAACGGTGCACTTGCGTTTTTGATGCTTGTCCATTGAAATCCATTACATGCAAAACGCTGCTTTTTGCATGAAAAAAAGTCCCCGACCCTTTCCAAAAACGCAGAGATACAAAAAAGCATTGATGTGAACATGTTCCATAGGAACCCATGTTAAAAAATTCCCATGCATTTCTGCAAAATGCATCAAAAAACGCGCTAGTGTGAATGGAGCCTAAGGGAAGGTTAATAACCCAGTCACATATTATTTTTTTTTGCCATCTGTGTCGCATTGCAGAGACTTCCTTTCACTTCCTGTTCCATAGCCAAACAGAAAGTGGGAGGAAATCCCTGCAAATAAGGGAATTCCTTGGGGACCCCCAGGTCACAAGAACTAGTGTCCCCATTGGAAAAATTCCCCTCTTACTTTTCTAAGGACAAAATTTGGGGATTTTCTTTCACTTTCAATGATAATGGTAAACAGGACAGATAGAGAGGTGATTCTCCTGACGGGGCACAAACGGCAATAAAAACTGACGAGCGTTCTAATACCTCTCCATTCTATCCAAAACTAAAAAAAAAAAAAAAGGTTTTGCCTTTAGTTATACTTTAAGTAGTTGCACAAATATCATGCAACATACACATTGCATAATCTTTCTTTTATTGCACAGACCCTCTTTTTAGAGGGTCCCAGCTCCCACTTCCTCCCGGCGCACTGCAGCACCGCAAGGGAGATCACCCCCCCCCCCCCCCCCCCGGCAATCATCTGGGACACGTCACAGGTCCCAGATGATTGCCCGGCCAGTCGTGGCGCAGCTTGCGCATGCACAGTGGGTGTCTGGCTGTGAAGCCACAGCTGGGCGCCCACAGTGAAAATGCTGGCACTGCAGAGAGGAGGGGGAGACAAAGGAGGCTTCGTTCCCCCGCATCGCTGGACCCTGTGACAGGTGAGTGTCCGATTTATTAAAAGTCAGCAGCTGCAGTATTTGTAACTGCTGACTTTTATTTTTTTATTTTTTTTAATCAGAACTCGGTTCAGAAGCAATTTTTGTAAAAAATGCGTTCAGGACGGATGTTCAGAGGCATTTGAAACGCCAAATGCCTATAACAGCTTGTAAATGTGGTAACTTGCCTTTAGCCACATTTCATTTACAGGCATTTTTAATGGAGATGCGTTTTTGACTATTGGGGGGGGAGTGGCAAAACAGACGTTATTAACCGTTGGTTGCTATCTGTCAAGTTAAATCGTTCAGGAGAGGTTTTAAAACGTCCCATGTACATTAAGCCTAAAGATACAATGTGAAATTTATATTATGAATCAAAGATGGCCTTATTGTACATGGACAGAGGTGGGGTGTTTATACTGAGATCGTATATATATATTTTATGTTCACCCATGCATACATTTGTAAGGTATTGGCGTTTAAAGCATAAGAGGCAGTTTTTAAGTAATGCAAAGATTATGGTGCATATATAACAACAGGAGTTTAAATGTGTATATTATATGTTGTGTATGCAGTATTGTTTTCATACAGCATTTTACAATTTTTCATATTTTTGTTTGCAGTTTCCAGGGGGTAGTGACAGCTACCTGACCATCACTGGTTCAGGACACCCATTCCTGACTGGGACAGAGGTAAGTGTGACCTCTGTATATTAAAATCACCCTAATCTTTTACAAAGGTAAACTACAGTACCCCCTTCATTGTTTGTTTCCTATATTTTAGGTTCCTTGTTATACTAGATTCGCATGTCAAAAGTCTTATCCAGTAGTGGCACCCCTTACACATATGCTATATTCAGAATAAAATGATAATTAAGTGGCTGTTCACACTAGTGCGATGACAGACATCGCATTTGATTCGCTCCAAATTGCTGTGCAGATCACATGTGATGTCTGTGCAATGCGATTTCAGCCATACAAACTGGCTGAAATCGCATTCACACCAAAATGTTGCAGGACCCTTTTTTTCTTTTTGGTCTGCACTGGAATCGGATGGAATCGGATGGAATGGGACCTGTGCAATCCCATTCCTGCACCATTTCACAGTTCGCACTGTGCTCTGCGAACCAGTCTAGGGGTATCATTATCTTTACATTGACCTCCCCAGCAGTTCGCAGATCTCAATGTGAACCACTGCGATTTCAGGGGCGAAGCGGGAACATGCACTGGATTCGCAGGGTTTCCGCATCGCACTAGTGTCCTCATGCACACTTCATTAGGAATGTTTATTTAGTTTGACTTTTTTGTTAGTCTATATGATCCATGCACACATAGGTGTTTCCAGGCAGGAAAAAACCCCACTGGCAGCGAGTTTAGGAGCAGCAACATTTTGGCAAAAAAATGCTTGACACGTTTAAATGCATCTAAAAGTGCATTAATGCATTTGGCGCTTGAACGTTAAATCATTTTAATGGCCAGCATAAGTTCTCATTCTGACCAATAAAATGAATTGCCACCCAAGTGCTTGACATGCCTAAATGCATTTACACAAAAACCTGCTCTTCTGCTAGGAGAAAGGTGTTCAGGGGATCTGGGCAAAGGCCCAATGTGCATGTGGCCTTAAACACTTTAGTAGTGGATGTTTACCTACTGTAGTTCTCTAACAAAAAATGTTTTGGAAACCTTTGAGGATATGGTCAAGGCTGGCACAAGTAATCTTGCAACAAACATGTAAGGCCCCTTTCACACGGGCACCATCAGTTTAGCCACGTTAAAAACGTATCACTTCTTATCCGTTGCTTCATCCGTCTTCATCCGTCTTCTGTTCCGTTAATATCCTTTTTCATCCGTTAATGTACACGTTTAAATCCGTTTTTTCATCCATTTTTGTATCCGTTTTCATCCATTTACAGCTGTTTCTGTGCCGGTGTCTTGCCGAGAAAGTTCCCCTGGTGAAGAAGGACCCCCCTATATTGCGCAGGCGCAGCGTTTGCGTAGTACGAACGACTAGGAGCCGCCGAAAATAGCTGAAGCTGAAAAACTTCAATCAGCTGTACACAGCGCCTGCGCCTTGGGTCCAGGTTCAAGCCCCACCATCCAAGTGGACCTAGAGGGAGAATAAAAAAGTGCAGAGCGAAGCGAGGCTGTGCCTGAAACGTGGCGAGCGAAGCGAGCCCGTGAGGGGCCCTCTTACAGGCGCCGTGTACAGCTGATTTCTATTTTATTCTTCGGCTATTTCCGCCAGCTCCTACTGCGCAAGAGCCGCGCCTGCGCATTAGAGGGGGGTTCTTATTCGCCGAGGGGAACTTTCTCGGCAGAACACCAGGCTTCTGTGGAAATGACCCAGAAAGCATTGCTCCTCCCATCCTACATTGCCATGCGTGACCGATTTGCTGACTACTTTGTATCTCCATCAGGAGAAGATCTATCTATCTATCTATCTATCTATCTATCTATCTATCTATCTATCTATCTATCTATCTATCTATCTATCTATCTATCTATCTATCTCTTGCAGTGCAAATTTAAATTGATTAATTAATTTGGTTATTTAATTGTGTTTTGATAACATAAAAAGACACAAAAGCACAAGATATGTTCAAAACTGTTTTAGTTTTATTATTCTGCATAACCCTTTTAAAATAAAGGTTTTTTCACTTTTTTTTTTTTTTTGTCAAAGTTTGAACTTTGAATTTATTTCTTCACAACGGATCTTGACTGATCGGACGTTGGCGGACATTGTCATTTAATATCCATTTCACGGATCTGGACGTAGCCTTTTATGTTAAAAAAAACGGATAAAAACAGAAGCGGAGGTTAACGGATGGTAACCAATGGTCATCCATTTGCCCATAGGAATGCATTGTCATCCGTTGACGGATGGAAGAAAAACAGATAAACGGTCCGGGTCCGTCCGTGTGAAAGGGGCCTAAAGGATTTTTAACCCCTTACATATTTGTGTAATGTCCTTAATTTACACATGATCCAGACGGTATGAGAACAATTAATATTTGCTTTGCTGGGTAAGAACTAAGGCTACTTTCACACTGGGGCCGCGGCGCGTTTGCGGTAAAGTGCTGCTTGTTATAGAGGCTCCTTACCGCTGTTTTAGCAGCGCTTTTCGGCTGCTAGTGGGGCGCTTTTAACCCCCACTAGAAAAGACTGGCTGAAGAAAGGGTTAAAACCGCCCGTGTTGCGGCGCTTCCGAAGCACTGCCCGTGCATTCCAAAGGCCAGGGGTGGTTTAGGAGCGCTGTATCCAGCGCTCCCAAACTGCCCCAAAAATGCTGCTTGCAGGACTTTTTGTAATGTCCCACAAGCGCACCGCCCCAGTGTGAAAGTACTCCGGCTTTCACACTGGGGTGGAATGGGAAGCGGTTTTAAGGCGCTTTACGGGTGCTATTTTTAGCGCTGAAACCCCCTCCAGTGTGAAAGTAGCTTAACTGAAGACCGCCTGTATTTTTACAGTTTTTGCCCCATGCAGGAAAGACTGATTTACCAAAACTAGTGGATAAAATTAATATTGTATAATCTACATTCATGGCATGCTCGTGCCATTTTGGGAAATGGGTAAATTGAAGGGTTTAGTTCTGCTTATAAACATCACAAGTTGCAGTGTTTACAAAATAAGACAAGACTTCTTTTATTTTATTTTTTTTTAACTTTTGCCCTGTTGTGTTGGGGGAAAAAAACACATGTAATCATAGGTTATTTTTTTTAATAATCTGACATTTCAGTAGTGTCAGAGACTTTGTTACAGAGACACAGCTACTCCCTTGGCTCCAAGGTCAACAAAGGTTCTGGCAGTAGCTGGGTGAGCTTTGCACTGTCTGCCTTGACAAAGTTTGCAGATTGGTGGAGGCTGAACTTTATGTCAGGGCTGGGTAGGAGAAAAAGGTGTGTCCCTCCTGGAATACAGAGCCTCTGACGCTCCCAGAAAATATGGAAGGTCTGTTTCCAGTACAATGAACCAAAGAACTTAACCACTTCAATACAGGCCACTTATACACCTTCCTGCCCAGACCAATTTTTAGCTTTCAGTGCTGTCGCAGTTTGAATGACAATTTCGCGGTCATCCATCACTGTACCCAAACTAAATTTTCATCATTTTGTTCCCACAAATAGAGCTTTCTTTTGGTGGTATTTGATCACCTCTGCCGTTTTTATTTTTTCCTAAACAAATAAAAAAAGACCGAAAATGTTGAAAAAATAAAAGTTTTGCTTTTGTTTCTGTTAAAAAAATTTGTAAATAAGTAAGTTTTTTTTTTTTTCTCTTTCACTGATGGGCACTCATAAGGCAGCACCGATGAGGTGGCACCAATGAGTGGGCACTGACGAGCACTGTTAGGCGGCACTGATATGCAGCACTGATGGGCACTCATGGGTGGCACTGATAGGCGACACTGGCACTGAAAGGCTGCAAAGATGGGTTCTTATGGGCGGCAATTTTTGGCACTGGGCGGCACTGATGGGCGGCACTGATGGGCATCCCTGGTGGCAGTGGTAGGCATTGTGAATGGGCACTGATTGGCAGCTGCCTGGGCACTGATTGGCAGCTGCCTGGGCACAGATTAGTATTTCCTTGGGGGTCTAAGGGGCATACCTGGTGGTCCAGTGTGGATGGCCATCCTGGTGGTCCTGGGCGGCTTCCCTGGTGGTCCTGTGTGGGATCCGAGGGTGGGCTGTGCTGATAAACAATCAGCACAGACCCCCCCTGTCAGGAGAGCAGCCGATCGGCTCTCCCCTACTCACGTCTGTCAGACGCGAGTGAGGAAAAGCTGATCACCGGCTCTTCCTATTTACATCGTGATCAGCCGTGATTGGACATGGCTGATCATGTGGTAAAGAGTCACCGTCAGAGACTCTTTACCTAGATCGGTGTTGCGGGGTATCAGACTGACACACCGTAACAACGATCGCCGCGATGCGTGCCCCTGGGGGCGCGCAGCGGCTTAATATCCTAAGGACGTCATATGATGCCTAGTCAGGATGTTGAAACCACTTTGCAGCCATCATTTTGCTATATGGCGGGAGGCAAGTGGTTAAGCCGTTCGTAGAAGGCTTGAATCTTTTGATTTGTTCCATGTATTGGCAGGATGATTATACCCAAGTTGATCCAGCTGTAGCCGCTAGCAATAATAACTGTCTGCATGCGGCAGGGACAGGGCCCCTGCCAGGAGAATACAATAGCTCCGCGGGAGGGATTCCCCCATCAATGCTGACTGTGTTGATGAGGATATTGAGCGTCTTTGTTGCAGAAAAGAAAATCAGAATTTATGACCTGCCTTACAAACAGCAGTATACTGACTTTAATGATTATGTGAGTACCTTTTTAGAGCTGAAGTTTAACCACTTTAAGACCAGGCTTTTTCTGGCACTCTTTGTTTACAAGTAGAAATCAGTAACTTTTTGCTAGAAAATTACTCATGACCTCCAAATGTTATTATTTTACTAGAGAACCTAGGGAATAAAATGGCAATCATGTGTGTTTTTTTTTTTTTTTTTTTATTTTTTTTTTTTGTCACAGTATTTGTGCAGCGGTTTTGCAAAAACAAAACCAAATAATAAAATGTTAAGATGTTACGCCGAGATACCTAATGTGTCACGCTTTAAAATTGTGCAAGCTTGTGGAATGGCGACAATCTGCGGCACTTAAAAATCTTCATAGGCAATGCTTTAAATGCCTTTACCGGTTTAGAGTTAGATGAGGTCCAGTGCTAGAATTATTGCTCTATGTTACGGAAATAAATCACCGTCTCAGACCGTCCTCGGGAATCAAGATAATATTTATTGCATATGCAAGAGAAATGAATTGCATTACATGTTCATGCAGTCATCGTAATTTCTGAAGAGAATACTGTGGTACATGTTTTTTTATAGGCCCTGGAGACCCCCCTTTCCTGTTTTAAAAATGCCCAGTCTTATGTATTTCATCTTTATTCTGAACACAACAGTAAAGGTGGAAATATCTGTTTACAGACTTTCTTATCTACATTCAAAATGGTTACAGGATACTGACTTGGAAAACTCCCCAAGCCAACACAAAAACACAGGATGTATTAAAAAAATGCAAGTCTAAGCATCTTATCACTAAGCTAAATAATGCTGAGTCTAAGCATATTATAACTAGAGCTATAAGGCCATATTCATATCAAATGATGTTTTCATAGAGGACATTTAAAGTATAATTTCTCTAACATCTCCCCCCTTTTATACTCATAATATCAATAATTGGGGGGGGGGGGGGTTGAACTTTCCTGGCATTTTATGCACAACATTTAGAAGCTTATGTCACACATCACCCACTCTTCTAACCACTTGAAGACAAAGCCCTTTCTGACACTTATTGTTTACATGAAAAAATTTTTTTTTTTTTTTGCAAGAAAATTACTTTGAACCACCAAACATTTTATATATATAAGGGCAAAGGCCCTACAGATTAAAATGGTGGGTGTTTCATTTTTTTTTTTTTTCACACAGTATTTG